>NC_090934.1:1365699672-1366324672 GCF_040938575.1 Ambystoma mexicanum
CTATAACCATGTTTTGTATCAATAAAATCCAACAGCTTTTTATTGCCAACGCTTGATGCCAACCCACAAAATAATATATGTATGACTGCTGCATATATGGGTTCAACGGTTATGTGGATTGAAGGTGTGCGGCCAGCGTGAGGGAGGATGCTGGCCGGAGACATGTGGTGTGACAAGACAAGGCACTGGAAGGCTATTCAACGGAGACACACTAGATTCATTTAAAAAATCAAAACAACCATTGCTAAAATATATGTTGGGCTTTATTTTAGATTTTAGTTAAACATAAATAATAAACATTACACATTGTAAAGTTGAGGTTGCAGCACATCGAGGGAAAATCCGCGGTATTGTCCACTGTCACTGGGGAAATGTTGTCTAATGGCAAGTACCGCACAGGCAGGTATTACTCTCCGAACGCGGTGTCCGAGCCTCCCGTGAAGCCACCAAGTGAAGCAACGATAGGCCACCAGCCTGTACCACCTGTGAAAAAAAAAGATACAAACTGTATTAAACTGACCAAACTTTCTTATCAATGTCGATTCAGGTAACACATGTCATTTTTCTTAGAAAAAAATTATATCTAGAAAATGCACTATATGGAACCAATTTACATGCGTTCGAATGATATGTAAATGTAATTTTATATGTGGGAGACGACCATGAAATAGTGGTGGCATCACTGACATCACAAACAGAGTATACTTACTCGTTACTCGGATTACGCGGACGAACAGTGCCACGAAGTTCGTGCATAAGCACCATCATCATCCTCAACACTGTCCGTGAGAGGCAGGCTTCCCTGAACTCTGGCAGCTCGGTGATGCATTGCGGACTTTGCTCGCCTTCCTGCAGACTTTGCTCGCTTTCCGAAATGTAGGCCAAGCACCCGGAATTTTCACGGCAGCAGCAGTTCTCCTCCTCAGTTGGCATTAGCTCGCACCGATTGCACGTGCACCAGGTGGAGACGCCGTCCATGCGACATGGTCCAGGCTCTTCATCCGTTGACTGGTCCTCCCAACTGCCGTCCGAATCCCCATCGTTTTCGCGTGCTTGCCTTTCCAGTAGTTCCTCCTCGGTGTACTCGGGCTCGTACATATACGGCATTATTGTGGCCATTGTGCGGTAAAGATAGTAAAATAATTTACAGAGATGGTACAGGTGTTCACACGGGCTACAAGCGGCGAAGGTAGCTGACCAGAGCACTGAAACGAGTCACAGAATACTCAAAGTAACACAGAGAGAGGAATGGAATCGAAAATCTGCTGCTGTATGTTGTGAAACGGTCTGTTTATACTTATTGGGGAAAGAGGCGTCCTGCCATTTCCATGGCAACACGTCAATAGCTGAGGCGCAGCGATTGTTGACACGAGACGTGCTTGAAATGGGCAGTACGCGTCTGCTGATGTCAGGCTCAGGGGCGGGGGATTTGATTTAGTGCCGCAAAGGCAGGTGAGCCAGGTCGATGCGGCGGAATGATAGGATTATCACAAAATGGAGGCTGATTTCGAGTGCGATAATGGGCGAAAAGTCGGGTAAGGTCCATAGGAAAGTTTCCTACGATCTACCGATTTATGCTTACAAACACATGGCCGACCCGTAGGGACAATAAAAAAAAAGTCCCGGAACTATCCTTTAAATACTGGAATACCACCTTTGTCAGTTGGCATCACGCAGGCTGGGCAACTTTACAAAATGGTTTCACTGGGCACTTGAGACGCAGCGGTGCATCCGAAGCAGTTTATGGTGCACGCGCACCGTACAGCATCGTTCGCATGCACTCTTTTCCCAGTATCCACTTGTATGGGGACATTAGGTGCACAGGCATTTTAACAGATACATAGCACAAAAAACAAGCCTTGGCAAAGCCAGCTCTTTTTGTGTAGCCATTGGAAATGCATTTTGCAGGTCTACCCGTAGAGGAACTAACTGGCGATTGATGGTAGTATGTGCAAAATGGCGCAGGTCTCTGAGCAGCTAATAGAAGTTCCTGGCAAATGACTAATGCTAAACAAGCCAAAACTGTTCGCTTTGCCAATGCTTGTTTTTAACACACCTTCAGTGAAGGACATGCATTGTGCTTATAAATCGTGTGGCTAAAGGCATACCTGGTTAAGAAATGTGTATTACTCCAGTAGCACCTTTACAGCGCCAATCAAGTCATCAGAAGACTGCTTTAAAGAAAACATTGGCAGGTACCATTCCCATGTACCCATGTAACTAAGCTCTCACAAGTAACAGCGCCTCAATGCCCTTGGGCTGCTTGCGCGCTATATACATTTAAATAAATAAAAATAAAAATACTTAAGAGTTACAAATTTCATCATAAGGCTTGATAAACTCAGTTTAAATAGACCCTAGGAGGATGTGTTTTGGGTGGGGAGGGGCAGGAAGTGAGTGGGAACTTCCATAGGGATTAACATGGCCATGGGTAGTCAATGGGTGGGTAAATAACCAAACACCACCTACAAGCTTAGTGTCTCTCCCCATGTTCCCTTTATCCTTCCCTATCTGTACTCTAATGCAATAGTTTCAGCTTATAGGTGGTGCTGAGTGCCAACTAATAGGCAAAACTAAAAAACGGTAGCATTGTCATGCATACAGAGAAGTAACCTGTTCAATTCCAGGGATTTCCGAGGCACTTTGTGGCATAAGACCTACAGACCCCCTAATTTGCATATGCCTCATCATCAGAAATGACATTGCAGATAATAGCAATATAAGGCATGTCATCAGTCTCTGATAATCTAGAGCATCATTAGTAGGGGCATTCAAACAGGTTTGCATTTGTAAGTCAAGAGACAACTACATGTGTGTTTTGTACAGCACATTAATGGCCACTATTACTATATAAGTGGGAACTCTACAGTCTAGCAAACCACGTGAGAGGATATTTTTTAAACAGCAAAATCTACAAACTGCATCACTGCTAGAGACTCCCAAATTGAGCAGATATGACACACCAAGATTAAAGATTTGCCCAGGATCACAAGCTTTGGTTAAGTGGTGATACCATGATTTGGGCACAGTCTGCAATTTAACCACTTGACAACATATCTTCCAAAATATAATTTTTCTTTAAGATTTGGGTCTAAAGAGTTTATTTAATAATGTGTGCTTAAAGTAATGTCTTGAAAAGTACACCAATAAGCAACTAGCCGGACAATATATGAATTGTTACACAAACTTGGTGAGCAAAAAGAAAACGATTATACATTTATTTTTACCATCCTGAAAGGAGAATTATAGAACCATCCTGCAAACGTATGTGAACCTAAAAAAATCTTTTTTGGGTATTAAAACTCATTCAAGCGGAAAGAAAATATAATACTATATGAGGTCATCTGCTTGAGTTATCATGTAACAGCATGCAGCCTTATGGGGAGGCTAACGCGCCGAGCTCTGGCCGAGAAGCCGCACTACGATCCTTTTTCGACCATATGCAGGGAACCTACAAGAGACAAAATCACTCAGCAGCCGGTGGAACTCTCTGCCGACTAACGATAGCAGTCCTGTGGAGAATCGGTGCTGGGATCGGTGAATTACAGCCCCACGAGATCCCTCCCCCCCTCCACCTTCCCCGGGGTCCAAGATGGCGGACTCCATGCTACGCTGACGTAGCCTCGAACTTCACTGGGGACAGCCGCAGCGGCGGTTAGCAAAAGGAGGAGGAAGGAAGAAACGGACATTAACCTGCAGCCACAAACACCTCTGCGGCTCTGAGTCTCAGAGCAGGGCGCCTGAGGCCACAGCAGCACGCAAGGTTCCACTGGTCGCTGCGGAGCACCATCAACAGGGGGAGTGGCCCGGTCCTGAACTGTGCCCGTGGAGCTGCTGCGGCCGTCCATGCACCCGCCGCGCCCTGCCTGATCACCGCAGGAGAGAGCCACTAGCGGGAGGAGAGCCAGATCCTTGGAGGCTTCAGAGACACTTGGGCACCGGAGGGAGGAGCAGGAGCCCCCGCATACCTCCACCTCCCCCCCGTCTGAAGTGCGTGATCCGCGCACCGACACAAAGAGGCGCCCAAGAAAGTAAAGCGGTGGACGCCGCCGCCTCAAGACGGAGAGGAAGCCGATCCTCCTCCCCCATCCGAAGACTGCACTAGTGCACCCGCGGTGGAGAACAGCTGCTTTTGGGGTAAGGAGACCGGGGGGCTCTGCACAACATCATAGCAACACCAACAGCCACCTCCCCGGCTCTGAACCCCATGCCGCTTGACCCCCCACTCGACGTACCTTCCCCTGATCCCGCTGTGGGAAGACAACCCAGATCCTCAGGGAGGATAGACAATCCAGGCCCCCACACCCCCCAAAAAAGAAAGGAGCGCTGCCTGGGAAACTCTCACTAAGCACTAACACTGAACTTATGGGCCACTGACGCCTGATATACCGGTAGGCACCATCACCTAGTGCCTTCTAGACCTAATCAATGCGGGGGGCAATATCTACCCCCACCCACGCTACCCCAGCACCGCATATCCTTAAAAAGGACATGTCCTCCAGAAACAAGCCAAAACCTGTTACAATGGACAACTATGGCTCCACAAAGCCTACAAAAACGGCTGATCCGCACCCCTCCACCCCTGGACCTACTCAACCAGGAAACGCAAACCCTCCTGAAAGCCAAGCCCAAGTCTTGGAAGCTATAGCATCCCTGCGCACGTTCATCGATACCAAGATAGACGAATTCAGATCCGACATTCAACTTGTGCGGCAGGATGCAAGGAATCTAACAGACAGGGTCGCCACCTCCGAGGCAACTATAAAAGAGACAACTGAAAACACAGTCGAACTAAAAGCCAAGGTGGTGGACCTTGAAAGGAAGGTGGCTTTCCTCGAGGCGAGGGCTGAGGAGGCTGAAGGGCGTGCGAGAAGGGGCAACATCAGGGTACTGGGAATCCCGGAAGGCGACGAGGGCTCGGACCCCACTGCATATATAGAATCCCTGCTGCAACAGGAAATAGGTGCGGGAAAACTTACGCAAGCCTTTGCCGTCGAACGGGCACATAGGTCCCTCCAAAAGAAGCCTCCCCCCAGGTTCACACCCTCGCCCAATAATCGCCAAAATACTTAACTTCCAGGACAGAGAAGTCATCCTGAGGCACTCCAGGGAAAATGGCCCAATAGAGCGCAGCAATTCAAAGATCTCCATCTACCCTGACTACACTCTGAAGGTACAGAGGGAGAGGAATACATTTGTCCCAATTAAAGCCAGGCTACGGCAACTGAACTTAAAATATATGCTGCTCTACCCATCCAGGTTAAAGATCATTTTCGAGGGCCACTCAATTTTCCTGGAATCTCCAGTGGCCGCCAATATGTGGCTGGAGGACAATAACCTAGCTCATGGTGAAGACACCCATCCCGGAGATAAATGACCGAAGCTATGGATCGGGACGCACGAATTGCGCATGCTCGCCAGAACAAGAACCCACTGTAAACACAAGCACCCTGCATCGCGGAAGCAACCTACATCACAGTTAGCTAGTTAAATGCGGCTCTCGCTTGGCCCCACACCGGACACAGGACTTCGCCCCCGCGAACAGACCAGGACAGGCTAGTTGCCTGACCGACCCCACTCGAGCCCGACGCCCGGATGGGCTCCGACGGCGCGAGAGCGCCTGAGCACCGCAACGAGGATGCAGTCGCTAGGCGCACCAGTTCCAGTTATGTTAACAGTTACGTTAGATGCACAGTCTTCACACTACCACATCTGAATGGACAGCAGATGAGACAGACACAATACCCAAACGCAAGCAGAAATGAGGCCCGGACGCCGAACCTAACTGCCGTATGCCTAAAGCTACAGCGCGGACCCAATGATGGGGAGACCGTGAAGAGTACCTATATACGCAAATGGCGTCACAGCTAAGAATAATGACGTGGAATGTGCGAGGGATGAACACATACCTGAGAAGAAACCGAATTCAATCATATCTTCGCTGAAAGAAGATCTCTATTGCAATGCTCCAAGAAACCCACTTGACGGCGGAATCCTCATCCAAATTAGCGGAAAGATGGGGAGGTATCGGTAAAGGGGCGTCATACTCTAAATACGCACGAGGGGTCTTCACGTGGGTGAACCCAAACGTCCCGTTTTGCCTACAGGGCGTGGAAGCCGACAAGGAAGGCAGATACCTGATAGTGTGGGGGACCATTGAACACACCACAGTGTGCCTGATCAACTCCTACTTCCCTCAGCATGGAATACCATCACACATCACAATGTTGTGCTCCAAAATAGCACACCATAGAGAGGGCGCCTTTATTTGGGGAGGCGACTTCAACTGCATCAGAAATAGTGCGATGGACAGATCGGTGCCCCCCCAACAACCACACAACTCCTCTACCACGGCTCTCAACACTGCCCTGGCACCCTTAGATCTGGTGGACATTTGGAGAATACAACACCCAGAAGAAAGGAGTTACTCGTACTATTCTGCCCCACACAAGATTCATACGAGGATCGACTACCTGTTCATAGACAGGGAACAAGTTACATCTGTGGACTCCATCACATACCTAGGTAGATCGATATAGGATCACTCACCGCTAGTTATGCACTGGAAACTAAAAGGCCCAAGGCCTCCGATTCCGACTTGGAGACTCCCACCCATGGCACTCACTGATCAGGAATTCAAGGAAGACCTTGGCATCAAGTTCAGAGATTACTTCGACAACAACAAAGGATCCGTATCGAGCTGGAGTACACTGTGGGAGGCGATGAAGGTGGTAACACGGGGCGAAGCCATCTCTGGAGCGGGAGGCATTCGGAGACGCCTGAAGGAGTCACTAGAAGTGTGCAAAAATGAAATAACGCGCCTTGAAGCCGACTCAGACGCCATACCGGAGATGGAGGAGACCATGAGGGGACTCCGAGTCGAAAGCCAAACAGCCTGGGACAGACTAGCGAAATTTGATTTTGCAGCCAATACAACCAGAGCCCATAAAGAGGCTGATAAACCAGCAGACTCCCAGCATGGTTGTGCAAACGTGAACATCCAAGACACTTCCCCACGGAGATCAAAGATGCACGAGGAATAACGCATAAGTCCCAACTCGACATCAACACTGCATTTGCCGAGTTTTACTCTGAACTTTACTCCCACGAAGTACAAGTACCCAGGGAAGAAATTAGAGCCACCCTTGACGAGATCGGTCTTCCAAAACTGACAGATGAACAGAGGGAAGCATTAGACTCTGAGATTACCACTGAAGATATTACGGACGCAATCAGATCCCTGGCCACTAACAAAACCCCAGGGAGCGACAGTCTCCCACCCGAGTTTTACAAGGCTTATGAAGCAACCATTACTCCGATACTATTTGGGGTCTACACGGAAGCATACGAGGAAGGAATTCTCCCCTGCACCATGAAGGAAACCATCATAATTCCAATGCTTAAACCAAAAAAGCCCCCTGAATGCTGTGATTCTTATCGCCCGTTAGCAATGCTAAACTATGACAGTAAGATCTTGACCACCATTCTTGCCAAAAGACTTGCAAAGGTGGTGGGGACTATAATACATGAGGACCAAAACGGTTTTGTCCCTGAACGCAATATCACGGCCAACCTCCGAAGACTACAACATGTCATAGCCGAAACCCAGGAAAGAGACGAGGACCTAGCGGTACTGTCCTTAGATGCCATTAAGGCCTTTGATTCCATCTGGCTGGGAATGGCTGATCGAGGTACTGAGAGAGTTCGGGTTCGGAGAGGGCTTCGTGAGATGGGTCAAGGTCTTATACAAGTCCCCCATGGCCAGAGTGAAAACCGGCAGAATAATATCTGAAGCCTGGGCGATACAGAGAGGCACCAGACAGGGCTGTCCGCTGTCGCCCATGTTGTACATCCTGGGACTGGAACCAGTTGCCATCTACTGCAGAAATCAGTTCTTCGACGCGGGCATAAAACTAGGTAACTAGACACTTCATAATCTCCTTGTACGCAGATGACATACTTTTATACCTAAAAGACCCACACGTAAATGCGCAGGTACTGCTAGATGTTCTGGACAACTACGCCCGCTACTCTGGCATCAAATTCAGTAGGTCAAAATCTTGCGCGTTCCCGCTGGCCAAACTTACTGAGGTGGGAGAAACAGACTTGCCGGAGGTGGGAATGAAATGGCATCCAGAAATGTTTCGGCACCTGGGAATTAACATAAAACATACCCCATAAAACATACCCCAGAGCTTACACATGACCACAACACCGAAAAAGCAACAAAAGCACTCCGCAACTCTATGAAGTTCCGGTCAAAACTGCCACTTGCTAAGATGGGCAGAGCAGCTATCGTGAAAATGATTATCCTCCCGAGACTCTTGTATCACTTCACAAATGTTTGCTACTGCATCCCCCTTTCCTTTTTCAGAAAACTGGACTTAATAATCAGGGACTTTTTATGGGGCACATCTAGACAGAAGCTACCCTTAAAGATCCTCACGCTGCGACACAAAGAAGGAGGGGTACAACTTCCCGATTTCCATATGTACTATTTAGCTGCACTGCTTGGCCACGTGACAAAATGGCTAAAGGATGACCCAAATGCAGAATCAGAATTACTAAGATTAACACCCTCCAACCTGTACCCCAAAGAGGCACTATGGAACCCGCTGAAACAAACACGACACGCCCCAATGATCCTACAACTGGGGAGACAGATCTGGACCAGAACCTGCTCCACCTTTGTATTGCTCTCCAAATGCACGGACAGTAATTTATCACCAGTACAGCCGCAGAGCCAAAACATGTATTGCTCGCCAATAGTGCACGGACAGTAATTTATCACCAGCGCAGCCGCAGAGCCAATACTTTGAACGCAGGTAGACAACGCAATGACTTACAACCACACGCACGCTTAGAGAGTAAGTAGCACTTATACGGCTATTTATTCGTGATTAGGCATATATACAATACAAGCATAAATCAGATAAATCATAGGAAATTAGCAGGAATACATCACCATGGGCGTATCTTGACAAAACCTCATCTCGCCAGAAGCGGCTGAAAGACCCCAACAACAGCCAGGCCAAGAGCACAACAGCCCACAGGTATATCGGACCAGGGCGTCCCCCCTCCGACTGAGGTCTTTGTGCATGTCCCGTCTGACCGTTGAGGGCTTCCGCATATATGCCCTCCTCAACAAGGGGTGGCACCTTCTCGAACCTTCTGGCAAATGCGCTTGCGCATTGATGGGTGACCGTTGATTGCCAGCTGGGTCAACCGACAGTAACCTCAAGGAGCAGAGCGCTTCCCTCTCCTAAGCGCCCCGGAAAACAATTCCATAACTCATCCCAAAACCTTGGCGCAAGCATAGCAAACCAAAACAAACTTCGTTATCAGGTACCAGCCGGCACCTGCGGATCTTAGCTTTCCCAGCGCCGTGTCCTTGGCTGAGAAGGCCTGCATTCCAAACCCATCAGCGAATAACGTTGAAAACATGTTGTTTCGCAAAGCAAGTGCAGCTTTCCACTGAGGCATGGATAAATATCCATCATGGCTCTGAGTTCCCCCAGAATGCACTGCGCACCAGCGCCATGTTTTTTAGCTCGAACACCACAACCTTCCAACTGAGTCATCCGTACTCCCCCAACACCCCCATCCTCGTCGATACATGCAGAACCATAACAGACCTCAAGGTGGCGAGAAACTGGGAACGTGCTGGGATCTACGCATGGGGCGACATGTACGAAGACGCCAAATTCAGAGAATTTGAATCGATCCTAGACTCAGAGGAGCTTAGTTGAGGCCAATTCCTGTGGTACCATCGCCTCAGACAAGTTGCAAAAAAGAAGTGGCCAGAATGGCCTGAAGAACCCAATTTAGACCCCTTGCTCAACGAGATGCACAAGCTCTCTGACGGTTGGAAACCAGTAACCCGACTATACGGCCGTTTGATGGAAAGACCCAACCCTAAAAGTGCAGCACTAAAAGAAAGATGGGAAACAGACTTGGGGGTCACGCTCACGGACGCTGCATGGGAAAGAATATTGCTTTACCCCAAAGAGGTCTCTAGGAACACCAGATTTCGTCAAATCCAACTCAACGTTCTATACAGAACATACATGACCCCGAAGAGGGTGGCCGGTTTCAATAAAAAGGCCTCATCAAACTGCCCATGGTGCAGCAGCGAAGCAGCGGACTTGCTGCACATGTTTTGGACCTGCAACAAGGTGGTGCAATTTTGGTCTAAAGTAAAGCACGTTTGCATAACTGCTGTCATCACCAGATACAACTGGGAACCAAAAGAATGCCTGCTGGGAGCACACCCCAGGGTGAGCAAACTCAAACACGTGTTCAGGCTGATGGACATTTCCTGCATCCTAGCCAAAAGAGCCATAGCAATGGCTTGGAAGTCGAAAGGCGGTCCGAGATACGAGTACTGGATCAAAGAACTAGATCGGTGGACCACAGCCGAGACAAGAGCCTGGCAAGACGGAACTAACACTGGAATGGGCGACACGAACAACACCCTTGAAGCATGGAGGGCTCTCCTCCGCGACATTCCATTTTCTGCAGATCACAAGCCCCCCTGAAGAACACGCCCCCCCTAACCTAAAATAAGGCAAGAGACATTTCGGGACCTCGACTTGAACTCCTAAAGGGACATCGAGTTCTTACCTCTATACTTTTCCGCTTCGGAACCCAAGCTGAAGGACGATACTACTATAGAAGAAGACTGTGCAGTTCATTGTCGTTGTTATCTTGTTGTTTTTTGTTATATGTTATTTTATATGGCCAACACGAACTGCTATTAAATACAACCTGCAACGTGTACCTAACCAAATGCCAATAAAATGTGTTTAAAAAAAAAACAGCATGCAGCCTTATTTTCCCCTCCTGTTTATTCACCAACCGGTCCCACCTCTTAGGAGACACTAGCCCCTCCTCAGGCCCTATGGTGCCTGAGTCATCAGCCTCTACTCCCTCTGAGCATACTCTTCTGCTGACAGAGAGCAATACCTCAGAGGGGCAGGGCTTCCCTGCGCTTTAAACTAATCACACGAAAACGTGTGACGTCGAGACACAAAGTCGCAACTTTTCGCTGTCCTGGACAGACTATGGGCCTCATTACGACTTTGGAGGCAGCCATGCCCTTAACAAGGGCATGGCTGCCTCCAAAACCGTGTCCGGGTTCCCTGAATGGGGAATTACTGGGCTATTCCGAGTTTGGAGGGCCCGCTAATTCCTCCTTCAGGGAACCCGGGCTCGAACCTTCCCCATTCCCATTTCAGCCCCGATAGGACTCAATGGGAATGGGTGCTGGAGCTAACAACGGGCTGATTACGACCGGCCCGTTGTTAGCTCCCTGGTCCCCTCGCAGGACCCGCTCTGGACGTCTGGTAAAACCAGACGTCCACATCAGGTCCCACGAGGGAACCTCACAATAGTGTGGAATGCATTTAACGGCGCCGGCACCATTACCGGCGCCGTTAAACGCATTCCGCAATTGTTGTAATGAGGCCCTATGTGCGGCGAGAAGGACACAGCCCTTTAACTAAGTTTGGTAGTAGCCTTGCCGGTAAAACTGGCAGGCTGCTGCCAAACTTGCAATTCTTTCTGACTCCCGCGAATGGGCAATTACCGGGTCATTATGGCCCTGCCGGATCTGGTAATTTCCCATTCATGGGCACCAGAATAGAATGCTCCCCATTCCCATTTGAGCCCCATAGGTCTCAATGGGAATGGGGAGGTCGGATGCACCGGCATCATTCATGAATTGTGCCGGTGCATCCGACATACTCTGCTCGCGGGTGCCATTATGGCCGCCATGTCAGACCTGGCGGACGTAATGGCACCCGCGAGCAGAACTCATAGTTCCCGGACCGGCAAACTTGTAATGAGGTGTCGCAAAATACGGGACAGTGGGCCACCCTAGCATTATATGGCATTTTACCGTATGAGGAACACAGAAAGTACTTTAAGGGGCAAATAAACTATATTTACCCCATGCAGTACATTCTATGTAACCCATACGTTAAATACCCCATGCAATCCCACTTTAAATGCATGGTAGTTGAAACTGTGCAAAGCCAGGAAAAATGTGAATTAGAGATTGAGAAACTGCATTAATCTAAGTGCATGGCACTGTTCTAGTACCCTCACACAGTCAGGAATGGGGAGCATATCAAGCTATCAACTACTTCCGTTTCTTATAAATACATTTATTTATCCAGTGTTTTGGACTTGTACAAAGGCTTACACTTAAAAAAAACAATACATATGCTGACTCAAATGTTCATAATATAATAATGCAGACAGTACAATAGAATATGAACATATTTCGACATAAGGACGGAGAAGGGGCTAAAAAAAGGAACAGAGATCCCCAGCGCTTGCAAGAATATAAATTCATGTATGTTAAGTGATTGGTAATGTGTGGATGTATTGCCCTATACTCCACAATTATAGTAAAGCATTATATGAAATTAACCAATCAAACTGCGCCAAGCATTGGAATATTTATGCACAATTGTACATATTTTAATTTTAAACACAATCCGCCTGACACGTGTTTCTAGACTTTGCTCTTCTTCTGAATGTGATATGTGCGCATAACACCGAAGTCTGTGGACCTTGTATGACCGCAATGCCCTTGGCAGTCTCGTCAGTTGAATCACTGGACCTCATTCTAAGGATGGCAGTGAAATCATGGAACTACTGCCACTTGTTCTGCACCACGATTTGTATGACTATAACCTCAATCTCGTATGAAAGATGTCAGAGAGCTCTTTGGCCGTGGATTTGTAATACCCTGTCACTTTTTCCTTTTGCATACAAAATAAAAGCTCTTGTCATTCTCGAAAAAGGGTGCACCCATCCTTTTTCTCTAGCGGGTTGTATTTTCTCGGTTTGATCGCTGGGAGTTCACCTACATTTTTGGTGACCCTGATGTGATCTCAGTGACCCCCGCAAAGACAGAGGATTCCTGGCTGCACATCCGGAGGGTTCATCTTGGAAAGAAAATCCAGAGGGTACAATTTGGAAATGCAGTATCAAGGGTTTTATTATACATTTATTACTGTGTGAGTTCAATCACAATTTAATCTGCACTCGGGCAATTATTTAACATAGCAGGACAACATTTATTAAATCATTCAGGCATTCATCCACATCCGTACAACATACATCAATCCACTTATACAAAACATCAATAGGTACAAGATAAAAACCTATAGCAAATATATATCAATTCATCAACAATTCAATTATTATACAAAAAGTGTTTTGTGCAAAACAAAATGCATAACCACAATGTTTTTTTTAGGTGGTCAACAATTGGGATAGGCATAAAGAGATCTTCACAAGCGGCATTGTCCCGAGTTTCTCACGCCCACCTGCAGCGGTCAGTCCCCTCTGTGCACAATCTTTGAGAGGTTTACAGGAGCCGTGTTATCTGTAATGGTTTATTGAGAACCCACCCTCAACACTAGGAGTTCCTTACCTCCCCACTCACGTGGTTGTGCAACAAACTGTTTACCAGATTCTTTTTTTAGCCTGATCTCAGACACATATCCTGCACCTTGGATCCCTCTCCCCTGAGCTAACAATGAGCCAAGAACCAGGCCGGTGTACGGGAAATATATTGGTATTTATTTAAATTAAAAGTAATAGAAATGAGCACAAACATACATGTCAAAAACCACTTTATCCGTGGCACAAAACAATCAACTTCTCTCAGCATAAATAAATCACAAAATTGAGTTAAAAAGAACACAATCACATTCTTCACTTTCTGCAAATTTCACTTCATGAAATAATTACATTGATCAATAACAAAGGCACTTATCATGTAATGTTGTGTGATTTTGATTTTCCTGCAGGTTTAAAAGGTTATCAGTAGGATTGGTAATTGTGATTTGGCCCACACCTTTGGTTTATAATAAACACAGGGTGATTTATCGGTTTGTTTTTCAGACCCCTCCCCCCTGCTTTAGTCTATGTTGGGAAGTCAGACAGAAAAATTGGAATGCTTTGGGGAAGTTTGGATTTCAGACCCCCTTTACTGAAAGGCCTGTGTTGAGGAATCTGGATAACAAGGATTACACAATTAATGTATAGGCTATAGTTTTCAGCAACAGTGGCAAGTGAGCTTTGTTATTTTCGAATTTTAACAAAATTCACCCTGTAGTGTTCTGCAAATGGGGAATTAATTAAATTAATGTTTTTGGTTAAATAGGCTAAGGATCTATACGGTTTTGCCCCCTTCCACCGCCACCCACTATAAAGGGAAAGGATTCAAGGTGAGCAGACTCACCCGCCTTTTAGTTTAACAGGGCTCAGTTCTACAGTTCTACTGACATAGCAAGCCTCTGTTTAAGGTTCAAGAAAGCCAGCTGTATCTCAGGACACTCTGGAAAGATAGGGCACGGATGTGGTCACTCCCCTCTCAAAGGAGGCCTCCTGCTCTCCACCATGGGACACAGTGAGTTTGAGGCCTTTCTAGAGATAGACAGCTCCACCCAGATGCACTCTCAGCAATCTCCTCTGGTGTCTCCTTACAGCTGTTAGATGGTCAGTTTCAGCAGCCTTCCTGATCGATCGTCTGTCTCCTCTCTGTCCTGTCTTTCTGTCTGTCTGTTTTTTGTGGTGTGTGTTTTCCCTGTCCTAGTGCAGTCCCCCTTATATAGCAGCAATGACACCACCATTTCTAAAATCTTGGGGAAGTACCCTGCAATAATCCCTGCCTCTAGGATTGGACAGTTACCCTTCTCTCTCCTCCCAAACCCAGCCTCCAAGTCATGATTGGTTTAGGGGTCTGGAGCAACATATGGCAATTCCCATTTGTAATCGCCCTTTATTCTCCTTTCAACTTTTTGCCAAAAACTAGTTATGTATCACAACTTCATAATTTTTCTAGCAACTGCCATACTAAACATATTTTCTGTTTCAGCTAATCATAGGGAATTAGATAAGCTAGCCACCAAATCCGTATCATGTAATACAGCCATGTGGCACCTTTTTTGCCGTTTCCATAAAAAGCACAACCGTTATGAATATGTAAGTTATTAAGCATATCCCTGATTTCATTTTCCACCCACTCACCAACTCTCACATTTGGAACATGTTCGGATCACCCAGAAACACCTCTTAGATAGCCATTACAGTTCCATGAGTTGCATGTGGATGAATTTTATATCCCCAAAATCGCCTGGAAATGACATCAAAATGGTAATTTGTGCTGTAAACTTGCTCTTTGAAGTAGGTGCCCCCATTGTCACACATATGAGTCATGCTCCAGCCAAGGGTAGCTTTTTCTTGAAGTCAATGCTTTCAGAGCCAGAAGGTCTGAGAACACTGAATTTCGACACGTTTGGCAGGACATTTTTTTGGGGTTGGTCGATAGATGGGAGATGTGACATCCAGGCTGGAAGTGGGAGATGTCCTTGTGACGTTTTGTTTTGCCCACAGCAAGCAAAAGGGTCTGCCTTGGGCTGACATTTTCCATGAAGACAAAGTGGCTCTTCAAATGTCACTGGATTTTTGTAGGTGAAACATAATATATATTGCTTTTGGTCAACCCGCACATCATGTTTTATTTTCCTGACATTTTTCTATGAGCAGTGATTTTTTTTCACTTTTACTTTTTAAAACCATTTTTATTTGCACACACCTGTGCAGGATGTTTTTGTTTTCAATGTGTAAAAAACCTGTTTTCCATGTGACAGGGATCTTTGATTCCTCCTTCTTTTGTAAATTAAAATGCTGCTTGTCCATTGGTAATGACAGGGAGGTTGATTTTCACATGGCTCCTTAATTCTACTTGAAAAACAACAACAAAGTCCATGCCGTTTTTGTTTCAGTGTCTAAAATCCTGCCATGTGTGAAATGAACTTCTGTTTGTGTCCTTTAAATACACCCCACATATCGGAATTCCTGCCTGTTCTTTGGAGCAGGGTGCTGTACCCGGATTGTGCAGGCCGTTGACATGACCCTGTGATGGAGGACTTCAGGTGACCGCGCAGACGTAAGTGCAACCCCTTTTTGGAGAAAGATAAGGGAGTTATGGGGGGGTGTGAGTGTTGGGCAGCGTAAAGGAGAGTGGGTATGTATGGGTGACGGGGAGAGTTTGGGTTGATGAAGTAGAGAACCAGGTGATGTTGTATATATTTTTGTTGTGTTTTTTATATTATGGTTTGTGGAGTAATGGGATTCTTTCCTTAGGTAATAGGGGAGAAGACAGCACTGTATAATGGAAGAAATGAGGATATGGATAGAGGCTCCGTACATTCAGTGAATCTGGGATCCCTCTGTCGGTATAAAGGAGGGTGTGAGAAGAAAATAGTATTTTTGGAGGAGGCCCTTAGTGGCCCAGGATGTCCTCACCCAATATAGTGGGGGTGTTGGAACGAAAAAGTTGAATTTATTGTGATTTTATTTTTGGTGATTTTTTTGTGATGTGGTTAGTAGTGGTTGACGTAGAATTGATTGAGGTGTGATGTAGGAAGGGTGTAAAATGTGCGCGTGTGTGTGTGCGTGAGCATGGGCAAAGAGGGGTGAGTATGGGGAAAAGAAGGTAGTGCAGAGGAGGGACAGGTTGTTGTGTGGAATAAGGGTATTGGTAATATTATGAAAACACTGACAGGAAGAGTTGCTGTCATGGAGCCAACAACTCAGTTGTATTACATGTGCAAGGCCCTTACATTGTATTGAGATAAGATTCTTAAATGCTATAGGGAATGGCGTGCAGAGACACAGGGAGGGATGTTTAAGCCATGGCCGGACCAGTGCATGAATAATAGAGAGATAATAAGCCATATGTATATGTTTTTAACAGCTAAATATGAGGGAAGGAAACAAAAAAACAGAAAGGGAGTATTGGAACTGTGGAAGATGTTGGAAAATTTGGAGGACAGTTCTACCAATTCTTCAAAGACAGTATGTGGGGTGGTCACCCCGTGCATTACTATAACTACTGCAGTTGTTGTCCCAAGTGCCGCTGTGGCTTCCGTGGAAATGGATAGCTGTCCCCCGTTAGGATGCTATGCCACGCATGCTGTGTCAGGATACTCAGATCCCATGTATGCCCCATTGCCCACTGCTGCACCCCTGACACCCACGTTGGCACATTATCAGAATCTTCCCAACCCCAAAACATCAGTAGCTGGGAGGGATAAAGGGCCAGGGGAGATGATGCAAAACCACAAAATAAGCAGGTGGATGCATTAAGGAAGGTGGAGGGTGAGTTAGTGTGGCTAAAATTAGTGCAACAGGATGTACAGTGGGCACTTGTAGGGGTGGACGATTGGATGGCGGGGGACCTTTTATTTCAGGTAGATAGCACAGCCATCAAACATGTGCACATAGAGAAGGAACGGGAAGATAGAAGGAGGCAAGAGTGGGGTGGATTGAGCGATAGCAAGGTCAGAGGCTGAAAACGATTATACATGCAAGGGAGAAGAGGAGTGGGTTACAGTAAACGAATTAGAAGAAGCAGAACAACCACCCGTAATATCCCCATGAGTAGAATGTTTGTGGGGACCTAGGTTACGTAACATGTTTGGACGAATGGCAGTAGCTAAGAGATCGGTGCTGGGAAAGAAGAAAGCTGGAGGATGGTTGGGGCGCAGTTTCCGTTGTTACATAAGGGCTCAGGAAGGGCACAGTATATCCCCTGGCCACACATGGACAAGAATAATCTTATAAAGACGATGATGTCCCTCACAGCCGGGGAGGGTTAGTGGATGTACGCCCACCGCTGGGACTATGCTGGCTGTAGGGGATTTGAAAAGCTTGTTTGTGTCCATGCTGGGAAATCAGGTTGACATATGAGTTAAAGCAGGGTATCCGGGTGTGAAGTTGGGGGATGGCAGCCATGACGGAGCGCATTTTAATGACATTAGGCCCCAAATATGGGTGACGTTATGGCAGGTGTATACGGATACACCTAATCTCCAGTTGATTATGCAACAAACTATGCGTGATGATGAGGATCCTGCCCAATATATATTACATATACAGGAGATGTGGCAGGCAGAAACAGGGGATACATGGGATCGAGCAATTCCATTTTTCCATTTTGTGGTCAAATGAGGTCTCCCAAAAGAGTTGCAGAAGGTGAAAATGCGAATTGGAGAACATAAGAGCTGTATCCAGAACCGAACACAGAACACCCCCCTGGTAGACCATTGGGTCGAATTTATACACAA
The DNA here is from genome assembly GCF_040938575.1 of Ambystoma mexicanum. Lineage (NCBI taxonomy): Eukaryota > Metazoa > Chordata > Amphibia > Caudata > Ambystomatidae > Ambystoma > Ambystoma mexicanum. The sequence goes on from NC_090934.1 coordinate 1,365,717,825, forward strand.
AATTGAGGACCTACCCTGGAGCGTCCTTTGGAAAATCACCCCCTCTGGAGACACGAACCGTGACAAATTGAAATTACTTCAGAAGGAACAACGTATGATTTTCCTTACTAAAAGCTCTGAAACAGGACTGAACAACAGATTAGAATGGGCAGTTTAAGACGGCCATCGGTTACTCCGGTGACCAGACTGACCCAAGGTGTATTTCAATACGGAGTATTCATTTTAGGTCTGGTACTGTGATTTCACGGGTTAATCCAGTGGCCATTGACAACACGGCCCTGATGTCCCGACTTTTATCACACTATGCCAATCTAATAGCTTTCCAGTTATTCTCCTTGTGTACTTTGACCCGCCAAACCAAGTTACACCTCTGGTGGCGCTCTGACAGCCTTGCGGTGAGCTATATATGTATATGACATCTCTAGTATGGTGGCACTAGTTTAAAGCCTCATCGTACAAAGCTTTCGAGATGAACCCAGCCATCCTTGCAACATCGTTGGACACATATGACCTAACTGGCATTGTGCACTAGAATGATCCCCTTTCTTTGTGGACCTTGCGACGAGAGGTAATTTATTGCTTTCCGCCTGTTCTATATTTGAATTATGAATACACATTCCTGCGAACTGGTGCTTTTCCATGCCGTTTCCCCACAGGGGTGACGAATTTACAGCAGACACATCTTTGAGTCCCCGTGCACTTATGAGTGTTGAACAGCTGTTGTTTCCAATGGATTTCACTCACTACTTGCACGGTTTGAAGTCTTAGTGGAGCAACTGGACTTCGAGTCCCAGCATACCGTGCGGTTTACACGTACTGGCTAAGCGGATGTGGAGCCAGGTGCTCCCAATGAAGGGCGGTGCTAGGGCTGTTAACAGGCTTGCCTTTATAAACGGCAAGGAGAAATGATGCTTACATTGCTCGCCGTGAATAGGTAGCAAGGAAAGACGTACACTCCATCGTGATCGACTCCTGGACGCATTAGAATCCCATGGGCTCTACTCCCTGGACACTTTGACTACGTTAAGCGTTGGTGTCATTTTTCATCACGTTACTACCCTGACTTCTATTGGTATCTGTTTTTGTATGCCGCATTTAAACTGTTTCATGCAGCGTTATTAGTCTCCTTTACTTGACCGGAATTTAATTTGGGCTCGGTAGTGGCTGTTGGGGGTGTGTCCTGGCCCCCTTGCGGTCCCGTAAGCCCCCACCCTGTAAGGACCACACACAACACACGTCCTTACAGTTCGGGCTTCCCGGTCGCTCTGACGCGGCCGGGAACGCCCCGTTTATTTATACAGTACGCGTGCGCGTCCCGTCACGGGGCAGCGCCAAACTCCTCCTTTTTCGGGAGGACACACAAATGCTTTTAATATAACCGGCAAACCACTAAAACAATTAACTAACACATTTCACACCACACTTGCTTAACACCCCTTTAATGTCAGCCACCCGGATCCCCTCACTCAGGTTGACCAACCAACTGTCCCAGCACGTAATCACTGAGGTAAGCGGGTTTCCCTCGCACAGCCCTCTGGGGGGACCTCCCGCTTACCTCCGGCACGGGAACTCCTTTGGCCGACGTCCCCCGGACAGGGGACCCAGGTGTGCTGGAGGAAATTCCTCCATCTTCCGGTATTTCCACTACGTCTGGCTCCCGCGGCGGTTCAGTTCTTGGATCACCCAGTTTCTTGAAGAAGCTGACATTCCGGGTAACGGCAGATCTTCCGTCAGAGGCCGTCACCATGGACCCCTTTACAGCCACAACATCCAATGGCTCCGGCTCATAGGGGAGCGATAGCTTTCCATGGGGGTGTCGATTACGGATGAGGACTTCGTCCCCCGGCTCGAGCCGCTGGTGGTGGAGACCCCTTCGCAGGTTCTCCTGTTCAATCGTCACCCGCCGGTCTACCTCGACTTGTTGATTGTCAATCACCCCGGGCTCCTTCTCCCCGACCCCGGGTTGCAGACCCCAGGGGCAGCGCTTGAACAGGGCCTCAGCTGGAGCCACCCCCGTGGATGCATGTGGTACACCCACAGGAACTGGTATAGGGCTTGTTGGAGTGGCTGTTCTTGTCCCTGGGCGATCCTGAATGTCTTGTTCAGCATCCGCATCAGTCTTTCAGCATCTCCATTTGCCCTGGGCCACAACGGAGACACCTTTCTATGCTGGACCCCACAGCTCTCCGTGAGTTCGGAGAACCGCTCACTCTGAAATGGTGATCCGTTGTCCGAGCACAGGGTGTGGGGGAACCCATAGGCCGCAAACACTTTCTCCACGGCCACGACCACGTACTCGAAGGCCACCGACTCAACGAACTCCACCTCCGGACACCGTGAATATTCGTTGACGATTACAAGGAAATGGGTGCCTATGGAGGTAGACCCAAAGTCTGCATGGACGACCTCCGAGGGTCGCATGCCTCTGGGCATTGCTTCGATGGCCGGTTCTCGCTGCAGAGGAGACGCCGCCTGGCACCATACACAGGCCGCCACAAAGCCATCCACCCTCCGCTCCAGTTCGGGGAACCAGACCTTCAGCCGCAGCCTGGCCTTGGTCTTGGCGGCACCCTGGTGCCGATGGTGGGCCAAGGTAATCACGTCCTTCACCTTGGACTTGGGGACCACTATCCGGTCACCTCGGAGCAGCAGGCCCGATGCTGAGAAGGAAAATTCCTCCTTGACCTTCCATAGTTGCTCAAGGCCTGTCTTGGCCTCCTGGGTCCGCCCCGCCAACGCCTCCAGGACAGACTTCCAGGAGCCCTGTTGCATGGAGTGCTTTAGGATCCGGAAGCACTCGTCCTCTGCAGCTGCCGCCTCCAGTTCTGACAGGGGCATTGCGTTTGGCATGGCCCCCTCCACCACCATTCGGACGTGATAATCGGCCTCCTCCGCACAGGTGTCATACTCATCTCCCCCACGCACTCCCAGATGTCTGGAGAGATAGTCCGCCGCATTATTGGCCCCCGAACGATACACCAGGGTCACCCCGTACTCGAGGAGTGCGAGCATCCACCTCTCAATTCTGGCTGGTGGTTTTGAGGATGACCCTGCCAGAATGGGAAGCAGGGGCTTGTGGTCCGTCACCACCGTCACTGTACGCCCTAAGGCATAGAGCCGAAAATGCTTGCAGCCCCAGAGGACCGCCAGCGCCTCACGCTCGATCTGTGAGTATCTTTGTTCAGTTTCGGAGAGCGCTTTGCTGGCGTAGGTCACTGGCCGGATGCTCCCGTCCCGATCCACCTGGGTTAGCACAGCACCCAGGCCAAATGGACTGGCGCCCACAATGATCTCTGATGTCAGCGCTGGGTCGAAGAACGCCATGGGGTCCTCAGCTGTCAGGGCGCTCTTGATGTCCTCAAAGGCCGCTTGCTCGAGCGGGCCCCAGTGCCAGACTGACTCCTTCTTCATGAGAGCCCGGAGTGGTTCGGACCCAGAGGCGAGATTTTGGATGAAACGCCCACAGTAGGTCACTATGCCGAGGAAGCTCTGCATGTGAGACACCGACTCGAAGGGTGCAGGAACTCACATTTGTCCCTGTGAAGGGTGAGGCCTAGCGCTTGCAGTCTCTCAAAGGTCTTCCCCAGCTTTCTCAGATGGTCCACCTCAGTCCTTGCGAATACCAAAATGTCATTGCTGATGTTTAGGACACCCTCCAGATCTGTGAGGGCGCCCCGAATGATGTTCTGAAAAACCTCGGCAGCCGATGACACCCCGAATCTCAGTCTCTTATACCGGTATAGTCCTCGGTGAGTGGTGAATGTGGTGATATACCTGGACTCGGGATGGAGGACAACCTGATGATAGCCCACTCGGAGGTCTAGTTTCGAAAAGAACCGAGCCCCTTGTACTTCCGCAATAATGTCATCGATAGTAGGGGTGAGATTCCGCTCCCTCTTGATGGCCTTGTTGGGCAGTCTCATATCTACACAGATCCGGACAGAGTCAGGTTGTTTGGGCTTCCTAGCCACAACAATCAGGGACACCCAGGGGGTCGGGCCCTCCACCTTCTCGATGATGTCGAGATTCACTAGGTTGTCCAGCTCCTTATCGACCTGCTCCCTCAGATGAAACGGTACCCTGCGGTGTTTCAGGGCGATGGGCTGCACAGAGTCGTCGATGTGCAACCTCACCGGGTCACCGGCCATCCTTCCAATGCCATTGAAGAGGGCGGCATACTTGTCGAGCAGATCATTGATGTCCTCGAGGTATACTGAGTATGCAAAAGTGACAATTCCAAGAGCCTCGGCAGCGGCACAGCTCAGCAGAGTGTTATTGCTTACGGGTGTCACATAGAATCGGGCTTTGATCTGCAAGCCCTCATGCTCCACCTTCGCCACGAAGGCACCGTCCAGCGGTATTGGTTCCAGTCCTCCAAACACAAATATGCGGGCTCTCAGCGTGAGTAGCTTTGGGGGCGAGTCGAGGGCATCATAGTGTCCCCGGGCCATCACATTGATGCACCCGTGTCCACCAGCGCCGGGACCAGCGAGTGATTGACCTCCACCACACACCTCGGTTGCCTCCTGGCCTTCCCTTTCAAGATCTCCACGCTGGAAACAAAGAAAATGTTCTCTTCCTCTTCCTCCTCGGCCTCATCCACCTGGGCATCCTCCCCGCCCTGGTCCACCTGTGCCACATTTGGTGGGCGATTTTGGCGCGGGACCCACGTCCGAGCCGGACCTCTCGGCACCATCACGGGCAGGGCTGCCTTGCACACTCTCGAAAAATGGTCAGGCAGGCCGCACCTACCACACGTCCTTCCAGCCGGCAGACACTCGGTCGGGTGGGGGAGGTTGTACCCGCACTTCTGGCACGATTCCCCGCTCTCCCCGCTCTGTCACGGGGTCCCACACCAGGCCTTCTCACTCCTCTGCCACCACGCCACATGGCACACACCTCCTCCGACTTTGTTGAGCGGGACCCCGCCTCCATCTTGGCTGCCCGAGCCTCCGCCACCTCATGGCACCGGCCTAGTTCCAGAATGCGGGGTATGAGTGATACCCAGCTCTCTCAGGACCTGCCTCCTGAGTTTGCTCGAGGAGCACGCCTGAATCAGCATCGTGCGCATCATGTCCTCCGCGTCTCCCCATGCACAGCCCAGGGAGAGGCGACGTAGGCGACCATAGAAGGTGTCCAGTGTTTCATCGTCCTTTTGCTTGGCCGATAGCATGACAAATCTTTCATAGTCCACGTTGGCAAGGGGCAGAAAATGGGCCAGGAGTGCCGCCTTGGCCGCATCGTAAGAGCCATCCCCTGCAGGAAGCGATTCAAAAATCTCCTGGACCGAAGGCCCCGTGGAGTACAGCACAGTTGCCACCCTGCTGTCATCATCCATTACCTGGGCGGCCCTGAAGTACATATTGAGGCGCCCAACCCACCTCCTACACCTGGGCCCCATGCTGGATGGTGGGCCTGATGCGTCAAATTCGTGGATGGGCTGCAGGGCTGCATGGGCACGTGCTTGGGCCATGATGGGAACTCCTTGCTGAGCAACTGGCTGTACCACCGGTGGCCCCTGAGGCACAGGAGCTTGACCACCTACTTGGACTTGAGGGGGTAGCTGTGGAGGCGCCACTGGGTGTTGCACTGGAAGCACCGGAGCCTGAAGGACGTGCTGTTGAGCTGCCGCCTGACCACCGTCCTGGGGAAGCTGGATGGCTGCAGGAGTCTCACCGCGTTGACCGCCAGAGTCACTCATGGGTTTGAGCGCACAGGCACCCCCACCTTGGAATCTGGGGGCCGCAACTCAATCACCCACCACCACCACACAGTCTGGACACCCCCCCACAGGCAAAATAACAGTCCAACCTGGGGAGGGGGATGGTGTACTCTTGTCCTCAGCACTCCTAAGACTGCCACCAGAACTGAAGAAGCAGAAGAAAAACTTGCCAACTTGAGGATCCACCACTGAAGTAATGCACCCTGATGATGAAGAGGGCGAAGAAGAGGCCACAGCAGCCTGATGATGAAGGGGATGAAGAAGCACTGTGCCTCTTCGCTGCAGCAAACACCCAGGGGTGTATGATTTCCAAAAATTAAGCGAAGAAAAAGAACTGGGCTAAACAGGCCCAGCCATTTTAGCCCTTCTCCTTGCTTTCACTCGACGTAGGAGGCCCAAATTTGGAGAAAAATCCACAAAACGGGCATGGGCGTGCAGGTTTGACTGCCTGCAAGGAGTATGTCAAAAATTAGACCTGGATCACCTTCACCATCCAAACCGGAGCTTAGTGAAGTTCCACGGCCCTGCTGACAAAATGGCCGCCAGCCGTGTGTGCGATCCGCAGCCACGGAATGAAACGAAATGTCCGTGCGTTCCGTTTCAGGGAGAAAGATTTTCGGAATTCTTTCACCGCCGGGCCCAGGCATCCCATCCACTCGTCCCCACTGTTGGGGGTGTGTCCAGGCCCCCATGCAGTCCCTTAAGCCCCCACCCTGTAAGGACCACACACGACACATGTCCTTACAGTTCAGACTTCCCGGTCGCTCTGACGTGGCCGGGAACGCCCTGTTTATTTATACAGCACACGGCGGCGTGCAACTACTCTTCACTGTGCAATCCTTTAGTGGCTACTAATTATACAGAGATAAGGGAAATTGATCCCTCTCTCTTTTCAGTTTCTCCGTAAGCAAGGTGGAATATCTTACCCTGTGACAACATACTGTTGACCAAATCTTTAGTTTATGAAATTTAGGTGTACCTAGTTAGGGGGTAGTTTGGTCAAACAGTTTAAATCCCCCCCACCTCTTTTGGTATTTGGTTGCAGAATGCACTCATCAAGATAGTGGGGATCAAGCCAAAGGGTTGTGCGGGAATTCTGTCTATTATTATTCGCCACTGTAAATTGTTGAAGTAAAAGGATAAGGAAATGGAGCAGCGAGCGCAAGCAGACGAAGCAAAACAGGTTCAAAAGAAGTTAGCAAAGGTTGCACTGGAGGGGGCTGTAGTAGCAGTACAAACACAGGGGCCGGCAGACCTTAAGGCAATCCAGGTGGATGGCACACAGCACTTTGGTGAGGAGGAGAACGCAGGTGGACAGGTGGGTACCAACCACAATATCAAGGAGGGTTTACGGTGGGTTTCAACAGGGGAAAGGGGGATTTTTGGGTGTCCAGGTTGGGTGAGTGGGTTTCGGAGGAATGAGACCATGGGAGGTGGAGGAGCAGGCCAGTATTGGCTGTGTGGTGTAAGAAACTCGTGGTGGCAACAGTAAAGACAGACACAAGTGATCACAGTTCAAGGGTGTTTATTAAACTGTATTAATGGGTGAGAAAAATGCCTAATCTAAACCTAAATCTAAGATGGGAGCAAGCTACAACCATCAAATATTAATAAGACAGCCCTAGTGGCGTCTTGGCAAATAAAAGGGCCTATACTACAAAAAAAACTATTGACAATCCTTACAGCTAACTACAAAAAGAGTGTGAGATAGTGTTGACAAGAAAAGAAAGAAGTATTCACAAATGATAATTCAGGATGTTAGAGCCGGGGTTCTCCCTTCCCCACCTTTTTAGCACAGTATAAGGCAGGCCTCCTGAGCACAGCACACACTCAGGCTTCCCCAGCACGAGGTTACAGTTCCTTTCACAGGTATCATGACCTTCGGTGGTTAAGACTCTTTTCTACAAATGTCTCCTGCCTCCAAGGACCTGATGTGTTCAAAAATAACAAAACAAAAGTTATTTTTCCTTATGTACGTTGGGTGATGACTTTTTAACCCTGGATCCCCCTCTTCCAGGATCAGACCCTTTTTGAATGTTAGCCTCCCTCTGTCGGGTTCATTGTGGCTTTTATTAAAAAGATTTAACCTGTTGCATAATGAGTCTCAATGTCTTTTTAAACAATCCACTTTGGACATCCCTCCATCGGGTTCACTATTATCAACACAATGTTCATGGGGTTATCATGTTTCACCCCGTTCTACAGGCATCCCTCAGCTGGGTTCACGTTTGCCACTTATACAGTTCCCTCTGCTTTATCACGATACAGGATTTATTTGCCTTAGATTTCCTTTGGTTTACACGTCAAAGACATTCGACTGTACAAGGGGTTTTACTCGACACTTGTGTGACCACTTTGACTTTTTCCATGGGGCTCTAATAGGGTCCTCTGATAGCAGTATTTGCAACAAAAAGGGAGACCAGCCAGAGTCTTTCGACTGAGCACCCACGTGGCACCGGACCACTCTGCAGCTGGTCTTTCCCCAGCGTTTTTAACAGTTCTTTCATTCACCTTATGTTGCCATTTGCAACCTTCGCTCAGCACAGTTTGGTTTATTATCAGTTCCCCCTCCGACCCACCGGCTGTAATGAACCGTTTCGCTTTCCTTGTCTCTGGAGTCAAAGACGTTACCACGGTAGCAGGCGTTTCTAACTGCCTTGGCTATCAGTGTAGGAGGGCTCCGGGCACCGTTGACATCTGTCACAGCACACGCTAGCTATTGTTCATGGTCTCATGATTCCTTTCACTGAGGCTTCGCAGGTCTGGATCCAAAAGGGCAAGGGCACTACTCTCCTTGTCACCCCTTCGGTTCTCGCTGCCTTTCTCCTTTTGAACTACTTAGCTGTCTTTTCATGCGGTCTGCCTGGCTCTTAGTGTGCTCTTGTGCTCCACCTTTTATCCCTGCCAGGAAGGGAAATGGCTGTCAGGTGTGTGCGGTTATTAATTGCCTGGCTCTGCCTGACCCTTGGGTCGGAACATGTCAGGAAAATGGCTTTGGTGTTAGTCTGTTGTCTTTCGTGGTGTAAGAAAGTGGTTGTGTCAGAAAAGTAGAGGTAGAACTTCTGAGTATCCTATCAGGTAGGATGGGGAAATGGTGTTATAAGGAACTATATTCTTCGTCCTAGCATGGTAGGTGAATTCAGAAGGGTGAGTTTGGTAGGGTTTGCAAAATGATTAGGGGGGATGGTGATGTTTTGTCAAAGTAGACTGGGAATTCGGGAATTAATAATCAGTTGGACAAGGAAAAAATGACTGGGAATATTCGGATATACAACGGGAGAACGGATTCTGGGAGATGTAGTTTCCTAGTGCAGCAGGGGTTGAGTTCCTATTGGATTTACCAGATGCGAAAGAGGAGTTTCTGGATTCGGGTAAGGGCGATTCTTTGAGTGGAAATGAGGTTGAGTTGGAACAGCCTATAAGAGCCTCAAGGACTTAATCATCTTTGTCCTCTTTCCAGATGGAATGCCGCGTCTCACCTGGGGTTTCCCCCCGAGCACAACCCTAGGCTCGCCTACCCAGGTGATTCTCCCTTGCTTGTCCGCCCCCAGGGTTAGGATCTGAGAGCGCAAGCCCTTCCCTGGCCACCTGAATAAGGGATTCTCGAGACTTGGGAGAATACCCTCGGGTTTCTCACAGTGGACATATGGGCCATTTTTCAAGAGAGCGCAGGAGTAAACAGACGTATGCATATCCCCAACAACAGATGTACCTTTATCCTCAGGGAGGTCCAGTTTCATACTCTCAGTCTTTCGGACTGATGCCCCCGGCAGCCCCTTATGGTGTACCAATGCCTACGGCCCTGCCTGCTCCCCCACCAACATTCCTGCAGTTACTCACCCTGGGATCTAGTAACATGCCACCATATGCAGTACGCCAGGGGCAGCAACAGGGCCCCTACATTCCAAACAACACTGTTCCCAATTGTATGGTGACTCAATATCAGGGAGCCACTGTGGTCAGAGGGAACCCATTTGTTATTCGTAGGACGAGCACATTAGGACAGCCCACAGAGAGCCTTAGCATGTCAAGTTCTATCGGTCACTGCCGACCCAGGAGAGTAACCCCTGGTAGACGAGGAGATAGCAAACAAACCATTTATCTTTATGGTCGATACAGGCATAACTAAATCATGCATTAGTGAGGGAGGATGTCCTTTGTCAGATGAGGTTATGGAAATACAGGGCTCATCTGGGGCAGTTCAATTGATTCCTTTCACAAAGCAATTACCCATCAAAATAGGGGGCAAGGAGATGTAGGCCCCCTTGCTGTATTCCACTACGACTCCAATCAATTTGTTGGGAGGGGATATGTTGAGTAAGCTCAACGTGACCATCTCATGTACAGAAAGGGGCGTGGTGTGCTCCGCACCTGGTACGTATGCTGTGAGGGTTATGTTGGCCTTGCATGCATTAGATGTTGAGACTGTGCCAAGAGGAATACCAGTGGCCCCCAATTTGTTTTTATATGGTATTACCATGATGCTCAGTGCAGTGCCACAAGTTGAAAACACATATTGGCGAGTACCCTCTGAGTTTCTATTCAGGTCCGCCCAGCCTCAGGAGATAGTTGCAGGCACCATCATTCAACTGGATATAGAAGGAGTTCTAGTGGCAGAAGACTGGATTGTTTTGATCACATGTGATTTGTAACAACAAAAAGTCAATGGCGCACAGTTCTGTGCATTGATTGCATGATACCAATGAAACATTTATCAGACAAGGGCCCTCATTACGACCCTGGCGGAAAGGGGTTTACGCCGGCGTAAAGCATGGCGTACCTTTCCGCCTGACTACGAGTTCCCGTAGCGCCATGGTGATTTTTACGCCTGCTTTTTGCAGGCGGAAAAATCCATGGCGCTACAGGACTTGTTGTTAATTACGCCACCGTAATTTACGGTGGCGTAATTAACGCCTTCCCCACTCCCATTATACCCTATGGGGCAAACATGGGAATGGGGAAGGGTAAATGGGGATTGGGGGCTTACCGCCCCGCCAAGGTCAGAATGGGGCGGTAAGTCCGCCAACCCCCATGGCGGAGTTGGCAGCTTTGCGCCATGGACCATGGTGCAAATTGCACCATGGTCCTCCGCCAGGGTCGTAATGAGGGCCAAGGAGTTGTTTGAGAACAGAGAAAATGAGGGAGAGCTAATATTAGAAGTGTGTGTCCCTTATGAAATAACGATACAATATAGACATGTAGTTTGTCCCATGCTGCTAGTGGGAACTGCTCCTCCATTTCTGCAGATTTGGCTCAAGTTCCCGATAAATTGTGAATGAGCACTCCACATGACATGCAACTCTTGAAGTGTCACACCTATATGCATCAACTTGACATCCGGCGATGTGTTGCTGCGAGTAAAACAGTACCCTGCATCAAAGGAAAAAGAGGAGGGGATTTACGACACTATTATTGCCCTTTTACACCAAAGCATTATAGTACCCTCAAATTCACCCTGTAGCATGGCTACTTATCCGGTGAAAAAAATCAAAAGGTGAGTTGGAGGATGATTCGAGATTTACGCCCTCTTAATGGCATTGTACAGTTGGAGTTCCCAGTGGTTCTGAACCCCGCTACACTATTGTTCAATATACATGTTGAGGCCACACACTTTACTGTAGTGGAAGTGTAGTTGAAAAATGCTTTTTTCTCAGTTCCCTTGCATCCTGATTTGCAGCATCTCACTGTGTTTACGTTTCTCGGGAGCCGATTCCAACATACATATTTTTAATAGGGTGCTACATGAGGTTTTGGGTAACATTGCTGTCCCTAGTATCATTATTCAGTATATGGATGACTTGGTGGTATTGTAAGGGAGGCATGGTATCACATGTATGACGCTGACACAAGAGGTACAAGTTTCAAAAACCTTTATTAAATTCTTGGGGCTTGCAAAAACTCCTACTTTGCCCTATAGCTATGATGGGAGTATTCTATACCATCAAATAATAAAGAAAACACAGTCCTAGTAGGTCTATGTCAAATTAAAATTGTCTATACTAAGAAAAACAAATGCCTGCCCTGTCTCTTATACAAAAGTGTGTAAAGGGGAATGTGTATGCAAAGGAAAGTCGGTGTTATTACATAAAGGATCAAGATGGCTGAGCCAGCTCTCCGAAAAAGACAACAGGGTCAATTGAAGCTCAACGAGCCGGGGTGGCAACTGCCTTCCCAAAGCGTAGGAACGTACTGGTACACAAAAAACGGTTCACTGGGGAATTTATTTTTATCAATTTGCGAGGCTAGGTGGAACACAACGTAGTGATGTTTGGGAGGAGGTCCTACTCGTGGACACAGGATAGGGAGCTATTCTGGCCCTCTGTTGAGACACCCGGACCACACCGGTGGAGAACCGAGGGGTCAAAGCTGGTATCTGATGGGTAGTCTAACCACAGACGATGATGGATGTGATGCCTGTCTGGAGGGGAGGGGGTGACTAAGTTCCACTGTGTGTCTGTGGTAATCTTGCTAGCGTGAGTGGTAAAGTCGCCAGCAGCCTGCCAGATGGTGGAGGGGGGGGGGGGGGTAAGGCAAAGGTAGGGAAACCAACGATGTTGAGAGGAATTGCGAGAGGAGGATTAAATCTCGTGGTCAAAAAACCTCGGGGGTTGGTGATGACAAGTGCAAAAAAAGGTGTGGAGACATCGGGATTTCCTTATGATTTATTCACCCTGGTGGGTCAAGAGTTCTTTTGCAGATGAGTGGTTGCCCAAAGGTGTGGATCAAACTTAATCAAGTTTTTTCTAAAAACGCACAGTGCCACTGGCTAATGGATGTGCTCAAAGCCCATGCTGTCTGGGTTTTGAGTGTAGTTTCATGTGGTGTCCCCTGTTGGTCTTGGGGATATTGTAAACAATTTGCGGTGGAGCCACAACTGGTCAGGTCGACCGGTTTCGATGGTGTATTGGTGGTTATCGACCATCTTCTTCAGGACAAGTTCAAACTTCATATGCTAGTTAATAGTGACTGGGCCTCATTACGACCCAGGCGCTGGACCATGGTGCTATTAGCACCATGGTCCATGCCGGTCTCCGGCATGGTGGATGGCGGAAATACCGCCCCCATCACAAGGTTGGCGGGGGCGGTAATTCCCCATTCACCATTTGCCCTTCCCCATTCCCATTTTGCCCCATAGGGCATAATGGGGATGGGGAAGGCGCTAATTACGGCACCGTAAATTACGGTTGCCGTAATTAGCTCCAAGGTCCCTTAGCGGGTTGGATTTTAACACCTGCAAAAAGCAGGCGTTAAAGCCTCCAACCCGCTAAGGGGCCTTGGTCCTCATTACGACCCAGGCGCTGGACCATGGTGCTTTTAGCACCATGGTCCATGCTGGTCTCCGGCATGGTGGATGGCGGAATTACCGCCCCATCACAAGGTTGGCGGGGCGGTAATTCCCCATTCACCATTTGCCCTTCCCCATTCCCATTTTGCCCCATAGGGCATAATGGGGATGGGGAAGGCGTTAATTACGGCACCGTAAATTATGGTTGCCGTAATTATCTCCAAGGTCCCTTAGCGGGTTGGATTTTAACGCCTGCAAAAAGCAGGCGTTAAAGCCTCCAACCCGCTAAGGGACCTTGTAATCAGGCACTAATGGTTTAACGGCGCCGACGCTCTTTACGGCGACGTTAAACCATTAGCGCCAGGGTCGTAATGAGGCCCCTTGTAATCAGGCGCAAATGGTTTAACGGCGCTGACGCTCTTTACGGCGCCGTTAAACCATTAGCGCCAGGGTCGTAATGAGGCCCACTGTCCTCTTTGTAGGGCAGCGGTGGCAGGCTGCGTAGGGATCCTGGAGCAGGAGACACAAAAACACATTGCAAAGAGGGCATAAGTGAACCTCAAATCGCAAAGTTGCAATAAGGGTGCATCCAGAAACCAGCTCGAGATCCTGTTACAAAGCTAATCAATGCTGTCTGAAGGGTGCTTGCTTACTAGATTAGAGCAAACAGCCACTGCAATGGTGGCTAAAACATAGCCAAATTACGCCAAGCGTAGGGGGAGAGCAAGGGTGAAGAGGGAGAAGAGAAAAGGGGTACGAGCAAAAGAATCTCGGTGGCAGGGCCTTGAATAGGCAGGGTGAGGTGCATGATAAAGGGCTATTCATGTGTGGGGGGGACAAAAATAAAAATGCATAAAAATGCAACGGGGTGCTCAGGGAACCACAGTGCCATGCTGGATGTAAAGGCCTACCTGGATGAGGTGGGTGCACAGTCCAGGGGGGCCACATGGGGCGGAGAAAACAATTCTCTGTGGCTTCGTGCCTGTAGGTAGAAGCAGATAATGCAGAGAGATGAGAGGCTAGCTGTGCCTGTGCCCAGGGATCTGCGCTGTATGGATGTGGAGAAAGCACATACCTGATTGAAGGAAGGGCGGACACAACCGCTGCACCCTCCTCAGTACAATCGCTGCTGGCGTTGTGAGCAGCCGCAGCGGTTGTTAAATGCCGCGGGCGATGCCGCAGGGGGGCGTGCCTACGCCCTGTCGACAGTGCGTGGGCCAATCAGGAGTGGCCAAGTCGCGGGTCATCTGTGCTCGGCCAATCAGAGCGCGGCCCACAAGGGTGTGTGGCCGGCGCTTGGCCAATGGAAGCACACACTGTGGTGGGTGTGTAAACTGCAGGGCCGAAGCCCTTGTTGCCGAGTGCGGGGGGGAGTGGGGGCCTCTGGGAGTGATGGCGGGCGTGCCACGCACAGGAGGCCGTGCAGGGGGATGTGGGTGGGGTCCCTGTAGTGCGTGGGCAGCCGAACGATGGGAAGGGTGTGACACGCTGCAGGCTGGGAGGGAAGGCAAGATGAGCGCAAGCCCATGAGGCAAAAGAGAGAAGAGCAGGGAAAAAGGAACGGAAAAGGGGAGTAGAGAGAGGGGAAAAAGGGAAGCGAGAAAGGAAGGGACAAGAACAGAATGCAGAAAAACTATTGTGTAAGGGATACACAATAGAAAGATGTACTGGAGACATCTTGTAACATGAAGAAAGAGCACATCTGGTGCTGCAAGGTTGGTTGCACAGGTGCATTTCCGCAATGGAAACAGATGGATAAGAGACATCATGGGGTGTGGCAAAAAATGAAAGAATCGAGAAAAAAAAATCGAAGAAAATCAAAAATCAAAAGTTGACAAGAATCAAAAAAGTCAAAAAAATTAATAAAAACAAAAACAGAATACATCTTCTGCTGCATGATTGGTTGCACAAGTCCATCGACAGGAAAAATGTCAAGGTTCAATGGTGTAACACTGCAAGTTCCTGCCACTGCATAGCTTCGTTCAGCCCTTGCTTGCATGTGTCCAAGCGAAAAATCCACTTCTGTTCTTGGGTGAAGAGTATTGCGTGGTAGTTGCCTCCTCGTTTCGGGCGCTTGATTTTTTCTAGGATGGTCCATTGGAAAGAATCAGCTGGATGGCCTTCAGCCAAGAAATGGGGAACCATGGGTGCTGACAGTTTCTTGGTACGGATGCAGGATCTATGTTCAATCATCCGTTTTTTCACTTCTCGGGCAGTCATCCCAATGTACCGCAAAGGACACGGGCAGTTGATCATATATATTACTCCTTTTGTATTGCAGTTAGTAAAGAGTTTCTGAACCCATGGAGTGGTCCAGCCGATGTCTACAGTGGTGCTGCGGGCCATCTGCATGCACATTGAACACAGGCCGCAAGGGCTGTGACCCACCGGGTGGGTCTGATTCCATAGGGTGTTCTGTGTGTTTGTTGCAGTGTCAGCATCTGGGCGCACCGTGTTGACCAGGGCGTCCCTCAGGTTGCGTCTTCTTTTTAGTGCAAAACGCGGTTGAGGTATATCGGATGTGCCAGTATTCAGGATAGGCCATAGGGATTTGATTTCCTTTTTGATTTTGTTCAGTAGAGGAGAGTAGCTTAGTACTGCCGTGATGGTTTTTTCATCTGTATCCTTCTGATGTTGTTCGAGGGTGCATGAGCGTGGGATGCATCTGGCCCTTCTGTAGGTGTTATGGACAATCTTCTGCGGGTAGCCCCGCTGGACAAGTTGTTTTTTAAGAGTTTTGGCCTGGGCAGTGTAATCTTCTGTCTTGCTGCAGAGGCGTTGATATCGCAAAAATTGTCCAAACGGTAGGTTGTCTTTGAGAGATTGTGGATGGTAGCTCGAGTATGTAAGTAGAGAGTTCTTGTCAGTATCCTTTCGGTAGACTTGGGAGATTAGTCCGCCTTGTGAGGCCGTGATGGCTAGGTCAAGGAAATGAGTCTTTCTTCTGTCTTGTTCCATGGTAAAATGTAGATGGATATTGAGTGCATTAAGCCATTGGTGGAATGCCAGGAGTTCTTCATTGGTGCCTCTAAATATGACGAAAATGTCGTCAATGTAGCGGCGCCAGATAAGCAATTTGTCACAGAATGGATTGGTGGGTGGGTAGATGTGCTGAAGCTCAAAAGCGTTGACATACAGATTGGCCAGGCTCAGTGCGAAAGTGGCGCCCATGGCGGTGCCAGAATCTTGTTGATAGAACTTGTCATTGAACATGAAGTAGTTTCTCGTGAGGGCTATCTCAGCCAAAGAGGATATGAAAGTAGAGGGTACCTCCTGCAGATCGATTCCTGAGTCCAGAAGAACTTTGAGCATGGTGAGAGTTTCCTGTTGTGGGATCTTGGTATACAGAGACTCAATGTCGATGGTGACTAGCCAATCGAGTTCTGGGTTGAATTGCAAAGAGTCGAGGAGGATGAGCATTGCGGTGGAGTCTTTGACATAGGATTGCATTTTCGGAATTTCGTCCTTGATAAAATAGTCCACGTATTGGGATAGAGGTTCCAAGATGGACTGGATCCCTGAGACAATGGGACGACCCGGTGTGGGCAGAGTGCCTTTGTGTATTTTTGGTAGGGCGTATAGGGCTGGAGTCCTTGGATGTGTGGGCGTCAGGAAAGATGCTTCCCTCGAGCTCACGTACCCTTCTGCTTCAGTTTCTTCAATGATGGGTGCTATCAGAGCTTGCAAGGAGGCTGTTGGGTCGCCGCGAAGGAGGTGATAGCTTGAGGTGTCGCTGACCAGGGCTTCTACCATCTTGTTGTAGTCGTCAGTGTTCTGGATGACGTTTGCTCCACCTTTGTCCGCCGGCTTGATGGTTATAGCTTGGTTTTTTGCAAGTTCGGTGAGAGCTTCAAGTTGGATTTTGGTAAAGTTGTTGTGTACGAAGGGAATGCCCGCCTCAATTTCAGAGAGTTTTTTCATGAGCGCTTGCTCGAAGGTGATGGATTTGGCCGTGTAGGCACTGGAGGGTACGCAGAACTGAGAGGGGGATCTCAGGCCAGTAACATCCTTTTTTGGATTGGATTTGTCTTCAAAAAATTGCTGCAGGTATATTTTGCGAAGGAGTTGATTACATTCGATCCGGGTTTGAAATGGGTCGTACCTGGCTGTAGGTATGAATGAAAGACCCTTTTGTAGGATCTCTTCCTCCAGTCGTGTCAATTGATGTGATGATTTGTTCACAATCAGGGAGGTGGAGGGATCATTGCCTGACCTCTGCTGCGTGTTACGACCGTGGATTGTTGTGGTGTTTGCCATCTGGGTCTGCGTTGCCCTCTTCCTCGCTGGCCTAAAAAAGGTACTGCAGGGGTGTTGTATTGTGTGGAGATATTGCAATGGACTCTCTGGCCTTGGCGGCCATAGCTGCCAGAACTGTTGCTGGAGTTAGAGCTGGAATCGGACCATGACTCCTGATTGGCCCACGCACTGTCGACAGGGCGTAGCCACGCCCCCCTGCGGCGTCACCCGCGGCATTTAACAACCGCTGCGGCTGCTCACAACGCCAGCAGCGCTTGTACCGATCAGGGTGCAGCGGTTTTGTCCGCCCTTCCTTCAATCAGGTATGTGCTTTCTCCACATCCATACAGCGCAGATCCCTGGGCACAGGCACAGCTAGCCTCTCATCTCTCTGCATTATCTGCTTCTACCTACAGGCGCGAAGCCACAGAGAATTGTTTTCTCCGCCCCATGCGGCCCCCCTGGACTGTGCACCCACCTCATCCAGGTAGGCCTTTACATTCAGCATGGCATTCTGGTTCCCTGAGCACCCCTTTGCATTTTTATGCATTTTTATTTTTGTCCCCCCCCACACATGAATAGCCCTTTATCATGCACCTCACCCTGCCTATTCAAGGCCCTGCCACCAAGATTCTTTTGCTCGTACCCCTTTTCTCTTCTCCCTCTTCACCCTTGCTCTCCCCCTACGCTTGGGGTAATTTGTCTATGTTTTAGCCACCATTGCAGTGGCTGTTTGCTCTAATCTAGTAAGCGAGCACCCTTCAGACAGCATTGATTAGCTTTGTAACAGGATCTCGAGCTGGTTTCTGGATACACCCTTGTTGCAACATTGCGATTTGAGGTTCACTTATGCCCACTTTGCAATGTGTTTTTGTGTCTCCTGCTCCAGGATCCCTATGCAGCCTGCCACCGCTGCCCTACAAAGAGGAAAGTCACTATTAACTAGCATATGAATTTTGAACTTGTCCTGAAGAAGATGGTCGATAATCACTAATACACCATCGAAACCGGTCGACCTGACCAGTTGTGGCTCCACCACAACTTGTTTACAATATCCCCAAGACCAACAGGTGACACCACATGAAACTACACTCAAAACCCAGACAGCATGGGCTTTGAGCTCATCCCATAGCCAGTGGGACTGTGCGTTTTTAGAAAAAACTTGATTAAGTTTGATCCACACCTTTGGGCAACCACTCATCTGCAAAAGAACTCTTGAGCCACCAGGGGTAATAAATCATAAGGAAATCCCGATGTCTCCACACCTTTTTTTGCACTTGTCATCATCAACCCCCGAGGTTTTTTGACCACGAGATTTAATCCTCCTCTCGCAATTCCTCTCAACATCGTTGGTTGCCCTACCTTTGCCTTTCCCCCCCCCCCCCTCTCCCCTCTCCTCCATCTGGCAGGCTGCTGGCGATTTTACCACTCACGCTACCAAGATTACCACAGACACACATTGGAACTTAGTCACCCTCTCCCCTCCAGACAGGCATCACATCCATCATAGCCTGTGGTTAGACTGCCCATCAGATACCACCTTCGACCCCTCGGTACTCCACCGATGTGGTCCGGGTGTCTCAACAGAGGGCCAGAATAGCTCCCTATCCTGTGTCCAACGAGTAGGACCTCCTCCCAAACATCACTACTTTGTGTTCCACCTAGCCTCGCAAATTGATAAAAAAAAATTCCCCAGTGGGTCAGCTCTCCTCCACATGTTGGACAGCACAGAGCAAGGCGGCCCTTTTGACATGATGACACACTCTGGCTCAGGTTATCAAAAAAGGCAGTTCAAATCATGGGTCGAGGCCCACTTGAGCTTCTACGTTAAAGTCACTTGAATTCACCCAAAGGTTCCTTAACAGTTCAACAAAATTAATGTAGGTGTCCCTCTGTCAGACTCGGACCTCTCAAGGCATCAATAGTTCATGTAGGTCTCCCTCAGTTGGGCTCAGACCTCTCAAGAAAGGTACCTGATTCAACGTAGATCTCCTTTAGCCAGGCCCGGACCTCGCAATCACAGCACTTGCAGGGGTTCCCTTACCCAAGCTTTATTCACACTCAACAAAAGTACCTGATTCAATGTAGTTCTTCCTCAGCCAGGCTCAGTCCTCGTAATCAAAGTACTTGTAGGGGCTCCCTTCCCCAAGGTTTATTTCATGTTCTAGGTCTCCCTCAGTTGGGCTCAGACCTTTCACTGATGTCGAAAACTTTCAAATGTGCAAGGCTTTTCCACAAACCTTCGCAGGACCACTTTGACTTTCACTTCAGCTCTTCCGTGTGGTATTTGCTGCAGTGTCTCTTGGTCTGGCTAGTTCCACAACACAATCAGAAAAGTTCAAAGAAGTCCTTCTTTTAAAGCAAACACCTTTTAACTTCCCCTTTCGGTGGGGTTAATCTTGACTATCGCGTATTTCAAAATTCATTGACTTTGTTGCTTTGTTACAAACATCAAACCTTTCACTGAGACTTTCGAGTGGGCTGTTTCCTTTCGCCGGACCACTCTTCTACTCTGTATCACTGGCTTCACAGTTACCGCTGACTTTGAAGTTCACTACAAGTTTGCTTTCTTTTGCATATCATCAGCATGCGCGCAACTGTCAATTGTGAGAAACTGTTGCAGCTTCAATCTTTCCTTGACACAAACCA
This sequence comes from Ambystoma mexicanum, assembly GCF_040938575.1. Lineage (NCBI taxonomy): Eukaryota > Metazoa > Chordata > Amphibia > Caudata > Ambystomatidae > Ambystoma > Ambystoma mexicanum. The sequence continues at coordinate 1,365,737,717 of NC_090934.1, forward strand.
GCCTTTCATGTCTTTCGCTAACTCACCGGTTGTGTGCATTCTTTTCTGTTCTTCTGTTCTCTGCAGCTTTGATTCACGAGTCAAGGTTAATACTACAGGCATGGCCTTGCCTCCTCAACTCTGACTTTCACCCGGGAAGGTTTATGGCGTCCTTGAAAAACAGTGCAGGCTTATTCTTGTCTGGGGTTTGACTTTCTACACGTATCTCTCACGGTTTCCTAGAGGCAATGACCTCCTGCAGATATGTTCACGGTTTCCCTTACCCTCACTCTGGTCCCTCAATTGGTCATCCTGCTCCAGTGGCTTGGCCTTCGCCCCAGAAGATCTGCTCCTTCTCGTGGACCCACTTGCTCAGTTTTTCAAACAAAATGTCTCTACTGTTTATATTTAGGACTAAATATCCCACAATGCAACACTCCTCTTTTGTTCCTACTCCGCCAGCTCTGCTTAGCAGCATTCTGGCAATTTTAGGAGCAGCAGGGTTTTCTATTGGGGTCAATCTGATGTCAGGGCCTCACGACCTTCCCCTTGTCTGTATCTTACCCAGGGGAGGAGCTTTGGCTTGGGTGATGCCAGGTAGCCCCAGCTGCCCCTGGTTTGGTTTCCTGGAGTCACAGTACCCTCGCCTGACTGTAGCCGCCCCTGTACTCACAGGCTCAGTGCTAAGGCAGTCTTTCCCCTTGCGGGCTCTCCAGGGTATATCCAGCTGCTGTTCCTTCCTCCTGGCCTCTATGCACCCTCCTGCATCCTAAGATCGCTCAGAGTGTGTCTGTCACTTTGCCTTTTATACTGACTGGGAGCCTTAACAGGTTTCAGGTGGGAATGATTGTAGAGGGAGGCCTGACCTTACCTGGCCTCATTATCAGGACAAAATGGTGACTGTCCATAGGAATCCCTGGTGCATTAGTTCCTATGGGTAATCTTCATAGCTGCCTTTTGCCTCTTCTTCTTAATCTTGTTTGAAAATGGGGAGGGGGAGTTGTAGTTATTTGGAGGGTTTAAGGGAAAATTAAATAGGTTTTTGTCAGGATGAAGGGGGCATATGTATTGTTGTGGGTGAATGGGTTTTGGGCGATAGAATCCTATAACAACTGAGGAGATGTCAGGTGGGGATGTATTGGAACGGGGAATACCATATCTCGCCCGAGAGAGTTCGTCCTGCAGTCTCCAAATGTCCCTCTCCCAGGTGATCCTCCCTCGCTTGTCCGCCTGCAGGTTTGGGATCCAAGAGCGATGGCCCTCCCCTGGCCACCTGAGTCAGGGATCCCCGGGAATAGCATGGGAGAAACGCCTCAGGTTTCTCACAGTATGTAGCAGCACAGAAGACCAATGCAGAGAAGACTCCATAGCACTGTTACAATTGTTGACTGACACAGTATACAAGGTGGATCAAACAAATGACAATATTGGCAACCAGAGGTGTTGTATTTATGACAGCTGAGTTCAGTGAATGGGAAAAGAGTGACTCTAGAACATGTGGCAGCAGTGCGTGCCACACCCCAGCCAGTGACAGTAAAGGACATGCAGACATTTCTCGGATTATGTCATTACTGTAAAGCATGGATCTTTGATTATGCATTATACACTAAACCAGGCGTGCCCAACTAGTTTTGCCGGAGGGCCGAATGTAACTTACAAGCTGTCTACAGTTGGCCGGATTGTTCGTGTGGGGTACCGGGAGGGGCATTCAATTAATTTATGGCCCTCCCAGACATTTTTAGGAAGCATGGCGGGGTACAAACAGGCGTTTTGAGGTGTACTTATTGTCTTTATTGCTATTTCTGCTTTCAATTCTGTAGAACATTTATTTAGCAAAATAGTTTTTCTAGTGCTTTTTAACATGCGTCACAGTGCTGGTATTATTATTACACATTATTACCAAGCCAGAAGAAAAACTGATTTCACCCTGGGCTTGAACATGTTATCCATAGTGTGAGAACAAAATCATTCCCATACCACAGCAGCAACAACCGAACCGAGAGCTAGCAGTCCTGCAGGTGTAAAAGAGCTGTGCAGATACGGCTGACAAGTAATGACTACACAAGGAAGCTTTGCCTCTGGAACTTAGAAGAGAATGCAACCCTCCAACCCTTTGCACTTTACAAAATTGTAATGTGGGCAGACTGGGAGACCACCAGCAGCATAGGACACCATCAAATATTTTTTTTGAATGAAAAGAAAAACCTTTACATTCTCAAATCGCAGCAGCTCTGCATTCAGAGGTACTGCCACAAAAGACTTCAATACCCACTGTGAACATTGCTTTGTCATCAGGCAATTAATCAGGCTTTGTCATCAGGCAATTAAGGTTCTCTTTCCAATACTTTGCTCTGAAGCAACATACAAAGGTGGGGTGCACAGGCCATGGATACAAAATATAACTGATATAGTTTGTTTTCTATACTGCTTATTACCATGCTTTACGGCACTGGTGTTGGTACAAGTGTGTACTAAACCCAGAAGAAAAAGTGAGTTGTTACTGATCTTGAATATTTCATCCACAGTGTGAGCACAGACACTCCCTGGCACCCCCAGCAGCATGCACATGACACAGCAAGACAGTTGTGCCACATGTGAAAAGCTGTGCAGACCACAAGCCTAAGCGGGAAGGGGTAATGATGAGGCTCTGTATTAAGGCCTTCCAACTCTTGCAATTGACCTGGCCCACACACATTGGGGGGTCCTCTATGACTTGGCCAAATACATTTTTAAGCGGTCATTTAGTTTTTGACCACTGACTGCTTTTCTTTGCTCTGTCGTGCAGGGAAGAATTAAACTGTTTGGTGATACACTGCAGCTATTAACCCCCTCTCTCCATTGCTTTATCTAGATCCGATTTTTGCCACAAAATGAAGTCCTATGGTGGGGCTGTTGGTATGCACATATTCTCTAAAGAGGCTTCAGTGTTCACAAACAAATGACAGTCACTTTAAACGTGCATTTGCTGTCTAAAGACAGACTCTCCAGCATGTTTCCAATAATCGCAAACACCTTTTACCCTGCTTTCAGCTCTTTGGGGTGAAACACCGAGTATTGGTTATTTTGGGATTGTGTGCATGTGATTGTGCAGAGTTTTCCCAACCCTGGTTATTGCGCCCGTGGCCAATGATGAAGATCACTGTATTTATTTAGGATTTGCAAAAGGTACCACCAGAGTGCACGTACATCTTACATAAATATGCAGATCCTTTGGCAGAGTTTCAAAAATACTATTACATTTTAAAAACTGGTAAAAATGAATCCATTTGTTACAAATTCTATACAAATTGATTAGTAAAAGTATTTTCCGACATCTAACACTTTGACTTGACTGTGGCACTCAGTAGAGAGCTATATCAATTTACAACCATCGCCTCCCTCCCACCTTCTGTGATGTTCAAGTAGATGTGAACATGGCGGCACTGTGCAGCACAGCCTGAGCTCCTTTCCTCACCCCCAACCCGCCAGTTCCAGCCACATGCTTACCTTGGGAGCTGAAGGCTGGTGACGGTGGGCAGGTGGGGCCAGGCAAGGCCTGTCGAGGCGGTGGGATGTGTAGGCAGATAGGGAAAGCAGGGCCGGGGTCAAGGCAGGCCACTGGGGTAAGGTAGGCCACAGCGGCAAGGGCAAGACATGTGAGGGTCTTCCTTTCCACCAGCAGTAAGTCATAAAAAGCATGTTTACCCAATCCGAGCAGTGGTTTTCACATTGCTGGTCCTCTGTTGGCTGAGCACACGCACTACGTGAATCATTAGACATCCGCCATGTAGAGCATACACTGTGGCAATAGAGGGCATTTTTAAACCAAAACACAAGCATACACACAGACATACACATATGCAATTTAACGTGCCTTCTGCCCATGTCCTGATGTTTCCTCCCAGCACTCCAGCTCCCACGAACCACAAACAGAGACCAGGAATCAAAGATCGCTTCCTGGTTCGTGGATATGTGCACAAGAGCCGGAGCGTTGATGACACAGTGCCCAGCTCCGTTTGTATGTGCAAGGAGGCACAGGAGTCATACGCATCTGCAGTTCCCCAGCCAGCATCCCCAATGGGCCATCCAAGGTTGGGGAAACAAAATGCCCCGGCTTTCCATGGCTCATTGGATACACGGGGCTGAGGAACAGAACTGTCAAAGGGAAATCAGTTTCCCTTTGACAGTTCAAGGTAGCCGAGGAGCGCTCCCTCAGCTGCATAAACCAGCTGAGTGAGTGCTCAGTGTTAACACTGGGCTGGCTCCTCCATTATGGGTGAGGGTGCCCGTGGGTCGTCGCAACCTTGCCCATTATGGAAAAGCTGCCACTGGTACACCATCAATGAATGTATGCACAGTGTCAGTGTGGCTGGAGATGAAATACTGTTGCCTTTGTCATGTACACAAACTGCACTGTTGGTAATGCAGTCATTTTGAACACATTAAGAGATACATAGACATGCCCAACCGTAGAAAGCTGCCAGGGTAGCTTAGCAGGCTTAGTGACTGTTGCTCAGATGTTATACATTTAAAACTGGCTGCAAACCTTATAACGTTTTGCAATTCGTTATAAACAAGTGCTATAAAATGTGTTCACCCAGGGGATTGGTTGGGCTGGTAGCTTGCTTGTATTCGGGGCAAAAGTGGGGGAATTTCTGCCCCGTAGTGAAAATCTAAAGTTGGTACCCATGAACCCACAAACTGCACTGTTGGTAATACATTCATTTTGAACACATTAAGGGACACATAGAAATGCCCAACCATAGAAGGCTACCAGGGTAGCTCTGCAGGCTTAGTGACTGTTGCGCAGATGTTACGCATTTAAAACTGGCTGCAGACCTTATGACTTTTTGCAGTTCCATATAAACAAGCGCTATAAAACTTGTTCGGCCAGGGAATGGGTTGGGCTGGCAGCTTGCACATATTCAGGGAGAAGGGTGGGGGAATTTCTGCCCCCATACTGAAAATCAATAGTTGACGCCCACGAACCCACTGTTTAATTTCCCATTAACTGCTGTCACCAATATCCTGTGAAAAAACGCAAAGGGACACAAAAATCACAGGGTATTTGTGTGGCAGACCGACACAAAATAAACACATTTTAAAGAAAACCAGTGAATGCAAGTTTAAGAAGCATGTTTCAGTTTGGAAATGTCTTTTTTTTCTAGACAAATGTAAGCGTCACATTTGGAAAACAATAGTGTCCCCACCATGTAGGTAGACTGATTTTAATATTGATGGCCCCACCCAAGTGATATTCGTGGCCCATTATTTCCTGTGGTGTCCCTTTCAGGCCAAAAGAAAAGAACACAGGCTGAGCAAATATTACCTGCAAATGCACGAATGACGGCTGGGCGAATGAGCACCTTTAAGGCTCCTGAAAAGAGTTCTTTGCCAGGGGGGGTCAGAGGGGTAGGCCATCAATTAAGGGGGCACAAAGCAGCCAATGGAGGGGCAATTAACACCCGATCTATGGATGCTAGAAAGACTTTCCTAAAGAAGTGAGCTGCACTTCATTATGAAAGTCCTTATTTTATGCACCCCAGCACTAAACCATTGCTCCAGGCCCTCAGAGAAGCCCAGTGAACAACAAATACTATTATCTGGACGATGAAATGATTACTAAGTTCCAGGAGCTTAAAGATGTTATTTTCACTCCACCATTATTTGCTACTCCTGACTATATGCAAGAGTTTTACCAATTTTCACATTCTCATGGTCAGATGATGACAGCTATGCTGACGCAACACAGCACGATATGGCATAAACCTAGATTGGGATTTGTGAATAGAGTCAGGAAATGGTCTAAAGCAAGTTGTGAAATCATACATAGAACTTTAAATACGATTCAAACATCAGCACTGGTCCACTGCATGCTCTTTCGGTGGCATGGCAATCACCCCTGCCTAACCACAGGTGGATGTAAAAGGGTGACCATAGGATCTGGGTGCAGGCACTCACTATATGATGCAGGGCCTGGGGGCAGTGCGAGGAGTGTCCCAACGGGCCCCCCCCCAGCATCTGAATCCCAAAGCAGGGCTTTATTGCGTGCAGCGCTAGCAGCATGGGGCCCTTTTAAAAAATATGGTGCCAAGTCCAGACCTATGCAGAGGACTCATTTGATTTTGCAATCTAGTCTCATGGATTAAATCAGTGTTTTATGGGGTAGTAACATGGAGCTGACCAGGAAAGCACACATAGGCGCAATGCTGAAGCACTTGGTATGGGGAGATGCAGAGGTCCTCCTGCAGGGCAGCCTGGTACTCGCATTCAGGCGCGCATGCACAAGGATACACTAAAAATCAAAATGGCCGACCAGCATTATACAGGCTCAGTCCATGGAACGCAGGAGGTTCACATTATTGACCGAAAAATGCCTAAACTTATAAAAATCATTACAGACCCACCAAAACCTAGTATGGAAAGTCAGCGGCCCAGCTGTGCAGGTTCTCAGAAAAAGTGCTGCCACAGGGGAGGAATAGCCCTTGTATTAAAAGGGGAAAGGAAAGGGAGTATGTAGGAGTTTAAAGAAAGTGAAGCTGTCCATTTGGAGGCGGTTGGATAGGGAAAGGTTGGAGGAGGCTAGAAGATTTTAGGAGGAGGTGGTGGAAGGAGGAGCAGAGGAGTTGGAGGATGGTGGAAGATCTGAACAGTTGGCGGTGAAAGGAGGAGCCGAAGAGTCAGAGGGTGGAATATCTGAAAGGAGATGGTGAAAAGAGAAGCATGAGAGCTAGAAGGGTGGACGACCTGAAGAGGAGGTGGTTAAAGGAGGAGCAGAGAAGTTGAGGATGAAAGATCTGAGGGAGAAGTGGGGGAAGGAGCTGCAGAGGAGGCAGCGCAGAGAGCAAGAGTTGAGGAGGTGGCAAAAGAAATAGGAGCACAGAGCAGGATGTGAAAGTTAGACGTGAGGAGAAGAGGGCAGTGTGGCTGAGGCAGAAAACAATCCGAAGAGGGGAATGGGTGGAAGGAAGTACACATCACAAAGGAGAGCAGAGAGGATGTAGAGAAGAAGAAAGAGAAAACAACATCAATGGTTGCACACATCTTGGTGTTTGAGAGGCAGTCTGAGGAACAAGCACGTGTGAAGCATTAATGAGGTCCATCAGAAGTCACTGGTGAGAGAGAGAGAGAGAGAGAGAGAGAGATGGGTTGGGGAGAAGGAGACAGGGAGAGACAGGGAGAGAGACAGGGAGATGTCCAGAAGGTACATGTCAAGGCGACAAGGAGGAGAGCAAGTGCTGTCAAGTCAGGAGTCCAACCTGTGACCCAGGACAGGAAAAAAGCCAGCGACCCAGCAGCCGGCCCCTAGAACAGAGGTCTACAGATATTTTGGCCTGCATCTCCCATCAGCTCTCGCAAGAATAGTCAATGATAAGAGATCAGGGGAAATGTAGTACAAAACATCTGGAGAGCCGCATGTTGCAGACCCCTGCCCTAGAATCTGCCAACTGACCAAAACTCACCCTAAGACACCAGGATCACCCGGCAGGCTCTTTGAGGGTATCTTCATTAGATAAGAGTGTGTTCCATCTTGTCAGTGGTACTGATCCCGGTGGAAGCCCCCGGGACCAGCACTTCCAAGACCCAACGGCCAAGAACTAGAGAGCAAGTCTTGTGACACGTACAGCCCGTGCTGATAATATCAACGCAGCACAAGGACACCACCTTGACGAAGCACGAACGGAAACTGCAAGGACCCAGATAGTGTGACGTATTTCCAAGAGACAATGCTTTTGAAGAGACTAAATGACTCTGAAACTGTTTTTTATATTTGAGCTATTCTTACCACCAACACCCGGAGGAGACCCAGAGGGACCAGGGCTGTCTGCATAAATGGGTGAGAATGTCCAGCTGGGATTGGAAGAGCGAACCCAGATTGGGAAGTTGATAGTTTAATTTGCACTTTCCCAGCACTTTACCAACAATTGCACACAGAGATCCCCAAACACAGCACAATTAACCTCAAAATATTGGCCTAGTCGTATCTGTCCCTCATGTGCTTCGTGACAGTGGGTTTCTGCCCCAGCTAGTTAAACCCTCTAGTTATGCACGGTCAGCTGTTTAAGGGTGCGTTTTTCCACAGGTTGAACCCCTCTTCCCCCATGCAGCCCCCTTTCATATAGCATTTCTGTAAAAATGAACCCTGTTTGGCAAGAGGAGGGGTGCTGTTGCGCGGCATCAGCAATGCCGCGGCCTGAGAGCTCTCCATCAGGGGCTCAAGAATCCAGAAACATATTGGAAACACCATGGCAGTTGGAGACCTGAAATATATTCATAAATACAGTAGAACATCAAATGAACACTCGGCACCCGATACCCAACCCTCGATCACATCACAACACAAAGCCTGGGTGCTGCCTGGAGCCTGTGGCGGCTGGAATCCCTTCCCATGTGGAGTGACCCCTCCCCCATCGGCGGTGAGACGCCAGCGCCAAAAAATATCAACAGCATCCCCAGCTAAACCGGATACCCACGGCCCGCTATCCAGTGCCCAGGGCCATATTCTGGCAAGATCTTCGCTGAACACTGGTAGCCTGGACATCCCAAAGAGACCTGACTCCATAAGTCAGTGCAACGGAGGTCCGGACATCGGGGAACCTGGCGCTGAGGCGATCCCTCGGTGCCGGAAAACCATTGAGGACTATGTGGGAAGGAGCCTGGCTGCCCTATAACGTCCCTGCCAACAGCTGAAACATCCTGCAGACTGGGCCGGGGACACCCTCCCCACGGCGAGAGCAAGCAGAGCTGCGGGAGGTCGTGGTCCCGGACACTGACAGCCTTCGAGTGCAGCGCTGGCACAGGGGGGGAGCTGCTCGGGCCCAACTCACAGTGACTACGACACAGCACAACAGTGAGTTGGTGAGGCTGGGGGTCCCAAAGGGAGGGGATACAGTCTAGCCCGCCACTCGCTCCTCCACACCCTCGCCACCCGCCAAAGGCATGCAGAGGCCCCCACAGAGGGTGATCCGCACAAGGCCAACCACGGCTCCCAACAGCAAAAGGCTCAGCCTTCAACAAACAACGAATCCGCTGCAACGGGCTGAACGAGCAAGGGCCTGAATACATGGCAATACATTGCACATAATTGAGGCAGGGACTCCCCATTGGGAGAGCAAATCCCCCCCCCCAGAGCCATGGGTTCAAAAGCGCCTTCAAATCCTCCACCAACGGCCAACATACACCGCCCTTAAAGATACAAGACATCAGCGTTCACATGCTGCCTCCTAAGCCACCTGCCGCTCGCACAACGAGAACCACAACAGAATTGGCAATGCATATGGCCTCTGCCACACCATATTCATAGATCCCTTCAGAGGAAGGCATTCCTGAGGCCCCTACTTGCATCACTTGGCTAGGACGCTGTGGCAGAGTCCCATACTAGTACATGCCCCCACCAGAGAACCGCTGGGGCCCTAGAACTGCTCCTCCAGGCCGCGGAACACTAAATAAGAGCATAGATCCTCAGATTGGTGGCAGGAATAATAGCCCCCTGGGGAACAATAGTAACTGATCCACAGCACCTCAGGGCAATGGGGCACACACCACAGACCCCAATCCTCTCCAGGAGCTGAAACTGCTGTCACCCCCAGAGCCCAGGACCGCAGTCCCTTTTACAGTGTTCCCTATAAACAAGAAACTCCAGCATCAAGGCCCCAAATACGACAGAGGGGCCTGGGGGGGGGGAACAACAAACCCCTGCAGCCACAATCCCGAATCTCCTGGAATGGGAAATCAGAAAAGCCAATCAAAGATGGAACAATTTGCCAGAACGGCCCGAGAACCACCTACGCAGGAGGGACCACCTGGCGCCACCCACCTTGACATCTCAGTCCTAAATCAAACTCTACTGGCCCTAAACGGTAGTATGGATAACCTTGGGGCAAAAAATAGAGGCCTTAACCTGTAAAATGGACGTCTCAGCAGTCCAAATAGAGAAACTATGTGGTAGAATGGCGGAAGCGGAACAATGGATCGGAGATGGACAAGATAAAATCATTGAAATTCAACGAGAGGTGGCCACCTTGAAGCAGACGGTCAAAGGAGTGGTTGACAAAAACAATGATCTCGAGGGAAAATCCAGGAGGAATAACATCCGTATTACAGGGGTGGCGGAGAGCACCCATATAGATAATATGGAACTGTTTGTTGAAAAACTCCTCAGGGAAGTACTAGATGACCCGCCAGTCACAAGCATGTTTATGGTTGAAAGGGCACACTGCTCACTAGCAGTTAGACCCCCACCGGAGGCCCCAGAAAGGGCCATCATAGCCCAGATTTTCAACTATAGAGACCGGGATACACTGCTGCACGTGGCGAGAGAAAAGAAAACCCTGCAATGGGGCTCCTCGACGATACGCCTATTTCCTGACTTTAGTCAACAAGTGCAGGACCAGAGAAAAACTTTTAAAAATGTCAAGAACATCCTTAGGAAAAAAGGTATACGCTACTCAATGATGTACCTGGCAAAACCTAGGGTGGTACAAGATGGCAAGGTATCGTTCTTCATAACACCTGAGTCGACTGAACGATTCGCTATGACCATCCCTGACCCCGGGTCCTCTTCACCGAGGACTCCATGATCTGAACATGTTGCCCATAACGATCAAACCTACTCTACACGATGACATCAAGTGTCTTCACTTCTCGAACAGAAGTTCCCAACTGCTAAAGACACTCGGAAAGTGGAAAAACTAAAATGGTGTGTAACCTATGGTAAAGAGTCTCCTGACACAAGGAGATGCAGAAGCCGCCAGCACCCTCCATGACAGCGGCAAACTAGTCTTTTTTGAAGTTGATGTTTGGTATGTTTAGGGAGGGGGAGGGACATGGGGGCCGGTAGGTTGGTGCTTCTGGCTAGTGAAGCGGGCGGGATAAAGGGTAAATGGTTTCATTCAAGTTAAGTTACTGAGAGGGAGAGGGTGGGGTCGGTGGTAACCACACTTCCAAAGGCACAGGCAATTGTATATGACCGGACGCTCTAAAGTAAAAAGCACATAACCTGAAATCAGGGGCTCCTATAATACAACCGTTAGCAATGACCCATCGATCAGACACACTGTGACGAACACTAAGCGGGGTGAACGGCACCTCGGTGGGGACATAACCTTACTGACATGGAATATACATGGGTTTACCAACGGTAAAAAAGCACGCCTTACTACAAATTATGCCAGGAACCACCACGTGAACGTTCTATGTATCCAAGAGACACACTTGGGAAAGGAACACACACTCTCCAACCTTACCGGATGGGGGTCCACAGATATGGCTCATCCTACTCTTCCCAATCCTGTGGAGTGCCTATATACATACATCGAACAGTAGAGTTTAAACTTCACGAAGTAATCACGGACACAGAAAGCCGCTTTATCCTGGTCGCCGGGGAGATAACAGGGTGGCTCATCCTCTTCATCTACAGCCCTAATTACGATAACCCAGATTTCTTTCAAACATGTGCAGACCATCTACGCACCTTCCCAAACTATGACTTGGTGCGGGCAGGGGACTTCAATATCGCCCTCTCATTAGATATAGACAGATCCTCCTGTATCCAGATAACAATCACGCGGGCGGCCCAGAAGTGGAAGGCCATAGCGAAAGATCACTCCCTCATTGACACCTGGAGACTCCTACACCCCAACGATCGGGAATTTACCTTCTACTCAGGGGTTCATGATAGCTCCTCCAGGATAAATTACAACCAGATGTCCCCAGAGGTTAGCCTGGGTAACTGTTACTCACCGCCTGTAGGACTGGCCGGGGCGTTGAGAGGAAGGAACACCAAATGGACCAGAACCTTCTGTCACTGCTGAGTATAGTCCAGAAAAGGACCCCTCAGACCGGACTGCCTCTCTTGAGGCGGCTCTTTAAGATGATGGACCCCCTTGCCTGTGTAATAATAAAACAGGCAGGTTGGTGTATTACCCAAAAGAGCGGGGAGAAACCACACCGCCACACCAAGCTGCAAAAAACACAAGGTACAGATTAGAGGCAATAAATCGGAACATAAAGGGATTGATGGAAATCTAGGATGTGAGCGAGTACCTGAAAGAGGTTTGGCAGCTATTAGTTTAGGAGGAACTCTAAAGGAAAGAAAGAAAAGAAAAGGCTCAAGTTGGAAGTTCTAGTTAGGTGGGTAATATTGATGGAAAAGTAAGGAGAAGGTTTTACCCCCTTATGGATGAAAGTAGGTCCAAAGAGAACACAACGGAGCTATAAAATAATAAACAGGGAAGGTTAGTAGAGGGTAGCTTCCCGAACGGCACGAGGGTCGCAACTAGATTCGGGATGGTGCAAGGAATCAGCAGAGCGTCCAGCTTGCACAATGAGGCATCCACAAAGTCTATTCACAGAAGACTGCAGTATGTTAAGAAGACAAGTCACAAATGGCTGAAAATATCTTACCGTAATTAGTAAGAACCGTAATCAGGAAACAGAGGAAGCGTTAATCCAGCCAATGCTTGAATTGTAAACAGAAGAACCGGAATCAACAAGTGTAACGTAATACACAACCAGCGGGAAGGAGAGACATAGTCAAATAAGGGCCAGACAACAGGCAGGTCAGAAAGCGTTCCGAGGTCGGGCTTCAGGTAAACTTGCAAGAAGGAACCGCAAAAGGATAACACAAAGGCAGGTCCAGAGGCGTTCTGAAAGTCGAGTCAAGAGCCGGCTATTCCAAAGGCAGACAAGGGGTGCGCGAGATGCAAGTCCGATAACAAGTCCGGGGTCAGGTACAGGAATCATCCAAGAGAGTACACATGAACAATGGCGAGAATAACAACGCTAATTAGATGCGCCGTGTCTTGCGCGACGTGTGTTTTTATTTGGCCAAAAGTGCGTCAGAGTCAGCTGATTAGGAGACGCTGCTTGCTCCTGTGGCGTGTTTTCCCTGACAACCGCCAGCGTCTCCAGAATGGGGAAGCAAGAAAGGACACCGACCTCTTTGAAGTCGGGTGCGCCGTGAACTGAGCAAAGCCGCTCGGTGCCCATGTGTAACAGCATCCACCCCCAAAGAGAGCGGCAACCCCGGCGGAACGTTGAACTCCCGCAAGAGGTCAGGCGAGTGGATGTGCGACAAGGTGTTACGCTCACCTGGTTCCCACGGGGGCGTCGACCGGAACTGGGCCGCTGTTGTTTCCACCAGCGTGACGTGTAGCGCGGAGATGACTGACTGGACTGGCCCGCTCAGCCTAGTTTGTCTGGCTCGCAGGAATATTCTTCTGCAAAGGAGAAGAGGAATTAACCACCCGTGGAATTGAGTGTCAACCCACCTTCCCCACTCCTGTTGTCTTCCCACAGATCACTCTTGATGTCCCCTCCTTAGTCTCACCTGATGGTTTGGAAGGATGAGCTCTCCATCCTGCGTCGACCGCAGGGGCGCGTTGATGACCAGTTACTTCACTGGCGTAGAGGAATTGGTGAGTTCCAGTATTGACTCTAAAGTCCAATTGTTCATAAGAGTTGAAATGTCTGATCTTCACTCTGTCCGATTCCTTGCAGGTTGCCGATTAATCCACTCGAAGATTTCCAAATGGCAATTGGTAAGATTCAGGTAAGTCTATTGTGGTTTTCCCCTTAGGGGCTGGGGTACGGCGATGAAGCAGAGTTGACTGCGCCGACCCGAGATGAGGTGAGTACCCCCCGTGGTAAATCAGGTAAGTCCTTGGGGGTAGCTTGTATAGCCTTAGAGAGTCCCATTGCTCACCTTGCTGTCTTTGTCTCCTTAGGTGTCGGAGGGCGGCCGCGAGATGGAGAGAGCGTGATGGAATGCTGAAGTACCGCCAAGCAGGTGAGGTCAGCGCGGCGCCGTAGGAATGCGAAGCGATGCTTCAAAGACTTCTGTCTTTCAGCTCCGTGGCGAAATGGATCAGGATTCAGGTAAGGATTAAAGTTAAAACTCCTGTTCTAACCTTTATCCTTCTTTTCTTCTTGTTTCAGGAGTCCCAGGACTGAAGCGGGCGTGGCTGAAGACTGGAGCTGCTGAAAACACGGTGAGCGTTACGCTGCAGCAAGCAGAATAACGCGAAGCACGTGTGGCTGTCCGGGCGTGGTTTAAATAGCCTTGGAAGAAGATCCAGGTAAGTATTCTTTCACAGCCCCACCCAAGTAACAAAATAGTCCCTTCAGTAAAATAGTCCCTCCTAAGCCTCATTTGGCTTGAGTCTTCATGCAGCATGGTCTGCCTCAGGTGAGTATGCAGCATGGTCTGCTTCAGGTAAGTTATCAATAATGAGCCTGGCGCCCAGGGCGCCAGGACTGACTTTATCTTTATGAGCCTGGCGCCATAGGCGTCAGGACTGCACCCAAACAGCCACTAACTGGGGCTTTTGGGCATGCTCCAAGTGGCATGATGCCTGCTTCCAGGGCTGCTGGGCCTGGTCTGGTCTTCCGGGGGCAGGCATCATGACACAAGGGCTCCCAAGTCCTTTCCTACGGGCCGTAGCCTTTCCAATCAACCAAATAATACAAAGAACCTCTAGAGATCTTGACATCCAAGATCCGGGCCACCTCGAATTACTCTTCCCCGTCCACCAAAAGAGGTGCTGGACGGACCTGTAGGCGGGTGTCGGACGGACAGGGTTTCAATAGAGACACATGGAACACCGGGTGAACCTGCCATGAGGCCGGCAAAGATAGGCGTACCGCCACAGGATTAATCACCGCTGATACCTGAAAAGGACTCACAAAACGAGGTAAGAGAGACCTTTTGCCAGGAATGCGTAAATGACGCGAAGACAGCCACACTGACATGCCCACCGTATATGTTGGAGCAGGGGCGCGACGAGCATCCGCAAACCTCTTGGCCCGTAACAAATGCCCCCGCACATCCTGATGCAACTGATCCATTTCCCGCACACAAATTTGAGCTGCCGGGTTGTCAATGGGCAACGTGGGATCCAGCGGCAGAGAGCGGGGATGAAAGCCATACAAGACATAGAAGGGTGAGACCTTAGTTGCAGAATGCATGGAATTATTATAGGCAAATTCTGCCTGAGGCAGGGCAGCCAAGCAAGTACGTTAGTATTGCAGGCATAAGCAGCGCAAATATTGCTCCATAGTGGAATTGGTACGTTCTGTGAGGCCATCAGTCTGAGGATGGTAAGAGGAGGAATACCTGCCATCAACAAGCAAAGCAGCGGTGAGGGCCTTCCAGAAGTGCGAAGTAAACTGGGATCCCCTGTCGGAGATCAATATTGATGGAAGTCCAGAACGCTTGAAGATGTTGGTCACAAACAATTCCACCAGAGCAGGAGCCGTTGGAAGACCAGAACATGGAATGAAAATGGCGTACCGGGTGGAATGATCGATAACCACCAAAATTGTGTCGAAGCCTTTGATCCTAGGCAATTCAACCACGAAGTCCATGGCAATCATTTGCCAGGGTCTGTAGGGAACCGGAAATGGATGTAACAACCCCATAGGTTTTGACCTGGACGACTTACATTGGGCACAAATAGAACAAGAGGCCAGATGGTCAATGACGTCGCGGGTCATGGAGGGCCACCAGGACCATCTACGCAAAGACTCAATGGTTTTCTGTTGACCAGGATGTGCTGCTACCGCTGAGTCATGAGCCCATTGAAGAACAAGGGTGCGTGCCCGGCCTGGCGGAACATAGATACTTCCTTTGAAGTAGGGCTTCTAATTCTGTTACTCACCGCCTGTAGGACTGGCCAGGGCGTTGAGAGGAAGGAACACCAAATGGACAGGAACATTCTGTCACTGCTGAGTATAGTCCAGAAAAGGACCCCTCAGACCGGACTGCCTCTCTTGAGGCGGCTCTTTAAGATGATGGACCCCCTTGACTGTGTAATAATAGAACAGACAGGTTGGTGTATTACCCAAAAGAGCGGGGAGAAACCACACTGCCACACCAAGCTGCAAAGACCACAAGGTACAGATTAGAGGCAATAAATCGGAACATAAAGGGATTGATGGAAATCTATGATGTGAGCGAGTACCTGAAAGAGGTTTGGCAGCTATTAGTTTAGGAGGAATTCTAAAGGAAAGAAAGGAAAGAAAAAGCTCAAGTTGGAAGTTCTAGTTAGGTGGGTAATATTGATGGAAAAGTAAGGAGAAGGTCTTACCCCCTTATGGATGAAAGGAGGTCCAAAGAGAACACAACGGAGCTATAAAATAATAAACAGGGAAGGTTAGTAGAGGGTAGCTTCCCGAACGGCACGAGGGTCGCAACTAGATTCGGGATGGTGCAAGGAATCAGCAGAGCGTCCAGCTTGCACAATGAGGTATCCACAAAGTCTATTCACAGAAGACTGCATTATGTTAAGAAGACAAGTCACAAATGGCTGAAAATATCTTACCGTAATTAGTAAGAACCGTAATCAGGAAACAGAGGAAGCGTTAATCCAGCCAATGCTTGAATTGTAAACAGAAGAACTGGAATCAACAAGTGTAACGTAATACACAACCAGCGGGAAGGAGAGACATAGTCAAATAAGGGCCAGACAACAGGCAGGTCAGAAAGCGTTCCGAGGTCGGGCTTCTGGTAAACTTGCAAGAAGGAACCGTAAAGGATAACACAAAGGCAGGTCCAGAGGCGTTCCGAAATTCGAGTCAAGAGCCAGCAATTCCAAAGGCAGACAAGGGGTGCGCGAGATGCAAGTCCGATAACAAGTCCGGGGTCAGGTACAGGAATCATCCAAGAGAGTACACACGAACAATGGCGAGAATAACAACGCTAATTAGAAGCGCTGTGTCTTGCGCAACGTGTGTTTTTATTTGGCCAAAAGTGCGTCAGAGTCAGCTGATTAGGAGACGCCGCTTGCTCCTGTGGCGTGTTTTCCCTGACAACCGCCAGCGTCTCCAGAACGGGGAAGCAAGAAAGGACACCCCGACCTCTTTGAGGTCGGGTGCGCCGTGAACTGAGCAAAGCCGCTCGGTGCCCATGTGTAACAGCATCCGCCCCCAAATAGAGCGGCAACCCCCGTGAAACGTGGAACTCCCGCAGGAGGTCAGGCGAGTGGATGTGCGACAAGGGCTCCCAAGTCCTTTCTTCCGGGCCGTATCCTTTCCAATCAACCAAATAATACAAAGAACCTCTAGAGATCTTGACATCCAAGATCCGGGCCACCTCGAATTACTCTTCCCCGTCCACCAAAACAGGTGCTGGAAGGACCTGTAGGCGGGTGTCGGGCGGACAGGGTTTCAATAGAGACACATGGAACACCGGGTGAACCCGCCATGAGGCCGGCAAAGATAGGCGTACCGCCACAGGATTAATCACCGCTGATACCTGAAAAGGACTCACAAAACGAGGTAAGAGAGACCTTTTGCCAGGAATGCGTAAATGACGCGAAGACAGCCACACTGACATGCCCACCGTATATGTTGGAGCAGGGGCGCGACGAGCATCCGCAAACCTCTTGGCCCATAACAAATGCCCCCGCACATCCTGGTGCAACTGATCCATGTTCCGCACACAAATTTGAGCTGCCGGGTTGTCAATGGGCAACGTGGGATCCAGCGGCAGAGAGCGGGGATGAAAGCCATACAAGGCATAGAAGGGTAAGACCTTAGTTGCAGAATGCATGGAATTATTATAGGCAAATTCTGCCTGAGGCAGGGCAGCCAACCAAGTACGTTGGTATTGCAGGCATAAGCAGCGCAAATATTCCTCCATAGTGGAATTGGTACGTTCTGTGAGGCCATCAGTCTGAGGATGGTAAGAGGAGGAATACCTGCCATCAACAAGCAAAGCAGAGGTGAGGGCCTTCCAGAAGTGCAAAGTAAACTTGGATCCCCTGTCGGAGATCAATATTGATGGAAGTCCAAAACGCTTGAAGATGTTGGTCACAAACAATTCCGCCAGAGCAGGAGCCGTTGGAAGACCAGAACATGGAATGAAAACAGCGTACCGGGTGGAATAATCGATAACCACCAAAATTGTGTCGAAGCCTTTGGTCCTAGGCAATTCAACCACGAAGTCCATGGCAATCATTTGCCAGGGTCTGTAGGGAACCGGAAGTGGATGTAACAACCCCATAGGTTTTGACCTGGACGACTTACATTGGGCACAAATAGAACAAGAGGCCAGATGGTCAATGACGTCGCGTGTCATGGAGGGCCACCAGGACCATCTACGCAAAGACTCAATGGTTTTCTGTTGACCAGGATGTGCTACTACCACTGAGTCATGAGCCCATTGAAGAACAAGGGTGCGTGCCCAGCCTGGCAGAACATAGATCCTTCCTTTGAAGTAGGGCTTCTAATTCTGTTACTCACCGCCTGTAGTACTGGCCAGGGCATTGAGAGGAAGGAACACCAAATGGACCGGAACCTTCTGTCACTGCTGAGTATAGTCCAGAAAAGGACCCCTCAGACCGGGCTGCCTCTCTTGAGGCGGCTCTTTAAGATGATGGACCCCCTTGACTGTTTAATAATAGAACAGGCAGGTTGGTGTATTACCCAAAAGAGTGGGGAGAAACCACACCCCACACCAAGCTGCAAAAAACACAAGGTACAGATTAGAGGCAATAAATCGGAACATAAAGGGATTGATGGAAATCTATGATGTGAGCGAGTACCTGAAAGAGGTTTGGCAGCTATTAGTTTAGGAGGAATTCTAAAGGAAAGAAAGAAAAGAAAAGGCTCAAGTTGGAAGTTCTAGTTAGGTGGGTAATATTGATGGAAAAGTAAGGAGAAGGTCTTACCCCCTTATGGATGAAAGGAGATCCAAAGAGAACACAACGGAGCTATAAAATAATAAACAGGGAAGGTTAGTAGAGGGTAGCTTCCCGAACGGCACGAGGGTCGCAACTAGATTCGGGATGGTGCAAGGAATCAGCAGAGCGTCCAGCTTGCACAATGAGGTATCCACAAAGTCTATTCACAGAAGACTGCATTATGTTAAGAAGACAAGTCACAAATGGCTGAAAATATCTTACCGTAATTAGTAAGAACCGTAATCAGGAAACAGAGGAAGCGTTAATGCAGCCAATGCTTGAATTGTAAACAGAAGAACCGGAATCAACAAGTCTAACGTAATACACAACCAGCGGGAAGGAGAGACATAGTCAAATAAGGGCCAGACAACAGGCAGATCAGAAAGCGTTCCGAGGTTGGGCTTCAGGTAAACTTGCAAGAAGGAACCGTAAAGGATAACACAAAGGCAGGTCCGGAGGCGTTCCGAAATTCGAGTCAAGAGCCGGCAATTCCAAAGGCAGACAAGGGGCGCACAAGATGCAAGTCCGATAACAAGTCCGGGGTCAGGTACAGGAATCATCCAAGAGAGTACACATGAACGATGGCGAGAATAACAACGCTAATTAGAAGCGCTGTGTCATGCGCGACGTGTGTTTTTATTTGGCCAAAGGAGAGTCAGAGTCAGCTGATTAGGAGACGCTGCTTGCTCCTGTGGTGTGTTTTCCCTGACAACCGCCATCGTCTCCAGAACAGGGAAGCAAGAAAGGACACCCGACCTCTTTGAAGTCGGGAGCGTTGTGAACTGAGCAAAGCCGCTCGGTGCCCATGTGTAACAGATTCGGCCCCAAAGAGAGCGGCAACCCCTGCGAAACGTGGAACACCTGCAAGAGGTCAGGCGAGTGGATGTGCGATAAGGGCTCCCAAGTCCTTTCCTCCGTGCCGTAGCCTTTCCAATCACCAAATAATACAAAGAACCTCTAGAGATCTTGATATCCAAGATCCGGGCCACCTCGAAATCCTCTTCCCCGTCCACCAAAACAGGTGCTGGACGGACCTGTAGGCGGGTGTCGGGCAGACAGGGTTTCAATAGAGACACATGGAACACCGGGTGAACCCGCCATGAGGCCGGCAAAGATAGGCGTACCGCCACAGGATTAATCACCGTCGATACCCGAAAAGGACCCACAAAACGAGGTAAGAGAGACCTTTTGCCAGGAATGCGTAAATGACGCGAAGACAGCCACACTGACATGCCCACCGTATATGTTGGAGCAGGGGCGCGACGAGCATCCGCAAACCTCTTGGCCCATAACAAATGCCCCCGCACATCCTGGTGCAACTGATCCATGTTCCGCACACAAATTTGAGCTGCCGGGTTGTCAATGGGCAACGTGGGATCCAGCGGCAGAGAGCGGGGATGAAAGCCATACAAGGCATAGAAGGGTAAGACCTTAGTTGCAGAATGCATGGAATTATTATAGGCAAATTCTGCCTGAGGCAGGGCAGCCAACCAAGTACGTTGGTATTGCAGGCATAAGCAGCGCAAATATTCCTCCATAGTGGAATTGGTACGTTCTGTGAGGCCATCAGTCTGAGGATGGTAAGAGGAGGAATACCTGCCATCAACAAGCAAAGCAGAGGTGAGGGCCTTCCAGAAGTGCAAAGTAAACTTGGATCCCCTGTCGGAGATCAATATTGATGGAAGTCCAAAACGCTTGAAGATGTTGGTCACAAACAATTCCACCAGAGCAGGAGCCGTTGGAAGACCAGAACATGGAATGAAAACGGCGTACCGGGTGGAATAATCGATAACCACCAAAATTGTGTCAAAGCCTTTGGTCCTAGGCAATTCAACCACGAAGTCCATGGCAATCATTTGCCAGGGTCTGTAGGGAACCGGAAGTGGATGTAACATCCCCATAGGTTTTGACCTGGACGACTTACATTGGGCACAAATAGAACAAGAGGCCAGATGGTCAATGACGTCGCGTGTCATGGAGGGCCACCAGGACCATCTACGCAAAGACTCAATGGTTTTCTGTTGACCAGGATGTGCTACTACCACTGAGTCATGAGCCCATTGAAGAACAAGGGTGCGTGCCCAGCCTGGCAGAACATAGATCCTTCCTTTGAAGTAGGGCTTCTAATTCTGTTACTCACCGCCTGTAGGACTGGCCAGGGCATTGAGAGGAAGGAACACCAAATGGACCGGAACCTTCTGTCACTGCTGAGTATAGTCCAGAAAAGGACCCCTCAGACCGGGCTGCCTCTCTTGAGGCGGCTCTTTAAGATGATGGACCCCCTTGACTGTTTAATAATAGAACAGGCAGGTTGGTGTATTACCCAAAAGAGTGGGGAGAAACCACACCGCCACACCAAGCTGCAAAAAACACAAGGTACAGATTAGAGGCAATAAATCGGAACATAAAGGGATTGATGGAAATCTATGATGTGAGCGAGTACCTGAAAGAGGTTTGGCAGCTATTAGTTTAGGAGGAATTCTAAAGGAAAGAAAGAAAAGAAAAGGCTCAAGTTGGAAGTTCTAGTTAGGTGGGTAATATTGATGGAAAAGTAAGGAGAAGGTCTTACCCCCTTATGGATGAAAGGAGATCCAAAGAGAACACAACGGAGCTATAAAATAATAAACAGGGAAGGTTAGTAGAGGGTAGCTTCCCGAACGGCACGAGGGTCGCAACTAGATTCGGGATGGTGCAAGGAATCAGCAGAGCGTCCAGCTTGCACAATGAGGTATCCACAAAGTCTATTCACAGAAGACTGCATTATGTTAAGAAGACAAGTCACAAATGGCTGAAAATATCTTACCGTAATTAGTAAGAACCGTAATCAGGAAACAGAGGAAGCGTTAATGCAGCCAATGCTTGAATTGTAAACAGAAGAACCGGAATCAACAAGTGTAACGTAATACACAACCAGCGGGAAGGAGAGACAGAGTCAAATAAGGGCCAGACAACAGGCAGGTCAGAAAGCGTTCCGAGGTTGGGCTTCAGGTAAACTTGCAAGAAGGAACCGTAAAGGATAACACAAAGGCAGGTCCGGAGGCGTTCCGAAATTCGAGTCAAGAGCCGGCAATTCCAAAGGCAGACAAGGGGCACACAAGATGCAAGTCCGATAACAAGTCCGGGGTCAGGTACAGGAATCATCCAAGAGAGTACACATGAACGATGGCGAGAATAACAACGCTAATTAGAAGCGCCGTGTCATGCGCGACGTGTGTTTTTATTTGGCCAAAGGAGAGTCAGAGTCAGCTGATTAGGAGACGCTGCTTGCTCCTGTGGTGTGTTTTCCCTGACAACCGCCATTGTCTCCAGAACAGGGAAGCAAGAAAGGACACCCGACCTCTTTGAAGTCGGGAGCGCTGTGAACTGAGCAAAGCTGCTCGGTGCCCATGTGTAACAGATTCGGCCCCAAAGAGAGCGGCAACCCCTGCGAAACGTGGAACACCTGCAAGAGGTCAGGCGAGTGGATGTGCGACAAGGGCTCCCAAGTCCTTTCCTCCGTGCCGTAGCCTTTCCAATCACCAAATAATACAAAGAACCTCTAGAGATCTTGATATCCAAGATCCGGGCCACCTCGAAATCCTCTTCCCCGTCCACCAAAACAGGTGCTGGACGGACCTGTAGGCGGGTGTCGGGCGGACAGGGTTTCAATAGAGACACATGGAACACCGGGTGAACCCGCCATGAGGCCGGCAAAGATAGGCGTACCGCCACAGGATTAATCACCGTCGATACCCGAAAAGGACCCACAAAACGAGGTAAGAGAGACCTTTTGTGAGGAATGCGTAAATGACGCAAAGACAGCCACACTGACATGCCCACCGTATATGTTCATGTTAACCCTGGAAAGGAAATAAAAAATTTGGAGCCAAGGCAGGCCCAGAATGACTCCCAAGAAGTACAGTCCCTATTAGGGAAAAAAGGGAGGAAATTTGCGTACTAATGGCCAATGAGGAGCGATTCCTGGGAGACCCTATAGTACCGGCTAAATATGGGCAGGGGGATCGCCCTAGTAGAACACTAGCTTGGGCAATTAAACAGGAACGACGCCCCAACCCCATAATGGAAATAGAGATGGACAATGGGGACATCACCAGAGACATCGGGAAAATAAATGAGACATTCCGGGACTTCTATGAGAAAGTGGATACCACACGGCTCGCCGCGGTCCATGAAAGCATCATGCAGTATCTAGATAGGATTGTATTGGGGTGGTTGGACCCGGAACAGGGCGCCTCACTAAATGACCCCCCTCTGAGGAGGAATACCTTAAGGTGATCCGCTCCCTCCCAAATGGTAAAGCTCCCGGCTCAGATGGCATTACAGCAGAAATGTATAAGGCCTCCTTATCCCACAGTTGCGATGTATGTTTGAGTCCGCTAGATCGGCTGGCACACTCCTGAAGTCCACCAGGACGGCCCTAGTAACAGAACTGCTTAAACCCGACAAGGACCCTAGCAAACTATGGAGATTATTCACACTAATGCACAACGTCAACACAGACGTCCCAATAGTCGCAGCCGCCCTTGATGCAGAGAAGGCTTTTGACTCCGTCGAATGTCCCTTCCTGTTCCAGGTCCTCCGCCAGGCAGGTCTAGGCACCACCTGCCTACAATGGATACGCCTACTGTATACGACCCCCAGAGCAATGGTGTACACCAACCAAATGCAATCAGGAGAACTTTTCCCTACCCAGGGTACCAGACAGGGCTGCCCCTTTTCCCCCGCCCTGTTTGCCCTAGCAATTGAGCCTGTGGTCTGCGCCCTGCACGAATTCCATTCCCATAGAGGAGTAAGACTACACTTGCACACTTCTATTGTATCGCTATATACGGACGACATGTTAATTTACCTAAAACATCCACAGACCAACCTTACCCTGATAATGGAGGAAATTGCTGACTTCAGGGCACTATCAGGCTTGCAGATCAACTGGTACAAGTCAGAGATACTCCCTCTCTCCACACACGTAGCACAACATGATATTGGTGATGCCTTTGCATGGTGCCCACAGGGGATCCGATATCTGGGCATCCAGGTTTCCATGTCACCCGCCAAGCTATACGAAGAAAACTACGTGGCAGCTCTGGAAAGCATGGAACATAAGATGGACACATGGATACGTCTCCCTATATCCCAGGCGATTAGAATCTCATTATCAAAAAAGGTAATCTTACCTAAATTCCTATACCTCTTTAATAACGTGCCGATATGGCCACCAGCGAGATTCTGGATTCGTCTCAGGGGCCTGAAGAAAAGGATGATATGGGCAGGGGGGCACACTCGAGTATCCTTAGACACATTGTGCCACCCATCATCACAGGGCGGGCTAGACATCCCGGTTCTCCTCCTCTACTACCTGGTAGCGCAAGCCCAATGCGCCGTATGGTGGTGGTCCTCCACAAATGATCTCCCACACACATTCTTAGAAAAGGCAACAATACGCCCGGACGACGTAAGGGGACTACTGTGGGGTATTCAGGAGCAGTACGTTAAGACAGAGGTACAGCCACTGGCAGTCACACTTAAAGCATGGGATCGCTTGGTGGCTAGGGCCGGCCTGGAACAGTGGTATTCTCCACATATAGCTATCTACCAAGTTAGAGGCATCACACTCACACACAAAGACATTTTCAGACTACATTTCACGAACCTTCACATATTTACGGTGGGCGAAATGATAGTAGAAGGCAGATTTATCTCCTGGGTACGAACTCAAAGGGAGAGGGGAGTGGACATCCATAACGCTATTCATGCACTAGCGACTGCGAGAGGTAATGCAAACCAAGTGGCCTGCTTTTCCAATGGCCCCTACCTCCTCGCCTATCATGACGTATGTCGCCACACCGCTACTCAAGGGAAAACCGGCATCTACATTATCTAAAATAGTACGTTCTAACATGCCCCGCTCCCCAATGAGCCCCTATAGCAATAAATGGGAGGAAAATATGGGATTTTCATTGACGGAATCCAGCTGGGACAAAATATGTGCACAAACCAGATACATATCCACAAATAATAGGTTCCGTTTGATACATTTCAAATATATACACCCAGTATACTACTCTCCACTTCACCTGAACAAGATTTACTCTGACAGGCCTCCCGATTGTAAGCGATATGGCTTCCCCGGCAGACTTCTACGGTGTTGCCTGGCATTGCCCGCAGATACAGGCACCGGTCAGACATTATATACCATAGCTAGAAGATGTTGCATGGCACCCCTGCAAGGGGCCATGGTATCGTCCAGTGTGATGTGGCATGGTCACATGGTTACTCATGTGACCATCTTAATAAAAGGTCCGAGCCGCTTCCGGCTCGGCAGTCGAGACCCAACTGACTCCACGTGTGTTTGTGTTTGGGGGGCACCATGCAGAGGCCCCACCACGTGTGCTGGGCCCAAGGATGGGGCCCAGCTTGAGGACGGTGCCCCTGCCGGGCAACGCCGTCCGGACGGTGCCCCTGCCGGGCAACGCCGTCCTTGTGTGTCCCCCAGCCATGTGAGGCGGGCTGGGGTGGCGACCCCGGCCTGGGTGCACCCAGAGCCGGGGCCGCGGTGAGCCGGCTGCAACCCGGCCCACGTGTGCGGAGCTCCGGTGATCCGGAGCGGGGTGGGCTGAACCCCCACCCGTCATCAAGCGGCGTGATCGCCGCACCTTTGTGGGTGTCGTCGGGTGCTACCCAACATCAGTATGGGGCTGCCCGGTGGACCGGGGCAGCCCCCAACAATGGCGACGAGGCGAGGGGCCCCGCGTGCCCCCAAGAAATTTTGGTGCGGGCCCTCCCAACGGGGCCCGCGCAGGAGAATTGGCGTGGCGGGCCCAACATCAGCTGGGCCCGCGAAAAAGGAGGATGGCGTGCTGCCTGCCCGTCCCCTGAGGTTGTCGGGTGAAGCCCGCGGCATCGCCGCGTGGAGGAGCGGCAAACATAGGATGGCGGGCCCGACACCAGCTGGGCCCGCGCAAAAGAAGGCTGGCAAGCTGCCCGCCCCGTCCCCCGAGGGAGACGGAACAGGTCGGCGGCTGTGCCGCATGGACGGAGGCGGGCCCATCTCCGGCAGGGCCCGCCAAAGAGGAAGAAGATCTTTCCCCCACCATCAGGAGCAGGGATGAGGTGTTTTCCCCTGCGGGGGAGAGAGTGTCCACGGCATCGGCCGTGTGTGGGTGTCGGTGTACCCCGCCGCGGGAACGGAGGGGGGAGAAGTGTGCGGCCCGCGCCGCAGTGAAGAACACGCGGGCTGCCTCATCCCCGTCGGGAGTGAGGGTGCCCCGGCGTCGGCCGCAAGGCAAGAAGGAGCCATTTCCCCACCCGGAGGAGGAGGAGGGAAACGAGGGGCCGCGGAACTGCTGAGGCGGCCCCGACAGAGGAGCGGCATCGGCCGCGGCACCGAGTTGGGGCATGGGCCGCCCAACAGCTGACGCGCCCCCCAACGGAAGGCGGGCCCATCATCAGCTGGGCCCGCAGAAGAAAAAAAAAAATAAAAAAAAAGGGGAAATGAGAAGGCAGGCCCAAAGACACACGGGCCTGCAAAAGTAACAAAGGAGGGGGCGTCGCCCAACAAGTCTGGTGCTGCTGCCCCCGTGTGGAGGGAGATCTGCGGCATCGGATGCCATGAGGTGCCTGGCGGCCCTGGGCCGCAGCAAGGTGAGGCGGGCCCGACTTCCACCGGGGCGCGATGGGAAGATGGATGCAAGCTGCCCGCCCATGCCCCTGGAAGGAGGAACAGGGTTTTTCTGCCACCCTGCCACGATCTCCTCTCCAGGCTATGGACCTGACCGATGTGGCCCCTGGGCCTCCCCAGGTGCGGCTTTGCCGGTCTTTGTGACTTTGCTGTGACACGGACTTGCTTAAAATGGCCCGGTTAGTGGGTAATGTTATGTGGTGCCAGTAGCCCTCACTGGTGCCGTTCAGGGACATGAGAGCCACTCACCCAGGTTAATAAAGGGTGTGTAAAGTAGTAGAGTGGCTCAAATAGTAGTAGTTGTGGTTAGGTGGGGATTTTGGGGTTTTTCGTTTTGTTGTTATGAAAAAGGAGGAGTGTTGCATGGCACCCCTGCAAGGGGCCATGGTATCGTCCAGTGTGATGTGGCATGGTCACATGGTTACCCATGTGACCATCTTAATAAAAGGTCCGAGCCGCTTCCGGCTCGGCAGTCGAGACCCAACTGACTCCACGTGTGTTTGTGTTTGGGGGGCACCATGCAGAAGCCCCACCACGTGTGCTGGGGGGCGCCGGGGCCGCGGTGAGCCGGCTGCAACCCGGCCCACGTGTGCGGAGCTCCGGTGATCCGGAGCGGGGTGGGCTGAACCCCCACCCGTCATCAAGCGGCGTGATCGCCGCACCTTTGTGGGTGTCGTCGGGTGCTACCCGACATCAGTATGGGGCTGCCCGGTGGACCGGGACAGCCCCCAACAGAAGAGGCCAGGGATCAACCATCTTCACAGAATTAGAGCCAAGGGGGAACCCCACCAGTGACACTGGCCTCGCGGCATTTCTGAAATGGATCCATAACGCAACAGGAAAAGGACACGAGAATGTAGCCCTAGCAGCATGGTATTGGCCCCGCGTTGCGGAAGTGAGCTAATTTAATATAAGTAATGTAGGAAACAGCCCGAAAAACTCGAACTTTTGATGTACGTACGTAACTGTGTAAAGGTCTATGCCAATTGGGAAGTGGGGAGGAGGAAAGGGCGAGAGGTCGTAGGGGGATAGTGTTCAAGTTTATTGTGCTATTGTCAGATGATAATAAATATGTCAATAAAAACAGTTTTTAAAAAACACCTGTTTGGGAAAACTTGCAGAAACAGCTTTTAAAATGCGCCGCAGCCCTACGTTATTGAAACCAAATGTGTCGCTATTCTTCAAACCTCCCATTTGTTTCCCTCAAATGAGCTAATGTTCGTTCATGTAGAATAAGCCCCTTCTTTTAGTTTTCTGCCAGGCACAGGAAAACAATATGCAGCCCCCTTCAGTTCTGGAGTGCCAAAATGACATCCATAATTCATGACCGGGCGACGCAGAAAGATTAGAAAAACACATAACTATTCATTTGTTGGAATGGAATTGTAATAAATTAGGAATCCAGCCTTTCTTGTACTATTCCCGTGGGGTTTTCTGCAGTTCACTCAGACTGACGGTGGCATTTAAGAAGTATTTCGGAGCCCCTGTGGAGTTTGTAGGCAGGCCACCTCTATTTCATTTCGGTTGCAGGGGTGGTCCCGCACCACAGCTTGTCGAAATATACGACAATGCCAGGGGGCAAAAACAGTATATTGAAGTGTCTTGGTGGCAAATCGGGTGTTTCCTGGCTCCATATGGTAATTTACTCACCCGCTTTTGGCGGGTGTCACCCGCCTTGGAAAGGGCTGACTCACCCGCCATGCCTCCTGCACGCCCATTCATTCCAATGGGCGTCTCACCCGCCAGAAACAAAATCGGGTGATTTCACCCGCCTTTGCAAGAAAAATGGTTGAGAGCTATGTGGTAAATCAAGTTTGAATGTTGCGATCTCAGTAAGTTAATGCACTGGGCGTGTCCTCGACCCCCTAACTCGGGGACCAGTCGCCTTTCACTCCTCAGCTATTTTGAACTGCAATTCCCATGATCCATCATTATTGAGTATGTTGCCAAGGGCGGTTGGAGTGAAAAACATCTGGAGAATCTAAGGTTTTCAAACCCATGCTCTAACGCAACACACACAGACCCACCAGCCACACATATGAATGAATAGCAAACTTGTAAAAAAAAGTGTTTCACTTGAGCTACATATAACAAACCAACAGACCAATCTTTTCCTTTTGTAGTGTTACAACAGAAAAAAACAGGACGTGGTTTTTGAACACACACACATAAATTGTATTTGGAAGCTCCAGCTGGCCAGTGGAAAATCCTATTGTGGTGGGTAATGCTCTGATTAATTACCGGTAATCTTCATTACTCCTAGTCCAACTCTCCATCGTCAAAGTACTTCCCTCATGAGGCCCCTGCCTCCGACACAGGACCTTCTTCTATTTCTTTTATTTCCTATAACCCCTCCCCTTAACCCACAGCACCCAGTTTAATTGAACCATAACTGCATTCACAGTTTTCATTCCTGTTGCCATCGTTATTTCCTCTGTTCCCTTTCCATTTAGCTTTGTGGTGCTTTGAAACACAATTCTGATGTATAAAGCGCCTAACAAACACTCAATTAATTAACTAAACGCAGTACCGGGATCTCTAATTTATTTCTATCTGGGTACATTTAAACTTTGCTGTTTTTTCATAATTAAAAACAATGACCAGAACATCATCTATTCAGGGGAAAAGCGGGGCTAACACATTTAAAAAAAAATCTGTTAAGTGAGATCAAATTATTTGCCCGACACATTTTAGCTAAGTGGTGAAGCGGGAATTTGAGAGCACTCTGCAACATAAGCACTTGACAACATATTTTCTCCATAGAAGTTGGTGGGAGAATGTGTCATTTGGCTTTTAAGAATTAGCTGTATTACAAAAAGGACTTCAGAAGTGTAGAAATCCCAATAAAACAGCTTGACAAACATAAATCCTCGTAGAAAAATGTTAATCAAAAACAGTATAGTTGTACCACCCTCACCCATTGCCCGATCCTTTGAATGGACACGTTTCAGAATGCAAAGAAATGCAAGCTTAAAAAATGGCCTTCAGGACGATTCCAAGATGGCCGCCGCAGAGTGAGAGTGTGTGTGTGTGTGTGTGTGTGTGTGTGTGTGTGTTTTTTTTTTTTTTTAAAAGCTTGAACATTAACTTGGAATATCCTACAGTGGTCTATAGTGGAGAGAAGAGCTGAAAGAAGTCCTCTACAGGTCGGAATGCTAACAACTTCCCATCGATTATACTGCAGCACTTCGACTTGGATGGGGAGCCGTAGCATCACACCAGAGTGGTCGCGGTGAACGCCCCCAGCGAGAGGCTCTTGTGACTCAGGGAAACCGGTGCTCCACGGCTTTATCGCCACGTGCGGGGAGAGCTGGAGCAACGCAGGACATTTGCGATACAGCTGAACCGACGGGCTCCCGCGCCCTACGTAGGAGGGCCTCTCGGCGGGGGCCCCCCTTAGTGACGACTGCCTCACAAGGCACGGTCGCGCGAGGAGTCGGGGGCGGAGGGGGGAGTGACCCAGGCATCACTCCACCCTGGAGAAGGAGTGGAGGGGTGGGTGACGTCATCACCCGCGCGCCCATTTGGCGCTTAAATACACCCGGTCAGAAGACGCAGGGTCTCTCTTTGCCGGCTTCCCTCCTACGTTGCTGTTGTCCTGTTGCTGTCCTGTGTTGGGTGCAGTCGTGGCCTTGTTTTGTTCCAGTGGAAGTTGGAGATCGAAGCTTCGGTTTTCAAGTGCAAGCTGATCCGGTGCCAGTCGGTAAAGAAGCAAAGCAAAGTACGGGTGAGCGAAGGCGAACGGGTATGGAGGGGCCACGGATCCATAGTGGGTTTGACGGGTACATGCGAAGGGGGGGTGCACGGGGGCACGTCGAAAAGGCAGGGCGGTCTTGGCAGCCACATTAAGGCTATCCACGGGAACATGAATACGCACGAGGGGTAGGGATGTTGATGGATGGTGGCTGGGTGGTTGGGGGCTGCGTGGCCCCGGGCGGTAAAGCTTGCAGCGTGCACGGGGTCGGGGAGCACGCGCCTCGGGTTTAATTCTAAATGGCGCGGGGTGGGGGGTTATTTGGGGTGGACCCCCCTTAGCGAAAGGCGGGGGAAGAGGAGGGGGATAAGAAGGATGCTGGGGCTCTGGGGGATAGGTATGCACTTGATGGATGGCGCTCTCTAGAACAGGAGGGCGCGATGGGGGCCGGAGGGGATGGGACAACTAAGGCGGCGGGGAGAGCTTGGGCTGATCGGGGTCTTGGCTGAAAGGGGGAGAGGGGCTCCCTGGCAGGATGGGCTGGAGGAAGACCTGTTTGGGGAGAGAAAGTTAACTATGATCAATAAGCCAACCCAGGGAAACGGGAAGAGAGAATTCAGGGGAAAGGGAGCAAGAAGGGGAAAAGGAGACCGGAACGCATCCTTTAGAAGGAGCCTAAGCGGAAATGGAGAATGGAAAGAAAGTAAAGCACGAAATAAAAATTGCACTTAAATAGCGTTGGGGAAAGAAAATGAAAAGAAAAATTGCAAAATAAAGAAATGGCCAAAGGGTAGAGAGGGACTGCTGAGGAAGGGACTGGGCGCCCGCGTCGGGTCCCCCAAGGACCCGAGGAGGCTGGGGGGGAAAGTTGCTTGCTCTCAGAGCAGAAAATCCTGAGCGTGAACGGAACACCTGTAAGCTAACTCCTGACTTTATGTGTAATAAAGTTTGCTGTGGCAATTTTTTCTCCCACTCATCCTACTGGTCTCTGCCTATCCTTTGGTTGGATGGGGGTTGGGTTGCTTTGGGAGGAGGGTAGCTGGGCAGGAGTGAGAGTCGGAATGTGGAATGAGAGCTGGGGGGCGGGGGGGTTATTGGGAGCAACATGGGCTGCCACCGTGCCACCCCACTGAGGGTGTCGGCGCTACGACGGGCTCCCACGCCCTACGTAGGAGGGCCCCTCGGCGGGGGCCCCCCTTAGTGACGACTGCCTCACAAGGCACGGTCGCGCGAGGAGTCGGGGGGGGAGGGGGGAGTGACCCAGGCATCACTCCACCCTGGAGAGGGAGTGGAGGGGGAGTGACATCATCACCCGCGCGCCCATTTGGCGCTTAAATACACCCGGTCAGAAGACGCAGGGTCTCTCTTTGCCGGCTTCCCTCCTACGTTGCCCTCCCGCCCTCCCTCTTTACAATGTTGTACTGATGTGTGATGTTTTCTCTTGCAGACAAGCCCAGCGGATGTTACCTGGTGTTCCCGTTAGAAAGTACTGGCGGAGACCACAAGGGGAACTGCACAGCCATCAGTTTATTAAGAACGGCGCCCAGGAGTATTAGACTCAGGGGAGGCCCACGTTAATGGGGAGGGTTAAGGGGCTTGGAAGACCTTTCCAACTCCAAAAGTGGGTGGGGGAAATGGGAAGTGCATCGTTGGAAACTGAAAATTGCAAAGCAACACTGAAGTCAGCAAGGGGGGGTGAATTGAAAGTTTGCACTGTAAACGGGGCTCCGGCAAGTACGTTGGTAACTGAGGGGAAGGGGGGGCCCCTGGGAGATTGGGGGATGATAGGGGGGGCTCAAGAGAAGGGGGCCCTTTGGGATTGGCAGCTTAAGGAGATCAAAAAGAAACCTGGGGGGAGGGCCTTGGAGTGCGGGGGCTAGGGGCCAGGAGGAGCAGGGGGGTTAGTTGGGGTGGACCCCCCTTAGCGAAAGGCGGGGGAAGAGGAGGGGGATAAGAAGGATGCTGGGGCTCTGGGGGATAGGTATGCACTTGATGGATGGCGCTCTCTAGAACAGGAGGGCGCAATGGTGGCCGGAGGGGATGGGACAACTAAGGCGGCGGGGAGAGCTTGGGCTGATCGGGGTCTTGGCTGAAAGGGGGAGAGGGGCTCCCTGGCAGGATGGGCTGGAGGAAGACCTGTTTGGGGAGAGAAAGTTAACTATGATCAATAAGCCAACCCAGGGAAACGGGAAGAGAGAATTCAGGGGAAAGGGAGCAAGAAGGGGAAAAGGAGACCGGAACGCATCCTTTAGAAGGAGCCTAAGCGGAAATGGAGAATGGAAAGAAAGTAAAGCACGAAATAAAAATTGCACTTAAATAGCGTTGGGGAAAGAAAATGAAAAGAAAAATTGCAAAATAAAGAAATGGCCAAAGGGTAGAGAGGGACTGCTGAGGAAGGGACTGGGCGCCCGCGTCGGGTCCCCCAAGGACCCGAGGGGGCTGGGGGGGAAAGTTGCTTGCTCTCAGAGCAGAAAATCCTGAGCGTGAACGGAACACCTGTAAGCTAACTCCTGACTTTATGTGTAATAAAGTTTGCTGTGGCAATTTTTTCTCCCACTCATCCTACTGGTCTCTGCCTATCCTTTGGTTGGATGGGGGTTGGGTTGCTTTGGGAGGAGGGTAGCTGGGCAGGAGTGAGAGTCGGAATGTGGAATGAGAGCTGGGGGGCGGGGGGGTTATTGGGAGCAACATGGGCTGCCACCGTGCCACCCCACTGAGGGTGTCGGCGCTACGACGGGCTCCCACGCCCTACGTAGGAGGGCCCCTCGGCGGGGGCCCCCCTTAGTGACGACTGCCTCACAAGGCACGGTCGTGCGAGGAGTCGGGGGGGGAGGGGGGAGTGACCCAGGCATCACTCCACCCTGGAGAGGGAGTGGAGGGGTGGGTGACATCATCACCCGCGCGCCCATTTGGCGCTTAAATACACCCGGTCAGAAGACGCAGGGTCTCTCTTTGCCGGCTTCCCTCCTACGTTGCCCTCCCGCCCTCCCTCTTTACAATGTTGTACTGATGTGTGATGTTTTCTCTTGCAGACAAGCCCAGCGGATGTTACCTGTTGTTCCCGTTAGAAAGTACTGGCGGAGACCACAAGGGGAACTGCACAGCCATCAGTTTATTAAGAACGGCGCCCAGGAGTATTAGACTCAGGGGAGGCCCACGTTAATGGGGAGGGTTAGGGGGCTTGGAAGACCTTTCCAACTCCAAAAGTGGGTGGGGGAAATGGGAAGTGCATCGTTGGAAACTGAAAATTGCAAAGCAACACTGAAGTCAGCAAGGGGGGGGTGAATTGAAAGTTTGCACTGTAAACGGGGCTCCGGCAAGTACGTTGGTAACTGAGGGGAAGGGGGGGGCCCTGGGAGATTGGGGGATGATAGGGGGGGCTCAAGAGAAGGGGGCCCTTTGGGATTGGCAGCTTAAGGAGATCAAAAAGAAACCTGGGGGGAGGGCCTTGGAGTGCGGGGGCTAGGGGCCGGGAGGAGCAGGGGGGTTAGTTGGGGTGGACCCCCCTTAGCGAAAGGCGGGGGAAGAGGAGGGGGATAAGAAGGATGCTGGGGCTCTGGGGGATAGGTATGCGCTTGATGGATGGGGCTCTCTAGAACAGGAGGGCGCGATGGGGGCCGGAGGGGATGGGACAACTAAGGCGGCGGGGAGAGCTTGGGCTGATCGGGGTCTTGGCTGAAAGGGGGAGAGGGGCTCCCTGGCAGGATGGGCTGGAGGAAGACCTGTTTGGGGAGAGAAAGTTAACTATGATCAATAAGCCAACCCAGGGAAACGGGAAGAGAGAATTCAGGGGAAAGGGAGCAAGAAGGGGAAAAGGAGACCGGAACGCATCCTTTAGAAGGAGCCTAAGCAGAAATGGAGAATGGAAAGAAAGTAAAGCACAAAATAAAAATTGCACTTAAATAGCGTTGGGGAAAGAAAATGAAAAGAAAAATTGCAAAATAAAGAAATGGCCAAAGGGTAGAGAGGGACTGCTGAGGAAGGGACTGGGCGCCCGCGTCGGGTCCCCCAAGGACCCGAGGGGGCTGGGGGGGAAAGTTGCTTGCTCTCAGAGCAGAAAATCCTGAGCGTGAACGGAACACCTGTAAGCTAACTCCTGACTTTATGTGTAATAAAGTTTGCTGTGGCAATTTTTTCTCCCACTCATCCTACTGGTCTCTGCCTATCCTTTGGTTGGATGGGGGTTGGGCTGCTTTGGGAGGAGGGTAGCTGGGCAGGAGTGAGAGTCGGAATGTGGAATGAGAGCTGGGGTGCGGGGGGGTTATTGGGAGCAACATGGGCTGCCACCGTGCCACCCCACTGAGGGTGTCGGCGCTAAGCTGTAATTACTGCCGGCAAGATTAAGATCTGGGCGCGACGGATTAGGCCCCCCACCCAAACAATGACTGCTGCTGAGGGAGACCACTGCACCTAACAGTGATATCCCGGTGAGTGGGGAGAGGCCCAGACGCATGCCCTAGGAAGAGATCCGGACCTCCCAAGATAGATCTGGAAGGGTGGTGGGGGACTCATGCTTCTTATAAGTGTAGAACCCGCCGACGCGACTCATTATCAATCAAGTCTGCTAAATGAGCCGCTATGACCGGGTAAGCACTCATAACTCAATAACTGTACTGGCCTGCAGAAAGAAGGAAGCAGACTCCCAATGTTACATAAGTGGACACCCGGGGAAGTTGCAGCCGGGAGCAATAGAAATACAACCTCTTCCCCTGATGCCATCTCTCTACCACTAAGACCCTCTGGCAGGACAACTATAAGCACGTCCCTTGTTGGAAACGAGCCACATGAGTGTTGACTCTCTACGGGGGGTCAGGCAGTGAAGGCTGGTACGGGAGGCAAAGCACAGTGATAGGCCAGAAAGCGAACTTCTCCAGGCAGACTTGATGATCTCCTGGGAGATAAAAAGGCAGTACCCCAGGCCTATTATTAATATTCATCTCCCCGGCTGAGTGCAGTCAGATTTAGTGATGCCTTAGCCACCTATGGCACTACGCTCATGCCGGGTGGCAAAAAGAAGCAGACCGCAGCTGTGAACACACAGTCACAGGCTCATCAAACTCAAGCTAATCCACTGCAAAAATTGTGGGCAAAAGACCCAGCAACCCCCTCAGCCAGAGACTCACATGAGGTACAAATCACGTAATGAGGATCAAGATATGGGAGCTTCTAAAGAGGACTTTGCAAAAAAAGCTTCCAAGATTTTCTAGAAAAGTTCTCCGTTTCCTTCCAACTACTATTACTTTAGCAAGGAGATATCCTCGTTGGGTTTACGGGTTGATACAAATGAGTATGCAAAACAGGAACTTAAACAAGAGAGCAAACTAGCGGATATAGCTTTATAGGACTTGTCAAGGACTGTGCATAATCGTGAAATCTATTATGAAGATCTCGAAAATTGGTCCAGACTCTCGAGCATCTGCATCAAGAATCTCCCTGAAAGAGTGACAGACCCTGAACTAAAAGAAACAATTACTCACATCTTTATGGATCTTATCACAGGGGAAGAGCCCATCAACATCCTGTTAGATCGGGTTCATAGGACAGGCCCGAAAAGAATGGACCCGGGAGCATGCCCCTGTGATGTGTGACCGGCTTGCGGATTGTATTCACAAAAAGAACACATTGTCAGAGAGGCGACAACATCAACACCAATAACGTTTAATGGGACAGAACTTCAACTATATCAGGATCTTTCGTTAACAACCCTCCAAAACGTAGAGACATGCAAGTGGTGGTTCAAACTCTATGATCACAAGGGATCAAATACAGATGGACTTTTCCCTTTGGATTGATTTATTTCTATGCTAGGCAGGCAACATAGAATAACCTCTTGAGAAGCAGGAATTGGCCTACTTCAAATTGAAGAAGAAATAGCAACGGGTCTGCCGGAAGGCATGCACGACCGGCTCACCAAACAAACTAGATCCTGGGAATGGTCAACACTGGATCAACAAGGGAGAAGAAACGGGGGCAAGTAGAGGGACGACTGGAAAGCCCGCCTCAGAGGCCCGAATCCAAAAGCTTCTACGTAGAGTCATAGTAATGGTAAACATCTTTGGAGAACTAACGGAGAAAAGACAATCCTAGCAGAGACGGAGCACAACACCTTGGAATCTATCTGTTAAGGTAACAGCTGGGGGTTTTAGGATACCCCACACTCCGCACTGGAAAAAAGGATGGCTCACACCAGAGGGTTTTCACCCCAGGATACATTAGGTACTGTCATTCACACCAGGGGACTTGCAAGGGGAGGGTATGGGGAATATTGGGGATGGGGAGGGGGATGTCAAGTTCTTTGGTGGGGGAAGGGACAGGGTGGATTCCAAAGTTCATGGTTGTTTTAAGGTATCTGTACAGCAGGCTCAGACATGTATCAGCAACACTGAGGTTCCACCTTAATTAGGTTGATTCCAGGGATCTACGTGATTTGTCCGTGGGTAAATTACCCACGACGGAAATGTTTGAATGGGAATGGGAAATGTACGCAATACAAAATGTTCGTACATTTCCCATGCAAACATCTCCATTACAAATCACACAGATTCAAACACACCCTCACTCACACCCTCACTCACACCCTCGCTGACACCCCCAACACACCCCCAACACACCTGCAACACACCCCCACCCTGACACCCTTACGTACCTTTCATTCAGACGTGCTGTGTCCCTGCGGCGCCGGTTCCCTTTCACTTCCCTTTTACTTTAGCTCAGGTGAGGTGCGTGGGGGTCCCCCACATCCACCCGCCAGAACACAAAAAAGGCTTTTAATTTTTTTTTTTTTATATCGACCTCACCAAAACACCTAAATATATGCCACGAAAAGTTCGACCTTTTGGTAGTTAGAACTTTTCGTGGTGTGTGTTTTAGGTCTTTTGGTGGAGTCTGTAATTTCTTTCGGACATTTTGTCCTATTCCGATTTCAATGCCTCATGCTCAATATTAGGGGTTAAATATGCCATTAAAGTGCAGAAAATTGGAGGCTTTATTGGTGCACTACCAACCAGACTGGGTGGCGCTCCAAGAGACTCACATCTGTGCAGTGGATAGGCACAAACTTCACTTGCGACACTATTCTGTCATTTTACAGGCAAATGCTGTAAATAAGATTGTTGGAGTGCTTATAGCAACCAGGTCCAGAGCTCAAATTAAAGTAAAACAAACTAAGGCCCATAGAGAGGACCGTTATCTATTTGCGATGTTGGAGTTTGGCTTCTTGACCTTAACAGTGGCCTCAATATAAGCTCGCAACATAGGCCAGGAGGGCGTTTTAAAATCAACCCTTGCAAGCTTAGGATCATTCATGGCGGGCAAATCTTGTGCTCTTAGAGGATCTGAGAAGAGATATACGTTTTATTGTCATGCCCATCGCTCATTTTCACGCATAGACTATGCTTGAGTCTCTATTTCCGCTATTATGTAGTATCACGCAAATCACATGTCATACAATTACGCTATTGGATCATGCTCCAATTTTGATGAACCAAAATATACCGAGAGGGACACAAAGATTATGGGCCTGGAGATTTCCATCTGAATTATTGGGGTACGAGGTTATCGGAGATAAAATTGCAGAGAAGTTGGGGGAGTTTTTTGATCTTAACTCATCTGGAGAAATTGTGGCAGATGTGACATGGGATGTTTTTAAGGCAACTTTACAGGGGATCTTGGTTGCTGAAGCGGCCATTTGCTATAAACAACAAATGGCACTTCAAGTAGAGTTAGAGGAGGAGTTACAAGCGATGAAAAACATGTAAACAAACACAGGGCCATCAACGCAAAAAGCCTTCACGGCGGCAGCAGGTAGGCTAAACTTATTTCAAACTAAAAAAGCCGGAAAATCTTTGCTAATCCTCAAACAAAAATATTATGTAAACGCCACTAAGACAAACCAATTATTAACTAACCAACTCTGGCAGAAGGCGGCTTCCCAGACTATACTAGAGACCTGGCTACTCTTTGGCGAGACGATCACTGAAGCTTCCCA
This sequence comes from Ambystoma mexicanum, assembly GCF_040938575.1. Lineage (NCBI taxonomy): Eukaryota > Metazoa > Chordata > Amphibia > Caudata > Ambystomatidae > Ambystoma > Ambystoma mexicanum. Next base: position 1,365,775,717 of record NC_090934.1, read on the forward strand.
GATTCTCTCACAGTTCCACATATTCTATTAAAATCTCTACCAATCGGAATCTCCCAACCCAGAGCTGCAAAAAACGTATTCAGAGGCGTTCACTCTTCCCCACATAGCGCATGCAGATAGGGATCAACTCGAGAACAGGTCAATGGGCTGTGTTTGTGCCGGTAGAGAGACTCCCAGAACCCCCTTTGTTTTGCATATTAAGTAACTTTGGGTCTCACCCTAAGTTACCAGGGGAATCCAGACGTGGACCCCTTGCTCACTGTTCTCAGAGAGGCACAGCTCCACCTCACTGATGATGCCGAACAAGGCTGAAACATGTGTATGGGGTTGCTGTTGGTACTCTTGTTCAGAGGAGAATTGCCTAGCATTTTGGTGCTGGACTGCCCCTGGGCAGGATAAAGACTAATATGCAGGGATATTTCTCCTCTGTGAAAGGGGCAGTGATCTAAACACTTGGTTGAGACTCTCCCAGGGGCCATCCACCTAAGAACAGGTCAATGGGCTGTGTTCATGCCGGTAGAGAGACTCCCCTTGCTCACTGTTCTCAGAGAGGCACAGCTCCACCTCACTGATGATGCCGAACAAGGCTGAAACATGTGTATGGGGTTGCTGTTGGTACTCTTGTTCAGAGGAGAATTGCCTAGCATTTTGGTGCTGGACTGCCCCTGGGCAGGATAAAGACTAATATGCAGGGATATTTCTCCTCTGTGAAAGGGGCAGTGATCTAAATACTTGGTTGAGACTCTCCCAGGGGCCATCCACCTAAGAACAGGTCAATGGGCTGTGTTCATGCCGGTAGAGAGACTCCCCGAACCCCCTTTGTTTTGCATATTAAGTAACTTTGGGTCTCACCCTAAGTTACCAGGGGAATCCAGACGTGGACCTCTTGCTCACTGGTCTCAGAAAGGCACAGCTCCACCTCACTGATGATGCCGAACAAGGCTGAAACATGTGTATGGGGTTGCTGTTGGTACTCTTGTTCAGACGAGAATTGCCTAGCATTTTGGTGCTGGACTGCCCCAGGGCAGGATAAAGACTGATATGCAGGGATATTTCTCCTCTGTGAAAGGGACAGTGAACTAAATACTTGGTTGAGACTCTCCCAAGGGCCATCCTCCTAAGAACAGGTCAATGGGCTCTGTTCATGCTGGTAGAGAGACTCCCAGAACCCCCTTTGTTTTGCATATTAAGTAACTTTGGGTCTCACCCTAAGTTACCAGGGGTATCCAGACGTGGACCCCTTGCTCACTGTTCTCAGAGAGGCACAGCTCCACCTCACTGATGATGCCGAACAAGACTGAAACATGTGTATGGGGTTGCTGTTGGTACTCTTGTTCAGAGGAGAATTTCCTAGCATTTTGGTGCTGGACTGCCCCTGGGCAGGATAAAGACTAATATGCAGGGATATTTCTCTTCTGTGAAAGGGGCAGTGATCTAAATACTTGGTTGAGACTCTCCCAGGGGCCATCCACCCAAGAACAGGTCAATGGGCTGTGTTCATGCCGGTAGAGAGACTCCCCGAACCCCCTTTGTTTTGCATATTAAGTAACTTTGGGTCTCACCCTAAGTTACCAGGGGAATCCAGACGTGGACCTCTTGCTCACTGGTCTCAGAAAGGCACAGCTCCACCTCACTGATGATGCCGAACAAGGCTGAAACATGTGTATGGGGTTGCTGTTGGTACTCTTGTTCAGAGAAGAATTGCCTAGTATTTTGGTGCTGGACTGCCCCAGGGCAGGATAAAGACTGATATGCAGGGATATTTCTCCTCTGTGAAAGGGACAGTGAACTAAATACTTGGTTGAGACTCTCCCAGGGGCCATCCTCCTAAGAACAGGTCAATGGGCTCTATTCATGCTGGTAGAGAGACTCCCAGAACCCCCTTTGTTTTGCATATTAAGTAACTTTGGGTCTCACCCTAAGTTACCAGGGGTATCCAGACGTGGACCCCTTGATCACTGTTCTCAGAGAGGCACAGCTCCACTTCACTGATGATGCCCAACAAGGCTGAAACACATGTATGGGGTTGCTGTTGATACTCTTGTTCAGAGGAGAATTGCCTAGCATTTCGGTGCTGGACTGCCCCTGGGCAGGACAAAGGCTGATATGCAGGGATATTTCTCTCTCCTCTGTGAAAGGGACAGTGAGCTATGTACTTGGTTGAGACTCTCCCGGGGTCCATCCACCCAAGAACAGGTCAATGGGCTGTGTTTGTGCCGGTAGAGAGACTAACAGAACCCCCTTTGTTTTGCATATTAAGTAACTTTGGGTCTCACCCTAAATTACCAGGGGAATCCAGACGTGGACCCCTTGCTCACTGTTCTCAGAGAGGCACAGCTCCACCTCACTGATGATGCCCAACAAGGCTGAAACACTTGTATGGGGTTGCTGTTGATACTCTTGTTCGGAGGAGAATTGCCTAGCATTTCGGTGCTGGACTGCCCCTTGGCAGGACAAAGACTGAAATGCAGGGATATTTCTCCTCTGTGAAAGGGACAGCGAGCTAAAGACTTGGTTGAGAATCTCCAGGGGGCCATCCACCCAAGAACAGGTCAATGGGCTGTGTTCATGCCAGTGGAGAGACTCCCAGAACCCCCTTTGTTAGTTTATGTTTAGTACTTGTAACGCGCACCAGGTACCCGAAGGCTGATGGGCGCGGACTCACACACATCAAACTGACAAACAGAGAATCATCCGGAGCGGTAAGATCTCCCCGGGACAGCGAGAAGACATTTGGCTTGATGAACTTTAAGAGAAGAGCAGAGTCTTAAGCTTCTTCTTCGAAGCTTCTATAGAGGATATAGTTCTTCACGTGGGCATTAGGGCATTCCAGGCTAAGGGGGCAGCTAAACCAAAGGCACCAAACCGTGCCTTGTTGGTATTGCATCGAGAGGTTATAAGAAGATTGGTATTGTCTGATCTTACGGACCTAGTGCTATGTTTGATAACAATGGCTTCCGTAACGTATGCAGGTATTTGGCCCATCAGGCATTTATGGGTAATAAGTAGAAGCCTGAACGATACCCTAGCCTGGAATCGGGAGTCAATTAAGACTTTTTCTTGCCTGTGATACGTGGTCTCTCACCTGGAGGCATTTAACAACTCTCACCTCCCCATTTTAGATTACCTGGAGACATTGAAAATCCGATTGCCGAATGTCCACAAACAAGCTGCAACAATAGTCCAATTTGGATCCTATTATAGCCATAGCTAAGGTCTCCGAATTTTTTTCGGAAATAAGGGGACGCAGATGGCAGAAAAGTTTGATGAAATAAGAAGAAGAGGAAATCAAGCTATTCACCTGGGCTTTCATGTTCAAGTTTTTATCTAGGTAGATGCCCAGGGTTTTCACCTTGTTCATAACCTCAATGTTACAATTGTCTATATTGAAATTGCTGTAAGTGGAACCCAATTTCTCAAGTTTAATTTCTGACCCTATGAGCAAAAGTTCAACTTTTTAACTATTAATGGCCAAGCCGTTTGCCACCATCCAATTTTGAATCTTTAGGTATATTTTATTGATATAGATTTCATCCTCTTGATGTGAGCCAGAGATGGGGATAACGCATTGCGTATCGTCCGCATAGTTCGCAAATATGATCCCTTCTTGTTCAAGCATTTGAAAGAAGGGAATCATAAAGATGTTATAGAAGCACAGGGAAACGCATGCTCCCTGCGAAACCCCGTATAAGAGTGTGGTGGGAGTCACTTCCGCCAGGTCGCTTGCGACTCTCACTTGCCTGTCCTTCAGAAAGGATGAGATCCATTGTGTTGCTTCAATGGAGAAATTGCCATTATCCCTTAACCTGGTGGACAAGATGGAGTGGTCCACCAGGTCAAAGGCTGCCGAAAGGTCTAGGATCATAAGTAGGGAGATTTGCTCTTTATCCAGTACAAGATTATTAATTAATGCTCATTTGTCTCTCCCTTTAGCACTCAACGTGGGACTAAACAAGGGTGTCCCCTGTCACCGCTCTTGTATGCTTTGTACTTGGAGCCGTTCCTTGCCAGGGTCAGACAGACAGACACCATTCATGGGACAGACTTTGGGGGAGTCCGACACAAAATCACGGCTTATGCTAATGACATGTTACTTATAGCTTCTGATCCCTTCCTCTCTTTGCAAGCTGCGGTAAAGGAACTCAAACAATTTGGGATGGTGGCAGGCCTAAAAATAAACAAAACCAAATCAGAAATGTTAAATAAACATATCTCTCCCCCCAATGATGCACAGTGCTTACGATCACAGACACAATTTGGATGGGCTCAAGAAGGGATTCATTTGCTGGGGGTGACCATAACTCGCACAATAGACAGGCTGTATGATGCTAAATATCCCCCTATGCTAAAACAAATTAAAAGTCAACTGTCAAAATGGGGTCCATTAATAGTATCCTGGTTTGGGAGATTCAATTCAGTAAAAATGGTCACTCTGCGCAAGGTTCTTTACATGTTTCAGGCACTGCCAATTCGGTCCCTACCTCTTTCTTCCAAAAGCTACATCAGACGATTTCTATATTTATTTAGAAGAATAAGGTTCCACAGCTAGCTCTCAGTATGTTAATGACTCTGAAATCTAGGGGGCGCCTCGGTCTTCTGAATTTTTCTGAAATATTATTAAGCTGCACAAATTTGGGTCAGGCAAGACTGGTGTGCAGAAAATGCTGGGGAAGGATGGGTTCAGATGGAGAGGGCATTGGCAGGGCCAAAGCTGGGAGACACATTGGGCCTCATTACGACCCAGGCGGTAAGTTACCGCCTGGGCCGTGACTTTACCACCATGGCGTAAACTATATTTACGCCATGGTGGTTGGCGGACTTACCGCCCCATTCCGACCTTGGCGGGGCGGTAAGTCCCCAATCCCCATTTACCCTTCCCCATTCCCATTTTTGCCCCATAGGGCATAATGGGAGTGGGGAAGGCGTTAATTACGCCACCGTAAATTACGGTGGCGTAATTAACTCCATGGTCCCTTAGCGCCATGGATTTTAACACCTGCTAAAAGCAGGTGTTAAGTCCGCCATGGCGCTAAGGGACCTCGTACTCAGGCGGTAAGGGTCGGCGCTGTTTACGCCGCCGTAAAACCCTTACCGCCTGAGTCGTAATGAGGCCCATTGTGGCTGCCTAAACAAGATAGACCACCCAATATGCATAGGAGCTTGATTACGAGCTTGGTAGAGGAAGTCTAGGATGCAGCTGTCAAGAAATATCAATTGACGACTTTTCCTTCACCCCTCACGCCACTGTTGCACAATCTGCAGTTTAGTCCAGGCCTTGAACCCTACGCATTTGTGAATTGGAAACAAGCTGGTTGTAACAGACTGAAAGATATGTTTCAAGGCAACAAGCCCAGATCCTTCATGCAATGCAAATTAGATTTTGATCTCCAAGAATACAGCAGATCCCAATATTTTCTAGTAAGGTATTGGATACTAGCTCCCCCAATTAAGAAAGCGGTGCTAAGAGACTTAACTCCATTTGAAAAGTTTGAGAAATCTAACCCATGAAACAAAGCCCTCATCTCAAATCTGCACAAACTCATGGCCAACCTTTATTTCAAAATACCACTGAGATATAAACAACGTTGTCATCTGACGCTGGGAGAGGAGGTGCCTGAAGAGGAATGGGACAAATTGTGGCAGGATATACCCAAAACCACACAGTCAATTCAAGTAAGAGAATTTTGGTATAAACAAATGACACAATGCCATTACACACTGGCCCGCTTTCATAAAATGAAGCCATCTATCTCAGAGAGGTGCTGGAGAGACTGTGGAGCGACTGGTGATTGGGTGCATATATGCTGGAGTTGTCCGGGTCTGGAAAAGTAAGGGGAAGACATTAATATACACATGACACAAATATTCGGGCTGAAGGAGCCCAGGTCTCTTAGATCCTGTCTTTTGGTCCTTATTGAAACAGACCTGCGATAAAGCACTAAAAAAGTGTGCAAAATGTTTCCTATATTACAGCCAGCGGCTTTACTGGTGATCAATCAAAACTGATAATCGAAGGATCCACCTCACATTAGCGAATGGTTTTCTAATGTATGGAACTTTTTGGCACTGGAATGGATTTCATACTCCATACAAGGGAAACAGTCTAAATTTACCAAAGACTGGGACACGGTGTTGAACTTTCTTCAAAAAGACTCTAACGTCTCCTCTTGTCCGCAGAAACTTAGAATTCTGGGTATTGCTTGATCTGATGGACACTATTATTTATACCATGTACGACAGGGAGGGTGGGGGGTGGCGATGGTGAGGGGAGTGGGAAACGTGGGGAGAAGGGGTTTGAATGTTTGTTGTTCATCAACATGCCAATTAAAAAAAAGGTCAAGTTTTTCAAATGTGCTCTCAACATTTAATGCCCCCATGGCAAACAATACTGTGTTAAGTTGGCCTGCGTATGTGCTAACCCAGGGATCATGATTATGCAAATGTAATATGAAGAAAACATTAAATTCAGTATCAATGCTAAAACTCATTGGTGCCTGTCAAAATAAGAACACATAATGGAAATGAGACAGTTTAAATGTTTTTATCTTGAAATGAGGCACAGACTTGGATATGTATCTGGAGCTTTTTTGGCCTTTCTGATGCAAATAGCTTACGCCCCCCTTAGTTCTTATCACTGACCCGATAGTAAAAAAGTGGTGTTAATTGTATAAAGTGTCAGTGGGAGTCCTGTGGACTGTGCTGCCTGAGCAGCTTTCTGTACTCTTACAGGCAACCTCTGATCGCTGCAAAGCTGAGCTTTTCTGCTGTTCCCTGGAGACCCGCAGAAGAGCATGAAAACCCGCAGGCTCCAGGACAAACCCGGAGGTTAGGCAGGTCCGGACGCAGGTTGTAAGTCACACCGATATGTGGTCATCTGTTAGGTGGACATGTTATTCACATGAATAATTTCCAGCATATTGATATCTAACATATGCCACCTGCGGTGTGTAACACGCTCATTACCCACACACAGGGCCTGATCCTGAAAGCCTTTTTGGCACTGGGGTTGGAAGGCACACATTCAGCTGCCCTTACCCCTAGAGGTGTGGGAGCCAGATATTTCATGGGTAGGACCGAGCCTGAGGGTCAGGCCTGGCTTTAGGAGCCCACCTCGGCCGAGCCCAGGAAATGGCTACACAAAATGCTTTCTCCAAAGCGCTGTACATACATCATATTTGCATGTCAATCAATGTGTACCGAAGTTGGGAGCCATTTACTTACCTCGGAAGGATGAAAGGCTGAGTCAGTCTTGCCACGATGGGAACCTGCAACCTGCATATAACACACAGATCACAGAAGCAAGCACTCAACCCTGCTGAGCTATCTTACCAGCTATAGTGTAGAACTAGGGGACTCTCTGCTGTTCTTCAGCACGGAGTTCATAAATAAAGTGATTGTGACCTTAACTGTTACTAAGTACCTTTGCAGGACAAGTATTTTGTGCCCTCCACTGCATTTTCATGGACAGTGTTAATGAAGCCTTAGTGTCGGCAACAGGTGGGAGAGGGGGCAGCAATTCCCCGACATTCAGAGATGGAAGTGTAGCATACATCATTGGTACACCATACCACTAGTTTATTTGTATTTGTTCAGAGTGTACCTTTAGTTCAAAGGATCAAGAAATGCATCCTTGACCCATTTTCTTTCTCCCGAGCCAGTTATAGAATCGGCTCAGGCCGGACATTCAAGCACTGCCAGTTTCCCAGGTCCACAGCGTCCGTGGCTCTGCGGGTCAATAAGGTGCTCAGGTTGCCAACAAGTGACAGTCGGAGCCTTTCGCATGCATGATGGTTAACTCAAAGAGCTCGCAAAGCACCAGTTACCTTGCACATCTGTGCTAAAGTGGCCAACACAAAGCGCCCATTTAAAGATTTGTTTATATCCATGATGTCTCTACTATCTTGACATGCAAAAACAATGAAGTTGCTTTAAGTCGATAATTAAAGGTTTTCAACATCATGAATAACCTAAGAAAAAGGATTGAATGTGGTAAAATAGCTGCTCTGAAAGATGCAGCGCCAGAAGAGGTGAACAGCTGTTGGATGCAGGAAGCCAGGAAAGTGGCGGAGAATCATATGCTCTCCCAGGCAGGGTAAATTCGGATCAGGCAGCCGGAATAATGGGCGAGCACCCGGTGGGGCTCGTGGCCAGCCCCTGCTTTGGGCAGGCACTGGCCCAAGAGGGGGGTTCAGGCCAGAGCCCTAGGTGGCGCTCGGCCCAGCCCAGGACCCGCCAAGCTCGCCCAGCTCTACTCCTCCCCCCCACACCACACTATTTGCATTGGCGCACAGGCGGGAGAATTTCTGCAAAGTGTAGCCCAAATTAAGAAATGGGGTGTACTTTGCGATGTACACACTGCATGCAGATTCCCCTGTGGCTGCTTGCAACAAGTGTAGGTACAAAGGGATGCAGAATGCACGAGAGGATCATTTCTAACCCTTTCATTCATTTTCTGACTTGGTATAGCTGCGGTATCAACAACTGCGTTCCATTTGCTTTTCTATCCCTCAAAGAGGGATCAAAGGCCTTGTTTCTTTTTCATCCATTTCACAAAGAGAGTCCCTTTGGGAGCGTGTCACTGTGAAATGTGCTCCAGCACCCATGTGAGCACTGCGAGCCAATCAAATATTAGGGCCTCATTACGAGAACGGAGGTCGCCATGAAGCTATTAACTCCATGGCTGCCACCGTTCCGGGCTCCATTACCGGGTTCCTGAAATGGGGATTTACCGGGTTACTCCGAGATAGGAGGACCCGCTAAATCCTCCATGCAGGAACCCTTCCCCATTCCCATCTGAGCCCCCATAGGGCTCAATAGGAATGGGGAGGGAGGTAATAATGGGCAGATTACATCTGGCCCGTTATTGCCTCCCTCTTCCCCTCGCGGGACCCGAAAAGCACACCTGGTTTTACCAGCCCCCTTCATTAGGGGAGCGCCAGGGTCGTAATGAGGCCCAATGTGTTGGAGGTTCATCTTTTCTAAATGGGGTGTAACTCACACGTGTTTGCATTATTTCTTTTTACCGTCCTGCGTTATACATAGGCCGGCCTGAGAGAGGTTTTGTGAATCATATAAATACAGTCTAATATCCAAAAACTAATATGCCGCAAAACCACAAATGGATCCAGTAGAAAACATTTGCAAGTGGTCAGGTGGAATTTCCACTGTATGGCTGAATTTTTTAAAATCCCCTTTCCACTTACATTTGAGAAATTAAATATCCACAAGCGTGCTGCAAGTATTCAGGAGAATAGCAAATAGAATAAGAACAAATCTGCCTCAGTTATAGGGTAGCCTGGAAGAACTTGTGAAATAACGTGTGGTCTGTGTAATCGTGGACAGGACACTGCAGCTTTAAGGAAGACCCACGTAGGCACCTTAGCATGTGAACCGGAAAGGGAGGGGAAAGGAGAGGAAGAGATCAGATGTTGGGTAGAAATAAAGATAGAAGGGTATCCTTTATGCTGTCACTGCGACATTCTTTAGTAAGCCTCCATTCGCCCTCTTAACGGGGTAACAAATAGGGAAGAGGCACAGCCCACCCTCCTGGCATGGAGACAACCCGTTGTGCACCGACGTCTGGCAAGACACCAGTCCGGTTGAATAATTATGCGTGCAATACTGCTCGTCCCAGCACAGGCGATCTGGCCGTGCTTCCTCACTATGCTGCGATCCCGCTGCCGGCACCTGCTAAAGGCGATCCTGCCTGCTGGCTCCTCCTGCGCTGCAATGCATCCTCCAGCACGGAATTCCTGCCGTGCCCCTGCTCCACACTGCAATCCCGCCGCCTGCAACCATTGGTGCGATCCTGCCCGCCAGCCTCCTCCAGCTCCACCCAATTGCCATATTACAACTTGGGCGATCCAGCCAGCGGCCTCCTTGTGGCCTCTATCGATTCCATCTGTCGTGCTGCAGTTCAACTACAACGTGCCGGCGTGCACTCCTACAAGGCACTGTATACACGGTTCAGGAGCCGGACCTCCTGTTGTGCACCACCACAAAAAAAAGAAAACTGAAATAATTAAAACAGAAAGACAGTAGAATCCAGTACCATAATCACCATTAATACCAGGGTCAACAGCGCCTCCACACAAGCCACAGACCTGTATCCTGCGTGCACAGCATCACCCACAGTCATCGGCTCACTAGCCTCATCAGCCTCCAGACATGAGCAGGGAAGCACTAGATGGCGACGCACAGCAGGCCAGCATGTCAGCCACCATTCCTCAGGAGGCCATTACTATTCACACTGATGCCTCAAGCTAACAAGGGACCAAGATGGCTGGACTGGGTAGAGTAGTTCCAGGATTTTTGTCAGAGCCGCTGAGAGGACAAATCACCTGCATTATCTGACATTTTCACAAATTTGGTGGGGAAAGAAATCAAAGCCATTATAAAAATGATACCTATTGAGTACAGGAACACATATGACACTCTGAGATGCTAAATGAAAAATTCATAATTCAACACAACAGGGATTACGAATGATACGTATTTAACCAGTGCACCCAGCAGTCACAGGAGACCATTGAGGATTTAATAACCCGACTACACCAGAAACTAGTGCACTGTGAGTTCTCCAGGTTTTCAGACGAAGAGGCCATCAGACTCCGTATTATCAAAGGAAGTATCTCCCCCACCTTTAGGAAACAACTACTAAAGAAACCTCTACCAGTCGACAAGGTCATAGAGGTGGCACAAATCTATCAGAGGGTTGATGCACAAGCGGCTTCCATGGAAATCACCTCTAACAAGAAGCCACAAAAAAGAAAACTCATAGCTGCGGTAAAAACACATAAACCAGGAGACTAAATGCCACTCACCTACTGGCTACCCTACCAACAACCAAACAGAAGACAAAGACTATGCCACAGATGCGGTTCGGCTTTCCCACACTCCAGGACATGTACAGCACTCATGCAGCAGTGCTCCAACAGTGGAAGAGAAGGACACTTTCAGTCTGTCTGCCTCAGTCTGTCTGCCGAGAAGGAAAACCACTGCCCACGCAAAGGCAAGACCCCACAACACCTGGAGACAGGGCAACAGACCTGCCCCCCCTCTGCAGCTCAGTGGCAGACCAGATCAAGGGGATACGCTGGGACCACAAAGCTACATGTAGGCGTTGGAAGAGGTATCGGATGACGGGTACAGCCAAGTAGAATACCACTCTGCACAGTACTCACAATTTGGGGATGAATGTGACAACCCACCATACCCGAACCAGGGATAGGGGCTGCATTCAAAGGATCAAATCCTCAACTATCTCACTGATTTCGACCAGAAATACCATGACGAATAGGTGAACTTGATCGAGGACAGCCAGGAAGAAGAGGAAGCCCCGCAAGTGTACCTCAAGATGGGGAACAAAATACACTGCCTCCTAATCGACACAGCGCTAGAGTGAATATTATGGGAAACAGGAATTCCTGCAGATGGCCACGAAACACATGCTATCCAGATCGATGGCGAGTATTTTTCTGTGGGGTGCCGCACAACCACTGCAGTCAATCAGCATGTTTACATGCACGCTATCGTACAAGAACAAATCGACGGAAGCCACCATTCCTGTCATTCGCAGCACCACGAAAGGGTGTTGCCTCCTCAGCTACAAGACTGCACACTGTTTGAGGATCATTGATGTCCACTGTCAAGGCAGTGATGTGGTCCAGTCTGTCACAAACCCACAAGGATGCAAGGAATTGATCTGCAGTGTGCGCACATGCTACCCCTATCTAAGGAGTCCATTCAATCAAGGTTCCGGACATATTCAGAGGGCTGGGCAAGCTCAAGGGAGTTGTCAACAAACTACACATCAACAGTACAGTTAGATCTGTCTCTCAGGACCCACATAGAGTAGGATTCCACCTCCAGGAGGCTGCCTCCAAGGAATTGCATCAACTACTACAGAACATCATCATTGAACATGCCAGGGGCCCTACTCCATGGATCTCCCCACTGGTATTGGTGCCCAAAGACAGTGGCAAAGTCAGACTATGTGTCGACATGAGGGTCACCAACGCAGCCATCCAGAGAAACACCCAGGCCCCAGCATCAAGGACATGATTGTGCAGCTGAACAAAGCCAACACGTTCTCTAAACTTGACATCAACCAGGGTTACCATCAGATTGAGATGCTCCCCAACTCCAGGGTCACTACGACCTTTTCAATGCACAAGGGCCTATTCAGATATCGCTGATTGAATTCCGGCATCTCCTCTGCTGCGGAAATATTCCAGGAAGCCGATCGCCAAGTGATCCTCCCCATCAAGTCGGTACTAAATTACAGTGACGATATCCTTGTCTATGGGACGTCGCAAGAAGAACATGATCAGGCGCTACTGAAGACATGCAAAGTTGTTTTTTTAGTTTCCACTCATTTGGCGCGTGTGCTGATTTGAGGATAGAGGTGTCCTCTATTGTTTCCAGCTCTGTGGCATAAAGAAAATGATGTCCACAAAGGTCAAAGTTTCATTTATTGGGTTTATTCAATTGAATTATCCAATTCGATGGGGTATCAAGTGGTGCCGACACGTGTTTCGACCTTGCAGGTCTTTTTCAAAGCTGATAAGTATAGGGCATAGTTATGCCATGGTCTATGCTGGGTGCGTTGGTATCTGGTCCTTTCAGTTGGGCCTACGTTGCTGGTGGATGTGGGGCTTGGTCCGCCCTTGTCTTATAAGTGTTGCTGAGGTAATCATCTCCTACTGTGGTCGCGTCTCTGCCATCGGATCCAGCTACGACAATCTACTGGAGACATGTGCTGCACTACAGAGGGTGGGCCTGACACTCAACCTAGCCAAATGCAACATCAACAAGCGGAAGCTGAGATCTTTCAAGCATATTTTCTCAGACACAGGAATGGCCCCTGATCCCAACAAAGTCAGCACGATTGCCAGCCTGGTGGCACCAACGCAAGCGGAAGATGTTCGCTCATTTCTGGGCATGGCCAGCTACTGCGCCAGATACCTTCCGCACTACGCCTCACAAACAGAAGCCCTGAGCCAACTACTGCAGAAAGACGTTACCTTTGTGTGGACAGACACGTGTCAAGAAGCATTCGATGGCATCAGGAACGTGCTAGCAGAGGCAAAGCCATTAGCCTACTTTGACCCAGAGTAGCACACTGAGATAGTTGTCGACGCGAGCCCTGTTGGCCTTGGGCCATCTTGGCACAAGCCAGATACATGGACGTTGTACCCAAACACACTGTTGCCTATGCCAGCAGAGGCCTCTCTCCCACTGAGAAAGCGTACTCACAGGCCGAAAAAGAAAGCCTGTCTGCCGTCTGGGCCTGCAAGCACTTTCACAACTTTGTAATTGGGAAAGCATTCATGCTAGTCACAAACCACCAGGCACTACTGCCATTATTTGGAAACCCTCCCACCAAGATGCCACCCAGGACTGAAAGGTGGGGCATCCGCCTACAGGACTATGACTACACGATGGTGGACAGGCTCAGGGGGGCCGCAACCCAGCAGACCACATCTCATGGCACCTAAGTGGGAATCAAAAAACAAGAGAGGGTGATTTGGAATAAATGTCACAGAAAATTCGTTACCACCTGTGCTCACCCTGGAAGCAGTAGCCAGAGAATCCACCAGAGACCCAACCATAGCCCTAGCCATCCACCTCACGAACAACAAGTGGTGAGACTACCGCAGGCAAATCGCAGCTTACCCTGATGCTAATCGGACAGAACTAGACCAACTAACAAATGTACACAAGGAATTAGAGGCAATGGACAATGAGATCTTACACAACAGCCACAACTTCATGGCATTCGCTAAGCACATGGGTTTCATCCACCAGAAGATAATACCCAGGTGGCCACAATCGAATAGCATGGCCAAAAGGTCATGTCTTCCATCAAAAGAACAATTCAGAAGGCACACATAGAAGGTACCTCACCACACCAGGTGCTTTGCAGCATCCTAAGAGACTACAGGAACACAATGCATGACGCCACACGGAAAACACTGTCAGAGATAATGATGGCATACCAAGTGAGGACCAAAATCGTCGACATACTAGCGGATCGAGGAGATGTGGACTTTGATGTAATGCAGAGAGGCATTGAAAGAAAGCAGCAAGACAAGAAAGAGACGGATTGCAAGAGAGGAGCCAGGCCCAAAGAACAAGGGCTAGAGGAAGAGGTCCTTGTGAGACAACAGATGAAAAGGAAAACCGGCCCTCGCTACAGACCACACCTGCTCAGCGTGGTGGCCGTGAAAGGGTCTATGATAACGGCAAGGAAAGAGGATCAAGAACTAACAAGAAATGCGTCACAGTTCAAGCATCTCATGCAGGGTGGAGAAGGTCACAGACTAGTCACGGAACACAAAGTGGAAAGAGATGATCCGCCAGACGAACCTGGAGACCTCCGGCTGCCAGCCAGAGAGAGATACGAGAGCAGACACAGGACCTAGAACGTGAGCCCCCTGACCAGGTCTGCAATCAGCCCCAGCGAATGGTGAGAAAACGTCCCTGCCTCATCGAAGAGTGCTGAGAGCCACGAAAGAACATTATTGGTGGGCGGTGTTATCGTCAACAAGACACTGAAGCTTTAAGGAAGACCCACGTGGGCACCTTAGCATGTGAACTGGAAAGGGAGGGGAAAGGAGAGGAAATTATCAGATGTTAGGTAGAAATAAAGATAGATGGTTATCCTTTACACTGTCTCTATGTCAGTTTTTAGTAAGCGTCCATTTGCCCTCTTAACGGGGTTACAGTCTGGTGATTGCCTCAAAACAATGGTCTGCCACCTATGGCTCTTCAGATATTTTGGACTATTACTCCCAGAATCCCTCAGTATCATCTATGCTGGCTATGGTTAATGGGAGTTGTAGTTCAAAATAACATGTCTGAAAGACTAAAGCAGAGCTCTCCAGATCTTTTGGACTCCCATGATCCCTCACCACTGACTAAGCTGCCTTGGGCTGATCAGAATTTTGGTCCAAGTCATCTGGAGAGACACATGTGGCAGACCGCTGGATCAAACCCTCCTAGCATTCTTGTCACCCAGCATAACACGTCAAGAAACCATGTATATCAGATCCAGCTGTAGCATGTGTGTTTTTGGACATTGCACAATATACGTTCAACAGATGAAACATAGCAATTCCATTAGTCTGAAAATAAAAAAAAACACAAAGGAAACCTTCAGAGAATAGCCCTTCCAAAAAGCAAGTGTAATCCACTGGACAAATGTCCACAACTGGAACCAGGAGGAAGCACTTGAAAAATAGAATGGAATTATGTGACAGAATACTATCTGGCAAGGGTGGGTGTGAAAGCCCTGGCTTTTTAAATTTGCATTAAATCAAAAATGGATGTGGGTAATTCTGTTCCTGAAATGGGAGTCTGCTACACAGTCCCCCTTTCATAAAGCTCAGTGCCAAAAGCACAGGGCACACATGTGCCATTGCTGCATCTGTCTCCTGACAATTGCGGCACCTGCTCTTCAGTGACACTGTTAAACTGTAATGTAATCGCACAGCCTGAATGACACGTTATGTGTGTTGGCTGTAAGCAAATTGCATCATGTAACGAACACCACAAACCATGAAGCCTGAATGTGGCCAGTGGGAATCCATTTTGTAATTGTCCACCATTTTCTTTTTCTGTTACGCTTTGCAAAACATATTCTGTGCTTCAGACACACACGGTGCAAGGCCATAGCTTGAACTCCGAATACTAACGTAGACAGGAATGTGAAACCCTGCAGAAATACATTGTTTTATTATTCGGTAAAGCTTTCAAGCTGTACAAGAGCCGCAGCGGAGGCCCAGGTGCCAGCCTCTCTTGCAAACGCTATTGTAAAAGGCAGTTAGATGAGAATTATATGCAACTAATGGTGCTCCTTCATGGCGGGTGGTATTTCTCTGCTTCAGAACTGTCTGACCCTTAGCCCTTGAGCGCAGCAACCAGATAACATTGCTGGAATGTCTCCCTGCTAGAACATGATATCCTTCCCCGTGCAGGTGCCCTGTGTTCCTCAAAACAGTAAGCTGTCTCTGCAAACCTCGGCTAGAAATACCGAATGTTTAGACTGAATGAAGTTACGTGCCTAACTGTCAATGACTGAACCCTAGCCTGCACGTCATGTATATGGGTGGGCTGAATAATGCTGTTCAATGATGATGTATTATGTATATATATTACTGCTTTATCAACGGCTCGCTCTCTCTCCTCTCACAGTGTTTGTGAGCACACGTCGTGAGGTGTTGAGACCCGATCGGCCGATCGAGATACTCTGAATAAAACCAGACTTGTTTGGGAAACAAAGCTCACGATTGGCGTGTCATTAGTATATGGTTATTGTGCCTTTATTCCATATATGGTCTTACAAATATGGCGCCCGAACAGGGACCCTCCATGTGATGCTCCATTGTGTACGTTGAAGGCAAGGAAGAGTCGAGGACGAAGCTGTTGGACTGGGATCGGAAGGTGTTCGGGGCGCCCCTGCAGAAGTGATTAGAGACTCCTCCGCAGATCTGTACACAGCCGATCCCTGATCGGCGAGGGGCGCCCAGAGAGCATCAAGGCGAGGGTCCTGGAATCGAGGCAGATTGAGCCAGACATGCCGGTCGAGACGATTCTTGGTTGCGCCTGTATATGGGTGAATTGCGTCCTGAGAAACTAATTGATTGATCAGGTGAGTCGTACCCCGATTCGATTCTTAAACGTCCTGATATTGGTTGAGTATTGCACTTGCAAGTACAAACACCCAGGTAAGCGAGGTAAGAGTTAACCATGCCTGGGAAATTGTCTTCCTGCCTAGTGAGATTTTACCACTGTGGTAGACAATCTTTGGAAACTGGCCAGGTCGCGCCACCCGAAGGGTCACCTGCGTATAAAATGTATGTTAAGTAGGGTATTGGGGCCACTGTATTTAATGCAGTTTGGCATAGGCAGACCACACGTGTATCAGACCTTCAGTGGCCGGATAATGGGAGCTTCGAGTTAGCGTGAATAGAGCATTTTGAATCAGTATTGCTGCGAAAGAAGGCCAGACCCGCAGCGTTCGACGCTGTTAGGGACTGGAGAAAGGAAGCAAATCAACGCTTGAAAAGTAGAGAGAAACACGCACGTAAAAAACATGTCAAATTCAGAGAAAGCGCTAGTGCATGATCAACAGAAGCAGACCGAAGCCATTCGAAGCATGGATAGGGCCTTCCAATTAGATATACAGAAAATATACCCTTCACAGGATTTTCATACATCAGACGAATTGATAAATAAGATATTGAATGAGCGAAGAAATGAACATCTGAGTACTGACCCAGTTGCACTGCCTCCCTATGTATCCCCTCCTGTTGCTATTCCCACGCTTGCATCTGCACCTGCAGTAACCGTCCCACCTGCACGAATTACATAATTTCCTCTGCCTCCTACAGAGCATGAGTTGTACGCCTTAGCTAGCAGTTCTGTTTCAGTAGGGCCTGAAAAAAGGAGTACTAGACTGACTTGTAGTACAATTAGAAAAGAACGGAAAGAAGAACTGAGACAGTGGTCTGAGACATATATTGATGATGGAAGTGAAGTGGCTGTACTAAACTCTATATCTCATCATAGAGGTATTGGCGAACAACAGGTATTGTTAGAACAAATGGGTGAATATCTTGTTAAAGTATGGAGTGATTTAATTGATCGAATTGTACCGCAAGTGCTGTGTGATTTGATTGTCCTTTCCCATTCGCGAAAATACATGAGCATGTAGAACGTATATTTGTGTTTAAACAAGAACTTGATCGATTGCATAAAGATATAATGAATAGGCGTGAGCCACATATGTCATATGTTCAGAAACAATTCCTTCCGCCGTTGAAACCTGTTAGTAAGGAGATGCGTATTTGCACACGAGATGCGCTTAGATGGATTACGGAAGCTACCATTTCCCCGATTGAGGTGCACAATACGTTTAGTCAATATTCACCGGAAATGCAGAGAAAAGTATTACAGGTTATGGTGGAATATTTACAGGATGAGTGCATGAAAAAGAAGGTTTGGTGTCCTGCTGATTTGATGATGATTTATAAAGGAGCATTTTTGCCTGACACAGGAATTGCTGCTTTGTGTTGTAAATTGCGTTACGAGAACGCTGCGTACCTGTTCGTCCGGTTGGGTTCCTTGGTGATGAGGCCAGGCTGTCAGATGATCCGAGGAGACGTGACTGATGGCGCGGGGAACCAGCCCAACACCAGCCCGAATGGAACCGGATTGGAGGTGAACCGGCTCCCAACGCCACGGGTTGGCTCACCCCTGATTTGCGTGGCATCAGGACAGTGCAAGCACTGGCAGGGGGAGCCTCTGAGTAGAAGGTTCAAGGTCCACAGGAGGCAGGGTGATCCCGACGGAGGCTGATGAAGATCAGGAGACCAGAAGCAGAACAGTACCTCCAGGAGCGAAGACTAGGCAGCAAGAGGAGCAGGCTGTTAAACGAGATGAGCACGGGAACCAGAAGGAGCAGTGGGAACTCAGAGCCAGATGGAATCAGGAAGGACTGAGCCGGTCAGGCAGGAAAGGAATGACAGGGACCAGAACCAAGGAGGGCCAGCGGGAACTCAGAATCAAGAAGGAAGCAGGATGGAGGGAGCGAGGCAGAACAGGTAAGGAGACAGGGGTGCCCCAGGCAGAACAAGGGCAGGAGGAAGACAACAGGAAAACGGAAAGGCAACACAAGGGCAGCGAAGACACGATCTGTACAAACCGCGTTGAGACGCGGTTTGGAAAGGATCAGGGCTCCTTAAATAGGCCCACCAGCACCTGGGAGGCTTGCAACGCAAGCCGTGCCGCCTCCCAGGCATTGGATAACCCACAATGAGGCTTGAGCCGCAGATCTCCCCGCATCGAGCATCCTGCGCAAGGCGCATGCGCGGAGAGCGGAGAGCGGACGCCCGCGCATGCGCAAAGCAGTGCGCACAGGAGACCCGGAAGCGCCGGAGACCCAGGACAGCCCCGGACCCTGAAGCCGAAAGCGGGGATACAACCTCCAGGACGGGGAGCGCCGTAGCGGGTAAGGAGACCCCAGGACAGGCGGCGTGACACTTTGTCCCTTGATTTGGCTTTGTTGCTTAATAGACGCTCAGATTCAGAGCCCCCTACTTTGCAGTTACCCATGAGAGAGGTGCCTCCTACGTTTGTTCCGAAGGTTGAACATGTCCCCCTTTCTAGAAAGAAGTGAATACTATAAAACAGACAGTCCCTGATATGAGAAAGAATCCTGCTGGTTTTTATAAGGAAATTGAATCTGTGTTAAATTCATCTGTTTTTACATTGAGTGATACTGATTTATTGTTCCCTGTGATTCTTCCTGCTGATATATGGAAACAAATTAGAAGTATAAATGTTGCACCAATGCTAGACGATACGTGGGAGAACTTGATTAGAATTGATATTGAGAGAAAGGCTAGAGAGAAACCACTGCAAGTCATTTTAACTCTGCTCTCGCAGATAGTATAAAAATTGAAAACTTTAGTACCTGAAAAGAGAATTGTTTCGGATAAATTAACTGCTTGTTTACAAGGTAAATCGGAAGGAGTGACGGAATTCTTTAACTGATTTAAGGAAGTATTTGCAGACTTTAGTGGTCAGGATCTAAGTACTGAACCCGGGAACAGATTGTTGATACATTTGTGCGAGGATTGCTACCGGAAATTGAGACATTAATAATGACATCTAAAAGTGCATGGCAAGCTAAGTCACAACCTGAAGTATTACACATGGCCCAATATTACGAAAATCGAGTGAATTCAGAAAAAGATAAGGAAGTAAGGAAAAAGGGAGACTTGAAAACTAGAGTATTGCTACAACAGGTAGCCAGAGGAAAAATAGGGGGTGGGAATGCTCTTTCAAGAGTCTAATTTGCATTAGCATCCGACATACATGGGGGTCCGATAGGTATAAATCAATGTGCCTATTGTAGACAAGAAGGCCATTGGCAAGCACAATGCCCACATTTACGGCAGTCGAATGGGACCATTTCGAGAAGACCGTTTATAGGTCGCCCAGGAATAGGGGGTCCTAACCGAAACCAATCTCATGCACAATTTCAAGATAACCAGGTCAATCAAAACCAGCAACAGAATTCAGCAAATAGTATGAATGTCTTTGATAATCCCTCTAATGCATATTATACTGGAGACTTTACGTCTGACGATGTACTGTTCCCCTTGGACAGCCCGAAGCAGGGTTTGGAACCAGTTCCTATTCCCGTTAATCAGAATGGGCCTATGTAGAAATGAAAGTTGGGAATAGGGAGCATACTTTTCTAGTGGACACAGGTGCATAAAAATGTTCAATTGATCATCAGCGGGTTCCAGATATACCACTGTCAGGGCATAGCAATGTTACAGTAGGGTTCTCAGGTACACCAGTAATTAATCAAGTCTCACAACTAGTGCCAATCACATAAGGTCCATTCACTGAATCTTGTCCATTTCTTTTAACGACAAACTGTGGCGAGAATTTGTTCTGATTGAATCTGTTGAAGAAACTGAATGCAGTAATTTATGGTTCCCCTGATGGAGTGTACTTGACGATTTCACCACAACAAACTCATGTGTCGCAATTCATGTCTTTCCCATTGCCAACTGAATTTAGTACAGTACCAACTAGCATATGGGCAGTAAATGACAACGATGTAGGTATTCTAAAAATAGAACCAGTAAAAGTTGTTTTGAATGAAGGAATTACATTACCACGAATTCCGCAATACAAAATCTTGACCGAAGGTGAGCAGGCCCTGAAGACCATTGTATCAGATTTGATTAATAGAAATGTAATTGAAGAAATATCAGGAAGTGTTTGCAATAGCCCGATTCTTCCAGTTTACAAGAAAAGGGGTAATGAAATCCCGTACTGTTTTATAATTGATTTATGTGCGATAAGCAAAATTGTTGCTCCATAATTCCTGCTAGTCCCCAATGTCACCACAATTTTGACCATGATTCCAGCCTCTGGATCACATTTTAGAATAATTGACTTGAAGAATGCATTTTGTAGCATTCTGGTACATATAGACAGTAGATACTTATTTGTGTTCACCTTAGGAGGACGCTCATTCACATTCACACAAATTCCACAAGGTTACACTGAAAGCCCACGTTTTTACAGTAGAGCATTGAAATAACAGCTTGATATGCTTGCATTGCCAATAGGTTGCATTTTGTTGCAGTACATTGACGATCTGCTTATTGCAGCAGACTTGGAAGAAATTTGCAAGGAGGGAACTGTCTTGTTATTGACACATTTAGCGGCACATGGACACAAGGCATCGCTGAATAAATTCCAGTATTGTTGAGAGGAGGTGGTGGCCTATTTGGGCTACCTCCTATCGAAGAAGATTGACACCAGAATGTGTAGAAAGCATCTCTGGTATGCCTAGTCCAAATACACAAAAGGAAGTCAGAGCTTTCATCGGCATGGCTTCATACTGTAGACAGTGGATTCCGAATTTCGCGATGATTGTAAACCCCATAGTGGCACTGACAAGGAAAGATGTTACCTTACCTTTGCCATGGAACATGGAATGTCAATGCACTATGCTCAGCTCCAGTTTTGAGCATGCCAAATTATGAAAAGTGTTTTATGTTGTTCATACATGAAAGAGATGGATGTGCTTGGCTGTTTTGATTCAGGAACACAGGGGGAAGAATCGACTGTGCGGTTATTTTTTTTCCACATTGGATCGTGTTGCATGTGCTTTGCCACGCTGCTTGCGAGCTGTTGCTGCTGCTGCCGCATCAATAAAACAAACCGAGGGGATGGTTCTAGGTCACTCTTTAACCATGATGGTGCCCTATTCAGTAAACATTCTAATAAATGGAACACAGACGCAACATCTCACTTCTGCCCGATTAACAAGATACAAACTGATCCTATTTGCACCACATATCCAAATTAAGAGATGTTGCTCTTTGAATCCGGCTGAATTATTGCCTCTCCCAAGTGAAAGGAAAAGCGAGGAGAGATTGTTACATGACTGCTTAATTATAACTGAGCAAGAAATAAAAGGAAGAATTGATTTAACAGACACACCCCTGAAAGAGCCAGATGGAGAACTATTTTGTGATGGCTCCTGTTGTAAATTACCCAATGGCACATCAACTGCTGCTTACGCCATTACCACATTGAGAACCATTGGAGAAAGCAAACAACTTTCGCATAAATCTGCACAGGCTGCGCAAATAATAGCTTTAACCAGAGCATGCATGCAAAATTTCTGAAAACCTTAGTGTAAACATATATACTGACAGTCAGTACGCCTTTGGGGTGGTCTACAACTTTGGCCAATTATGGGCTGAAAGAGGGTTTCCGACATCTCATGGAACCAAAATTCAGCATGTCATTTTAATAGCAAGACTGTTGTCAGCACTTGTGCTTCCTAAGCGATTAGCGATAATAAAATTTAACGCCCATAAGAAAGTAACATGTAACGTAGGAAAAGGAAACCATTTACAGACAGAATTGTGAAACAAACTGCCACTGATTTACACACAAGAATGTATGTTGAATCAACAAAAAGAGTGTCCTGTATGATAGAGGATGGAATTGGGACTGTAAAAGAAATACAAGCAAAGGCTACTCCTGAGGAAATAAAACAATGGTCCGAGGGTCCAGCAGAATCAGATCCTGAGGGTTGTTAGGTGGACAAAGAAAACCGTAGATGGATGTTGCCAAATGCATATGTTATGGCAATGGTTACTATGGCCCACGGTCCAACACACATTTGTGCAAAGAAAATTTGTCAGCGCCTTGATTCTGTATGGTACAATGACAATATTACAAAAACTACTGAGAGATTGGTTCAAAATTGCATGACTTGTTTACAACATAACATTGGGAAAGGAACAGCGACACCAATAGGGAGCTTTGGTCATCCTTCACTGCTGTTCGAAGTAATTCACTTTGATTTCATTGAAATGGAACGATGCCAGAACTATAAGTATGTAATTGTAGTCGTCTGTGCATTCAGTAAATTGGTCGAGGTCTATCCCCTTAAAGACTGTTCAGCTATGTCCACAGCAAAAGCAATGTTAAAGGAGTACTTCCCCAGGTTCGGATTGCCACGAGTTATATGGTCCGATAATGGACCAAATTTTATAGCTGCTGTGATACTAAAAATATGTGCAGGTCTCCAAATTGATAAGCGATTCCATTCAGCCAGACATCCTATGAGTGCCGGTCTTGTGGAACACCAAAACGGAATTTTGAAAAATAAATTGGCCAAAATATGTGCCCAGAGTAACTTGAAATAGCCAGATGCTTTACCTATAGCCCTGTTGTCAATGCGCACGATTGTGCAATCAAAAACAGGTCTCTCCCCATATGAAATTGTAATGTGGAGACCCGCCAATGTATGGAATGTGCCCCGTCTAAAAACTCTTAGAAGTATTGAATATCCTTTACTGATTGATTATTGTAAACAGTTGAACTTGCGTTTGATTCATCAGCAGGTGCAAGAGGCTCTTCCCGTCAGATACACGTGTCCAGGTCACCGGCTGCAGATGGGTGACTGGATTTTAATCAAGAACTTTGAGAGAAAATCTTTGCTTGCACCACGTTGGAAGGTGCCGTATCAGATTCTTCTGGCCACGCAGACTGCTGTTCGAGTGAGCGATCATAAACATTGGATTCATGAAACGCACACAAAAAGAATCCCGCATCCTCTGCCACATGAAAAAGAGACTGATGATTCCGACTTCAAGAGTGAGCAAGCTTTAATTGACCGCAAAGACATCATCGAGACTCAGGTGAAACTACTTCCTGAGCCCAAGGAGGAGCCTGGGGAGACTGCCAGAAAATCTGAGACATCAGTGTTACCTCAACCCTGTTTGCCTGCTGTTTCATCACCATTTTCTGCCTCGCTAATTGGCATTGTTTCTGCATCTGCTGTCAGGGCCGTCACAAAGGGAGTAAGGGGGGGCAAACTGCCCTGTGCCTCGCGCTCAGGGGGGGGGGGCCTCGCACAGCTGCATGTGTGTCAGGTGTCATGCACGAGAGAAAAGAAAGATTTGTGTGGGTCTGTCCAGGGTTGGATTGGCGGTATCGGTCGTTCGGCCTGGGGCCGAACGACCTTGAGGACTTGGGGGACTAGTTTTCTGGGCTGCCTGCCTGGGCTGGTTTTAGTTTCATTTATCAACTAGTTACCGCGCCGTCTGGGCACCGCCCGCGGGCACAGGCCTCAGTGCGCAGACAGTGTGTCACTCCCTGACACTGACATTGTTCTGTTGTGTGCCTGCGGCGGCCCGCAAGGCGGCCGGGGCCGCATAATGGATTTGTGCTGTGTGCATTTTATTGAACATCACATCCCAGTGACTGACAACACTAGAACATTGTTGTTTGTTTGTGTTTCTCTTTCACGCTCATGCTCGGAGGTCAGGCGTGGCGCCGCCCGCGCAGCAGGCAAAAAACCTCTGGGCTGGCTGGTGGCTGCCCCGTAAAACAGAGTGAATGCACTGCCCTTCTTCAGCCCTTGCAAAGTTGTAAGTTGCTTTTGCCCACGTCGCCAGCAGCCAGGATGGCATTGGCGGGCTGTTCGCATGAACTGTGTCTGCTATGCAGGGATGGAGGGGTTGGGCTGGCTGGGGCCGGGGGCAGCATAAATCAACAAAGCAAGGTAACACTCATTGTTACCTTGCTTTGATTTGCAGCATGCATGCATGATGTGTGCATCGTAAATTATGATGCATGCATCAGGCAGCATGTATGCAATCCAATTATGCAAACAACAAGAGGGCCGGGGGCGACGGACGGTCCGGACGGTGCTCAGGCCCGGCTTCCGCTCTGTCGGCTCACAAAGAGACAACAAGTGTTTCTTTGCAATTGCAAAGACGTGTCGATGTGCGATTCACACCTGGCCTCCTGGGCAGGGCAGTCTTCCGGAGGAGGCTGGAGCCAGGCTGCCGGCAGTGCTGGGCAAGCAGCGTGCACATGAAAGTTGCTTTCAACTTTGCACTGCAGCAAGCAACACATTTGTTGCATGCGGCCACTATGCAAAGTTGAAAGCAACTAATGGCCAATGAAAATGTGGCGCCGCGAGACTCTGTGCCGCCACCAGCCCTCAATGCCTGCATGCCCGCCCCTATATTTTGCTCTGACCCTTCTGCCCTGACAGACTAGTAGCTGACAACAGGTGCTGCGCATAGAGGACTGGACTGCAGAGAGCCTCTCAGCCATGCACTGAAAGGAGGAGGAGGACCAGTGCCAGGAGTCCAGGACAGACCACACCAGGACTATGGCCGGGAGAGTAAAGGACAACTTGGTCCAGGACAAGGCCAGGTCGAGGAGGAGGCCAGGAGGCCAGGCTGGGGAGTCCGTCAGGAGTCCCCAGACCATCGAGGACCACAGCAGTGCAGCAGCCAGAGGGCCGCCCGCCACCCCCCCTTACCCTCCAGCCAGCCCAGGAGGGCATAGAGAGCAGCACTCAGGCAGACACCCTGACCCAGGCCGGCGGACGGCACAGGTGAGGCGAGGGCGAGGCAACACACACTTGGAAAGGTATGTTGGGAAAAAAATGTCTGCCTGCAAGTTGTGAATACAATGCACGTGGTGCGTGCGTCTGTGTGTGAATGCGTGCGTGTCTAAGTGTGTGTATTGCAACACAGTGTCAGTGTTTGTGAGTGTATTTGTATTTTGTGGCAGCGGACGAGGAGGACTACACTGACAGCCCTGAGATGGCAGATGCCCGAGACACTGTGAGTGTGGGGCTCACTGGGTATACGCTTGCAGGATGCAAGTACAGCTGGTGGCAGGGGGCTTGAAAGGCACAATGCAACTTGTCTTCTTTCTTCTTCATCCCCAGAGGGGACTGGACTAGGCAGCGTGTAAAGGTAGAGGCGCTAGCGGGCACTTTTCTTTCGCCTTCTGTGGCGGCAGGCTTGATGCACTCCTAAGTCACCCGAGTGTGCAGCTTGTCTTTTCTTCTGTTGCTGCTGTTCCCTCAACACCAGAGCACTGAGAGGCAAGAGGCCGAGGCAGATCCCTTCATCTCCCCCCGGATGGGGGAAAACAGACAGCACAAGGCTTGCCCGAGGCTTTGTTGACAGGACTGCACATTGCAGTCATCTACCTCGTGGCAGGGTTCGTCTCGGCTCTCTCTTGTTTAAGGCGGTAATGCCTACTTCTATTATTAGTGGGGTATTAATTGAGCGTGGACCTTGCTACAGGAGCCAAGAAAGCTCTTTACAAGTCATAGGGGGAAGGGCACTGTGAGGGAAGAAGAGACACAAGTGCGAGCGGAACAAACAACGGGGGGTGGTGCAGGGAATGTGTCAGCAACGGCTCTAAAAGCAACAAGTAGAGAAAAAAGTGGGGAACAGATCACCACATCTCAGGTTAGGTAGGGAGTGGAGAGTGTGTGTACCTGCGTGATTGCCATGCTCATTTAAAACTCCCCCATAAGTAACATACCATATATTGGACGCTTTGCTCTCTCTCCTCTCACGGTGTTTGTGAGCACATGTCGTGAGGTGTTGAGACCCGATCGGCCGATCGAGATACTCTGAATAAAACCAGACTTGTTTGGGAAACGAACCTCACAATTGGCGTGTCATTAGTATATGGTTATTTTGCCTTTATTCTATATATGGTCTTACAACACAGGGCAGGTTGATAGAACACAGGTGCATTCCTGACAGCTGCTGTGAGCCAAAGTTACTGTAGACAGAGGCTGCATATTATCTTCTGCACCCATGATCCAATATGTAAAAATGGTTTCCTTATCCATCTGGTAGCAGGGTAAACTCTAAGAATGAGCTGTACCTGGTTATGGTCTGGTGACTGATACAAGCACACAAGGATTAAAGCCACACCAATTTGATATCATACCAGTTTCAACCCCGTAAACCCATTCCACCTGTGTGAGGGCAATGAGTATTCAGTGCAAGATTGGATGTCTTCACTTTATTCCATGAGGCAATGGACAGGATGCTGTCTTCCTTTGATCCCGGGATGCAGGGCAAAGCCTCCTTTTAGGCAGGGAAGCTCTCACCAGGAAATCTCCTGGGAACACTGCTTTCAAAGGCTCACTCACATAACAAAGGCCAGCCTCACACTAGGGTTATGCACACCAAAGTGCCCTTGAAGTTGCATGCATGGAAATTGGGCAGAGTTAGAGAAGACATAATGGTAAAACTGAACGCGAGAAAGGGGTCCATCATCTTGGTTTCCTTTGGATGCTCTTTCCTGTGGAACAAAGCACTCTGGGTATGCTACACGAAAGCAAGTGTCACTTGTTACAGCAACAGGGATTGGACTCCTTACAGCAGGCTTACTTCTATACAGTCCCCTGTGACCTTTACCTTTATAACAAGGGGGTCTCCCACTCCTTGCTTGATAAATCTTTGGACCATCGAGAGGATACACTTCTGGACCTCTGTTGGGAGTGCAGTCCATTCAATTCCTAAGCCATAGTGGTAAAGAGAGAAGACATCCAAGGCATCCAATACAGAGGAGAGCTATGTCCCCTAATCATCCCCTATGTACAGTGGGGTTGACTGCTGTTGGATCAACGCCTCACTGCTTACTGCACTGGAACCAGGACACTATTAACTGGACGTGAAGAAACCCATGTAGGTTCCAGCTAAGCTCCCTGGAGACGAAATGCAACTAAAGGGCTTACCTTTTCCTTGGAGATGCTGGATTCGGCCTCCAGCAACTCAGAGGTCAAAGAACAGCTCTAGGCCCTGGTTCCTGCACTGAACCACTTGTGAGCTAAAGCTGCCTGGCCAGTGCCTGCCTGTCCCAAGCTTCTTTGTGTCTCAAGTTGTTTCTGCTTGGAATCAACCAGCTCACCACTCCAACGCTGAATCATTGCTGCAGGAAGCTCCTAAAAGCCTGAGTCCATGCTGCTGAGCCACCAAACACAAGGATAAGGTACTGTGAAGTGGCCCTACCCACCAGTCCACTTTTGGGACCATAGTGACTTATAAACCCTTTTTTCAATCCTTGTTCTGAAAGACATATCCTTTGAATAGTGACATCGCCGTAATTGCTTGCCTAATCACCTGTGCTCAAATACCCAGAGTGCTATTCTATACCATTACTGCATTTTATGTGTTCTCTCCCCAGGGGTGGAGTTCCTTTGGTGTTTATAGTTAGTTGTCCACATTTTTGATTGTTTAGTTAAAGTATATATATATTTGTTTTTATAAAATATTGATTTGATATTCTTTTATTTTGTAGTCTTTGAGCTGTTGCTGTTTGGGTTGCTACTGTGATCACTCCACACCCCACCCAAGAGTACAGCTAGCCCTCCACTCACGTTACCACAAGAGGTGAATGAGGAGGTATACCCTTTGGGCTGTGCCCGTTTCACCTTGGTGAGTAGGATCACTGCTGGTTTAGTCTTATTGTGGGACTGAGTATGCAGTTTAGTCACTACTCATTATTATTATTGTTTTTTTACAATGCACTTAATACTGAAGAGGTTTTTAAACGCAGACCAGGGATTCAAACCCATGTTGCTCTGCATTATCCTGCTTCCAAGATGACCACATTGCCACTGAGCTATACTACCCGTGCAATCATTTCATCCCAAATTGCCAACTAAGATAGTCGAGTTCATTATGTTCAGAGATAATGAGTATCAAGAGAGTTGTTAGTTTAAGGAGAGGGTGACTGTACCGTCTTGTGGACTTGTAGTGTTTCCTGAAGCCAACACATTCAGCTTCGTCAATGTGAGTGTTTTTTAGTAGAACTGCATCTCTACACCTCATGGCACACTCCTGTACTCAGAAGCATGGGGCTGCATTCAAAGACCAGTCAATAGAGCCCGCCCTTGGTTGGTTTCTGTTTTGCAGAGACTAGATGGAGGCAACTATTCAGAAACCTCGTGCGCCATACTAATAGGCCTAATAGTACTATAAATATCTGTGCAGGATAAGGTTGCTTGCATCTCCAAGATGTGGGCTTTGTGGTTGCCGTGGTTACCAAGAGAAGCAGATCAGAGATTATTGAAATGGAAGTTCATTGGAGTAAAGAACCTACAGTTGCTGTCTTGCTGCCATTACAGCCAAGACACGCTTTCCTTGAAGACGGGTGGGAGAAACCACAGCAAGGGTTGAGATGGGGTACGAATGTGTCGTTGCGTCATTTTTATTGAAGTAAAAAGGCCTCACCGAAGATCAAAGAAAATGGCAGACCACATGGAAATTATATGCAGTGAAACTTGTTACATGTACATTATTCTGAAACATATTCAATGTGGTTCGAACGGAAACAGTGCTTCGAAGAAACCAGGAATGTTGAGAAAGGGTTCTGCCCTTAATGTGAGGGTTTGCTTGTGACTCCAATTCCCTCTTCAACCTCTTTGTGTTGTTTTGTGGTTCTAGTACGGCCGCTAGGCCGTGAGGTTTCTTCAGCTCACTTTGGAGCTACCATTCCGGTTTCATCTGATACATTGGCTTCAAGTTCCTTCTCTTGTTTTTAACTAATGTTCCACTGAGATATCTTAGGCTTTCCCCTGAATAATAGTGCTAGGGTCTGCTTTAATTTATCATTTTTTCTTCACACTATATATTATATTGAACCTATTTCTTTTGTCTTCCTCCACCTCGCTACTATTTTGCTTGACGTAACTCTACACACTCTGTAACCAACATGGCCCCTGAAAGGTGCAAAAGTTATGGCGACAAATATGTCGCAGATTTGTTGGAGAAAGCCTCATTACTAAGCGGTACTTCTGATACCACGACTAACATCACAAGATGGGACGACCTTAGTAATCTCAAGAAACGTTTAATAAGGACGGAGTTACATGGCTCAATTATGCTGGAATACTTACGGAAAGGGACCTTACCACAAGGCCTAGTAGTATGTAACAAGCCCAGGCTCTTCCTCAATAACCCCAGTTTTGTCCTCCAATGGAGCTACGTTGCCAACAAATGTGGTCGAGATTGGCTGATCCTCATCATCGACACAACCACTGAAATGACCGAGAAGATTCTTGTTGATCTAAATACCCTAGAAGAGGAGATTAAAAAGGCAGTTCCAATAGAACTCTACAAGAGACAACTAGATAGTTTATTGACTGAAATGCTGGCATTCAAAGAAGACTCTTTAAAGGAACGTGTACGGAGAATGAATAAAGATATGGTGAACTTTAGTCATGAAAAAGCATTCCCATACACTCAAGAAAATTACCTACAGGAACGCCAAGCATTAGCCTCAACCTCAAATAATACACAAGGTCAGAGGAAAGTCGGTTCGCCAATTCCTCATTTAGCTCTAGTGATGGCAGCACGTACGGCTCTGCACCCATGAACCATGGTAGAGCAAGCTATCGTAAACAAAGTAGAGGCAATAATCCTAGAGGTAGAAACAACTCGAATCAAGGTCATACTAGAGGCAATTCTGCCACTAGGGGCAATGGCAACCTTTTTTAGAAAGAAGCCCAGAGACCTGGGACTTAGAACCCAGGGTGAGGAGGAGTATGCAGGTATTGTGGTAGACCTCTGCTCATATACACCAACGCAGGGTGAAATGAGATTACTCGAAAGGGGTATGGGTTTTGTCTCTACCAATCTACATAATCCACTCCAATTTCGACAAGAATTCCATCAACTAATGAGGAATATTCACTTACACCAATTTTTCCAAAACAATGCCTGTGAGACAGAACCATCAGAATTGGGCCTTCAAAACAAATCTAACTTTTGTGCCCCCAGAGGCACACATAGCCCAGAGGCTAGGGTCTTCAAGCATAGGGTGCTTAAAGATCTAGAGAAACTGGAACAATCTAATAAGAAAACAACTTTCCACAATACGAGTACCGCTGAAAATATAGCGATGAAAAACCTTCTGAACAATCGGGAATTAGTTGTCCGCAAAGCGGATAAAGGTGGTGCAATAGTCCTCCTTAATCGGGAAGATTATATACTGGAATGCAACCAACAACTGCTGGACTTAACATGCTACCAGCCTCTTGAAGACGATCCAACGCCAAGATTAGGGAAGGTAATCGCGAATAAAATCTCAAAAGCTGAAGAAAGGGGATGGATAACAGAGAAAGAAGCAGACTTTCTGGTTAAGGATAAACCCTTAATCCCCCAATTTTATGTGCTCCCCAAGATTCATAAATCTTTAATTCAGCCACCAGGGAGACCTATTGTGTCCGGCATGAATTCAGTTTTAAAACCCTTATCCCGTTTTGCCGACAAGTTTCTACAACCACTAGCTAAACCTACTGTCATTGACACATGCTTACTCTTAGAACATACCCAGAGAAAGGTTGATCCTGAATACTCTTACCCTCGCAACTTGGGAATACCATTACCATCACAAATTGGGTGTTAATTGTGTTCCTGTGTGCCGTTCGGGTCCCACTGTTGTGTTGGTTCTGTGACAGTTTGGTTCTGGTGCCCTGTGGGACGGTGTGCTAACGCGATGGAGAAACGGCAATGGCCAAGATGAACGTTTGTGGAGGACATAAGCCTCAATATACCTTAGGGTCATGTGACTTGTCGCAAGCCATGGACTTGTAACTGTCCACTTTGATTGGCGGACAATGAGTCCTTGACACATTTTAAACGTAGCCTTACGCACAGCACGCACATACGCGTTTATGGACCCAGAAGGCAGACGTCGGATGACACGGCGCATCCAGTTTAGCAACTCGGTGCAACAATTCGACTGCAGACTCCTGATAAGGGTAAGCCCTGGGTCTGCTATCCTGTTATCGTTAAGACAGATCACTATTGCCAACTCTTATATTCTCCTCATCACAAGAGGAGTGCGGGCTTACTGCGATTAGATATGCACTGCAGACGATTGCTGTGTGTAACAATCTGTTCGAGATGACACCGAGTAGTTTAGACCTCGTCGTTTGTTCCTTTCCATCGCTTTACGAATTCTTGAGTAGTTATCCGTAACATAAGAGGGTAGAACGTTCATTTTCGAAAGCTGGAACTGAAGAAGAAGCTCGGTAACTTAACGTGCTATATGTGCTATATCCCCCCCGATAGATTCTATGAAGCTGGTTGCCTCGACCAGG
Source organism: Ambystoma mexicanum (assembly GCF_040938575.1). Taxonomy (NCBI): domain Eukaryota; kingdom Metazoa; phylum Chordata; class Amphibia; order Caudata; family Ambystomatidae; genus Ambystoma; species Ambystoma mexicanum. Next base: position 1,365,807,710 of record NC_090934.1, read on the forward strand.
TGGGAGCAGGATTGACATCACACGAACTGGGAGCAGACAACGCGCGTAATTGACACGCTATATCCCGTCATTCACCACATGGGCCAGAAGATCGGGTTTCCATACCAGTGCATATTTACCAGTACATTTTGGGTAAGATGATGGATTAGGTATTTATCCAGACATATCTGTTGCAGCACTACACCTATCACGGCAATAATGCTTAGTCGTATTACAACTTATGCAACTGTTACCTATGACATTCCTTTCAGAACTGGAACGTGATAATCGCCTGACGTTCAACAGGTGCGAGCTGTCAGTACGCGACGTAGCCTGAGTACAACGAGTGCCATACGCCTAGAGTCTGGGATTAATCATCACACAGGTACAAATATAAAGTCTCTCCTTTCCAAAAAATGGGAGCCGCAATCACAACGAGTATAGCTTCATCTCGTGTGGGGATGTGACCATGTACCTCTGATTTTTAGATAGGTGCATCCTGCACATCGATGGATTGATGACTAACCAAGCCTTCAGAGTAAGAAGCTGCCATATACTCTGGATAATCAGCAAGGTTTGCTGATGGGTAACCCTCCATCATGTACAATGGTTCCATTTGAATCCACTTACACCCCATTGGGGACACTATTACAAGAACTTATAATAGAGTGTGATGGGTCTGATCTGTGGTCGTAAGGCTTTTCTCTTGTTTTCATTGCTTTTTCTCCCTCTCATGTTCCCCTTTTATGAAGGGTGCCAACCCTCGATTTCTGGGCTGATTGGCTTGTAATCTCTCCCTGTCAATCCATGTCACTGCGAGTCTAGATAGTTCATCAGCACCCTGACGTTTATGGGGGGAGGGTACTTGAGCCTTGTAGATCATTTGAAACCGTGTTAACTGAGCTATTTGTAAGCTCTGTCACATCCGGAACTGTATTTGTTACGTGCCCGGAGTATAAGAACATTTGTACTACACACAATTGTAAACAGGAAATTGATATTCTGTTTTTTGTACTGCTTTCTTGTAGGGGAAGCTATCGTTTGAAGTCTTTCAGCTATAGTTCCTTGAATGTAAAGATTGGAATATCTATGAAATGAACCAAAGCACTTGGACTTTGAGGAGAACTTTTGATTCTAGTCACTGCCACTATACAATGATTCCAACTTTAATTCCGCCCCTGATGAATTTCCACAGAATAACCCCCTGAGGAAAGAAACAGGTTGTGCTTTTTTTTATTACTGTATAAATTGAGTTTGTGTGTATGAATGAGTAACGATTCATGAGCAAGTGTGTGTGGTACGAATGATGATGAGTGGGAAAGTAAGTAATTGAATTTTGATCATGTATTATCACATTGTATAAGCCACTTAACCATCTACTCCCCCAATATTGGGACTTACATGTGGAATTACGTTGCATCAGTTCTGTACAGTGATGTTCTTTTTTCCTTTTATCAACACCCTCTTGATTAGTTCCATAAGAGGGTAACTATATTGCTTTTGCATTTGGTTTGTATAATGCACATGTATTTAATATTAATTAAAATATGCAATTGTTTTAGATCCTCTAACACTGTTGTCCCTCATCTTTGATGAATTTGATAATAGTTGAGGATATGAGATAGCACTTCCTGTTACTCCAAGAAAGCAGTCTTTTTCTGAGTCACAAGCCTTTTTGTAGTTGTAACAAGGGTTCTGCCCTTAATGTGAGGGTTTGCTTGTGACTCCAATTCCCCCCTCAACCTTTTTGTGTTGTTTTGTGAGAAATTATGTACAACAGGGATCTTCAAACCATCTCCCTAAGAGCAAATCCACTCCATGTTTCCAGGATATCCAGAGTGAATCTAAAAGTTATTCTCCAGGCCCTTTCTTGGAGCGACCGGCTGGGCCCATTTTCTGCACGTACGAGTTACCAAATGGCCACTGTGTGATAGATTTCCCAAGAATGACGGAACGATTACCTGGCGCCCCCAATGGTCGAACAAGGACTAACAGGAAGTCTTTTTAGTGCAAACTCTGGTTAAAGGTATCTTGCACTTGAGCAAATACCTTTTGCAAGCGTCATTCTTTGAGGTGCCAGGCAGTCTTAGAAACGGGACCTGGACAATGGAACTCGCTTCCACTGACTACTCATGGACCAACTTTAAGAATATAATGGAGGCTTCCCCAACATCCTCCCATCTCATTTTTGTCATTTCACTCTCTCTTCTTTCTTTGTCCTTTATTTCTGTAGTTGGGCTTTGTGAGAACGAGATACTTCATCGAGCGGCCTGCAAGAGAGATGGTGGGAATTCAACTTGCGCACCCATTAAGAGCTGCGATGGGTGAAGATATGCTGAATATGTCTGTAGAAATTTCAAATTCTACGAATTGAGTTATCATTCGTTTTCGATATGCAATGAAAAATCCAAGCCTTGTTCATGAGAACTCATCTAGTATTACGAACCCTACTGTGGTAGAGAGGTTTTGGCAAACATACAACTGCCATCAGTATGATGAAGGAAACAACAGTAAAAACAGGAGGCATTTGAAATGCCAGATTTTTCACAAGCTGCCTCTTTATAACACACAATGGCTTATGATCCAGGGGAGTATTACATGAGATACAGACCATTTAATTACAAGGTAAAGTACCTCCAAAACGTATTCTAATTTTTCCCTCAAAACTGTAATTGTAACGAAATGTTGTAAGGATGTTTGCCTTTTAAGGTTAGGGATGCCCTGGCCCCAGTTATAAGCCTTAAAACAGGGGTCTGCAGCCTGTGGCTCTGCAGATGCTTTGTACTACGACTCCCATGGTCCCTCACCATTGATTATATGTGCTAGAGCTAATGAAAGTTGTAGTCCAAAACATCTGAAGAGCAAAAGGTTGCAGATCCCTGCCTTAAAAGTAAGGTGTCCGAGGAAATATCAGAAGGTACAGAAAGACAGGCAGGTTATATAGCTGCCAGGTGGCTCCATATCCTGTTTTAGGCCTTCAGCCAGACTTGGATTTTGCACAATGTATGCCCGATCTTATAGTTTCGATTTTTCCACTAATAAGAGCTTACATGTCCCAGCATGCAATCTGCAAAACTAGGAGTAGCTGAAGTGATTCACACACGGAGGGCACAGAAGCTAGCTGCCCTCCTTATAACTCTCTGGGAGCCCTCCTCTGGGTTGTGGTGCTTTGTCTCCAGTATTGGTCCCCTAAGAGGGTTCTCTCCCTCTGAGGAGATCTGCTCTGACTTCCTTTCCAAGCTCCCTCTCCCAAACTAAAATCCCCAGAAAACTCTGTTGGAACTTTCCTGGTGTCAAGCATTTAAGCACTTTCACATGTCAACCATGTCCTCTCGCTCTTGCATTCAACCACTCTCTCTACATAGCACATTCTCTGTGGTGTCTGCTGGGATAGCAGTTCCTCTCCCTCATTGTTACGCAGAGATGCAGAAAATCTCCCAGAAATATCTCACCTTTCCATAATAGATCTCCATGGTTTCTGTCCTCCTTTGTGGATTGGGCCTTTCCCCCGAAGGGCACCCTGACACCTTATATCAATAATAGCAATGAAACCCTCTGCACCCATCCTAATGTAGATGTGAAATCCCACACACACACACATGCCCTAATTCTGTGTGCCAGATCTCTTTCCACCACACTGTAGAGGAGCAGCTGAATGCCTCTGCAGGAAGTCCCGCCCCTATTCTGCCTATATGTTGGAAACCGGAAATTGCAACATACGCAACCCCAGTGATGGTACCTATACCACGAAGAGTCCTTGAAACAAGGTATCCATTGAGAAAACCCTGTATGATGTATCTGCGAAGAAATGACAGTCTCCTGAGGGAGATCCCTGAAGAAGTGTGAAGATGTGAAAAGGAGAGGCTGGTGATGTCACAAGACATGAGGGTAATGCAATAAGAAGGATGACCAAAGAAGAGAATGCATAGACCATATAGAATCTGATGGCGAAAATCAAAGAATCGAGACGTCTTTCATGTGCAAAATTAAGATTGCTCGTGTGAAGAGCACTGCAGAAAATGCAAGCCGTATTATAATTGTACTGATGCTGTAGTGAATAGATTGCAGGGGGTGTCGCCAGTATGTACATATAGAATCTGGATATTCAATGTCACAATCTTAGTAAGCTCAACCCGTGCAGAAAGGATTGATAGCTGTGTGTGTGTCACAGCAAAGAAATAAACTGAAGCTTGAAGATGGACCAAAGGAAGGCTGTTGGGCCTGGTGTCAAAGGCTAAGGCAGCCAAAACTGGTTATTAGTCCTTGAAGAACAGTGAATGTGAGACGCTGAGTCATCCCTTGTTGAAGTTGCAAAGAGAGAACATCATGAGTGCCAAGTTTCTTTATTCAAGACAATTAAATGCTATAAAATGGGTCGATTCACGGTCTCCTGTCACGTGAGTCCAGGATGGAAATAGAAGTGGGCATGCAGACCTGAACTTCGATAAGAACATGCACACACTTCCTTATATTCCCAGAGATGAGAAACTACTGCAAGGCCAAGTTCAAAGGCAATCTGAATGGCAGAAGGCATGAGTGATGAGAGATGATGCGCTAATTGGGTGGGGAAGTACGCAAAGTCCACCCATCAGCACCTGGGGTACCAGCTTACCTGCTGCTAGTGAATGGAATGTTCCAGAAGGGTACAAGCATGCCAACCAATTGTAGGAGGCCATATAATGAAGGGCCAATGATATACTGTGTATCTAGTAACTGAAGAGGATGACTTGCACTAGAGGAGGGCATAAGTTGTCCACCTGACTGTAGAGACTCAATCACAAAACCAATCATTTATATAAAGTATACTTAGATGTTCCCCTTGAACCAACCAAAATCCAACTTCGGCTTTCGTAGTTCGCCACGTAGTATGGCGTCACATATGATGAAATTTTGGTATATAAGAATGTTTTTTATGAAATGTGTTGAGACTATGCTGTGCGCTGTCCGTTGATGTCTGCTGTAACTCCCCGTTTTAGATAATTGAGAATAAAACAGACCTTTTGCCAACTTCGGAGTCGGTCTTATTATTTGGTGTAAGAGTTATCCTGCCTCCCGTCCATCGTACGATGTGTTACCTTGATTAAAATGACCATAAGGGTTGACTACACTAACAGAGACCCCAAGTTGGGGGCAGAAAAAGGGGCTGGGGATTGTACAACTCTGCCACATACAGAGAGATCTGTGGTAATCAGTGTGAAGACGCCATGTTGTAAGGTGTACTGATGGGCATGCTGTGTCATGTCGATTACACTTTTGTAGTGGCAAAGATGTCTTGTCTCTCAGTGCTTTTCCATAGGGACTCTGGCACTACTACTTTGATGGTGTGACACAGTATAAAAACATTGTAACAGAAATAAATATTGGCAAAATGAGCATTGACGATTTTGCTTATTTTTCAGGAATTTGTAAAAATTGAAAACACGCTTTTCTGACATACAACCACTCCCACCAGTTGTATTAAAAGGGTTTCTGTGTGTATAAGCTGCCCAGATCCCAATTTGGCTTGCGTTAGAGTCCGTTTGAAAGCACATTCACATCTCTCTCCACTTTGGCTTGCTGTGGGGTCCCTCGGGGTGACCTTGGGATTCACTGGCATTCACGGTATTGTCTTGCAGCCTAAATGGTTCCCCTCCCTGCTCTTCAGTCCTAAGAGGTGAGTCGCAGTCTTGTGGTAAGAGTCAAGTAACACACGCAGCTCCCTGTACAGGAGCCCTGAGCTGTGCAGTGACTGCACTCTAAGACAAGGTATTCTCAGAACATCACAGGAATCCCCCTCTTTCTGAGTGCCAGGGTTTGCAACATATCCTACAATGTGCCCACAGATCCTCCCCTTTGCTCTCCAACTAAATTCACCTTACACATATCCTGAATCACACCATAATTGATAACCTAATTTAGCAATCCCGAATTGCTATTCCAGAGTTTGCCCCGTGGAATGATTTGAAAGGTAATCATGAGTCAGAAATACACCACAATTTAACTGGGTGGCTGGCGGACATCTCGAGCCAATCATGCAGCCAACACCTGCGTGTTATAAATTACCTATTGCCCCTCATGAAGAGACGATCGCCTCACATCTAGATCAAGACGGGTTTCTGTGAGACACTGCTCATCATCTAGAACAAGACGGGCTTCTGTGAGACACTGCTCATCATCTAGAACAAGACGGGCTTCTGTGAGACACTGCTCACCATCTAGAACAAGACGGGCATCTGTGAGACACTGCTCATCATCTAGAACAAGACGGCTTCTGTGAGACACTGCGCATCATCTAGAACAAGAGGGCTTCTGTGAGACACTGCTCATCATCTAGATCAAGACGGGCTTCTGTGAGACTCTGCTCATCATCTAGATCAAAACGGGCTACTGTGAGACACTGCTCATCATCTAGATCAAGACGGGGTTCTGTGAGACACTGCTCATCATCTAGAACAAGAGGGCTTCTGTGAGACACTGCTCATCATCTAGACCAAGGCGGGCTTCTGTGAGACTCTGCTCAACATCTAGATCAAAACCGGCTTCTGTGAGACACTGCTCATCATCTAGATCAAGACGGGCTTCTGTGAGACACTGCTCATCATCTAGAACAAGACGGCTTCTGTGAGACACTGCTCATCATCTAGATCAAGGCGGGCTTCTGTGAGACACTGCTCATCATCTAGAACAAGACGGGCATCTGTGAGACACTGCTCATCATCTAGAACAAGACGGCTTCTGTGAGACACTGCGCATCATCTAGAACAAGAGGGCTTCTGTGAGACACTGCTCACCATCTAGAACAAGACGGGCATCTGTGAGACACTGCTCATCATCTAGAACAAGACGGCTTCTGTGAGACACTGCGCATCATCTAGAACAAGAGGGCTTCTGTGAGACACTGCTCATCATCTAGATCAAGACGGGCTTCTGTGAGACTCTGCTCATCATCTAGATCAAAACGGGCTACTGTGAGACACTGCTCATCATCTAGATCAAGACGGGGTTCTGTGAGACACTGCTCATCATCTAGAACAAGAGGGCTTCTGTGAGACACTGCTCATCATCTAGACCAAGGCGGGCTTCTGTGAGACTCTGCTCAACATCTAGATCAAAACCGGCTTCTGTGAGACACTGCTCATCATCTAGATCAAGACGGGCTTCTGTGAGACACTGCTCATCATCTAGAACAAGACGGCTTCTGTGAGACACTGCTCATCATCTAGATCAAGGCGGGCTTCTGTGAGACACTGCTCACCATCTAGAACAAGACGGGCTTGCTTCTGTGAGACACTGCTCATCATATAGATCAAAACGGGCTTCTGTGAGACACTGCTCATCATCTAGAACAAGACGGGCTTCTGTGAGACACTGCTCATCATCTAGAACAAGACGGCTTCTGTGAGACACTGCTCATCATCTAGATCAAGGCGGGCTTCTGTGAGACACTGCTCACCATCTAGAACAAGACGGGCTTCTGTAAGACACTGCTCATCATATAGATCAAAACGGGCTTCTGTGAGACACTGCTCACCATCTAGAACAAGACGGGCTTCTGTGAGACACTGCTCATCATCTAGAACAAGACGGGCTTCGGTGAGACACTGCTCATCATCTAGAACAAGACGGGCTTCTGTGAGACACTGCTCATCATCTAGAACAAGACGGGCTTCTGTGATACACTGCTCATCATCTAGATCAAGACGGGCTTCTGTGAGACACTGCTCATCATCTAGAACAAGACGGGCATCTGTGAGACACTGCTCATCATCTAGAACAAGACGGGCCTCTGTGAGACATTGCTCATCATCTAGAACAAGACGGGCATCTGTGAGACACTGCTCATCATCTAGAACAAGACAGGCTTCTGTGAGACACTGCTCATCATCTAGATCAAGACGGGCATCTGTGAGACACTGCTCATCATCTAGAAAAAGTCGGGCATCTGTGAGACACTGCTCATCATCTAGAACAAGACGGGCATCTGTGAGACACTGCTCATCTAGATCAAGAAGGGCTTCTGTGATTCACTGCTCATCATCTACAACAAGACGGGCTTCTGTGAGACACTTCTCGTCTAGATCAAGACGGGCTTCTGTGAGACACTGCTCATCATCTAGAACAAGACGGGCTTCTGTGATACACTGCTCATCATCTAGATCAAGACGGGCTTCTGTGAGACACTGCTCATCATCTAGATCAAGACGGGCATCTGTGAGACACTGCTCATCATCTAGAACAAGACGGGCATCTGTGAGACACTGCTCATCATCTAGAACAAGACGGGCATCTGTGAGACACTGCTCATCTAGATCAAGACGGGTTTCTGTGAGACACTGCTCATCATCTAGAACAAGACGGGCTTCTGTGAGACACTGCTCATCATCTAGATCAAGACAGGCATCTGTGAGACTCTGCTCATCATCTAGAACAAGACGGGCATCTGTGAGACACTGCTCATCTAAATCAAGACGGGCTTCTGTGAGACACTGCTCATTATCTAGATCAAAACGGGCTTCTGTGAGACACTGCTCATCATCTAGAACAAGACGGATTCTGTGAGACACTGCTCATCATCTAGATCAAGACGGGCTTCTGTGAGACACTGCTCATCATCTAGAACAAGACGGGCTTCTGTGATACACTGCTCATCATCTAGATCAAGACAGGCTTCTGTGAGACACTGCTCATCATCTAGAACAAGTCGGCTTCTGTGAGACACTGCTCATCATCTAGATCAAGACGGGCTTCTGTGAGACTCTGCTCATCATCTAGATCAAAACGGACTTCTGTGAGACACTGCTCATCATCTAGATCAAGACGGGCCTCTGTGAGACACTGCTCAATCTCTAGAACAAGACGGGATTCTGTGATACACTGCTCATCATCTAGATCAAGACGGCTTCTGTGAGACATTGCTCATCATCTAGAACAAGACAGGCTTCTGTGAGACACTTCTCGTCTAGATCAAGACGGGCTTCTGTGAGACACTGCTCATCATCTAGAACAAGAGGGCTTCTGTGAGACACTGCTCATCATCTAGACCAAGACGGGCTTCTGTGAGACTCTGCTCAACATCTAGATCAAAACCGGCTTCTGTGAGACACTGCTCATCATCTAGATCAAGACGGGCTTCTGTGAGACACTGCTCAACATCTAGAACAAGACGGCTTCTGTGAGACACTGCTCATCATCTAGATCAAGGCGGGCTTCTGTGAGACACTGCTCATCATCTAGAACAAGACGGGCTTCTGTGAGACACTGCTCACCATCTAGAACAAGACGGGCTTCTGTGAGACACTGCTCATCATATAGATCAAAACGGGCTTCTGTGAGACACTGCTCATCATCCAGAACAAGACGGGCTTCTGTGAGACACTACTCATCATCTAGAACAAGACGGGCTTCTGTGAGACACTGCTCATCATCTAGAACAAGACGGGCTTCTGTGATACACTGCTCATCATCTAGATCAAGACGGGCTTCTGTGAGACACTGCTCATCATCTAGAACAAAACCTCAACAATGCCTCCTGGGGTATATGGACATTGTTGACACTGCTCATCATCTAGATCAAGACGGGCTTCTGTGAGACTCTGCTCATCATCTAGATCAAAACGGACTTCTGTGAGACACTGCTCATCATCTAGATCAAGACGGGCTTCTGTGAGACACTGCTCAATCTCTAGAACAAGACGGGATTCTGTGATACACTGCTCATCATCTAGATCAAGACAGCTCATGTGAGACACTGCTCATCATCTAGAACAAGACAGGCTTCTGTGAGACACTTCTCGTCTAGATCAAGACGGGCTTCTGTGAGACACTTCTCGTCTAGATCACGACGGGCTTCTGTGAGACACTGCTTATCACCTAGAATTAGACAAAGGGACTGCATTGCTCAGAACACTTAATAAAAAGAACGTTCTATGTGCCTTCTAGCTCTAGAAGAGCACCCTCTGCCTCTGGGTCGTGGAAAATCAGACAATGTATATAAGGCATGTGCTTATCATTGCAGAGCCTATGAGTCGGTCCCTCCAAGCATCACTATTCTGAATACAAAACATTGGATCATAAGAAGTATTCAAGCTTGAGCCTGCACACCCTTCCCCAAATCTCTCCGCCATTTGGGCCTCTGCATTAAGGCACTACCAATGAAGATAAATACGGAGCACCCAGGCACTGTTTACCTTTACATGGAGGGGCCGTCGATCACCACCCTTTACTTTATTCATTCCATTCATCCTACTCTCCTGCCTGTTGACACCAAAAATATTCACCTTCTGACGCGTCCAAATATTGGACGAGGCCACCTTCTGGTGCTGGCTTGGCAGTCCCTGAATAAATATCAATGAATAAACACTGCAGGTATTTTAAGGCTGCGTATCTGCCAGGATTGCTGAGCACACACATGAGCCCCTCACGCACACCCTACATTCCACAATAGCTAACCTGCAATGCGCGCAGTAACCCAACACTTACTTCTCTAGAAAGAAGACAGGCCAGATTCAGTGGACTAACCCACCTCGACACTAATACAAGCATAGCCCCTAGTCTGACCCCTGCCTGCATCTGCACGCTCCTTGCCCACTTTCCCTGCCTCTCACTTCACTCGTCCTTCTTCCCAGCAGAATGAGGCCTGGCTTCCCCAGGCAGGGGCACAGTGTCAGTGCCATGGAGAAGGAACTACTAGCGTGGTGATTTGGCTGAAAACACTATGCATACTAAGAAAACATGAGTTCCCTCAGCCAAGGAAAGGAACGGGACCTTGCGAAACTATTATCAGAAAAAGCGGCTCATGCCTAGGTGCACAAACATGGGAGAGATCACGATTATTGTGCACATTAATAACAGGCTTTGGGACTGTAGAGACAAAAGGGGTGACTAAGTTGGAGTCATAACTAAAACTGGAGAGCAGAGGTAAACAATAAACCACTAAGGAGAACGTGCAGCATGCAGACCACGTGCTTCCCTCATGCCTAGGAGCCAGTGGCTCAGTCCATCCAACTGTTAGGAGACACAACCATGGTAGGGGCCTCCTGGGACTCTCTTGCTACTTCCAAGTCCGGTTTCTTCTCATTTTCCTATTTCCATTAAGCACTGTTTTTCGAGCACCAAATGCCTTTGCATTTATATGGGGTGGGGAGTTCCCACATGGACCCACATTCCACATGGACTCTCCCTGCCAAGCAATTCTGACCCCTGCCCCAGAACATTTAGTGGGCACTTTCGAAAATGAACGTCTTAGTCCAGGTCTCAAAATGTGAGCGTGATAATGCACTCTTGGCGAGTAGGAAATGGTGTTCTGTGTCCATGTGGGGAATTGAGTTGGCAAGTGAGTTTGTATGCCTGGCTAGTAGCTTACAGCTTCCCTTTCTTACCTATGCCCTATCCCGTTTTGAAAGTTACTGACTTTTGGTCTTTTTTGTGAGGGTATTTTCGTTGAAACAGCGCAACGTCCTGTCTCCACAGGGCACAAGCCTCAACAATGCCTCCTGGGGTATATGGACATTGTTGACACAATGTGCCAGCCACAATGAACCCTGACCTCACACCAGCTCCTTTCCCTAGCCTCTTTCCCCGGCTCCTGGGAGAAAAACTCTTATGGATGGCATTGGCGGAAGCCTTTCACTCCAGAATCGGTTTGAGGATTCGCCAAGGTATGCAGTAACCCTTGGGAAGTAGTCCTGATGAAGCCACTTTCTGAGAAACACATCTCTTTCCTATGGCTCACCGTATGCATGCTGGAAATCCTTGTGTTTTTCTCTGCCAAGCATAATACCTGAAAGGCAGAGATGGAACAAGGGCAAATGCCTCTGTTCCCTCCTCCCCCTCCCCACTCACTTACGAACGCATCTCAGCTACCTCATACACCAAAACTCCCAGAAGAAACATTTGTGAAACCCACCCAAGTCTCATGGCATTCCTATCCGTAACACCAGATGCAGGGTGGCGTAGGATGTCCCCAGAAGTACTGCGCAGTCAGGACTGATCGGCTGTTGGCAGAATCTCTAAGGAGAACGTGCAGCATGCAGACCACGTGCTTCCCTCATGCCTAGGAGCCAGTGGCTCAGTCCATCCAACTGTTAGGAGACACAACCTTGGTAGGGGCCTCCTGGGACTCTCTTGCTACTTCCAAGTCCGGTTTCTTCTCATTTTCCTATTTCCATTAAGCACTGTTTTTCGAGCACCAAATGCCTTTGCATTTATATGGGGTGGGGAGTTCCCACATGGACCCACATTCCACATGGACTCTCCCTGCCAAGCAATTCTGACCCCTGCCCCAGAACATTTAGTGGGCACTTTCGAAAATGAACGTCTTAGTCCAGGTCTCAAAATGTGAGCGTGATAATGCACTCTTGGCGAGTAGGAAATGGTGTTCTGTGTCCATGTGGGGAATTGAGTTGGCAAGTGAGTTTGTATGCCTGGCTAGTAGCTTACAGCTTCCCTTTCTTACCTATGCCCTATCCCGTTTTGAAAGTTACTGACTTTTGGTCTTTTTTGTGAGGGTATTTTCGTTGAAACAGCGCAACGTCCTGTCTCCACAGGGCACAAGCCTCAACAATGCCTCCTGGGGTATATGGACATTGTTGACACAATGTGCCAGCCACAATGAACCCTGACCTCACACCAGCTCCTTTCCCTAGCCTCTTTCCCCGGCTCCTGGGAGAAAAACTCTTATGGATGGCATTGGCGGAAGCCTTTCACTCCAGAATCGGTTTGAGGATTCGCCAAGGTATGCAGTAACCCTTGGGAAGTAGTCCTGATGAAGCCACTTTCTGAGAAACACATCTCTTTCCTATGGCTCACCGTATGCATGCTGGAAATCCTTGTGTTTTTCTCTGCCAAGCATAATACCTGAAAGGCAGAGATGGAACAAGGGCAAATGCCTCTGTTCCCTCCTCCCCCTCCCCACTCACTTACGAACGCATCTCAGCTACCTCATACACCAAAACTCCCAGAAGAAACATTTGTGAAACCCACCCAAGTCTCATGGCATTCCTATCCGTAACACCAGATGCAGGGTGGCGTAGGATGTCCCCAGAAGTACTGCGCAGTCAGGACTGATCGGCTGTTGGCAGAATCTCCAGGATTATTCGGTGTCCAGATCTTTATCCGGTGTTACTATAGTGTGAGAAATTCGACCATCCTCATGGTGGGCGTGCGCTCACCTGGCCTTTTTTGAAATGTTTAATTTAATGGAACGATGGTAGACCAACCTCAGGAAAATGTGTGAGGCTAATCCACACACATTTTCCTATGCTCACACCATGACCAAAGCATAGACCTGTGTACTCTGGCATGGACACAGTCTACAGGTGCAGTCCGCCCCTTTCATATTTAGTTGGAATGTGACAGAGAGGAGTACACAATGTCATCCCCAGAAAGGCGGAGGACCAACCTTCCCCCTGCCATGGTAAGTCTGATTAATTGACAAAGGCTCCATGGATCTGCCCTGCTCTTTTTGGTAGGCCCTGCAGCTGGCGGCAGTGATTAACATACCAATAGAGGGTACTTCAAACAGATCCACAAGGGGCCTTACTGCAGAGGTTAACAAAGGAGACAGGAAACCCAACAAACGTTCATATGTAACTGTGTCAATCCGAAGCCAGGTCCCGCTCTAAGTATCAATGGCAGTGAACTGACATGTCTCCGACTGTTGTTGTCTTGAATTGTGTCAACAGTATCTTATAATGTCTTCCCGCTTTTAAAAATCATTTCTTGTTTATTTGTCTCTGTTCCTATTCATTATGAAAGGTTTGGTGCTACCACACCATTTAGATTGTAAGTGGCTAGCACAGATTCGGTTGTTTTAGTTTGTCATGTATAGGACTCTGCTATAGTCTTTTTTAAGTTTTGCATAAAATGCATAAAAATAAACAAATATGTTTTTTCTAAGTGATGAAATTGTGGGTTGCTAAATCTTTGAGGTAACTAGATTTCTTTGGACTTAGCCTGTTAGTGTCTCAGGGACTAAAGGAAGGGGTAGTTGACCTATCACTGCTTTTTGTTGTCATATTAACCTCCCATTTGATAGAGTTGACCCCCCGATATCAAAAAACTGGGAGTACCCATTTTTTACAAATATCAGACTGTTGTTTACAGAAGGCCACCCTGCTAGGTGGACCCCATTAATAAAGTAAAAGAATGTGGTTTGCAGGAGCCCGAGAGTCTGATCTCGCTGCAGATTCAAGTGAAACCTGGCGCTTTAATCAGGAACCACAGAAAGATCCATTTACAAGGGAGACTCTTTCATCAACAGCCGACAGAAAGGGACCCCAGGATTGGTTCACTAAGGTAGGCTTAGCCTACACCAATCACTGTGAACCACTTCCTCTTTAAGCAGATCATCTGATGACTTCACAAGAAGTAAGAAAGGAGAACTCAACCTTGGACCCTGGCTGAAGGTACAGTCTGCCTTACATCTTCCACCAGTGAAGGAAGCCCAGGATATCCAAAGAGGGAAGCAAGATCCCACCCCTAAACATCTCCCAGGGAACAAAGGGAGATACAGAACTCAGAGAACCCTCCAGCCACTCCAGAACCAGTACCCAACCAGCACATAGCGTGATCTGCTAAGCTATGCAGCAAGCTTCCTGGATAAGAAGTGCCAGAAGGTCTCTGAACCTACAACCAAGGACAAGACAACTGCCTGCAACACACTCCTCAGCTTTGGGCTGTCCTCCTGTAAGGACAACACAAGCCCATTGAAGAAGCTGGGAGAAGTGCTGCAACAAGTCTCTGCCAATGGACTTTTTTCGAGCCAGTCGAGTTCCTTGATCCGCAACCGACAGCAACACTGAGACAACGATTCCTGGTCCTGAGCCTCTGTGTAGGCCAGCCTCCAGCCGTCCGGTCAGCTTCACTTGTCAAACCGTTTTGGCGCCGGATACTCGCAGCGAACTCTGTCACAGAATCCTGCAAATCGCCTTGAAGCCGACTCGACCCTGTCGAGCACCGAGAACATCTACAGCACAAGGTACATTGTGGTTCTGTCCCCCTGGTCCTTCCCAGAAGGCCCCTAGAGACTTTTTAAGACCCATTGCTCCGTCCGTGCTAAAGCAAGAAATCTTAACAGACTGTTGTGGTTATTAACCATTCTGACTCCCCTCCTGTCAGTATCCAGAGTGCATCCCTTTTCCTTCTTTGAAACAGTCTATCCTATGCATAACTTTACATGGTGGCTTGTATTTTGTAGTGTTGTTAGACTGTCTGTTGTGATTAATAAAGAAGATATTTTTAATAAAACCTTGACTGGACACTCCTTTTTTCATTGGGTAATAATTGTATTTTCGCTATGTTGCAACTAACCAACGATCCACGACCTTTAGAAGGGATAAGCCTGCCGTTCCATCCACATTGCCAAAATTGGACAAGGAGGTTTATAATTAGCTTGTTATTCCAATCTGTTCGGATCCCTTCTGGTGTAGTAGAGGTGTGGGGCTGATTGATGGTTTAGAAACCGATGTTCACTCCTGGACCACTGGTCCCTGGCAGACGGTGGTCCCTGGCAGACGGTCGGATATAATTGGAGCCTTACGCACAGCTGCTGCAGGTAACATTTCAAAACACTGCTAGGTATTTGATAATCATGGATCTTGACATAGAGACTGTGAAAGGCATGAGCAAGGATGTCCTGCGCGTCCTATCGCAAGAGAGGGGACTTCCCCACAGCACCAGGATTCATAAACCTGAGTTGCAGACCAGTCTCCAAGCTTGGGTAGAAGCGAGGGCAGCTGGGGAAGAAACTCCAGGGGAGAGAAGGTCTTCCAGAAGGGGTGGCGGAAGAGGACGACGAAGATCGCCTGAGTAGTGTTTCTCACCAACCTTCCCTCTGGGAGGACAAGTGTGGTTTCCTAACACCCCAGAGTGTCAGTGAGGTCAGGGGCTAGTGCGTCATCCCGCAAGTCGCAGGCCTCAGCACAGCCACTAAGTGGCCCAGTAACTGTTCCGGTGGTAAACGATGTAGCGGCTAGAAAGCTCCTGCTGGAGGAGAAGACTAGCGCTGCAGGAACAAAAAGAGAGGAACAAGGTTACCATAGAGCTGCGCAAACTGGCACTCGAAGAGAAGAAGGCCAACAGATCCACCTCTAGCGAAAGCAGCAGTAGTGGCTCAAACCAAGGCGCCTGGCATAAACCACAGCGCCACATCTGCAAAGATTTAGTGCCGGCATATGAAGTAGGGAAGGAGAAAGTGCAAACACCTCTGACAGTCGGGATTGGGGGAATAGGCAGTTGTGGTTCAAAAATGCAGGAGGCCCTTTTGCTGTTTTTCACTTGCACACGCAAAGCCGATAATTGTAAGGAGCTACGTGGGGCCTTACTGATGTATAATCAGAAGTGTGTAAACAAAACACTACCAGGTGGAATTTTGAGTCAAGTAGCACACTAGCGTAGACAGTGGTTTCACGGTGTTTTCCAAACCTTTTATGGTGAACACTGCCCCCTCGCCCCCCCCCCCTCCCAGGACAAAAATTCTGCTGTCAGACCGACCGAAGAGAAAGATTATATTTTCTATTAAATACAGTGACCACCTCCTCATTTGAAAGAACTTCGTGCCTCCTCTGGGCCCCTGTCACAGTTTAAATAATCGGCGTTTTGCCAATCGCACATGTCTTAAGATAACTGCGAAGCACTCATTCACCAGTAAATGCACAGTCCATCAGCATAATTCTCAATGCACCCCGAGTTTTGGAAGCATTTCGTTCGAAGGAAAACAATGAAATGCATTTTCGGAAACATGAATACGTTTCTTAGTGAATGTAATGTAATTGTATTGTTTTAATAATGGATACGTGCTTCCCTCTAGTGGTCAAATTAAACAAAACATGTCTCTGTCCAGGTCTGGATATATCAGAGACCCCATGACCAATCGATGATTTTCATTTGCAATTTCATGGCACTGCTGCTGAAGATCGATCAGAGGGCGGACAGGTCTGCACAACCTGTCTTCCCTGCAGACGGTGAGCACCTTAATGACCCAGAGCAGATGAGGCTGGCCTAGTGTGAAAATCCCGAACAGCGCCTCATCTGCCAACATGCACCGAAATATAAACGGTAGTGAACATTTTACTATCATCCCAGCACCAAGCCTCCCTTTTAGACGTTTCAAGGCCGTTGCTGATGATGCCTGTTTAAAATCCCGCCGAGCAGCATTTGGTTTCTAGCGCCCGCTGTATTGCACCCCCCCTCTGGCTGGCTCTGTTTGCCATCCTTCTCTGGCGCTATCCATCCAGGGCCTTCTCCACGTTTCGCTCAAGAAGCGGGCCGTCAGGCGCTGGAGGCCCCAGTAAATCAGGCCTGCCTGAATGCGTGTTAGCAGAATACAATTCATCCTTGCCACCCTTAATCAGGAGGAAACTAATCCAGCCTGTCGTGAAGAAGCCGTATTTATCACCAGCCTTCACTCTGGCGCTGTTGCTACAAAGCACGCCTGCTACT
This sequence comes from Ambystoma mexicanum, assembly GCF_040938575.1. Taxonomy (NCBI): domain Eukaryota; kingdom Metazoa; phylum Chordata; class Amphibia; order Caudata; family Ambystomatidae; genus Ambystoma; species Ambystoma mexicanum. The sequence continues at coordinate 1,365,825,107 of NC_090934.1, forward strand.
GTTTATGCAGCACGGGCCACGTCCTCCAGTTTATGGATGGACCTGGGCTTATGAATCAAGTTAACTCTCCAACTCAAAAGCTGCAGGGGGGGAGTGAGTGGGCCAGGGAGAAGTCGATGGACACTTTATAACACATTTCCCCTCAGTCTAGATGTGGCGGCAAATGTAAAACTAGGCGGTACTTCCAAATACTGCCTGCCGCATCACAAGGTTGTTTTGGGTTGTGTTTGTATATTTTCGGATTCATCAATGACCTCAAAGCGCTGGTAGGTTGAACGCCCTCGGGAACCGTAGTCCAGGTCAGTCGAGAGAGTAAGGTAACATAGGGTGCTTGGGTGCACTCATTATGTGTGCAGCTGGAGTGATTGCCTGATGGTAGCTCCATCCTAGCATTAGGTGTGGTGTTTTATATCAGTTGAATGTGTGCAGTCTGGAGGATGGCCACCAGGACTGGGTTCAGGCTGTTTAGGACGCTTATGTGTGCAGATAGGCCGATTTCGAGGGGTATGGCTGCATTTTATCAGAGTGTTGAGGTGTTCATGAAGTATTGTTCATATATGAGAGCAGCTAGGCCGACATTGATCGAGGGTTGTAGCTGTGCTCTAATTGTGTGTTGCTGTAGAGTAGAGAGTGAGCATGGCGATATGAGAGGTGAGTGTCTGGGAGGAGGATTTGCTCTAACGAGCTTGATGTTAGGAATTCCAAGTCTGCATTTGCGATTGCTGCAAAATGTATTTGTAACTTACTTAATAGCTGCATTCAGTGGCGGTATTGCTCGGGTTCTCTCTGAACATTTGTTATCAAGTTGCAAGGTCTCAGCAGTGTTACATGGTCATAATCAGCATTACGGAAATAGCCAGGTTTTTAGAACTTTGCCGAAGGCCATGTAGTCCTGGGCGTGTCGAATATGTGGGGCTAATGAGTTCCACAGAGTTGGGGCCAAGGTTGAAAAAGCGGGTCTTCCGATCCAGGCAGAATTAGAGGTTGGAATCACCAGGAAGAGGGCATTGCTTGATTTTAGGGTGCGTGATGGGAGGTAGGGTTTTATCTTCTCTTGAAGGTACGTTGGGCTGGTCTTGTGCACTGCTTGGTGGGTAATGCATAGGGTCTTGAACGAGGCTCATCGTCTGACTGGGAGCCAGTGGAGGGTTCGAAGAGCCGGACGGGAGAGATGTGGTCTCTGTGTCCCAGGGCGAGGAGTTTTGCGGCAGTGTTTTGGGCTCTTTGTAGTTTGTTGAGTTGGTATGCTGGTGCTCCCAGGTATACGGAGTTGGCATAGTCCAGTCTCGACATGACAATAGACATAACAGCTCAGAGTCTGTTGGGGTAGGAGAGGTAGGGTAAAATGCAGCTTAGAAGTTTGTTCTGATAGTGACAGCATTTTGAAACATTATTGATCTGACGGGAGAGGTTTAGGCCTGAGCCCATAGTGCAGCCTAGGTTTTTGACTATATTGGAGGGATGGGGTGGTGGGGCGAGGGAGGGCAGCCATGGGGAGGGTTGTGGGAGAAGGACTGTATTGCTGCACACCATGATTTCGGTTTTATGAGGGTTCAGAAGTAGGTGGTTACATGTCATCCATTATTCAATATCACAAAGACAAGCTTCAAGGTCAGGACAAGGGTTGGGGCTTGTCTTGGGGATTCTTAGGATAATTTGGGTATCAGTGTAGTAGTTGTAACAGGAGATGTTGTGTGTGCGATTGATTCCTGGTAGAGTGGTCAGATAGAGGTTGAAGAGGAGAGTTGAGATCATCGCAGATTGAGATCAGAATGGTTTCTGTTCCATGTTGAGGTCTGAAGCCTGATTGTGCGGGGTCAAGGAGATTGTTGGATTCTACAAAAGAGTTGAGCTGGGAGTATGCAGTCTGGTCTGTGATTTTCGCTAGGAATCTGATGTTGGAGATCCGTCTGTAATTCTTGGGTTCAAGCAGGTTGGGGGATGCCTTTTTTAGAAGAGGTTTGACATGCACTATTTTGAAGGCTTCTGGGAAAATGCCAGAGGTGAGGCAGTCGTTTAGTATGGCCCTTGCATGTTCTTCTGCGCAGGTAGAGGAGAATATTTCTTTCAGAACAGAGGCGAGGCAGGGGTCGAGGGTTGATCCGGAGCGTCTGCTGGCTGTTAGTCAAGGAACTCATCTCTGGAGATGGGTTTGAAAGAGTCGAAGGTTGGTTGAGTGGTTGTTAGGGGCAATGGGATCAGGAGGGGTCGATGAAGGGTAGGATTTCAGCTAGGACAATTTGAAGTTAAGGGTTGCTGTCCTGTCAAGTGCAGTGTTGTAGAAATGTAGCGAGAGGGAGTCGCAGAGTGACTGTGTGGGAGTGGATTGGGCGAGGGTGCAAGTAGGTTTCACAAATTCTGAGATCATCTTGTGGAGTCCTTTGCTGCTCCTGCCACAGATCAGAACCCGTTTATTGTAATAGGCTTTTTTCCCCTTTTGGATCTCGGATTTGTAATTATGGTGGTGGAGGGCGAAGATGGATCTGCTGAGATCGGTTTTAGATGCCTGCCATTTGTGTTCAAGAGAGTTATTTTGATTTTTGAGTGTCCTCAGGAGGGGTGTGAACCATTTGGGAGATGGTCCTTTGCATGAGGTTGCAGGGCACGATGGGGTGAGCAAAAGTAGTGATTCTTTAAGCCAGGAGTCGAAAGATTCAATGGTTAAGGGTCTACCACAGGACAGCATTGCAGGGGGATGGAGTAGCAGGGTTTCAGCTCAATCGGGATGGGGGATTAAATGGGGAGGGGTGGGGTGTGGAGAGAGTGGGGCAGTCCTTCATTTGTGTTGTTGGCCATCCCATTTTTTATCTTGGATCTGGTCACCTTAGCTATTGTGCCTCTTTGGAAAAGGCGATGGAGAGTCCCCAGGACCCCAAAGTGACCCCCACACAGTGTCAATATGCAGACCACCAGTGGGAGGGATGTAGTTTCTGAACAAGTGCCAGGAGCTACCATACTAACATTAACAGATGTTCTGCAACCCTCAAAGTACTGGAGCAGGGCTTGGGAGCAGCTCTGCTTTTATCCTGGGGTTTGCAGGCCAGGGTTACTCCTGGCAGATCCTGTGTGTGTACTGCTACAGGTGGTGCCAGGGACTTAACAAACCCAGTCTCAGGTAAGATCTACAGCAGGGTTCACCCTCAAGATGTTTTGGTCTACGCCTCGCATGATTCCTCACAACTGATTGGCTGATGGGAGATGTAGGCCGAAACATCTGGGTGAAGAAGTTTGGCTACTCCTGCTCTACCGCTTTCTAGCTTGGTTCCCAGTGGGCGGGTACTTCTGCAGCGCATGCCAACTTCAAAGTGAAAAGCGAGACGCAGGAAGAAAATCAAACTCAGGGCGACATTCTGAAAACAGGGTCAGCACAGACTGGGCGGAGAGGTATAATTTTAAAACCTGTAATGGTGGAACTCTTCGTACATTTCATCCTGCATAGATTGACTTTCTTGCATCGCAACGATGTTGTTGTCTTGATAGAACTCCTCCTTTTCGGACACCGGTCTCGGGTTCTTTATCTCAGATGACATTTCTTGCAGCCATTTATGCATCTGGTCTGAACAGCAAAAATGAAACATTATTTGTACATCAGCTGAGGTTGATGTTCTGCAGTTTGTCAAACTTAATAAGTAGAACCTAATATAACTTTTGGAACTCTGGCAGTGGCTGTGTCCCACCAACCACCCATGGTCAGAGTATCGGATTCATGTATTCGGGTTTTATGAAATGCACTATTACTATGCACACCATTGCAATAGCACCCCTAAAAATAACATCATATGACTTACATCAAAATCTGCAATTTGTCTCAAATGGCAATGCTCTAGAAACTTTGGTCCAGCATGAGTGGCTGTGAAGGCTGTCGGGCGCAACGAGGTGCATGCGACCGTGTTTACTTGTACATACAGACAACAGCTTCCTCTTTCGTAAGTCAATGAAACCTAGCTTTCAAGGAATCCACAGGTTGACTGGTTTTGATTGTGCTTACTGATCAGTAGGCTCAATCTATAAAGGAGTATATGTCTCTCCCACAATTGGATCCCAAATACTAAGATAAAATTGGACTATTCTATTAAAGCGAAAGACAGAGGGCCTCATTACAAGACAGTTTCAGGAAAACACGCAGGAAAAATTGACGGTAATACTGGCACCAGCAATTTTACAGGATCAGAGAACCCCGAGTTTGACGGTGGGGCTCTGATCTACCGGCAGGCCGGACCTGCCCGTAGATCAGGCCCCTACCGGCAACATTTTTTGGGAATCACCGGCACCAGTACTAACGGTGCTGGTAATTCAGCATACCTATCCAATGGAGTCCTATAGGACCTCATGAAATGGAAACTTACTGGCGTCTCTGGTGCCTGCAATATCCTGGTATTACTGGGTTATCGGGCGGCTGAGACGTTAGGAGCAATTTCCCGGTACCCTGCCAGAATTACTGGCGGGATACCAGGCAACTCACAATGAGTCCCTCTAGAATCTCTTTGTGATTTCCTGGCCCCATCTTGCTATTTACAGACCCAGATGCGAGGGTGGTTCTATACCTTCGATTGATGTACAACCGGGATACCAAACTACTCGGCTGAGGACTACATGTACATTCGCCATGCCCCAAGATTCAGCAGAGGCCATGTTTCATGCGTCTTAGTTTAGTTTAGTTTATTCATTTGTATTGCGCACCAAACCCGAGGGTATGAGGGCGCAGGAGCAACAAGGTTATTCACAGCTTAGTTACACGTTACAATGCATTACAATAATTACAATAGGATCAAAGATGGTTACAGCAGTCACGATAAAGACAAAGGGTTGCAGATTTACAAGTATACATATTTACAAAGTGGGTAACGGAGGTGTGTAGGATGAAATTAGCGGTCATTGTTCTTTATCCAATGTATGTAGTTGCGTCTAAAGTGTGAGTAGGTTTGGGGTGTCCTTAGAGAGGGTGGTAGGGAGTTCCAATGCTGGGCTGCTTTCACCTGGAAGCTGTTGCCACCCATTTTGGTGCGTTTGAACCTGGGAACTGTGAGTAGATTGGCATTGGAGGTTCTAGTAGGTCTGTTGGACGTGTGTTTACTTATTCTATCGAGTAAGTAGCGGGGGGCAGCGTTGTTGAGGCATTTGTTTGTTAGTGAGGCTACTTTGAGCAGGATTTTATCTATAGTGTTGAGCCAGTTATGGGCTCTCCTAATGTTAGAGATGTGTTCTTTCTTGGGGATGCTAAGCGCTGCTCTGAGAGAGTTGTTTTGTAGCGTCTGTATTTTGTTGGTAACCTGTTTGCTAGCTCCTACGTAAAGGGCATTACAATACTCCATGTTTGATAATACAAGGGCTCTGGCTAATGTAGTGCAGCTCTGGGTGGATAAGAAGGGTTCGCTGCTCTTATAAGCTTACGTGTGCAGGCCGTGGAGGATGCCATGGAGCTAACCTGTTTATGGAAGGAGAGGAAGGAGTCAATGTATATTCCTAAGGTTTTCACTTCCGTAGCTACTTTAATCAGGTTCCCGTCTATTATGAAGCTGGTGTAGTTGTGGTCCAATTTGGTTAGGTTTGCGGTGGAGCCAAGTATGATGAGTTCAGTCTTGTCATCATTCAGGCATAGACTGTGAGATGCTATCCATGCCTGGATGATGAGGTACACCAAATCTCATCAAGGCCAAATCATGGTTGTAATCTCACATCAACAGGATGAGGATCTGGGTATCATCGGCATAATTAGTGTAGGTGATACCTAGACCATCTAGATCATCAAACAGGGGCTTCGTGAACACGTTGTACAGTGTAGGGGAGACGCATGAGCCCTGGGGGACTCCGCATGTAATGGAGATGGGGTCGGCGGCAGCTGTGGTGGAGAAGACACGCATGGATCTGTTGCTGAGGAATGACTCGATCCAGCCGATGGCTTCTTGGGAAATGTGGGCAGCTGAGTCCAGGTGATTGCATAAGATTTTGTGATCAACTAGATCAAATGCCGCAGAGAGGTCTAGGAGGAGCAATAAGGCAGTTTTCCCATTGTCTCTAAGAGTGTCAATTTGAGCCTTCAGGTCGATAAGGGCAGTTTCTGTCCCGTGTTGGGGTCTGAAGCCTGATTGCCGAATACCAAGGAGATGGTTTATTTAAAGGAATTTTTGGATTTGTTGGTAGGCTGTCTTGTCTAATATCTTGAGCAGGAAGGGGACGGTGGTAATGGGTCTGTAGTTGGTGGGAATGGAGGGGTCAAGAGAGGGCTTTTTGAGAAGGGGGAGGACCCAGGACTCTTTGAGGTTGCTGGGGACGGTACCTGAGGAGAAGGAGGCGTTGATAAGTCTTGTGATGAATGGCGAGAGGTCTCTTGCTCACACAAAACCACTCTCACACTTACCATGATGAAATACCTTATCCCAGTTGCAATTGTATGCTTAATATGATTTGCCACCTAGGGAAGCAAACATTTAAACCTACAATAACCCCTCCTTCCTTAGAGGTGGAGGACATCATTACCTCAATGTTTAAAAGAGGGGTCTACAACCTGTGGTTCTGCAGATACTCTGTACAACAATTCCCATGACCGCCTGCCATTGACTATGCTGGCTGAAGCAGTAGAAAATTGTAGTCCTAAACATCTAGAGAGGCAAAGGTTAACAACCCCAGGAAAATGATGTGTCAGATAATTTTTCCCTAAATATACCTTAGCACCAACATACAAACATAGACCAAGTCATTTTCAATGGCCCATTTCGTCTTCAAAGAAAGGACCATGTACGGACCAAAACAGCATGCATTTTTGACTTCAGCAAACTCAGGCAACTGCCCCCACCCTCGCCCGAGAGTGACTGTTGGTCTTTATTGGGGACACAGGTTTCTCAAAAGTGTTACACACTCCTCTGCCTATTCTTTCTTAACTCCTGCAAATAATAGTCCATTTCATCTGCCGGGGCCTCTCAGTGTTTAAACGGGCAGAGGTGCACCCCGCTTGCCAGTTCATCCTTCATCTATTTTGTCAAGACACTTGTAGAGGAGCAGGTGGATGCGTTTTCCCTAGCCTCCACCCCTTCTCTGCCATCAGACTGGAACAGCAGGAGAAGGGCTATATGTGGGACCCCATGCGTTATGCCCATACTGCATTGAGTGTATGAGAGACGATATGCACTCAGGCAACCATACCGAATGTGCCATCATAATGAAAGAGTGGAACCATGTCAGCACGCACCTTTAGACAACATGTAACTCTGAGTGAAATGTGATGAGGCCAGAGTGATGCCATAAAGAAGATATACAAGGACATACTGAAACAATATGAAAATACTTAAGAATAACGATGTAACTGAAGTGACAAGAGAATCATGTACAAAATGATAAGGTAATCATGTGTAAAGAAGATGAAGTAACTTGCTGACCAATAAATGTAAATATGCAGTAATGCAAGGTAGATGAGACATATAGAAGCTTGCTATAGAGGAAAATATAACGTGGCAAGGACGGTCATGATTAGAAAATGGACGTCGGCTAGTGTAAAAATTCCATCCAGCTACCTCAGAAACAGATCAGGGGATGCAGAGTAAGGGGACGTTGGAGAATTAGCTTTGTGTGCAAAATAAAGAGGAGTCTGTGTTGACCTGGGATCAAGGAAGCTATTTCAAGGAATAATTGCAGGGCACAAAGGGAGGCAAACAGATAAGCCATATATGTAAGGCATATTTCTCTTAGATTAAAGAAGGAGAAAACATTTGCAAGAGCCACGTATTAGACAATTAGCAAACAATGGTTAAGGCTCCTACAAGATGGAGTGAGCAAGTCTCTAGAGGCCAAGAGGACCAAGAATATGCAGTTTAAGTAAAACAAAGAGCAGTAAATAGGAGGTCGAAATTGCGGTCTCCTCATACGTGATTCAGAAGTCGAAAACAAACGCTATTCACTAAGCCATGATTGACGATAGTGATGTGCTTATACTCCCTCAAATGTTCCAGAACAGAGAGAAGATTACAAGGTCAACTACAGACGGGAAACTTTGGCTTATGGTCAGACTGATGAGAGATGATGGATTAATTGGGAAAGTGGGGAGTAATCTGATGTGACTGAAGCACCTGGATTTCGTTTTGCTCAGCTGCTGCCAGCGAGCCAAAAGTCCAAGGTTGGGTGAGCATGCCAACCAATCAGAGGGTCTACGGGGCAACGTGCTATACAATGTTGCATAGACCAATCTGCAGCCATTTTCTCTGCTATCATCAGTATTATACGTATTTAGCTGTAGTTCAAGGCGTGTCCTACAGATAGGGGCAGCCAATGAAGTACTAACTCATGTGCATGCCATAAGAACATATATTCCCTCTACCTAATCCTTCCCATCAATAGGTTTTACAGTTTGCCACATAGGATGATTTCATAGATGGGTCCTAAGTGAAAAGATCCTTTTAAAAAGATCTTGTCACTTAAAGACCGATTTAGAAAGACCGCTCCATGACCGCACAGAGCGGTCTTTCTAAATCCAACTGTCACTCCCCTGCCGCACACAAGTGCGCGCAGGGGCTGACAGGCAGGTCGGGACCTGGAAGCGCAGGACTAGCATGTGGGTTGGTGTGTGTGTTGTGTGTATGTATGTATTTGTTTTGGTTTGGGAGAGGGTAGGTGGGGAAGGCGGGTGGCGCCAAGAGATGCGGGTTCGTGTGTGCGTATTTGTTGGTGTGTGTGTTGTGTGTATATATGTGTTTTCATTTGGGGGGTAAAGGGTGGGGGTGGGGAAGTTGGGGGGCGGGGAGTAAGAATGGGGATTTGGGGGGTGATACCCATCAAATATGTAAAAGAAAAAGGGAAACCACATTTTAAAGGTCTCAGGAGAAAAAGACTTTTACAATGCCCGTTTTCAGATCAAGTAAATTGGTCTTTTTTCCTTGAGAACTTTAAAAAGGGTATTTTCACATAGAACCATAGATGACGCATATTGGGGTATATAACCTCTGTATAATCAAGTTTGTTTGTGAGTGTGCGTGCATCAGTCTGTTGTTCGTCAGTTCGCCCTGCTTTATTGAATTGAGAATAAAGTAGTACTTTGCTATATTTTCTGAGTCTGTCCTGTGATGTGGTCTGAGATCTTTATTGTTAATTCCATCTAGCACAAGAGACGCTTCGAGGTGCTAGAGCACACACTGCTGAACAAAGTATATCAAGTGCCCTAAAATATTTGTAGCCTGTGTCCCGGCTAGTAGGGGCTACATGCTTGTCCCCTAAGGAAACACCCAGAAGTAATGATGCTGATACCAGGGTAATAAAGGTAGTAAAAGAACAGAAAAGAACAATAGAACAGAACTTCCCAGCCCAAGAATGGGCTGGGCAGGGGAGAAAAGAATCCAGGGGCATTTGAAAACAGAGGACAGTTGAGAAAATACAGTTTGGAGAGAGGAAACGAGAGAAGGAGAGAAACTTACCTGGGGGGGGGGGGTTGCTGCCTCGAGCGCGCCCCCCCCAGAGCTTAATTCCATAAATTGCTTCAGATGGCTCATGGGGGAACCCCCCCATAGAGTGATCTAAGGAGCCAAGCTGCTGATGCAGGAGGCAGCTCGGCCGCCACAAGACCATGACAGCTGTCAGCTTGCCTGGTGGCCAGAGCAGATGGGCCCTGCAGTATCCAGGGCCCAGGTAGCATGCTAGGTGCTGCTTGGGTCAAAGAAATAAGAACAGCCCGGGCCGCTTGTAGGTGGTGGCCCAGAACAGGCTGCCCAGCCGTGGACCTGACAGTCCGCCCAGTGGCCAGCAAGGTGGGCCCTTCAAAAAAGTCATCCCAGGCTGCGTATGCCAGCCATAGCCTGGGAGGTGAAGAGCAGAGAAGGAGGAGAAGATAAAGTCCTGAGTTGGCCCGAGGGAGGAAGTACAGGGCTTCTCCGCTGGACAGCCCAGGTGAAAGAAAGCATTGGTCTGCCCAAAGGAGAAGCCTGGGTGAAGACTGGCAGCCCGCACCCTGCATCACATGATGCATTGCTGAGGGGGCAGGCCAGAAGCCCAACAAGACTGTGGACGTGCAGAGGTGTCCCCATTGTTATAGGGATGCTGCCTGAACCCAAAAGGGCAGCGGAAGTGCAGTGGTGAGCATGGCAGCATCCCCATGACAACAGGGCCCCCACCCAAACTCAAGATGGCGGAATAGGCCGCACAGTGATGGGGAAGGCCCCCAGTGTAACAATGCCACCCTGACAATATTAAAGTATGCAGCGTGTGTGGCAGTGAGCTCAGGTGGGACCCCACCCAATGGGGCCCAAATAGAAGATCATAAAGGTCTGCAGTTGAGGCAGTCAGCGTGTGTGGAACACCCAGTCAACGGGGCCCACCCTGAAGGCAGTGGGGCCGCAGCAGTGACAACATGCAAACACCCACTCGTGCAGGGAGCCCTAAGGACTTTTAAAAAGAGTGTGGGCTGCACGGTGAGTGCGGTTTCCCCATCCGGTGGGCGGGCCACCCTGAACAAAGAAGGGGGGCCGGGAAGGTACTGATAAGGGGGTGATTTACTGCAGCAGTGACCCACTGTGACATAGTGCTTTATGTAGCAGCAGTATATATGTTGTATGTCAATTTGTATATAGAAAAATATATATATATATATATATGCAGTTATATGTATATATGTAATAATTAAATGTTAAGTAGGTTAAATGTTAAGTAGGGAGTAGGGATTTTTAATGGGAGTTGCGAGGGAGACATGGTATCACAAGTAGACACTGACACAAGAGCTGCAAATTTCAAAACCTTTATTGATGGTTTGAAAGGGGTTGGAAAACTCCTATCTTGCTCTATAACTAAGATGGGAGTATTCTCGACCATCAAACAAACAGAAAATACAGTCCTAGTCAGTCCTTAGTCAAAATAAAATGGACTATACTAATGAACCTAATACATGCCCTCTTTCTAATACAATAAATGTGTAACGGGAATGTGTAATGCAAAAAGGATTATCAGTGTTCAAAACAAATGTCAGTATGGCTGAGTAAACTAACTTCCCAACGTTTTGTAGCACGGGGTAAGGTGCACACTTGGATCTTGCGACACACTCTGGCTTCGGACACAAGGATGCAGTTTGTTCCGTGGACCAGGGCCCACTTGGCCTTGCACAAAAAGTCACTAGTTTATCTGCTAGACCTCTCTGTTTTTTCTCATTCCAGTCCAGGCCACATTTTAGCTTGCAATACAGTTCAATAAAAGTTTGTTTCCTTATGGTTACCACAATTCAGTACAGGTTTCCCTCTGCCGGGCTCAAACCTTTCAATGGCAACTTATAGGGGATCCCTTCCCCAAGCTTCAATCACACTTTCATTGGCTTCCCTCCGTTGGGCTTAAGCTTTCTTTCACTTTCTTTCCGCTGTCAAAGACTTTCGAAACTGCAAGGCTTTTGCTCTTACCCCGGCATGACCACTTCTTTAATTTACAGTTCTTTACAACGCTTTTCTTTCTCTCGCGTCTTATCGGCACGCACGCAGCCTTCATTCGTCGGATACTGTTGCCATCAAGTTTCATTTAACACAGACCGGTCTTTCATTGTTTTCATCAACTCACCGGCTGTGTTAATTCATTTTCTTCTTTCGCAGCTTTGATCCTGAAGTCAAGGCTGATACCACAAGTACTGCTGCACCTCCCCAACTCTGCCTTTCACCCGGCAGGGTGGCTGGTATCCTTCAAGCACAAAAGAGGTTTGGCTCTTCCCTCCAGCCTGGTTTCCTTGCGCAGCCTTCAGGGGCCTTCAGAGGTAACGATCTCTCGCCAGGGTGTCCAAGGTTGCTCCATACCTCAGTTCCGTCCCTCGGCCTGTCGCTCTGCTCCACCTGGTTTGCCATCACCCTGGAAAACCTGCTCCTTCTCGTGCATCGCCTTGCTCAGAGTGTGACTCAGTGTTCCACCTTTTGACCATTTGGGGAGAGCTAATAGGTATTAGGTGTTTGTAATTAAGATCAAGTGCCTGACCTTGCCTGATCTTGTTAGTGGGACATGTCCAATGTTTTGCATGGGTGGTATTCCTTCCAGCCTCAGTCCTCCTCTTCCTAGGCTCAGTGTTCATGTAGGAAGGGGGGGATCTGGGAAGTTGGAATTTCCTATAAAATATGATGGGACAGGGGTATTTGGAAAGGGGGGATACCATGTCTCCCCATCAGCGTTCCTCCCCCACTCCCTGAGAACCCTGCACCCAGGTGATCCTCCTGCACTTGTCCAATTCCAGGGTCTGGATTCAAAGGCAATGGCCATGCCCTGGCCACCTGAGCAAGGGATCTCCGGGGTCCAGGCAGTGAAACACCCTCTGGATTTTCACATACCGTTCCCCTATGCAACGTGGATGATCCTGTTCTATTCTGGGGTGTTCCTTCCTTAGGGTTGCGAATAGAACAGGTAGGAGGCAATCCAGGGACCATTTTAAGTTTACTTCCCTTTCCGGGTGCAAGCTGGGGTGTGATGGTAGTCCCCCTTAAATGGCTCATGAAGTCTGACTGAGTCAGTTGTTCCTCTGGGTTTTCCCTACTAGATTGGCTTGTGGGATCTCATGTGTTACATTGTTTTGGGAGTTCATTTCTGACCAATCCCATATGGGCGAAGTGTAGGAATAAAAATCAGATTGCCACTGGGTGTGGGGTGACAATTGATATTGTGGAGGTGGAAGGTCCTGCAGAAAGGTGGGGAAATTGGGGAAATCTCTGCCTATGATAACTTCTTCTGGGAGTCTCGGGATGATAGCGGTTGAAATAAGCGTTTGCTCTCCTCTAATACTAATAGAGGTGGGTATTCTTGGGTAGATTTCATTATCCCCATGTATGCAGATAACTAACTAGGGTAGAGTTCTTAAGGTCTTCCTGCGTAACCAGATCGGCTCTCACCACGGTCTGTTTACTGCCAGAGTCTAATAAAGCATTTATAATCCTCCCATTCACAAAAGCCTTCTCATAATTAAATTCTGTTGGTGACGGACACAAGCATAGGCTAACTGATTCTAGATCTTCTTCCGGATCTTCCCATTCCTCCCCACTCAGGTTTCCTATTTCCATGGGTTCTTCCTTTTTGATTCTTTGGACAGTGCCTCGCTATATGACCCTTCTACTTGCATGAAAAACAGGTTGGTGGTTGAGGCTTAACCCCCTTAAACTCTTCTCTCCTCTCTGATTCTAGGCTCTAGTTTTCTTAGTTCTAGTTTTTCTTTCATCATCCATTCTCTGGTCTTGGAAAGGTTTCCCCTTGTTCTGATATATGTGAGTTAGGGCGGTATGGAGACTTGTGATCTCTTCCATCCTCGTTCTTATGCACGGAATGGAAGTGTTTCATAGCCTCCAATGATGCTGAGCAATCTCAATGGCTAGTGTGAGGCTTGGTATGTTCAATTGCAACCCTGCTTTTTGTAAATAGGGAGGTAGAGAATTAATAAACTGTTCCATGGTTAGCATCTCTATCAGTTTGGCCAGAGTCTTTTTGCCTACCCATAAAGATATGTGGCCTCATTATGGGTCCGGCGGTAACCGTGCCAGTGGTACCGGTGGGTTGCCGTTGGACCGGTAAATATTTACCGCCATTTGACTTCCCGGTGTCACCGGGAGATTACAACCCTGGCAGCCTAGAAAGTCAGACACCAGTAAAATGTAAGTCCCCATTCCGATAGAGGCCCATCAGATCCTATGGGACTCGGCACACAGAAGCACTGGCACTGTTGTTAATGGTGCTGGTGCTTCTGTGACCGGTCTGCCTCCTGTGACCGCTGTGCACGGCAGGGTCAGACCTGTGTGACACGGCAGCTACAGCAGGTAGACCTGTAATATGCTGGTCCGGAAACAACAGTGCTGGTATGTTTACCGGCACCCTTGTTTCCGGACTGGCAGGGTCACAATGAGGCCCATGGTGTTTTTAATCTGCTCTCCTAATTCTAAAGGGGTTTCTCTCTGATTTAGTCGGATACCTCTTAGCTTTTGTCTATAGAAGTTGCTGGTTTGACCTAGCCTTTTCAGGAGTCCCTCTTTAATAGATGCAAAAGTGGCATCTGCTGTGAGATTAAGTAACTGATAGGATGCTTGCAATTCCCCCTTCAATAGTGGGCCAAATAACAAAATGTAAGGTTCTCAGCCCATCCAAACTACTCTGCTAGTCGGTCAAAATTCAGAAAGAAATTCCCCAAATCTTCTCCATCTTGATAGGATTGTAGTATAGAAAAACAGATGGCTCCTTGCGTGGCCCTGACCTATCCAGGTTGGTTTGAAAGTTCACAAAAAAACGGTCGTGGTGACTGAATTTATGTACACTCCTACAAATAAACCTACACAAAGAAAAACATTGCTCGAGATTGAGGTATGAAAAATTTGGTTTTTTGCCCAATTATTTTAATATATAAAATATCATTTTCAAAGTTGTTTCCTTGAGCAGGACACAAATTAAAACAAAAAACAATGTCTGTCAGCAGTACATTAGTATTCTACCCAGTTAAGTTCGCTTGATCTGAGTGCAAATGAACATGTATCATTCATTACAGAATTTTAGGGATTTTGGTGAACGTAATACAAAGCAGTACAAAATATTACAGTGTTGACACAATACACTGGGGAAAAGTGGGTGGAGTCGACACTACTGGCATACATAATAGGGGAGGGGGATTTGCCCCCCCAAATAAAAATCAAAAATTCAATGATTTTATTCGGCAAAACATTTTCGGTTAAAAGTGCAGCAGAAAAAAAACGGGTGATGAATGAACACAGAACCAGTTCAAATAGTAGTATCTTGTGAAGCTTGTACCCTCTAGGGTAAAGTCTTTGGGTTTAATCCACACAAAGTTCCATTGCAAAAGTTCAGTTCAACACAAAAGTTCATAAGAAGTTCAGGTGTCCTACCCCAAACCTCAGGCACCAGTTCATGGAATATTCAGTTGCAAAAAGTTCACAAAGTTCACAGGAAACAGTATTGTATTCACGCAGGGCCCAGAGTTCCATTACCCAAGCTTAATACGGTTCTTGCTCACAAAACAAAGTTCACAGGTTCTTCTCACCTTACAACTCTTTAGTTGGAGCCCCACCCACCTTCCTGGTCATGGCGCAGTTTTAACCACACAGTCCACCCATAATAGGTTGTGCAACCAGTGGCTCTGTATCTTTGGCACAACTTTGAGCCTTAGGGCTTTTTTCATATATTAGGGCTTCCTGGTCTAGGCGCAATTGAAGACCACACGGTCCACCCATTACAGGCCACACAACCCCAGCTCTGCCCTCACCCTCTCTTTCACTTGGCAGTTCAGTTTACTTTCATGAGTTTCCAGGCACTTCTCTGGCCCCCTCTAATACTTTAGGATCTTCACCTCCCTTTAAGTTTCTGGTTGTATCATTAGTTTCTCTTATGGGCTCTTTCTCTCCGACCCCCTACTTCATTTTGGCTCACGTCCTTAATTCTGGTTTCTTTAATGTTATTTTTGTACTTTTGCTCCCACTTCGTGATCTCCCCTCGGCAGCAGATTTCATTTTCATTCAGCGACCTTAGGAGTTTTATTGTGCTACTGTGTTTCACGTGTTTGTCAATTACTTATTAGACGCTCGTTAACTCCTGTACTCCTCTGTCTTTAAGAGTATGCCATACACAATCACTCGGCTACTCTGTAACACTGCAGATTAGACAAGCGCCGGGTTTCATTCACACTTTGAAATTCACCAGCGGTAGCGTCTCGGTTGCGGGCGTTCTTGTTGTTCTTCGTTGAAGGCAAGGATCTTCCACCTGCCCCTTGGAGAACCCTGGGCTGGCTCTCCCAGCCAGGGTAATGAGCAATCTCTGGGCACAAGCAAAGGCCCGCTCGCTCACGCAGTTCCCTTTGATCCTTCTTTCCAGCTCACTGGAGACACAGCTGCCTCACCACACACACAACACCTGCTTTCCCATGCAGACCTTCAGCAATTCGGTACTCCGTTCTCACTGGGACACTCTCTGACTGGATGGGCCTTCCTGCTGCTCCTCGCACGCGCCTCTCTCTGCTGTAGCTTGGACTTTTATACACCTGTACCCTGTTAAGGGTTCTCCGGTGCATCTCCTTTGATTGGCATGACTTCAATCAAGCCAATCACTGGGACATGCCTGACCTGTAAAGCCTCTAGGCTTCCTCCTCTTAGTCCCAGTACCATAATGGTTTCTTGCATAGGTAATCTTCCTCACTCAATGGTGCCTCTTTCTCTTCACAGTACTTTGCATGTTGTCAAAGGGTAAGGTACAGTCACAGTAGCCTAGAAAGGCAGGGGGGATTTGATGGATTGTCATCAGGACAGGCGGAATAACATGCCTCATCCTTTGGCATTCTAATCCCAGTCCCCAGAAACCCTCTGCCCAGGTGATCCTCCCTCGCTTGTCTACCCCCATTGTCGGGATCCAAAAGCAATGAACCTTTCCTGGCCACCTGAGTAGAAGATCCCTGAGGAAAAGGTGTGAGAATGCCATTGGGTTTCTCACAGTGGCAAAGGAGTGATTGCAAAAATCAGCCAAGGCTGGAGCAAGGGATACAATGTTGTCCTTGATAGTTCTGGAGGAGTAGCGGAGCACCTGTTTGGGTGAGACCTTCATAGAGAGTAGGTGGGGAAAGGGGGCAAAGGGAGGCCTGATAGCAGTTGAGGGAGAAGGGTGAGGAGTAGAGGAGAGTGAGGACAATATGTCCTGAGTTTTAGACATGAAGTGAAAGGCCAGAGAAGTGCAGAGTGCCAGCGAAGACAGAGGAAAAGTCTAGACTGCAGTAGGGTTGGTGAGTTACTTGCAGATTTTGAAAGGTTCAGCTGTGTAGTGTGAGAAACCTGAATGTGTTTATCCCAGTAATCCTCAAAGATCTGTCGTCCAGGTGGCGAGGATACGGCCATCACTATTGAATCCAGTTCGGAGGATCACCTGGGCGAGGGGTCTTCGGGAGTGGAAGTGGGACATTGAGGGTTGAGACGCCGTATCCCCTTCCCTTAAACACCTTTTCCTCATCCTACCCTGTAGGATATTTGGAAGTTCTGCACCCCCCTTTTCCCACACAGTTTCCTCCATTGTAACAGACAACAGACTAACACCAGAGCCGTTCACTTGACATGTCCCAACACATGGGTCAGGCAGAGTGAGGCAAGTGCCCATAATCACGCACACCTCACGGCCCTTTACCTTCCCCACAGGGATAAAAGGCGGAGCACTAAAGCACACTTCGAGCAAGGCTGAATGCACAAGGAGACAGCTACACTAAACTGGCAGTTCAAACGGAGAAGAAAGGCGGTGAAACCTGGAAGGACGACAAACGGGCAGTTGGCCTTGCCCTTTTCAACACAGACCCACGAAGCCATCCGAAAACGATATCATAACACCAGAAGTTACAGCTGGCGTGCAAAGCAACATACAACAATTGTACACAGGGGCCTCCTGCACTGATAATGCAGGCAGAGAGGCAAGTTGGCTACCGTGGTACTATCCATGACTCCAGAGATCAAAGAAGCAAACAGGTTCAGCATAGCCGGTGAGTCGGAGGAACCTGATAGCAAACTGAGCTGTGTTGAATCCAAGGTTGCAAGTAACATTTTGAACGCAAGAGAAATAACTTGTGTGTGTATTTGAACTTTAAAGAAATCCAAGTTGAGGTCCAGGTGCAGAGGGGCCCAGCTCTGACCGGCACCTGTTTTGAAACTACAAGAACCAGAAGGCCCTAAGAAAGGGTGGTGGGAGGAATTAGAGTGGTCCTGTAAGGGTCACGTCAAATCCTTTGTACAATCGAAAGTCTCTAACCCATTGCCAGAGGAAAGTTAGGGGAAGGGCACCCTGCTTTCCAATAAGAATGTGAACTGTGGAATAAGGCAAGTGTGAACCCGACGGAGGGATGCCGAAAGAAAGCTGGGAGAAGGAAAACCCTGCTTTCTGATGAAAATGACCAAGACATGAACTGTGTCAAAAATATATGAACTGTGTTAAAGAGAGGCCATAGTGAACCCGACGGAGGGAAGCCCGAGTTGCAAGGAGGATCCGAGCCCGGTGGAGGGAGATCCTCGGGCGAAGAGCAATCACCCAAGGTTTAAGATCACTGAGAGAACTTTTGTTTGTTTATTACTGTGAATCAACACTCCTTTTAAGGCAAGAGACTTTTGCATGAAAGAGACTTAGCCGCTGAAGGTTTTGTTGTTAATGTTGATCTGGAATTGTGAACCTCGTGCTGACGAGGCCAAGGAGTGTGCTGTGCTCGAGAGTCCCGCCTTGTCCCGTGCTTCAAACGTGGGGAAGCGAGACCCAGGCACACCATCCTGACATAATTTTTGCAAACCCTTCTTTCTTTTCTGGTGACCATTATCCCACAATTATTAGTAAGGCTTGGTAATAGTTTTGTTTAGTATAGGCCCTTCTTATTTGACAAGACGCAACTAGGACTGCCTTATTATTATTTGATGGTCGTAGCTTGCTCCCATCTTAGATTTAGGTTTAGATTAGGTGTTTATCTCATCCATTATAAAGTTCAATAAACATCCTTGAACTGTGATCACTTGTGTCTTGTCTTTACTGTTGCCACCATGAGTTCCTTACAGTTGTTAGTGGGTGCAGAGATGCAGGCCTGGATATAGGCCCTCTTCTTCAAGCAGATGGAGAGTCTGTAAGGCCTTTGGAGCAGGGGACAAGCCAGTTTGTCAGAGGATGTGCTAGCGGCCTGCCACTTCCGCTCAGCCACTCTGCACTTGCATTTCAGAGCGGCCATATCAGAGGCATACCAGGAATTGCACTTGGATGCAGGTTTCATGCAGATCCTCATGGCAGGGGCAAGGATGTCCAGAGTGTGTGTCAGAGTGAGAGTCGGTGGTAGGAGTAAGAGATGGAGTGAAGGTGGTGACAAAATCAGCAACTGACACTCACTTCATAGGTTGAATGACAGAGAAGGAGGCTGGCAAGGCAGGCAGGGGTTTACCCGTGAGACCCAGGAGGTCCAGGGGAGAGCAAAGGACAGCATGAATAATAAGAGGGTTGGAGACAGGGCTGTCTGAAGAGATGAGAGCATCCAAGGTGTATCCAGCTGAGTGTGTCAGGCCACAGGGAACAATGGAGTGGGAAAGAGAGTCACAGAGGAAGCCAAAGAGCCCAGTGGCCGTGAAGAGGGAAAATGGGACGATCCCTTCCCCCGATTCTCATCCAGACCATGGCCTAGGACGTCACTACCCAAGCACCCACCACAAGAGGAATTCGACCTGCTCACGGCTGCCCCAGATGTCAAGATCCACTGTGGCCACACCCCACACAGCAGGGAAACCGCCCGTCAATCAAACCACGAGCAGGAGCCCCAGGTGAAGCTGATACCGACCGTATATGGATCAATTCGACTAGACAGCAACCCCGAAATACTGCTATCGTTAGAGATGCCATGCGGACACGAACACACATGCCACCAAGCACATTGGACACACACACACCAATCCACACGAAGAACATATTCAGTGCTATGATGTAGAGGACCACTCACACTCACACATGCATCGTTGCTTTTTCTCATAGGCCAACTACAGCACCGCAGAAACGCAAAACGCCAGAAGAGCTTGTATACATGCTTGCAGACGCTTCCTCGCCACTAAAACCATGAAGATGTAACCCTGTATATGGACTAATGCATATGAGTCTCTGTCGCCCCTCGTGACCCCCATAATATGGATTATGTACCGCCACCCATACACCAGGCCAAGGTAGGCCGCAAAGCCAGAGTCCACAGGCCGGAGCAGCTCAGACAAAGCTGCAAGGTGCTGATCGCACAGAACAAGCTCGACAAGAGCCCACAGCCAAGGCCGCAATGTTGCAATCTACATGTCGTGCTCCCCGCGTCAAGGTTACTCCTGCCACTGCTAAATGCTCCCAGAGCCAAAATACAAATCAAATGCTCATAATTCTGCTCCAGCCACGGTCTCACAACACGTGACCAGTCCGACCTGATACGATGCCAAGCCCCATGGACCAGAGAAGCACTGGGGTCTCACGTCTGGGACACAGACTGCAACAATGAAGTGACAAATTGGACACCGACAGCGATGGGAAAGGCTCGCACACCAGCTAATAGTCAGACCTGTCCATTGTCTACCACTGACACATTAGGCCTCATTACGCCCTGGCGGTAAGTACCGAACATTACCGCCATGGCGTAATCAACGTTTACGCCATGGGTCGATGGCGTAAAGTGCGGCATATTCCGACCCATCGGGCACGTGCATTACGCCATGGCGTTAATGTAAAGTACGGCATGGCGTAAATGGGGCAAAAACAGCTCTTACCGCCATCGCACGCCACGCAAGGAGCACTACCGCCACACACACCATAGCGGCGACCGCAATTAGCGGTCACCGCAATTAGCGGTCACCGTAAATAGGCGGAACCGGAAATAGCGTCATCGCGGCGGAACGGGAAACTGCACGACGGCCATCTTGAAAAACACAATCCATTGCCATCCTCCACAACCATACCTGATCCAACCCTGACACCTATCCACACCCAACACCCACCCAATTAGCCAAGTAAAAATGCCCAAAGCCGTTAAAAAAGCATGTGACCGGCAGCGCCAAGACCGTTTCTCAAGGGAGGAACTAACCATGCTCGCAGAGACTCTGCAAGAAAATGCTGCAGCTGTATTCTCCGCGCAGATGACAAGGCCGGCAATAGGGAAAAAGAAGGCCATATGGGCCCTAGTGGCAGAGCGTGTGAGTGCAGTGGGGGCCGTACCCCTCACTGCCCAGCAGTGCAGAAAACGCTGGGACGACTTGAGGCTCCGTGTCCGAAGCATCCTCTCAGCTAACCGGAACCTAGCCACGTCAACTGGGGGTGGATCCGATTCGCCCATAAAGCTGCAAGCATGGGAGGAAATATGTGCATCCATCATCGGGATGGAGAGCATCCATGGTGTCGGAGGGATGGAGAGAGGAGCGCCGACCTCAGGAGATGCAGGTAGGTGGCCAGAGCAAGCCATGCTAAACTCAACAAAGTCCCATCATGTGAATGACCATGTAGCCCCATAGTGCATATGCAACACATCGGCAGGTGTATGTCCACAGACACATCCAGACTCCACCCTGTACACATGCAGCATGCACACCCTAACTGCTGGCACACACATACCACCATGCTACCTCCACACAAAAGGCACAAAACCTGTATGCCCCTGCCTGAAATGTGCTGCATGTACCCACTGTATAGATGTCATCCCTCACAATGCACGGCCAATGTCCGCGGACCCATCAATAACACTATCCCTCCTTTGCTCCACCACAGGATCTGACACAGGCCTCCAGGAAGAGGACAACACTGCATCCAGATCCACCAAGAGGGCCAGGCCACAGGCATCCACCTCAGCCGTCCTGAAGCAAACACACCAGCAGCCACAAACCCTGCCTGGGGAAGAGGACAGGCAAGTGCCAGCCCCCACAACAGCAAACACAGACCCAGCAGCAGCACCGCACATGTCACTAGTCGTGCCCACTGAAGGGACAGGCTCTGCTGCAAGCAGCACCCTCGGTGAAATCGCTGCCATAGCGGCAACCTCCGACAGTGAGGCAGGCAGCATCGAGGTCATCGATGAGGGAAGGCCCACTGCCCAGCCACATTCCCTCTGCACATCCATAAGCCCCCTGCAGGCGGATGCCACACAGGGGCAGTCGGAGGCCGAGGATTGGCCAGCCACCCCATCCCCCCAGCCTGAGGTGAGCAGCCCAATGGATATGCAAATGCCACTGGGCATGGGCCAGCAGAACCAGCAGACACTTGAGGATATAGTTACCCGCCAGCAGCAGCTATCCGCCCTCCTCAACGAACATGTTGCACAGTGTGGGGTGCCAAGGGATGGCATGGAGAGTTTGGCAGACCGAGTCACAGCTGCCATAGAGTCCTCCACAAAGGACATATGCACGGAACTCGCGGCTGTGCGCAATGTCCTCACAGAACTTGTCCAGACCATCAGGGACATGCGTCCAGATGTGCAGGCCGACCGTCCTCATCAGTCAGCTCGGCACAGAGCAGCCCCATCCGCAGATCAGGGCGCAATCTACGCAGCACGGGCAGGGCTGCCCCGGGGGCCAGGGGAGGGGATCCACATTAGTGGCTTGACAGTCGAGCAGGACTACTGCACACCCTGCTGCACAGACACTACCGCACCTTCGTAGGGATTCCAGGGTGGAGGGGGGAGGGGGTGTGTTGGGGTGTTCAGGGTGGAGGGGGGAGGGGGTGTGTTGGGGTGTTCAGGGGGCAGGGGGGAGGGGGTGTGTTGGGGTGTTCAGGGGGGAGGGGGTAGGGGGTGTGTTGGGGTGTTCAGGGTGGAGGCGGGAGGGGGTGTGTTGGGGTGTTCAGGGGGGAGGGGTGAGGGGGTGTGTTGGGGTGTTCAGGGTGGAGGGGGGAGGGGGTGTGTTGCGGTGTTCAGGGGGGAGGGGGAAGGGAGGGTGTCACGACGTTTCATAGTTTGAATACACTTTTTTCTTTCCCAAAATGAAATGTGTGGACATTTTCATTGCATATGTGTGCTTTATTGGTGTACAGTCCACAGTGTGCATGTCCCAAAGACACACAGTGCCCCAAGTGCAGTCTCCATGTGATTCACACCAGCCGTGTGTGCTAGAAGCAGAGGTCGATGATACTTTGGCGCATTGCACGCCCCTCCTGTGCGTCGCCTCCTCCATGGGGTGCTGCCCCATCGGCACCCTCCTCATCCTCATCGTCAGGTGGTTGCAGTCCTGCGTCAGGGGGCAGGGGCACATTCCGTCTGACGCACATATTGTGTAGCATGACACATGCCATGACGATCTTTGCCACCTTCTCATGGTGGTACAGGAGTGCCCCACCAGACCTGCTGAGGCTTCGGAACCGTGCCTTCAATAGGCCGAATGTCTGCTCTATGACCACACGAGTACGTGTATGTGCACGGTTGAAGTCCTCCTCGTGCTGGTTCTGCGGGTTCCGGACTGGTGTAAGGAGCCACCTCTTCAGGGGATAGCCTGCATCACCTGTATGTAGACGAGAATGTATGTGTCAGTCATGTCGTCTGATCAAGAACATGATGTGCCACAATGGCTTGCATCCAACTATTACTTCGGCTCACTTCGACATTCACTAATTGATTCACACAATGCAACCAGTATATGCTCATGGGTCCCATGGCCTGTTTTGCATGCCATCACCCAATGTATGCAGAGGGGTTGAGTGCATTGTGAGTGGCCATCCTCTGTCTCCGTTCTCTGTGTTGCTCACAGCCAGGTGGAGTATGCATCACCCCCCCCCTTCAGCCAGGTGGAGTATGCATCGGTACGTCATTCACCTGCCCACTTCCATGACATTGGACTCACCGAGTAGCCAGGATCTTGGGCCTGCATGTCGCTCCATGTAACGTGGTATTGTGGAGTTCCTCAGGACCATAGAATCATGGGTTGATCCGGGGAATCGGGCACAACAATGTGTGATGATCTTGTTGGAGTCACAGACCATTTGCACGTTGATTGAGTGGAACTGTTTCCGGTTGCGGTACGGTACCTCCATGGCACGTGGAACCACCAATTCCACATGGGTGCAGTCGATGGCACCAATGCAACCGGGTATGCCGGCTAGTGCATGGAAACCCACTTTGGTGTTTGCAATGTCCTGGGCAGTCCGTGGTAATGAGATGTGGTCGTCTGTGTGCTTGAGGAGGGCATCGAGCACTTGGATGAGTGTTCGTGAGAATAATGGTTGTGAAATGCCATGCAAGTGCCCCACTGTGTGCTGGTAGGTGCCTGTGGCCAGGAAGTGGAGTACAGACACTACCTTCAGTAGGGGGGGGATAGCGGTTGGAGTTTCTATCATGCTGATGATGTCGTTGTGTATCATGTCTACGATGGCGGTGATGGTGTCCCGGTCCATACGGTACAGGGTGTGGATCTGCTCAGCAGTGAGGTTGAATGGATTGGCTCTGATGCGTGGGATTGGGGGCTGCCTGCGTGGTGGCACTGGCTGTGCTGGTGGGGCTTGCTGGGCCTGCCTTGCCCTCCTTCTCCTCCTGCGTCTCCTCTGTGCAGCCTGTTGTTGTTGTTGTTGTTGTTGTTGTTGTTGTTGTTGTAGTAGCACTTGCATTGCTATCAGGTCCTCCAGCCCCAACATTGCAAGTCGTATTGGTATCATTGTGGAGTGTGACTGGGTGTGGGAAGGGGTGGGGTGTGCTCTTTTTGTACTTCCTGAGTCTGTATTGCCTTCACCTGTGCTGTTTCTGTGCACCTGTGGCAGCTGCATTCACTTTACATGGCCCTTTACGGTTGGTTCGCGATGGCGTAATTAGCACCATGGCGGTAAGGTACTTAACGGGCTGGGTGATGGCGTTAGGTGCATGTCCGCAGGGGTCGGCATTTGCGTACCTTTCCGCCATGGCGCTAAGTACGGTGTGGCCGGTCGCGTGCGCGCACCCTTAGCGCAGTTAGCGGTGGCGTTAAATACGATGCCGCTAATGGCATTGTAGTTAACGGTCACGGGTCATGATCGGACCTGGCGGGAAACGATGGCGGTAACCATTTACCGCCATCGTTTTTCACTTAGCGCCAGGGTCGTAATGAGGCCCATAGTCATACTTTGTTGCCAGCACCAGGTACACCGCGAGCTGGGAACAACGATGGTCCCAGGCTTGGGGGCTCGCGGGTGAACCAATCAGAATACGAGGGGCCCATCACTGATGCCATTATAGTCTAGCCAATCACTGATTGTCCCCTTGTAACAATTCTCTTGTAGCAATTATTAGGGATGGCCCAAGCGTACCACCTGACCCTTCCTCCGCCACTAACAAGCTTTCCTATATGTATCTATACTGACCCTACCACTCGGGGAGCCAACCCGAGGTGGCGTTAGGCTTGGGGCTAGTTCTCCCAGGTGACGCACGTAGCCGCGTCATTCACCTAGATAAAGGGCCTGCAAGCCCACCATGATCGAGAGGTCTCCTGGATGCCCGTGACCTGAGAGCTTGTCCCTGATGTTTTATGTAATAAACAGCAGTAACTCATTGCTCTTGTGTGTGCCTCGTACTCCTTTGGGACGCGGGAGGAGTTGGGGCCTCCCCAGCCCCGGTGGTCCGCGGACGGCCCTGCTGCCCCTCTGGGAAAATTACCCCAACAAGTTGGAGGCACTGCTGAGATCTGCTGAGACTGAGTGAGATCACAGCGAGGCCACTTGCGTCAAGGTGGCCCGGCAACGCGGCCCCCTCTGCCGTTGCCCCCTTTGGAGGACTACAGGACCATTGTGGAACTGTGAGAGGACCGGATAGCGCAATCCGGAGATTGGCCGTCGGGAGCCGAATTGAGAAGTATCCCGACCGCGGTTGGGGAGAGTCCAGGCGTGGTCCAGACAAGGGGAGGCGGCAAGCTGATTGGGAGGGGTACCCACAGTCGAGCGGCACCGGCAAGTGAGAACTCGATGTGAGTATGGCATATACAACCAGCAATACAATGTTGTGCGGGAGGTGGGAGGAACTGTAAACAGGGTGGCGGGTGGCTCTTACAGGGTGTTAAGAAAAGATTTTGATAATCGAGCGGCGATCGGTGTGTAAGGTGTAGCGGGGACTGGCACGAGGGCCGTCCCCTCTAGGGTTATGAAGCAAACTGGGTGAGGCTTCAAGCACCCACGTGTGAATGGCGAATCGCGCTGATTGGTCGAGAGTGTGGACACCTGTGTAAGGGGGGTGTGGCATTCCTATGAGTTGGCATTGTAGATCAATGAATACTTGAGGATTCCTATTGATTGAGTGTTTTAGCTCTGTGAATAGATGACGTATTCCCGCAGGAGGTAGCTAGATTGTTTCTCAGTGCGGAAGTTAACTGGCTGGTTAAGCTCCTCTAGAGAGGGGGCGTATCACACGCAAGGCGACGCAGCGTGCGCAGTCCGGTTATAATAACAAAGTCATTGACGAATACTCCACTCCAGGTGTGGTGGGAAGACAGCTGTGGGGATTACGGGGAACAAGTTTGTCAAATATGGCACGCATTCATCCTTTGTTGTAATTGTACGTACCGGTAACTCCTTGTAGTAGTTGGTGACGTCACCCATTGGGCTTGCATAGGACACCGCAGTCTCATTCCTCCAAGAGTGATCGGGCAGGGATGCGCGGTAAGGGAGGAGTGAAGGGGGAGAGGCGGCCGCGCACGGAGAACGCCGGCACACACTCAACAACGGGGGTCGCACAAGGAGGTAGTGCGGCCGGCGGGTGTGGGACCAGAAGAGCGAACACTGCGCAGGCAGTGAGGGCAGAGGAGAAGGAGGAGGAGTTAGAAGTACATTGCAGGTGTTCCAAGTAGCAGCGGCACAGGAAAGGCGGGGTAGCACAAAAGCATGCTGCGTATGGCACACAGCCGCAGGGGGCTTTGTGCACCATTGGTCGAAGGGGACCCTAGCCCCAGAAGGAGAAGCATAAAGGAAGGTGACACTGCTGTAGAAGTAAAGAGGGCGGTGGCGCCCAGCGCAAAAGTATTGTAATAAAAAATTGTTTTTCCTTGCAGCGGAAAGTCGGAAGACCCCAATATACGGGGCCATGTAAAGGTGATGCTGAGAACGTAAAGTTTTAAAGATGTCTGTGTATTATGGGATGGGGCGGGGCAAGGTTAGGGCTCAGGACCAGCGCTTTAACAACACCACTCCAACATATCTGCGCAACACTAATACCGCACAGGGATAAAATAGTAAAGTACAGTATTGAATGGACACAAGGGACAGAAAACAAAATAAGGATACCATGGCCGCCTAACAGCAGTTTTGACATGTGTACCCAACATTCACTGCTAGCGCATTTACATAACACATATAAGGGGAAGAAATTAGCGAGCCACCTAGAAGTTTTTGACCTCTGGAAAATGTTCCAGGGGTGTGCACCAGGGGTACCGGGGATGTTCACAATGCAGGGAGTAAAGGAGGAAAAGGTGAGCAGAGAGGGCGGGTGCAGTGTGCCCAGGAAACCACCCAGTGCTGAGGAGAGTGAGGACGAATCAGAAGGATCCTTCACTGCTGCAGAGGTGTAGAATGAGGGTGAGGAAGAGACACCCATAACTAAAGATGTAAAGAAGGAAACGGAGGGGTTGTATCCAAGGAGAGAGTTGAGGGAAGCAATACGAGCACAACTAACAGCAGCCGAAGGATACTCCAACCCTACATACAGCCCACCACCATACGCACCAGCAGACAGCTATCAAAAGGGGGTAGGTGCGAGGAGTGCAATAGATGCGAAACAAACATTGGTAAGCACTGAGGGAGAAAAGAGGGCACAAATAGACTTAGCAAATATAGGACCAGACGAATGGATAGCAGCACATTTGCTACTGAAGCTTCAAGGGACATTAACAGGGGAGGAGGAAGGGGCGGTAAAGAAGGTAAGTAAAGAAGAAACAGAATACACACATAGGGGGTGCGGAGCAACTACAAAGGAGGAAGGAAGAATGATGCAGGAGGAAGAGGAGGTGCTGGAGGAGAGATTAGCAGAACTGAGGAAGGCACAGAGCGCACTGATCAGACAGTTCCAGCAAGAAAGAAAGGAGAAGAATAAAGGAAGTAAGGGGCACAAGGCTGGGTTAAAACAGCAAGAGGAAGAGCGAAGGAAACGAGAAGAGGAACGCATAAGGGGAATTGCAGAAAGGGTGGCACACATGGAGCAGCGGGAGGTAAGGAGAAAAGAAGAAGAACGAGAAGAAAATGACAGAGAAATTGGACTATGGAGGAAGAAGATTATATTGGAAAGAGCACGAAATTATGAGGAGGGAGAGTTATAGAAAGTATACTGGCAAAGGAGGGCGGAATATGGAACAACAAAGAGGAAGAGGAAAGGGTACTAGAACAGGTGAATGACGCAATAATGAATGATCTTTGTAGAGCAAGAGCGGAGGTAAGTAGTGAGGCGAGCCAGCAAAGCAGTACAGCGCTAGGAGAGAGGGGCAAGGAACATGGGGTCAAGACATACGCGTGTAGCAATAAGGAGGTAGCAGCAACGCCAGCCTAGAAGGATGCGGAGAAAACAGGTGAGTAAACAGACATATATTTAAGGACAGTTACAGTGGGGGGAAACGCCCAGGTACAGGGTTGACATTCTCTGACGGATTTTGCACTGAGGAGGAGGAGAGATCTTGCGAGGGACAAAGTGATGGAAGTGGGGAGGGGCTAAGAAAATTATACATAACACGCACAGACTGCGGGTCATCGTGGGAATGTGAGAGACGGGAAGAAGAAAACTCAGGAAGGGAAAGTAAAAGACACGTAAAACACAGAACACCACGACCACCGGCACCGCCAGCAAAACACACGCCATATGTTAATAGGCTCAGAGACCTCACAGGATGCAGAATTGAAGAATCAGCTGAAGCACTTAGGAAGGCTCAGGCGGGTCAACGGAGGAGGAGCAAGAGCATAGGAGGTGATAGAGTAATACAACACATTACTGACTTTATTGAAGAACTGTATGACATGGAAGAGGAGAGCGAATACACGCACATATCCCCACACAGACTAACGCCAGGGGAAGTGAAGGAGTACACTCTAATGCCATTACTAGCGAGAGGGGGAGCAAGGCCACAATACATCCCGTGGAAACATGGAGACAAAGAAAACATCAAATGCAGGCTTCAATCATTGAGTGGAGGGGCCGGGAAATGGATATATGAAATGGAAAAACAAACTGCAGGACAAAAACTAGAGGTGGGTGATGTAAAGGGGTTGTTAATTTCAGTACTGGGTGAGGCAGCAGATGACATTTGGAAGAGGGCGGGATTACCAGGGGTAACTATAAGTGACACATCGCATGATGGGGCGCCATTTGTAAATAGCAGACACGCACCGTGGCAGGCGCTGAGGGTGCAATACCCAGACACTTCAGACATAGGAGCAATAACGTCACGCAAAAAGCTTGAGAATGAAGATCCTGTTGATTACATCCAGGAAATTCAGGAGAGGTGGCGCCTGGAAACGCGGGAACCGTGGGACAAAACACTAGCAATTTTTTACCACATATTGATTCAAGGGCTCCCAGAACCAGTGCAGAGACAGTTAAGGAAATTAGTAGGAATGAAAGCAAAGGCATGGCCAGAGATACAGCTGACGATAGTACACCATTGTAGGCTATGGCAAGAAAAAATTAAACAGAAAGAGGAAGATAGAAAGGCAGAAGAGACGAAATTGGTAGAAAAGAAACTGTCCAAATATGCCATGGAAGGTGCGCTGATAACAGGCCCCGCCGAAGTAACTTCCGCACCGGACACCACACCGCAACAAATAGCATCACTGCAGCAAGCACAAATGGTGACACAGCAAATGCCACCACCCCCACCATACAAAACACAGATGGGAGGTGGATACACACAGATGGGAAACGGGTACACTAATAACTACCGGGGAAAAGGTGGGCACACGAAAGGGAGGGGATTTGGACCCACAGCACTACAACAAGGGGCGGGGGATTCCGGGGGCATAACCAATAAGGACAACAGGAGTACTCCGAAAGCTATGGAGGAAACCCATGGCAAGCGCGCGAGCTGCAACGTGCTAGACATGTGGCCTGATAGGACACATGTCACGCACATGCAGAGCAAGAATGACACAAGCAGGTTGGGGAGAGCAAGGGCAACAGGGTTACAATGGGGGACAACAATTCTACCAACAACAACAACCGCAGCAGGGGACAGAAACACAGATACAACAACAAGCACCACCCCCTCCGCAACCGCCAGCAACACAAACTCAGCAACAACTACAAACATACACACCAAAAGAACAGGCACCACAACAGGCAGCAACAACACAGCAACAACACGTACAGACAGTACAACAGCTCACGCAAATACAAGACAATACATTATTACCCGCAGACACACCAATACAACAGACATATCTGGGGAGGGTGACAATATTGGGTCACAACCCATACACAGGGAGCGGACAGTCACAATACCCACAATAGGACAGCCCACAGATGTCTTTGATGTGTCCCACCCTATCGGTAACACCTAACCCTGCGAAGGAACCACGCATAAAGGTGGCGATAGGTGACAAAACATTTTCCTTCCTAGTTGACACAGGGGCCACTAGGTCATGTATAAGGCAGGGGAAGTTCAACTTGTCAGACGAAGCTATGCACACGCAAGGATTCTCTGTGGCTCGAAGGTTGGTTCCTTTCACTGATAACATCTCCTTATCTGCTGGAGAACACAACCTGTCTCTATCACTGCTATATTCAAAGCAATTGCCAGTAAACATCCTAGGGAGAGACATCATGAACAGACTGAACATGACAATATCCTTTACTGACAAGGGAATAGTGTGCACCACAACTGGCATACACATACTTACAGCACGACACATTTTTCAGGCTTACTTTGGCTTACTGTGGCAAAACAGTGGGGAGGGCCGAACCCGTGGATGGGGACCTCTTCCAATATGGAACAGACATGGCAATAGCATGGCTACCAGGAATTGAGGGCAAGGTGTGGAGGAGACCAGCAACTTACCTTTTCAGAAACACCCACCAATGAAACACCCACCAATGAAGAGGAAGGGGCTATATTATCAGTGGAAATAGAGAGTATTGTGGCAACCACAGACTACATTGCAGTCCACGCCCAGGATGGGGAGGGGAAAGCATGGAAAGCTGTAATAGCACTAGCAGAAATTTGCAGGCTAAAGCAGCTATCAGATGAGGCAGTAGATGGGGAGATGGTGTTCCAGATGAATGTTTATATTTGGTTGAGAGTGACATACAAGGAGGTAGCACAGAAAATGGCAATGGCACTAGTACCCTTCTACGAGGAAGATATAACAGCAGTACCCGCCTCTCTATGGACTACTAGTCCATATGACGTAGGCTGCATAAAAAGCATTGGAGGAGTACAAATAAAGCTACAGAAAGGTGCAATGCTGCCCAGGGTGAAGCAGTACCCACTATCAAAAGAGGCTGATGAAGGGATCTATGAAACAATAACTGCCCTAGTGGATAGAGGAATATTGGTACCATCAGAGTCACCGTGCAACACTGCAGTGTATCCTGTGCACAAGGCAAAAGGAGGGTCATGGCGTTTCATACAAGATTTCAGACCCCTCAACCATATTGTAGAGGCAGAATACCCCATAGCAGCTAACCCAGCCACCATACTGTGCGGAATACCAGCAGAGGCGTAACGATTCACTTTGATCGACCTCAAGAACACCTTTTTCTCAATACCTCTACACCCTGATTCACAAGACTTAACAAGTTTCACATACCGCAACACAAAGTGGAAACACACTAGACTACCCAAGGGTACTGTAAGTCACCATCCATCTTTAACAGAGTAATACAAATGGATCTGGGAAACATTGAGATGGGAAGCACGGTGCTACAATATGTGGATGACATTATTATCTGTATTATCTGCTGCACCACTGAAAAGAAGTGTAGGAGGGATTCTGTAGAAATGCTCACAGTGCTGGCTGAGAAAGGGTACAAGGTTGACAAGGGGAAACTGCAGTACTGTCAAGGACAAGTGCTCTTTATCGGGCAGATCATTTCACAAAAAGGAAGGAACATTGCACCACAAAATGCACAAGCTATAACAAATACACTACAGCCGCAGACAGTAAGAGAATTGCAGCAATTTTTGGGCCTGTGCAACTGCTGCAGGGCATGGGTCTTTGACTACAGCTCATACATAGGACCACTGCTCGAGGCCCTTGGAGAAGCACAGAGGGGGGAAAGAAGTTGGGATGGACAAGAGAAATGACAGAGGCATTCAATGAATTGAAACACGCCTTCTCAACTGCACCAGTACTAGCTACATGTTACGCTCACCTGGTATCCACAGGGACGCCACCCAGCCAGTTGGTCACTGGTATCCTTCTCAGTGATTCCCTGGTATGGTTCTCGGTGGAAGTTCCACCTGGAAATACAGGAGGACAGTGTTTAGGACTGGCCGACCAAGGTAATTTTTCCCCCCACCTCCCGTATGACTTCAGTCCCTCTGGGCCCTCTTCTCACCTTGTTGTAGAAGTTGGCATGCTCTCCGTCCTGCTTTCTGGGCAGGGGTGCTTTGTCTTTCATGGGCGTGTGCGGTCCAGTTACTTCACTGACAGCGGCCCAAGTAATGTCTTTCAGGTAGGTCTTATTGCTGTTTATTGAGTTGTTATTCTTGCATGCCTTTCTCTGTTTGATAATGTCTCTTTTATCTCCCTTAGATGTGTGGAGCGTCCGCGTGGCGAACTGGCTAAACTGGGCCTCGCCGGTAAATGATGGCGCACAATAAGCGCTATGATGCGGTAAGTAAGCGCTTTGTGCAGCGCTGCGATGTCTTGTCTTCGCTGACCTGTGTTTTCTCCCTTTTACGTAGGTCGCGGTGTGCTCCCAGCGCGTGTGGATTCCCGGAGCGATGCCGGCCGAAAGGCGATCAGCCAGGTAAGACTTTTAAGCAATTTGTGGTTGAAATGTCTCTAATACCTCCTTTAATGATGCCTTTTCTTCCTTTTTCAGGTCCTTCGGTCCGGGCGGAGCGCAGATCCAACGGAGCTACCCAGGAGCTGCGAGCAGTGAAGGATGGAGATTGCAGGTAAGATGCTGCTGCTAACAATGTTCTTTTGTCTTTCTGCAGGTTCTGATTTCCCAGGCTCGTGAGTAAGCTGGACACGGTGAGCGTCACTTTGCTAGCTGCAAAGTAACGCGAAGTGTGTTGTCTTATTCGGGTGTGGTTTAAATAGCCTCTGCAAAGTAGTCCAGGTAAAGTAGTCCCTAGGCCAATACACCCAAAACAATGTACCGCATAGCTTGGTTCTTAGGAATCAAGCTATGTGGATGAAACCCTAAATAAAGTAGTTCCCTGAGCAGATGTCTTTCACTGTGTATGAGCCTGGCGCCAAAGGTGCCAGGACTGGCCCCAAGAGGGCCTGAGATGTGGATGCTAGGCCTTATTTGAGATCTGAGTCTTGATTCCACCTAGCCAATGGGCTTGCCAGTGGAGATCAGAGCTGAGGGTCGTGACAGCACTCCCCCCCAAGGCCCCTCCCACAGTGTTTCTCCTGTCTGGTACAGGTTTAGTTGGGAAGTTACAATGAAACTTCCTGATCAGACGTGGTGCGTGGATGTTCTCACTGGGCTCCCAGGATCTATTTTGGGGTCCAAATCCCTTCCAGTCGACAAGATAATATAAGTTGGCTCTAGAGTATTTAGAGTCCAGGATGCCTTTGACTTCGAATTCAGGTTCTCCATCAATAAGTATGAGTTTTGGTGGTGTCTCAATTTGTGTATCGGGTTGCATTGGTTTTAAGAGGGACACATGAAATACCGGATGGATTTGTAGATTAGGTGGTAAATCCAATTTGACGGCTGCCGGGTTGATAATTGCCCTGATGGTATAGGGTCCTAAGTATCGTGGATGGAAGGTCCGGTTCCCTTTGATGGGTACAAATTTGGCAGCTAACCAAACCTTGTCTCCCACTTGATAGTCTGGGGCCTTTTTCCGACGTTGTTCGGCGAAGTGCTTTTGCTTTTCCTTAGCATGAATGAGATGCTCTTTCGCCTTTCTGAAAGCCTGAGTGATGCTTGTGTGGAGAGTCTTTACTGCAGGCATTTCCAAGCTGGCTGGAAGGTCGAGTTCCGAGGTACGTGGATGCCTGCCATACAGGGTGTAGAAAGGTGTTTGTGCTGTGCTAGAATGTACGGAATTGTTGTATGCATACTCGGCTATCCAAAGTAAGTCTTTCCAATCTCTTAATTCATGGTGCAGCATGCACCGTAAATGCTGCTCGAGGGTCTGATTGGTCCTCTCGGTTTGGCCGTCCATTTGGGGATGGTGACTGGTAGATAACCGGACGTCAATCTGCACCATTGCACAACATTTTATCCAAAAGTTGGATACAAACTGGCTGCCTCTATCCGAGACCAGAAAGGATGGGAAGCCATGTAGCTTAACAATATCCTCCAGAAACACTTTGGCTAAGGTGGATGCGTCTAGGAGGCCTTTGAGAGGAATAAAGTGTGCCATTTTAGAGAATAAGTCCACGACTACAGGAATGGTGTTAAACCCTTGACTGGGAGGCATATCAGTGATGAAGTCAAGGGAAAGAGTGTGCCATGGAGCGGGAGGAATGTCCAATGGTTGTAGGAGACCCGATAGTTTCTGTTTTTGTGATTTATTTTGTGCGCAGACACCGCAAGACTGAATATACTGGACGATGTTCTTACGCCAGGTAGGCCACCAAAAGTTCTGTTTCACTTTAGCTAAGGTTTTGGCAATCCCAGGTGTCCTTCGATCAGACAGAGAGTCATGATAATCTGAAATAATGTGCTGTTGTAATTCCTTCTTGGGTACATATAGGCGGTCTCTAAAGAAGGGCAATTGATCCTTGATGCAATATTGTTCTCCTTGAGTTTGCCATACGAGGAAAGCATCAGGGTCCATCGCCTGTCGAATTTC
Source organism: Ambystoma mexicanum (assembly GCF_040938575.1). NCBI lineage: Eukaryota > Metazoa > Chordata > Amphibia > Caudata > Ambystomatidae > Ambystoma > Ambystoma mexicanum. The sequence continues at coordinate 1,365,859,438 of NC_090934.1, forward strand.
ATTTCGGAATTCTGCTTGTGTTAAGGCTGTCGTGATACCCAAGAGTTTGTCTTCAGGTATGATGGGTACCGGGTCTGGGGTTGTATATACCGTTTCATTGATGCCCATACGAGATAAGGCATCAGCCTTTCCATTTTTGACCCCTGGTCGAAACGTGATTACATAGTCATATTCGGCGAAGAAAAGGGCCCACCGCAACTGGCGCGAGGACTGGGCCTTGGCTGTTTGAGATATTGCAGGTTTCGGTGGTCTGTGATGACTGTAATGGTATGTCTAGCCCCAGAAGATAGAGTTGCCACGCTTTGAAAGCAGATTTGAGGGCCAGGAGTTCTTTGTCCGTGATGGCGTAATTAATCTGCAGAGGTGAGAACCTTTTTGACCAGAAGGCCACAGGATGCAGCTGGCCAGTTTCTGGGTCCCCCTGTGAAAGGACAGCTCCCATTGCCATACTGGAAGCATCAGTTTCCACGACATAAGGGAGGTCTGGACGAGGATGTTGCAGGATTGGGGCGGAGATAAATCTTCGTTTCAGTTCTTGAAAAGCTTTTTCCGCTTCTTCGGTCCAAGCAAACCTTTTATTGTTTTTTCGTAGCAGTACAGTGATCGGATGCACAACCTGAGAGAAGTCTGGGATAAACCCGCGGAAGAAGTTTGCAAAGCCCAGCATGCTATGTATCCCTTTCAGAGACGTTGGTGATGGCCATTTTAGAATGGCGTCTACTTGGTGTACGTCCATTCTGATGCCTCCTGGCGTAAGGATGAAACCAAGAAACTCTACTTCGGTGACGTGAAAAAAGCATTTCTCAAGCTTTGCATATAAACGATGTTGACGGACCTTGGTGAGGACTGAACGAACGTGCCTCATATGATCTTGTTTCGAGGCTGAGTACACTAAGATGTCGTCTATGTACACTCAGGCGCAAACGTCAATCAATTCTCTCAAGACGTCATTCATGAAATATTGAAATGCTGCGGGAGCGTTGCACAACCCGAAAGGCATGACTTGATATTCATACAAGCCATATTTGGTACGGAAAGCGGTTTTCCACTCATCTCCGCTTCTGACTCAGAGCAGGTGGTACCCTCCTCGAAGGTCCAATTTGGTATAAATATGGGCATCTTTGACCTGGTCCTGCATTTCATGGATAAGTGGCAAGGGGTAGCGGTTCTTCACGGTGATCTGGTTTATTGCGCGGTAATCAATACAGGTTCTCAAGTCCCCTTCTTTCTTTGGTACGAAGAACAAAGGACTGGCTGCTGGGGACTTTGATGGGCGGATAAATCCATTTGCAAGGTACTCGTCTAAATAGGATTTTAAATTAAGTTTTTCTGGTTCGGTGAGAGCGTAGATCCTGCCGCAAGGGATTTGTGCACCAGGAACAAGGTCAATCTGACAGTCATATGGCCTGTGCGGCGGCAATGTGTTAGCCTGGTCCTTTTGGAATATGTCCTGAAAATCATGGTATTCATGTGGCAAGGTATTAGCTACTCCTAGGGTAGATACTGCTGTTCAGGGAGTCTTGGGGATACAAAAATCGGTTTCTGGCTCTGGATAATAGCAGGCCGGAGAGCAGTCGCCGGGGAAGGTTAATTTCCATGCCTGCCAGTCTATTAAAGGGTTGTGAGCAACTAACCATGGCATCCCTAGTATTAACCGGCACGGAGGTGCCTTAATGAGATCGAACAAAATACACTCCCGATGTCCATCCTGGGACAGCAAGTTTACTCCAGCTGTGCACTGGGTTACTGGTCTGTAGGCGATTTCTGTCCCATCCACGGTAGTTACCTTTTCACTGGTTGACTTGAAACATAAAAGAAGCCCCATCTCTGCTGCCAGCTCTTGATCAATATAATTGCCAACTGCTCCGCTGTCGATGTACGCTTCTACGGCATGCATCTTTGACGACCGTTGGTGGTTTATAAGATCACTGGTATTGCAAAGTGCAAGGTCGGTGGCTCTTTCTTCTCACTTGACAAACTGACCTCTACGGTTGCCGAGCTTCGTAGTTTTCCGATTAATTAACTTCATCCTTTTCTGTGGCCCCAACTGTTCTCCTTGGGGGTTTTACTGGGCAGTCCTTCAGGAAATGTCCTGGTTTTCCACAATACAAACAAAGTTGTTGTTGTCTTCTTTTATCCCGCTCTTGCTTTGTTAATGGAGGTCGTATCCCTCCGATCTGCATGGGTTCTACAGCATTTTCTGGCGCCCACGGTGCGTTGTCCCTTGATCGAACATAAACCACGCGAGAGTCTGTTTTAGACCGGTCTGCTTTCGGTCCTGCAACCGGTGCTCTAGCTGCACAAATAGATTTATGAATTCGGTACAGTCTCTGGGGGGATCAACTACCTGGGTTAAGACGTCCTTTAATTCGCCTCGCAAGCCTCGATGGAATAACGTGGTTCTTTTGTTTTCTGGCCACCTGGCTTAGGCAACCAGTCTATTAAAAGTAGCAATGTACGTCAACAAGTCCTGATTCCCCTGCCGGAGGGATAAGACTTTGTTGTCAACTGCTTGTTCCTGGGTATGGCGGGCAAAACATTTTTCCATTTCTCTCTGGAACCCCCCATAGTCCTGTAACAGTGGATCATCATGGGTCACCAACAGCACCGACCAATCCGCTGCGCTTCCACTCAAGTATGATAAGACAAAAGCTACCCGAGCTTGGTCGTTTGGAAATGCTCCAGGGCGACAAAGGAAATGAAGGCGACAGTGATTTATGAATGCTGCATACTTCCGTGGGTCACCTGAAAACCTTTCTGGTGGTAGGGGAACTGTTCCAGGTAACGTGATCTGTACTGGAGTAGGGGTAAAGATGAGGGGGTGGGATTTTTGCATTGATGGATTTCCCCCAGGCAGAGGAGTCCATCCTACCTGTGATTGCAAGAACTGTCTACCGATTTCCTCGGTGCGATCTTTGGTCACTATTAGGTCTCTTCGGAGTGCATTAGTCTCTTGTCAGGCAGAATGAACCTCGGCACAAAGGTCCCCAAACAATTGGGCCAAATGGTCAATTTCTGATGTCTCCATGGCGCCCAGGTGGATTAGTTATGATAGGCTTCGCATTCTGTTACGCTCACCTGGTATCCACGGGGATGCCACCCAGCCAGTTGGTCGCTGGTATCCTTCTCAGTGATTCCCTGGTATGGTTCTCGGTGGAAGTTCTGCCTGGAAATACAGGAGGACTGTGTTTAGGACTGGCCAATCAAGGTAAGTTTTACCCCCACCTCCCGTATGACTTCAGTCCCTCTGGGCCCTCTTCTCACCTTGTTGTAGAAGTTGGCATGCTCTCCGTCCTGCTTTCTGGGCAGGGGGCGCATTGTCTTTCGTGGGCGTGTGCTGTCCAGTTACTTCACTGACAGCGGCCCAAGTAATGTCTTTCAGGTAGATCTTATTGCTGTTTATTGAGTTGTTACTCTTGCATGCCTTTCTCTGTTTGATAATGTCTCTTTTATCTCCCTTAGATGTGTGAAGCGTCCGCATGGCGAACTGGCTAAACTGGGCCTCGGCGGTAAATGATGGCGCACAATAAGTGATATGATGCGGTAAATAAGCGCTTTGCGCAGCGCTGCGATGTCTTGTCTTTGCTGACCTGTGTTTTCTACCTTTTTCGTAGGTCGCGGTGTGCTCCCAGCGCATGTGGATTCCCGGAGCGATGCCGGCCGAAAGGCGATCAGCCAGGTAAGTCTTTTAAGCAATTCATGGTTGAAATGTCTCTAATAACTCCTTTAATGATGTCTTTTCTTCCTTTTTCAGGTCCTTTGGTCAGGGCAGAGCGCAGATCCAATGGGGCTACCCAGGAGCTGCGAGCAGTGAAGGATGGAGATCTCAGGTAAGATGCTGCTGCTAACGATGTTCTTTTGTTTTTCTGCAGGTTCTGATTTCCGAGGCTTGTGAGTAACCTGGACACGGTGAGCGTTGCATCGCTAGCTTCAAAGTAACGTGAAGCGTGTTGTCTTGTTCGGGTGTGGTTTAAATAGCCTCTGCAAAGTAGTCCAGGTAAAGTAGTCCCTAGGCCACCACACCCAAAACACTATACCGCATAGCTTGGTTCTTAGGAATCAAGCTATGTGGATGCATCCATGTTGGATGAAAGCCTAAATAAAGTAGTTCCCTGAGCAGATGTCTTTCACTGTGTTTGAGCCTGGCCCCAAGAGGGCCTGAGACGTGGATGCCAGGCCTTATTTGAGATCCGAGTCCTGATTCCACCTGGCCAATGGGCTTGCCAGTGGGGATCAGGGCTGAGGGTTGTGACACTACCCCCAACTATGAAGAACAATTCTACATATTTTCACATTGTGATACTGCAGTAATGAAAGCAGTACTGACACAAAAGACAAGCATGAGACACAAACCAGTGACATTTTACAGTGGTCATTTGGATCCTGTAATTATTGGCCACTTTCCGTGTGAACAGAGCTTAGCTGCTGCAGCAGAAAAATCTTCTTCAATCACAATGGGATGTCCCACCACATTGTACATGGAGCACGCCCTTTTTGCAATCATGAACAAACCAAAATCCACACTGACCACCCAAAGAGCTACATGTTACTAGATCATACTCTCCAGACCAGAGCTCAAAATAATAAGGTGCAGTAATGTCAACCCAGCACATTTATAGCTGAAGTATTGGAAGATGGAGAGCATACACATGACTGCACACAGGCTATTGAAATTTACTCAAGCACCAGGAAGGTGGAAGAAAATGCCCTACAGGGGGGAGAGATCATGTACATAGATGGGTCATCAACAATTGACCAAAGCAATGGGACAAGAAGAACAGGAGCAGCAGTGGTACGTTTGCGGGAAGACTGGTCTTACGTTCCGGTGAAGTGTGTACAATTACCAGTTCAGTGCAAGCAGCAGAGATAGTCGCGCTAATTTTGGCCCTAGAAGAAAGCAATGAGAAAAGAGTAACAATATACTCTGACAGTATGTATGTTACATCAACAGTACACTCAGGGTTGATAAAATGGAAAAGAAGAGGATTCAGAAGAGCAGACAGTACTCCGGTACAACATGCTCTCCGACTGGCTGAACTAATAGAAGTATTAAATTACCCAGAAGAAGTAGCATTGATAAAGTGTTAGGCCCACACTAATGGGGATGACCCAATATCAAGAGGTAACAAGACAGTAGACGCACATGCAAAACATGCTGCGCACTTTGGCGAGACATGGGCCCTCCCAGAAAAACAAAAAGATAAGGGGGCGAGTAAGACAGATGTTGATGAAGGATGGGTACACACACATCCCAGAGACACAGATCATGGAGCTACAGGCAGCAGCACCAGTGGCAGAAAAAGAACTATGGGTCAAAAGAGGATGCACCATGTCCCCCACAGATGCATTATGGCGGCAGAATAATACAGGGAAAGTTGTAATGCCCCTGGCGCTGTTGAAAATAGCTCTGACCCAACTACACTGTCCCACACATACAGGAAAAGAAGTCATTGCTGTACGGATAAAAGAATCATGGTTCTGTCCCGAGCTAAACTCACATGTTTAGCAATTTATGGCCGGTCACACGCTGCAAGTGATCAAAGGTACCATACCCCGGCCTGAAGGACCCTTCCGGCACCTACACATTGACTACGTTGACATGATTAATGTATATCAAGGCTACAGATACATGATTGTAGTAGTGTGCCCATTTTCAAGGTGGATCGAGGCTGGTCCATGCTCTCATACAGACGCGTTCAGGGCCGCCAAACTCTTAGTGAGGGAGGTGTTCCTGAGGTGGGGAGTATGCGAAGTGCTGCGGTCAGACAATGGCCCACACTTTGCCAATGAACTGTTCCAGCAAGTAACTGCCCTCTTGGGAATAAAACATAAGTTTGCATGCGCGTGTCACCCACGAGCAAATGGCATCTGCGAACGCCTCAATGGCCTCCTAAAAGACGAGATAGCAAAAATACAACAAACATCCAAATAAGTTGGCTGTACTGCCTCCCTCTGGCCTTGTTTGAGTTGAGGAATAGACCAGGGTCGGACCACCACCTCAGACCCCAAGAGGTGGTGACCGGACATCAAATGCACCTCTCACTCACACCACCATCAAGGGCCACAACTGACTGCCAAGCAACAAGCACTGTTTTTGGTGAAGAAATGCTCGACTATGTCTCCTCCTTGGTTACTAGTGCCGCCTTTATCTCTCTCAACAGATCGAACGGACACAGGGCGGGCTCGCAGAACAATCAGCAAGGAGAAGCAACAAATGAGGAACAAGAACAACCAGCACAGTACCAGCACAGTGGACAGTGAAAGAAGGAGACCAGGTTCTCCTAAGAAATTATCGACGGAGATGGAACAATCCTAGATTTACAGGCCCACATGTAGTGGACAAGGTAGCTCCTACAGCCATTACTCTCTCATTTCAGCGAAAGGGCAAACGTATCAGCAACGACAACTAACAACAACAACGACACAGTGCAGACACCAGATACCCTAAGAGACATAAACGACCAATCATCCATAGCCCACCCTTATGATCAGGAGATCCCAGACAAAGCATATAAGCTAGCTAAAATTAACCCCCACCACCACCAGCTAATGAAGAACATTGTCAAACCATCTGCAATATACACCACACTGTGTAAACACATGCATGCTCTCTTCTCTTTTTGTCTCGCACATGCAGGTATTGCGCATTGCTATTGTGTATGTAACAAGACAAGAAATATACATCACTGCCCAGGAGTAAATGCTACCCTCGGACGATAACACCCCAGAAGCACTGTCACACCAGTTTGTATACATTATAAAAAGGCCAAAACACTTAAGAAGAAGAAGAATACGTGTATATTATAACACATTCCTTATGATGATAGCTCAATCATCTCCACATCTCCACGCAGCATTACCAGCCCTAAAAAATAGGACAGTAAGGAAAGCGTGGGAGCAGCTTTGGAAAATGGGACGATCCCTTCCCCCGATTCTCATCCAGACCATGGCCTAGGACCTCACAACCCAAGCACCCACCATGAGAGGAATTCGACCCGCTCACGGCCGCCCCAGATGTCAAGATCCACTGTGGCCACACCCCACACAGCCAGGGAAACTGCCAGTCAATCAAACCATGTGCCGGAGCCTCAGGTGAAGCTGATACCGACCGTATAGATCAACTAGACTAGACAGCAACCCCGAAATACCGCCATCGTTAGAGATGCCATGATGACATATCCAGCAGACACAAACGCACGTGCCACCAAGCACATTGGACACACACACACACCAATCCACACAAAGAACATACTCAGTGCTATTATGTAGAGGACCACTCGCACATGCACCGTTGCTTTTTCACATAGGCCAACTACAGCACTGCAGGAACGCAAAACACCACTAAAACCATGAAGATGTAACCCTGTATATGGACTAATGCATATGAGTCTCTGTCACCCCTCGCAACCCCCATAATATGGATTATATACCGCCACCCATACACCAGGCCAAGGTAGGCCGCAAAGCCAGAGTCCCCAGGCCGGAGCAGCTCAGACAAAGCTGCAAGGTGCTGATCACGCAGAACAAGCCCGACAAGAGCGCACAGCCAAGGCCGCAATGTTGCAATCTACATGCCACGCTCCCCGCGTCAAGGTTACACCTGCCACTGCTAAACGCTCCCAGAGTCGAAATACAAATCAAATGCTCATAATTCTGCTCCAGCCACGGTCTCACAACACGTGACCAGGCCGACATGATACGATGCCAAGCCTCATGGACCAGAGAAGCACTGGGGTCTCACATCTGGGACACAGACTGCAACAATGAAGTGACAAATTGGACACCGACAGCGATGGGAAAGGCACGCACACTAGGTAATAGTCAGACCTGTCCATTGTCTACCACTGACACAAAATCATACTTTATTGCCAGCACCAGGTACACCGCGAGCCGGGAACAACGATGGTCCCAGGCTTGGGGGCTTGCGGGTGAACCAATCAGAATACAAGGGGCCCACCACTGACGCCATTATAGTCTAGCCAATCACTGATTGTCCCCTTTTAACAATTCTCTTGTAGCAATTATTAGGGATGGCCCAAGTGTACCACCTGACCCTTCCTCCGCCACTAACAAGCTTTCCTATATGTATCTACACTAACCCTACCACTCGGGAGCCAACCCAAGGTGGCATTAGGTTTAGGGCTAGTTCTCCCAGGTGACAAACGTAGCCGTGTCATACTGCTAGAAAAAGGGCCTGCGAGCCCACCATGATCGAGAGGTCTCCCGGATGCCCGTGACCTGAGAGCTCGTCCCTGCCTGCTTTATGTAATAAACAGCAGTAACTCATTGCACTTGTGTGTGCCTCATACTCCTTTGGGACGCGGGAGGAGTTGGGGCCTCCCCAACCCCAGAGGTCCGCGGATGGCCCTGCCGGCCCCCTGGCAAAATTACCCCGACAGCCGCATCAGGGGAGTCAAGGTGAAAATTGAAGTCTCTGAGGAGGAGAAGCTTCGAGGAGGAGGCAAAGAGAAAGGAGGTGAGGTCAGCCCATTCAGAGAGGAAGTGGGAGACCTGGCCAGGGAGATTGTAGATGGTGACCAGGGACAGAGAAAGAGGCCAGGAATGACACCAAGCCTGCAGACAAGGCATTCAAAAAATGAGTAGGCCTGAGTGGGAATGATAGTAGCTGTCAGGAATCAGGGTTGGCACAGGCGTGGAGTGCTAAAATACGCCTATTGAGACATTATGTGCTGGAAGGACAAGGAAACTACAGTTCCCAGCATCCTTTGTGTTATTTTGTAGTTTGGCCCGTGCGCGCCTTGCCAGATGTACTGCATCAAGAATCAAGGCAGCTTAAAGGCAGGCAACGGCGATGGGCAGGTGTGGCTTATTGTTTATTTGAAGCAGGAGGCAGGCGGCCGCGTTCGGCAACAGGAGGAAGGCGTCCGCGTGCGACGAAACGAGATGCAGGGGAGAAATGCTTGATCGCACGCGTTCACGGTAGGAGCAGGAGGGGCGCGGAGTAGCCGGCAGAGACAACGCTTGCTGTTCTTCGTCTGGGAAGTCCCACGGGGCTCCCCAGACTCAAGATAAGTACTCGTGGGGGCAATATATTTCTGAACTGCTTGGAATGATTTACCGCTGTTTCAATATTTGTCTGGGAAGTCCCGCGGGTTCCCAGACCTGAGATAAGTAACGCCCTAATCTCTTTGAATTCAATCGGTGTGAAAAACCCAAGTGTGTTTGTTACTCGTATGTTACAAGAACTTTGCCAATCTTGTGTTGGGTTAATGCAGGAACATTTCACTAGTGACAGGAACTAAAGGAAATGCATTTATGTTGTATGTTGCTAACGCTGCCCGAAGGGCCATGTGTATTGTCTAATCATGTTGGGAAGCTTTCCCTTATGTGTGATCATATAGCTTGCTTATGTGTTGTATGAGAATGATATGTCAGAGCAGGATACAGTACACGTACTAAGGTGTGCTATTCAGGAATCAGGTACATGTTAATAGTGCAGGTGATATTTCTGTTCATTCTATGTGAGATAGAGTAGGGTTTTTTCCTGGTGTTTCCCCAGTCCCATCCACATTAGGAGTTTCCTTACCCTCTTTCCGGTGTTCCTAACTTCCCCTCCCTATCCACAACCTCTCCCTAACCCCGCTTCCCCCCATTGGCTGCCACGTGGCGACCTGTTTCCTAAATCAGGCGCCTGTGCCAACCACGGTGGGAGGGTCGAGTTCATTCGGCTTCCGTGGTTCGGGGGAGAGTGTCGATCTCTCTTCCTTGCAGTTAGTGTGATTGTGACATAATAAGCCACCCCCAAATTGGGATACTCACAACCACCTAAGCCAAATGGACCAGACACCTCCACCTTTAGCGGATGTGCTAAAGGTTTTACAGGATATTCAGTTGGAATTAGCACATGCTAGGCAGGAAGCTACCACCTTGAAAGCGCAGGTACAAGGGTTGGTAGCGCAAGGTACCCCTTTGGAGGGGCCCAGTACCTCCACTACTGAGGGCACCTCCACTAGGGGCAATCCTATGGTCATTGTCCAACCACCGAGTAGTGTACCATTGGCCTCACCAGAATGTTTTTCAGGGGATCCTAGAAAATACATGACCTTTCTTACCCAATGTAGACTCCATTTTTTGTGCAAACCTGCGGCGTTTGAGACCATCCAAGCCAGAACCGCTTTTGTAATATCCTATTTGACAGGGGATGCAGCAGCCTGGGCGATGCCCTTAGTACAGAAAGATGACCCCTTGTTATATAACTGGGATAATTTTCTAGGAGAATTTGGTAGACTGTTTGATAGACGGGAGGGTTCATTGGCCCAAGACAAGGAGTTGTTAGGGTTAAGACAGGGATCACAAGATTTGGTTACACATGTGACACAGTTCAATAGATTAGTGATTGAAACTGAATGGCCAGAAGCAAAACAGACGGTACTGTTTTATCAAGGGCTACGGGAGGAAATGAAAGATGCCATTGCGCAGGTAGAACCGCAACCCAGTACTTGTACGGCGATGATAGACCTAGCCCTTAGGTTAGATCATAGAATGAATGAGAGAAGTGGAGACAAGAAGAAACCAGAAACAGTCCCGTTTGTGAGATTGGACAGGAGTAAAGGAGGAAGGAGTAGCGATGTGGAACCAATGCAGATTGGTAGTATCAGAGGTCCTTTATCTGAGGCAGAAAAAGAACAGCGGAAACTTTATAAATTGTGTTTGTACTGTGGACAGGCAGGTCATTTTATTCGTACCTGTCCTAAAACTCCGCAAAAGAATCTTGGAGGGGAACAAGGCCCGAAGGAAGCAAGGTTCCCCAAATTAGTGGCAAATACAGTTGGGAGCAAGACATCTCATTTGTATATTCTGGTAATGTTATGTTGGGCAATGTCTAAGCAAGTGGTGTTGGCTATGGTGGATTCAGGGGCCACAGGTAATTTTGTGGACATTACATTGGCCCACCAGTTAGGACTACCTGTACAAGATAAACCAAGAGTGGAAGGGGTCCAATCAGTGGACAGTTCTCCGTTAGTATCTGGTCCTATCAAACAACAAACGCATAAGTTACAGATGACATTTGCATCAGGTCACAGAGAAGACATTGCTTTTGATTTAATAGCTGCCCCACAGTTTGGTTTAATTTTAGGAATGCCCTGGTTAGTGCAACATAATCCCAGGATTGACTGGGAAAAGCAGACTGTAGAATATACGGAGCAGAAGTGTCAAGGACACATGATATCTGAGATGGAACCTTCGGGATGGTTGGTTGATCAAGAAGGAAAGGATCAAGTGGTAGGAGCAGTGGAAGCAGGGATTCCCTTGCAATACCGAGAGTTCGCAAAAGTATTTGACAAAGATGGGGCAGAGCAACTACCACCCCATAGACCATATTATTGTGTCATTGAATTGGAGGAGGGGGCGAAGTTGCCTTGTAGCAGAATCTACGCCCTGACAGAAACGGAAAATGAACATTTAAGAGTGTATTTGGATGAAATGCTGGAGAAGGGGTTCATTAGACATTCCACATCCCCTGTCTCCTCTCCCTTGTTTTTTGTCCATAAGAAAGAGGGGACATTACGAACTTATATTGATTACCGCACATTGAATAAGGTAACCATTAAGAATAGGTTTCCCTTACCTCTAATTTCAGTATTATTGGATCAGGTCCGGGCGGCAAAAATATACACGAAATTGGACTTAAGAGGGGCATACCACTTGATCAGAGTGCGGGAGGGGGATGAGTGGAAGACGGCATTCCGGACAAAGTTTGGTTTATTTGAATACTTGGTCATGCCGTTTGGATTATGCAATGCTCCTGCGGCATTTCAATTCTTGATGCAAGAAGTTTTGAGAGATTTTCTTGATGTGTTTGTCATAGTTTACATTGACGACATTTTGATTTATTCAGTTTCACCAGAACAACATGTTCAGCATGTGAGGGCAGTGCTTCAGAGGTTGCAGGAGTATCAGCTCTGTGTAAAATTGGAGAAATGTGCTTTTCACACTAGGCAGGTGGAGTTTTTACGGTTTATTCTCACTCCAGAGGGCGTAGTGATGGATGCAAAGAAAGTACAAGCTGTAACAGATTGGCCATCTCCTCAATGTATCAAGGACGTTCAATCATTTCTAGGATTTGCCAATTTCTATCGGCGTTTTATTAGTAATTTCTCAGCCATTGTAACGCCAATTACACGATTGCTTAAGAAGGCAACACCATTCGTTTGGGGTCCTGAAGCAGAAAAGGCTTTTCAGACTTTAAAGGTAGCTTTTACCACTGCACCAGTGTTGAGACATCCAGACACAAGTCAAGCCTTCAAGGTGGAGACTGACGCTAGTAACTTGGCGGTGGGGGCTATTTTGTCACAGAAGGATATGGAGGGAGTGTGGCATCCAGTGGCATTTTATTCTAGAAAGTTATCAGGTTGTGAACAGAATTATTCTATCAACGATAAGGAGTTGTTAGCTATTTGATCAGCTTTTCTAGAATGGAGACATTACCTATTGGGGGCTAAGCATCAGGTAGTAGTGGTGACTGATCACAAGAACCTGCAATACTTTAAGACTGCTCACAAACTTATTCCCAGACAACTCCGCTGGTCTCAGTAGTTCAATGAATTTGATTTCGTAGTAACCTTCAGGCCAGGAAAGAATAATGGCAAAGCAGATGCACTGTCTAGGCAGCAAAATTTGGAGAGTGTGGGGAGTGAAGTAAGAGCAATTATTCCCTCAGAGAAAGTCATTGGAGCAATTACCACCAACTTAATTGGGGAGGTCAAGAGGGCATTACCACCTCGGCAACTCCAGAAGTGGCGGGACAGTCATCCAGAAAGAAAGGTGCGGCAGGGGTTGCCGTACCATCAAGACCGATTATATCTACCTACTAAAGAAGTACAGAAAAAAGCATTATATTGGTGTCATAATTCTCCATTAGCGGGACATGCTGGGCAAAGGAAAATGCAAACTATGCTAGAAAAGTATTTTTGGTGGCCTACATTGAGACAGGATGTGAGCAAATATCTACTAAAATGTGAGAATTGTACGAGAAACAAAGCAGATCATGTAAAGAAAAGAGGGTTACTCCAACCATTACCCACTCCTGAGAAGGTATGGACCCATATATCAATGGATTTCATTACCGACCTTCCACCTGATAAGCAGTTTGACACTATTTGGGTAGTGGTGGATTTCTTGTCCAAACAAGCGCATTTTATTCCTTGTGAAGGAATACCTGGAGCAGGCAGGTTAGCGGAGTTGTTTCTTCAACATGTGGTTAGACTACATGGTTTGCCAAAAAGTATTGTCTCGGACAGAGGACCTCAATTCACTTCACGTTTTTGGCGAGCTGTCTGTCGCATGTTGGGAATCAACTGTGCTCTCTCTATGAGTTATCATCCCCAAACTGATGGTCAGACAGAACGGGTCAACCAAACACTCGAACAATATTTGAGAGGCTATTTAGGTGATGGCCGAGAGTCTTTGGTACAGGCACTCTGGTTGGCTGAATTTACATATATCAATACACTGCACACGTCATTGGGTATGTCTCCTAACAAATGCTTATTTGGGTATGAGCAGAATATGATACCAGAACATTTACCTGAAGTGGAGAATCTACCTGTGTTGCAAGATCGAAAACAGTTGCTTCTCAAGATCCGACAGAAGGTGTACACCAATTTGGAACAGGCTAAGAAAGCCTATAAAAGACATGCTGATAAACACAGACAGGAGAGTCCACGTTATAAAGCAGGAGACAGGGTTTGGTTATCAACCAGAAACCTCTCCATAGTTGGATCTCGTAAATTTATGCCTAGATTTATTGGACCTTATGAAATCATTGCAAGTGTGTCACCAACAGCTATGAAACTGCGTTTGCCTAAAACTCTACAGATATACCCGGTATTCCATGTTTCTTTGCTTAAACCCGCAGCTCCAGGGACAACTACGAAGAAACCCCCAGCCATAGTGAAAGATGGGAACATGGAATACGAAGTAAAACGCATTGTGGATTCCAGAAGAAGATATCGACAACTATGGTATTTGATCCACTGGGAAGGTTACGGCCCTGAGGATTGTTCTTGGGAACCAGCTAGAGAGGTTCATGCGCCCAGGTTAGTGAAACAATTTCATTTACGCAACCCAGGTAAATCAGGTCCTGGGAGGAGCCCTGGAAGAGGAGGTAATGTCAGGAATCAGGGTTGGCACAGGCGTGGAGTGCTAAAATATGCCTATTGAGACATTATGTGCTGGAAGGACAAGGAAACTACAGTTCCCAGCATCCTTTGTGTTATTTTGTAGTTTGGCCCGTGTGCGCCTTGCCAGATGTACTGCATCAAGAATGAAGGCAGCTTGAAGGCAGGCAACGGCGGTGGGCAGGTGTGGCTTATTGTTGATTTGAAGCAGGAGACAGGTGGCCTCGTTCGGCAACAGGAGGAAGGCGTCCGTGTGCGACGAAACGAGATGCAGGGGAGAAACGCTTGATCGCACGCGTTCACGGTGCGGTAGGAGCAGGAGGGGCGCTGAGTAGCCAGCAGAGACAACGCTTGCTGTTCTTCGTCTGGGTAAGTCCCACGGGGCTCCCCAGACTCAAGGTAAGTACTCGTGGGGGCAATATATTTCTGAACTGCTTGGAATGATTTACCGCTGTTTCAATATTTGTCTGGGAAGTCCCGCGGGCTCCCCAGAACTGAGATAAGTAACGTCCTAATCTCTTTGAATTCAATCGGTGTGAAAAACCAAAGTGTGTTTGTTACTCGTATGTTACAAGAACTTTGCCAATCTTGTGTTGGGTTAATGCAGGAAGTACTGCATATGAACAACGACATTTCACTAGTGCCAGGAACTAAAGGAAATGCATTTATGTTGTATGTTGCTAACGCTGCCCTATGGGCCATGTGTATTGTCTAATCATGTTGGGAAGCTTTCCCTTATGTGTGATCATATTGCTTGCTTATGTGTTGTATGAGAATGATATGTCAGAGCAGGATACAGTACACGTACTAAGGTGTGCTATTCAGGAATCAGGTGCATGTTAATAGTGCAGGTGATATTTCTGTTCATTCTATGTGAGATAGAGTAGGGTTTTTTCCTGGTGTTTCCCCAGTCCCATCCACATTAGGAGTTTCCTTACCCTCTTTCCGGTGTTCCTAACTTCCCCTCCCTATCCACAACCTCACCCTAACCCCTCTTCCCCCCATTGGCTGCCACGTGGCGACCTGTTTCCTAAATCAGGTGCCTGTGCCAACCACAGTGGGAGGGTCGAGTTCATTCGGCTTCCGTGGTTCGGGGGAGAGTGTTGATCTCTCTTCCTTCCAGTTAGTGTGATTGTGACAGTAGCAGGGGCCCACTCAGGGAATATCAAAACAACTCTGACAGTTAGGCCCGGGCTTAGAGAGGATCTTGTAGCCCTCAGGGAGGAGAGTGTCAAAACTAGTGACAAAGCTGGCAGTGAACCGTGTCTCGGTTAGAGCGAGGACGTCTAGGTCGAGGTCTTCGAGGAGGTGGCAGATATCAGATGAGTGTTTGACAGCGAAGCGAGAGTTGAGGGTAGCTAAATAGAGTAGGTGGCCACTTTGAAGGTTTTTCTGAGGAGGGGTACAGGAGTGTGGTACACCCGTCAGAGGTAGTAGAGGGGCCAGTGGGATGGCAGAAGGAGGAGAGGCAGGAGAAGGGAAGAAGTTGATCAGAGACAGAAGACGTCTATCAAGAAGGAGGATTAATGATGACCCTAGAGGACAGGAAGGATGCCAAGAGTACCTCCCAATGGGTGCCACCATTTATGTGAGAGGAAGAGAAAGAGGAGAGCACAGAGACCATGTGGGGAATCCATAGGTCAGGCGAAGGAACGAAAAAGAGATTGTCAGTGAAAGTCTGCCTGGAGAGAGCACTGACATAGGTTTCAGCGATGGGCAGACATGGCTTAAAGACCAGGAGACCCTTCTTATACTTTTTCCCCCCAGGCTTCGAAAGAGAGGTAGGGTAGGTAATAGAGTAGTAGTTAGAATAGATAGGGGAGATGGAGAGCACCATAGGGAGGTGGGTGGGACAAAAGGATGCCCAGGGGAGGGAGAGAGATTGGGAGCTGCATTATGCACGAAGAACTCACCAGGCAGCCTAGCAGCCAAGCAGGCACAGATGAAGCAGGTACTTAAACAAGATTCACACAAAGGCAGCAGAAGTGCCCAAATCTGAGGTTCAAGCATGCATGAGAAATGTCAGCATTTATACAGGACAGTAGGTTATGAATACATCCTGATTTTGCATTCCAAAAAGCAGGAAAAAGGCAGCAATTCAGCGTGGGCAACAGGTTTTAGCCAGCTCAGTATTAGGCACAGCCAGAGGATTTTGAGCAGCAGGATTCGATAATCAGACATACAGGCAGCATACAACTTCAAAGTAAAGCATGCAGAAACAGAGCCCATCTAATTCGAATTTCAAATATACAGCCACAAAAGCATGATTTAGGTAAAACCTGCAGATTTCAAAGCATCAAGGTGAATTAGGTGAAAGAGCAAAGCGTTTGGTGCACCCATATTTAGAGCAACAGGATAGAAATAAGGTCCAGTTAAAAATGCCCACATCAGAATACAACCGTAGATTTTAGAACAACCAAATTACATTTTAAGAAGTACAGCTAAAAATGCCCACAGCAGAATACAACAGCAGATTTTAGAACATCCTGATTCGAGTTTAGGAAATCCAGTTAAAAATGACCACATGGTGGCCACTAGGGGGCGCAGAGAAGTAAGTCGCTCTCTGTGTATCTCCTCACCAAAGCCCCCCCCCCCCGTAGAGCCCTGGCGCGAGGTGCTGACTTCCCAACACCCAAGTCGCTAAACAATGGGGTCTGCCCACGAGCAACTCCGATCTGGAAACCCACGGAATGAGAAGATCCACCATTGAGCCCTGACGGTGCGGGGAACCTGCCCTCCATACCACGACAGAGGACAACGCGGATCCCTGCCAGTGCACCGTAGACTTAGCCGGCGAAGCGGAGGGCCTGGCGTGGCGAGCAGACGTCCCTCTGTGTGTGCTTCCAATTGGCCCCCCAATCCTGGGCCAAAATCACTCTCTGTCTCCCCCACCCCCAATACTGCTACAGTGAGACTGCGCTTCAACCGTCTGGAGAGCCAAACGCAAACAGAGCCCGGAGAAACCTCCTCTTACCCCTCCGAGAGCCAGAGCAACGCAACAACAAAACCAGCCGAAGAGAGAGGGAGGAGTGGACAAATCCCCAGTCGGTACGGCCCCCCAGGGGCAACAGCGCATGAACATAAGGAGCCAGGAGGCATCCCAACAGCTTCCTGGAGCCACGGATCTGGTCCCTGCAAGGCCACTGCAGCGACCCAACCCTGGGAGCTTCACAAGAGGGGGCCGGCCTGCCATATCAACGTGCAGGCCACAGCTGGTCTGCCCCCCATACAATCCAGAGCCAGTCAAAGACTTTAGGGCCAACCAGCAATTGGGCGCCTAGGAGGGTGTCCCTAAGGTGCAGTCTTGATCTCCCATTTTGCATCTGAGCCGAGTGGCAAAAGGCTTTGAAAGGACACTTCCCCTATAAAACTCTCATCTGGTCATGGTGGTAAAAAGACAAGGGGGCCCCGGGGGACAACCTGCCTTAACCAAAAAGGAGAGACCTGCGGTGGGGACCCAGGCTCTGTGCATTCCCACAAGTGAACCTCACGACCCCCTCCAGGGAGTCGAAAGCCTCCACCCCATGACTAGGCGAGTACACTCTTGGGGACAGCCTCCCACTGAGGTTTGAGGAGCCCCAAATTTACGTCCCTGTGGCGCAGTTGACCCAACACCTCAGGAGCATACCTGAGCTGGGCAGCCGCTCTAAAGAAGTACCAGTCGACCAGCTGCCCCAGTGTGTTCAGGACACCAGGACCAACACTGCACCACCAGCCCAGGAGGAGTCCAACTTGGTGAGCAAAGGCATAACAGCGCTCCTAGAGGAAATAAGGGGCTTCAGGGCGGATATTACAAAAAGACTGGATGGTCTCGACAAGAAAGTGGACAGCATGGAGGACCGCATCCAGTGTCTTGAAGCAAACCAATCGTCAGTGGACATTCTAGAGTCACTGATTGACATGCGCTTGTCCGAGCTGGAAAGGAGGGAAGAGAAGTGTGCACTGAAGATGGACGATTTCAAAAAACCATGCGCATAGGAACAATCTAAGATTTTTTGGCTTTCCGGAACATGAGGGTGAGAAGCAGTCCGACATTATGAAAGCCATCTATAAAGAAATCAGGAAGCTTTTTAATGTAGGGAACACCTGTAAACCCACCATTGACAGGGCCCGTAGAGCTGGCGGGGGATCCCGTGGTCCAAAAACGGTTTTAGCCAAGTTCCACTATTACACGGAAAAAAACAAAATCTTGGAGATGGCAAGAAAGAAGGGCCCGGTGGAATGGGAGGCATCGCAAATCACTGTATTCCAAGATCTCTCAGCCTTCACTGTGTCCAGAAGGAGACTCTGCGCTCGGCTTACGAAATGGCTGAGCTCCAAGGGAGTCCGATACAGATGGGGCTTCCCGTTCTCCCGTTCTTTCAAACTGGGCAGCTAAAAATACCATCTGGTGTCTGAGGACAACATAAATAGAGTAACACAGGAACTTCTCAGTGAATCAACCTCGAAATCCTCTGTGGAAGCCCAGGGGAGCTCACAGAATGCCGACATGGCCACCATTGGCTTCAAGAAACTGAACCCTGAGTCCCCCACGCAGTTGTGAGGGGTAGCCCCCTCCATGCTGCTAGCTTGAAAGGGGAGACACAAAGTTTCTAGCATTGTTCCCTGGGTGAGGCCGGGGTCCCACTCCCACACACCGAAGTTGAGAGCGGAGGAGGAGCTTAATACTCTGGGGGAGGTAGCGGGCCTTGGTCAAAACCCACACGAGAATATCACTCACTGTACCGAGTTCAAATGTTGATGTGTTATCAAGGTGGTTTTATGTTGTGGGGGAGCGAGAGTAGAGCTTCCAAAGAAAGGGGCTTGATGGGGGGCTCAGAGATGCTAATCTAAGATTGGTAGCCCAAGGGTGGTGGAGCAGACGGTGGTCTGGCCCAGCAACATCGTTAATGTCACGTGGATCCCAGGCCCCAGGTGGGGAGGGGGAGAGAGTTGGGGGTTAGTTTTGGTCACACAGGTCTTAAGGGTTGACAAGTTAAAAATACTTGGGACCACTCACCAGGAATCAGTAACGGAAGCACGGGCCAGCAAAAGGCTGATATAACTCACTCTTAGGCACAGCAGATTTAATACGCAGTGTTTATTGAAAACGTCATCTTGTGTAATGGTTAGAACAATAGGCAATGTGGCAGTGGGTTCTCTGAACACAAGAGGCCTGAACTCCCCTCATAAAAGGTTGCTGACCATCCGTGAATTCAACCGCCTGAAACTTGATCTGATGTTCCTTCAAGAGACCCACTGGCAGAAAGGGATGGAGCCTTCCCTGAAGGCGAAATCCATAGGGGGTGCGTTCCACGCATCTTGTGCTTCTAAAAGGAGAAGGGTAGCAGTGGTAGTCACAAATAAACTTAATTTTGTCCTGAGGTCACATTTAAAAGACCCTGATGGCTGCTTTGTGGTGGTAAAAGGGGGAGTGAGGGGGCACGCTTTAACTGTGTTCACCATTTACTGCCCGACGAGGACCAGGAACAGTATTGGGAATCAATTAGAGGAAAGGATTGTGGAAGGTGCCTTGATAATAGGGGGCGGTCCTGGACACTGACCCGGATAGGAAAAAAGCATCCCAACACACAGCTTAGGAGAGCTGCCCGCTTTCAGCAAGTCAACTCTTATCTGGGGTGGTGGATTCTTACATTCGGGTACAAGGCAGGGACCCCCCTTTCACCTATTGCTCAATAGCGCACAACTCTTTTCAAGAATCGTTTATATCCTCGTAGACGCCTCCCACCAGAGTGCGGTCCAAGAGTCCACGACAGAATCAATCCTGTGGTCAGACCATGACCATGTGAAGGTTAGCATGGAGGAATTCCCTACACATAAGCTAGAATCCAGGTGATCTTGAAACAACATGTTACTGAAAGACAATGCGCAAGCTCTAGTGGTACTAAAGGTGATTAGAGACTACTTCGATCTAAATGATAATGGAGAGGTGAAGGTCCAGAGAGTATTGGAGCCTTTAAAGCCACAGTAGAGGAGTGCTGACAGGAATGGGGGCCAGGAGGAAAAGAGAAAAAGTAGCAGAGGAGAATTCACTGAGGGGGAAAAGTGAAGCCTTACAGCCGGGAGGGAAGTTGAAATCCCAAATGCTCCCAGGGGATCTAAAAAAGCTCCAGGATTGCAAGGACAAATTAAAGGCCCTACTGGTTAGCCAGATGGAACGGAAGCTGGCCTTCCTTAAGCAGAAGTACATGGAAAGAGGACAGAAATCAGATACTATTTTGGCATGGCGACTTCAGGAGCAGAGAAATAATAGGAGAGCGGCGATGATTCGCCCTGTGAGAGGAATGCGGCTCCTAGAGGATGCCCACATCACGGAGGAGTTCAGACTTTACTATGAATCCTTCTACAACTCGGAGTACAAGGGAGATGGAACACAAGACAACCTGCCTTTCCCCAGCCTACCCCCAGACAAAGCGGCAACCTTGGAAGCACCTTTTTCAGAGCAAGAGATCATAGACAACATTGCTAGCATGAAGGGGGGTATGACCCCGGGGGAAGACGGCTTCAGTGTCTATTTTTATAAACAAGTTTGATCTACATTAGTCCCTTTCATGGCCAGACTATTTAACGAGTCAATGGTATCAGACTCCCTCACAAGGTCCATGCTATCAGCCATAATCGTGGTCATTCCAAAAGAGGGGAAGGATCCGTCTCAGTGCCAATCCTACCTCCCTATTTCCCTACTTAATACGGGCGTCAAAATTATGGCAAAGGTATTGGCTAATAGACTTAGTCACCTCATGACCTCTCTTGTTCACGGAGACCAGGTGGGATTGATCCCGGGCCGTCAAGGCGCAGACAACATGCGGAAGACGATTGACTTGATGCACGAGGCGGTACGCCAACAAACAAGGGCTCATCTGGTATCCATAGATTCGTAAAAAGCCTTTTGATCGGGTTGAGTGGGGCTATATGGGAAAAGTCCTGCAGAAAATGGGGTTTGGAGGGAACTTGAGGCGTTGGATCGCTGCTCTGTACATCTCCCCTATAGCTAGAGTGGCAGTGAATGGTAAGCTTGTCAGGATCACGGATTCCAAATCTGCAGTAAAAGCCATCCCACGGTTTTGCCCAGTCTTGAAAACGAAGTGCTTCTTTCATGCCTCCAGCATGTCCCCATTATGGGTTGCTTCATGGTTTCCTACGAGGTCACTTGCCTGCAAGCACGTGTTGCGTTCCAGCTGGGGTTTGTCAGGGAAACGCTGGAACACACGCGGGGCAAGCAGGAAGTACAGGAAGCACTTATCACGGCGTTACGCAGGATCAGCTGTTTAAAGGACTCGTTATGCCGCTTGCACTGGCTTCTGATTACAGCAAGTATTGCGCTTTGTGGATTTTGTTTATTGATTTCTTGGTTACCAGACATTGTGCCTTGTCCCCCGACCTCCGTTTTGCTCTGCCCTTTTTGCTCTGTCTAAACCCACTCGATGCTGACCCCTGCCTGTGACCTGAACTGTCTCGTCTTGTCCCTGGACCTGTTGTTTTTGCCCGTTGCTGACCTCTGCTCGTTTTCTGGATTGAGTTGTCTGCCATTTTGACTTTGGATACTTTGGCCTGTTTTTCGAATTTACCTGAACTACGGACTGCCTCCATGTAATGTCTCTATTACTCTTCAGTCATTGCCTGCCTTCGGTGAACCATAAAGACATTTATTTCTTTTCTCAAGTTGACTAATCCAGGATTCTACTGCAAGGATTAGGTGTTCGCTTGCCGGCGGGTACTGCGTCTATTTTTGGACATTGTATTGATTTTGGTGACTTTTGTTTGCAACAAGAACTCGCGGATGCGTGCTATCGGGAATAGGGTTAATTGGAACTGTTTTCATCCTGGAACCTGGACACGCTACCCATGCTGGTAAAGAACCTCTACTCCCTGAAGCCTGAACACAACTTTCACGCGGGTAAAATACTTTTGACCTTAGTAAGTAAATTCAGCTGTATTGGATTATTGTTTAGCAGATACTTATTTCTGGAGTTTTCTTTTGCCTTAAAGGGGAACTACTGGCCACTTGGCTCTCTTCTTGTTTCCAATTCCTGACTTGGTTTACTGAGGTGAGCATTGTTGTCTCTGGTGGGTTTTCAGTCCAATACTGCCTTTGGTGCGCTAACTGGAGAATTTTCCCTTGCAGTCAGGTGGTGTTCCTCCATGTCTTTCTCTTAATTGACTGCTCTGCTGTATTTATGTCAGGCAGAGTGGTACATTATTAGGAAGAACTCTTTTGGCATCTGGTCTGGTATAGACGTGACAGAGGAAGCTCTGACAACACTCTCCTCTCCCCTCCACCTCTCCAGAGGAACAAGGCAGGGATGTCCTATCTCTCCCCAGATTTATGCCCTGACCATGGAGCCCCTGGCCATTGCAATTAGGGAGAATGCGGGGATGATGGGAATACGATGTGGGGCAACCGACTTTAAGCTCTTTCTGTTTGCCAACGATATTCTCTGTTACCTAACGAATGTTGAAGCAGCCCTTCCAGAACTCCTCAACCAGATAAACAGATTTGGTAGCTTCTTGGGACTTAAAATAAACATATCTAAATCTAATGTTATGCCCATAGGAGAAGACGATCCCGCCACCAGAGGTAGGAGGACATTCTGTGGCATGAGAGTTGAAAACTTTGCCACGCCTTACCTGGGAATCAAATTGCCCAGCGACCAGTCAAAACTGAGGGAGGTGAACTTCCCCCCCACAAATGAAAAAATAAAGAAGGACCTGGCACGGTGGACTCCTCTTACGTTGTCATGGTTCGGACGCATGGTGACGGTGAAGAAGAACGCCCACTCCCACCTGCTTTACATGTTTACTCTGCTCCCTGTGTCCCTTCCACAGTCCTTCTTTGATAAATTAAAACCCATGATCAATATCTTTGTATGCCAGGGTAAAAGACCGAGAATCACATTCACAACCTTAACTCTCCCCAGAGACCAGGGCGGGTTTGGCTCTCCAGACCTCTCGCATTATTACAAGGCGACACAGCTGAAAGTCCTTCTGGAGCATCTGAGAGATGACCAAGGTACTTATTGGACCTATCTGGAAGATGTACATACGCACCCAAAAGAAGCCAGGTATCTACTGTGGTCCCAGAAGAAGGTGATTCCTGAAAAAATCAAGACCCACCCAAGCCTTGCAGTGCTCTGGATCCTATGGAAAAAAAAATAAGACAAACCTACACCTTTCCACTTGGCCATCCCCGTTGAGTTCAATATGGGGGGATCCCTTTGACTTGGGATGTAGGGGCTTCCACACCATGCCAATGTAGTCAGACAGGGGTCTGGAGAGAGTAGGCCAGCTTTTCCCAGGAGGAACCTTCATTGAATATGGACCCTTGAGTGAAATCCTGGGTAAAGACTTCATGTCTGTGTTTGAATATTTGCATCTAAAGGGCCTCATGTCCGATCCCAAATGGCTCCCAGAAATTTTGCAACCACTCACACCCCTCGAGAAAACTCTTAGCGAAGCCCCCGGGTGGAAGGGTATCCTATCCAGATAATACAATGTCCTGGTAACCTTGGAACTAGATGGCAACGAGTTTTAAACAATTCTGGGGGGAAAAAGTGGGGAGTCAAATCCCAGACACCACCTAGAAAGTGATTTACAGACTGATGTCCTCGGGTAACCTCTACACATCGGCAATGGAGCATAACTTTAAGCTGCTCTACTGCTGGAACCTGCCCCCATGAGATTGTCAAAGATGTTTCCGCTCTGTCCAAGGGATTGTGGTCTGGTGGGGTCGTGGTTCCATATGTGGTAGGAATCTCCAAAGGTGAGAGTATATTGGGCCGAGGTACTTAGTTGGATCAAAGACACAGTGCAAATTGCCCTGGGATTGGATCCTCTCGAGGTACTGCTGGGTGCCCCAGACATTGAAAACTGTGAGTTTAGACTACCAAAACTAGTAGAATCAATGTTGAGAGCGCAGAGAGTAACCCTGGCCCAAAACTGGAAGAACAAAGTCACACCATCAACAATCAAAACGAAATTATGGGACATCTATACATATGAAAAACTGGCGGCGATGGTCAATGACTGCGTGGAGTCATTCTCCCTTGATTGGGGTACCTTCATGCTGAAATGGGGATGCAGAAGTACAGGCCCGTGAAGGGGCCCCTGGTGTAAAAAGAAGTATTCAAGCTCAAGCCCTCTACCGGAGGAACTTATTGTTGAATGTAGGAGTCAACGTGTAGAACCCTTGCCTAGGCCCTGAGTGCCACCTGTGCCAAACTGCAATCTTATTTTCTCTTGTCACCTGAAGAGGTCACCATGTTTTTCCCTAATTATGTGAGGGGGCTGGGCAACAGGGTGGGGGAAAGTTGTGATTTTCTCTCTTGTTGACCTATGGTGCTTGTGTGCCTTTTCAAAAATGCTAATAAACATCAAAGTTTTTTTTTTAAATTACCACATTAGAATGCAGCAATCATTTTCAGGAAATGCAGAATCGATGATATAAATCCAGACAAAAAGATAGCATTTGAAAGCAGCAAGCGGATGCAGCACAAGTCAGCTGAGTAACTGGGAAAAGAGGTGAAATGCGACACTAGTAACTTATAGTGAGCTGATGGTAGTCACACAGTTAGGATAAGTTGGCAACAGCAGCAGAGACCAGACTAGAAGGAGAAATATCAGGAGGCAGAGGGGAGGTAGGAAGTTAGTGGTTTTGTTTCAGGGGAGAATGCAACATGGAGGTTGCAGGGAGAGAGGTAGGAGCAGGCATGTGCGAGCGAGGATCAGGTAGCAGAAGAGGGAGGAGGTGCTCATGGTGCGCTTACCGACAGGGGGGCAAAAAATCATCAGAGGCAGCCGGATGAATCAAGATGCAGGGTGGCACAGCACGGGGGCCACTGCAGCCACTGCTGGACAGGCCAGACAGGGGCTTTGTAGTGGGGCCTTGCAGAGGTGGCCGGCGTTCGCCTGCTGGCTCCCTCAATTGGCCAGAAAATATCAAATGCAGCCAATCACAATGCGGCGGGCACCGGGCTCAACGAATGCTGAATGCAGCTCATAAAGGGGGCAGCCATCTTATTGTGTTTAAAAAACTATTTTCACATAAGTCCATGTGGGCCTATCTGCATGATGAGGCGGCATTGGAGGCATCCGAGGATTTTGGGATTAATTCTTCTGAGATAGCAGGCAGGGGAGTTGTATACAGTCACCGGTCTGCGGGCAAGATGTGATAGCCAAACAGGGGTCTTGGAAGTGGGCCTTGCAGAGGGGACGGCGTTCAAAGAAGAGTGCAAGAAGACTACAGAAAAGACAATAGGGATGAAAATACTACTGGATGTATGGGCAAAGGCAGACAGAGAGACACAGACTTTCACCGTACTACAGTCTCACTTACAGCAATGTCCCCTTTTCCCTCCAGGGACAAGGTTGTCATTTCCCCCAGATCTACACAATTACACGGGACGATGGTTATGGTGCAGGTCCGACGGAACAGAGACTGCAGCCATATGACCTGGAGTTTGGATGAACAAGTGAATTACTATGGTCATCTGGGAGGAGTTGTGACAGTATGATTCCCAAAGCCATATGTTAACAAGGAAAACATCCAAGGTGGTGGTCTATATATATCGACCATAGGAGGGATTGAAGAGGGAGACATGAATGTGGCCCTCGTTGCAGCGGCCCCCCCTCATCTCAACATCACAGAAACGAGAGATGTACATCGTTCCTGGCCCCTTCCTCCCCATCACTGATGTACAGCAGATGTGAGAAACGTTATTGACTCAGACAGCGATTTAGACCGCATCCTGATGACATTGTTGAATAGATATGTTTGCAGTCGATGGAGCAAGTAGCCTGACTGTAACCACGCAGAAGGCTGATTACGTGACGACTAAGACTATGGCATAGATGTGTTAGACATGAAGCACATATGCATTCCTGCATGAAGCTACGCACACACTTCGATTAAATTGCTTTTAGACATGAAGAACAAGCTTATGACTCACTTAGATAGAGGACAGACACACCTTTGCTATGCAGTAACCGCATATTGCACAAGAATACATATAGACTGCTTGCTGACGCTTAAGGCAACTAACATGAGCAGCCATGTAAATAAAGATGGAAGCCACAGCCCCATTGAAATGAATGGAAGGCGCTGAAAGGGCTTGAGAAGGCAGAGAGACCTGACACGCAGATTTCTCAGACGGGCGCAGACCAGGCTGTCAGTGCATCTATTGTGCACAGCCTTGCCAAGGACACAGAAGGAGAGAAAGTTGCAGAACAAGTCAGCTGAGTAACTGGGAACAGAGGTGAAATGCAACACTAGTAACTTATAGTGAGCTGATGGCAGTCACGTGGTTAGGATAAGTTGGCAACAGTAGCAGAGGCCAGACTAGAAGGAAAAATATCAGGAGGCAGAGGGGAGGTAGGAAGTTAGTGGTTTTGTTTCAGGCGGGAATGCAACATGGAGGTTGCAGGGAGAGAGGTAGGAGCAAGCATGTGCAAGCGAGGATCAGGTAGCAGAGGAGGGAGGAGGTGCTCATGGTGCTCTTACCAGCGGGGGGGGCAAAAAATCATCAGAGACAGCCAGATGAATCAAGATTCAGGGTGGCGCGGCACAGGGGCCACTGCAGCCACTGCTGGTCAGGCAAGACAGGGGCCTTGTAGGGGGTTCTTGGAGAGGTGGCTGGCGTTCGCCTGCTGGCTCCCTCAATTGGCCAGAGAATATCAAATGCGGGCAATCGCAATGCGGCGGGCACCGGGCTCAACAAAGGCTGAATGCAGCTCATAAAGTGGGCAGCCATCTTATTGTGTTTAAAAAACTATTTTCACATAAGTCCATGTGGGCCTATCTGCATGATGAGGTGGCATTGGAGGCATCCGAGGATTATGGGATTAATTCTTCTGAGATAGCAGGCAGGGGAGTTGTATACAGTCACCGGTCTGCGGGCAAGATGTGATAGCCAAACAGGGGCCTTGTAAGTGGGCCTTGCAGAAGGGGACGGCGTTCGAAGAAGAGTGCAAGAAGACTACAGAAAAGACAATAGGGATGAAACTACTACTGGATGTAGAGACAAAGGCAGACGGAGAGACACAGACTTTCAACGTACTACAGTCTCACTGACAGCAGTGTACCCTTTTCCCTCCAGGGACAAGGTTCTCATTTCCCCCAGATCTACACAATTACATGGGACAATGGTTATGGTGCAGGCCCGACGGAACAGAGACTGCAGCCATATGACTTGGAGTTCGGATGAACAAGTGAATTACTATGGTCATCTGGGAGGAGTGGTGGCAGTATGGATCCCAAAGCCATATGTTAACAAGGAAAACATCCAAGGGTGTGGTCTATATATATCGACCAGAGGAGGGATTGAAGAGGGAGACATGAATGTGGCCCTCGTTGCAGCAGTCCCCCTCATCTCGACATCACAGAAACGAAAGATGTACATTGTTCCTGGCCCTTTCCTCCCCATCACTGATGTACCACAGATGTGAGAAAGGTTTTTCACTCAGACAGCGATTTAGACCGCATCCTGATGACATTGTTGAACAGATATGTTTGCAGTCGATGGAGCAAGTAGCCTGACTGTAACTGCGCAGAAGGCTGATTACGTGACGACTAAGACCATGAAATAGATGTGTTAGACATGAAGCACATATGCATTCCTGCATGAAGCTACGCACACACTTCGATTAAATTGCTTTTAGACATGAAGACCATGCTTATAACTCACTTGGATAGAGGACAGACACACCTTTGCTATGCAGTAACTGCATGTTGCACAAGAATACATATGGACTGCTTGCTGACGCTTAAGGCAGCTAACATGAGCAGCCATATAAATAAAGATGGAAGCCACAGCCCCATTGAAATGAATGGAAGGCACTGAAAGGGCTTGAGAAGGCAGAGACCTGGAATGCAGATTTCTCATAGGGGCACAGACCAGGCTGTCAGTGCATCTATTGTGCATAGCCTTGCCAAGGACACAGGAGAGAACGTTTCAGATTAGCAGAAGAGATAGGACACCTGCAAGTGGAAAAGCTGAAAATCCTCATAAATGCAAGTAGGAAAATTATGTTTGTGGTCCCTAAACTCGTGACTTGAACCTGAAAAACAAAGCGTATTTATTCAATCCAGATGGGGACAGCTGTTCCCATCCAACCAAAGGCAAATGATACAAAAGTAATATCAGGTTCAATGCCTAATGTTCTGTCTCAAGGCCTAGAGGATGAGAGATGGTAACTTGTTGGGTACATGCAGCACCTCTGGGGCTATTCTCACCACCTTGAATAGTTGCTCATGGGCTGGTAACTTTCAAAAGTGCCATGGCTGAGAAGACCCCCTTGAACCAATTCTCGCTCACCTCCCACGCTCTCTTACGCTTTGTTGCACGGTCCAATGACAGCTTACTAACCTGACATATTTGTAGTTGCAAAATTTAGGAGGGAGTCAACCAATAGGGTTACTAACCCCATTTACATCCTATATGTAATCTACCTCACTAACCAATCACATGTTACCTTAGGGTTTTGCAATGTATCATTCATTTTGTCACATCACATCAGTCTAAATGTTCGTGACGAGCCTGAGAGTGACGAGAAAGTATTGGAGAATTGCGTTTTGTCCATAACTTGATCCCTGTTTTCGAAAGCTTTCAATAAACAGTAATATTTGTCATATGTTTGGAGTCTTCCGTTTTTCAGTGTGGGTTTTTCTCATGGCTCAGTTCCTGTTGCTTGTAATTGGGGACATTAACAATTCCTCGCCTTACTTCAAGCCCATCCTTGATACCATTTACCTATAGGTGGTCTTTCAAACTGAGACCTTATCTTGAGAATTGAAATAATTGATTGTTAACTGAAACTGTGTTGTAAGTTTTATCATTGCTCCAAATCCCTACACTTCTAAGAAAGGGAACAGGAGGCAAACACTCAGAGGAGGGCACTTTATAGCAGAGCTTGATAACCAGAGGGAAACTCCAATAGTTAGCAGTTCAGGAATGACTAAAGCTAGTGTGTTTTCAGAGTTGAGCATTATTTGTCCCTGTAAAAACATTCTAAGTGCCCTTTTCAAATAGGAACATTTAGAATCCTGCTTCTGCCTAAGAATTTCTTTTATTCCTTGTGATGAACAAGTTACTTACCAACTGGTAACGTTCTTTCGATTGGATGTTCCTCCAACGTATTCCTCATCTTAGAGGTATTCCATCCAGCTTTGCTGCTATTCGGAGATTTTTTCGGCAGAGGGCGCCGTGCGTCGATGTCGTCGAGTCGATGGTCCCTCGAAGGCCTCCATCGAGGGTGACGTCATCGGGTGTATAAGTAGCATGCGCGGCGCCCGTTGGCCTCAGTTCTGTTTTTCCTTTTTCACCTTTGATTTTGTACTGTGTAGATTGTGCCGGCAGACAGGTAACCGCCTTGCGAGAGTTGAGTTGCCAATAACCCGGAAAAAATCTACAGAGGGGTAGGCTGGGAGGGCGATGACGAATACGTTGGAGGAACATCCAATCGAAAGAACGTTACCAGTTGGTAACTTGTTCTTCGAGTGGATTGTGTCCTCCAACGTATTCCTCATCTTAGATAGACTCCCAAAGCAGTATCGATAATTTCTCTGGAGGAGGGTTTAGATTTTTCAGTGCCCTTATATGGCTGACTATAGTACTGCTTTACCAAAATTCAGCTCCTTAGTCTGGGAAGCATCCAGACTATAGAATTTTGAAAAGGTGTGCAGTGAAGAACAAGTTGCTGCTTCACAAATAGACCTTATTGGAACACCTCTTTGAAGGGCTGTCGAAGAGGCGATGCCTCTGGTGGAATGAGCCCTTAACACTTCTGGTGGGTCTTTTTGTGCTAATCTGTAGCATTCTGAAATGCAAAGCACAATCCAGCGTGATATTGTCTGTTTTGTCACTGATTGACCCAATTTCCTTGCGGTGTAGCCGATAAACAGTTGGTTGTCCACTCTAAGCTTGGAAAGCCTAGAGATGTAAAAGCTTAAAGCTCTTTTTGGATCCAACCTGTGTAATCTTTCCTCCTCCTTAGTAGGATAAGGTGGAGGATAGAATGCGGGTAGAACAATTTTCTGACTTAAATGAAAATCAGATACTACTTTAGGTAAAAATGAGGGTTTAACCCTCAATACAACTCTGTCCTTATGGAACACAGTATAGGGTGGCCCAGAAGACGGTGCCTGCAATTCGCTCACTCTTTTTGCAGATGTTAAAGCAACTAGGAAAGCAGTTTTCCATGTCAGTAATCCTAATGGACAAGTTTTTAAAGGCTCAAAAGGAGCACGCATTACGAATTTTAGAACCAGATTGAGATCCCAAATTGGCACTTGGAATGGGTAAGGAGGAAACACATTAGTGAGTCCCTTTAAGAATTGCACTACCAAAGGAATTTTAAAATAGGAGCATTCTTCCAACGAGCGCTTGAAGATGGAAAGCGCTGCAAGATAACCTTTAATGGTTCCAACATTTAGACCGCTATGCTAGGGACAAGAGGAAGGACAGTACTTCTGGAAGAGAACATAGAAAAGGATCGACATTCTTTTCTCTGCACCAGTTGCAAAACTTCCTCCAACAGCAACGGTATAGAGATTTTGTTGCTGGCCTTCTTGCCGAAAGCAGCACCTCCATGACATCATCTGGAAGGTCAAAATCCTTGTATCTCAGTCTTTCAGATACCAAGCATGAAGGTTGAGAGTTTTGACCTCTGGATGGAGAACCTGACCCTCCATTTGTGAGAGAAGCTCCTCTCTCTGAGGGAGACGTACTGGGGGACAGATGGACATGTCTAGAAGGTCCGAGTACCACGTTCTCCTGGCCCAATCCGGGGCAATTAGGATCATGTGGTTCCGAACTGTCTCAGTCTCCTGATGACCTGAGGAATGACGGGAATCGAAGGGAACGCGTACAATAGTGGGAAATTCCACTCCACCACGAACACGTCTTCCAGGGCTCCTCTCGGGGGAAATTCCCTTGAGCAATACCTTTCGCACTTCCGGTTGATTCCGGTCGCAAATAGGTCTACTTGAGGGTTTCCCCAAAGGGTGAAGATCTCTTGAATTACTTCCTGAGCCAGTTCTCATTCATGGGACACCGTGCTGTGCCTGCTCAGAGCATCTGCCGTCATATTCTCCTCCCGGCTAGATGGACTGCCGTTAAAGAGATTCCTTCCTGAATTGCCCAATACCAGAGCTGCATTGCCTCTCTGCACATAGGTAGTGCCCCTACACCTCCTCTTTTGTTTAGATAATGCATGGCCACTGTGTTGCCTGTCATTATCAGGATATTTTTTCCCCTGACAGATGGCAGGAAAGCTTTCAGCGCTAGTCTGATTGCTCTCAGCTCTAAAAGGTTGATGTGTAGTTTGGACTCCGATGGAGACCAACGACCGCTGATTCTCAGATCATTGGCATGAGCCCCCCACCCCATGATTGAGGTGTCCGTCACTACTGTGATCTCTGGCCATGGTTGCCAAAAAAGTTCTCCTTTTAGGATGTTCTCTGTACAAGTCCACCATAGAAGACCTTGTCGAACCTTGTTCCGAATCTGGAGAAGATCCGTCATTTGACCTGAGAACTGGGACCACTGAGTCTTTAGAGCCCATTGAAGGGATCTCATCCTCAAACGTGCCTCTGGCACCAGGAAGATACAGGATGCCATGAGGCCGAGCAACCTTAAGAAGTCATAGGCCTGGAGATTTTGGGCATTTTGGAATTTGGAAACCATCTGAAGAATGTCTTGAGCCCTCGACTTGGGAGGCGAGCTCTTTCCCAAGGATATGTCTAATACAGCTCCTATGTACTGGAGCTGTTGGGAAGGTGTCATTTGAGACTTCTTGAAATTTAGGGAGAAGCCCAGTTTGTGGAGGAAGTGGCAAGTGACTTTCAGATGATCCAGTGCTTGTTCGGCAGAACGTGTCCTGATCAACCAATCATCCAGGTAGGGATAGACGTGAATCCCCCCTCTCCTGAGGTGCGCTGCCACCACTACCATTAACTTGGTGAAGACCCTAAGGTCTGGAGGTCAATCCGAATGGCAGGACTTGAAACTGATAGTGTGAGTCGCCAACTACGAACCTCAGATATTTTCTGTGCTTGAGATGAATCGGCACATGAAAATAAGCATCCTGGAGGGCCAATGACACCAACCAGTCCTGAAGTTGAAGGACCTGAAGGATCTGAGAAAGGGTAACCATCTTGAACTTGTCCTTCCTGAGGAACTTGTTCAAGTTTCTTAAATCCAAGATGGGTCTCAATCCTCTGTCCTTTTTGGGGATCAAAACATACGGGGAGTACCACCCCTTGTTCTTCTCCGCTGCAGGTACTGGTTCTATAGCACCTTTCTCCAGCAGGATTAGAACTTCCTGCTGTAGGAGCGGGTCTGAAAACTTCAAAGGGTGTCTCCCTGGTGGATTGCTTTGATGTTGCGTTAGAAAAGGAAGGCAGTAACCTTGGGCTATTATTTCTAGAGCCCAAACATCTGAAGTAATGGCTCGCCATTCTTGCAGATGCTGTGACAGCCTGCCTCCAACAGGTGTCTTGTGATGCAAGTCCTCAAAGTGGTTTTGTGGCGGTTGCTGCAGCCACTGATGGCAGAGAGGCTGTAGCTGTAGCTGGCTTTGCACGTTTTGCTCGTCCACCACGAGTTGCCTTTCTCTGGCCCCTTTGACTGGCCATTCCTCTCGCCTTTCCCTATGAGGAGTAGTAACGATAGGATCATCCCCTCCACGATTGTCCTGGCACACGAAAAGGCTGAGGTTGCCTAATAGCAGCCCCTAAAGATTTGGCAGCTGCTTTGGAAGTCTGTAACCTCTCAAGGCTCTCGTCAGCCTTGCTGCCAAAAAGGTGAGACCCGTTAAAAGGCATGTTCAGAAGGCGGTTCTGTCCGTCCCGTGCAAAACCCGACTTCCGGAACCACGCAAATCTGCACATTACCGTGCTAGTGGCTTACACTATCCGCAGTGTCCAATCCAGATTGAAGGGATTCCTGCATGGCTTCCTTTCCATCTCTAACGATGGCTAGGAACCCTTCCCTTTCGTCCCCTTCTAGTATGTGCTCCGGCGCCATTGCGATGCACTCCCACAGAGTGTACGAAAACTTTGCCAAGGCACATGTGGAGTTGGCAGATTTTAAAGCCATACTCCCAGCTGAAAATACCTTCCGTGCCCAGCGATCCACATGCTTATCGTCCCTGTCTGGAGTGATAGAAGGGTACGCAAGTTTGTTAGAAGCTGTGGCTGCCTGTATGACCAGACTCTCAGGAGTGGGATGTTTGGACAGATAGCCGGGGTCGCTACTGGCAGGGCAGTATTTTGAGGTGAGGGATTTATTTACCGGAGGAATAGAATCCGGAGTTTCCCAATTTTTGGCCACTCTATTTTGCAGGGCTACATGAAAGGGTAGTACTGGGTCTTCGGTGGGACCATGGTCCAATATATCTGTCAAATCATCCTGGATGAATTGGGCTGATGGTCTAGCCCATCCTAAGTAATCTACTACCTACGTCATTAACTGACGGTATGATGGGCTGGCATGCTCTGCTGGTTCTGGTCTGCCAAAGTCATTTTCAGAAGATGTGTCAATGCCACTTGCATTGTGTAATGATTCCACCAAGTCCCGCATTCTGCTTTCTTCTGAAATCAGGCATTCTGGGACATTTGGGGTGCCATATTCTAGCCCAAAAGGTACATTCTCCTCATCAGATCTGTCCTGTTCCTCATAAATTGAGGTCAGGGACTTCAAAAACTCCTTCCTAGGGAGAGACTTGAAAACCTTCTCTGGGAGAGGAGGAGGAAGAGGTGTATTATATTACAGGTCTTGTAACCCTGTCTTTCCCTTTTTCTGGCAGGCCTGGCTTAGCTGGAGCCTATCGCGCTGAGGGCTTTGGGGTCGACGTCGACAAAGGCGTCAATGACGTTGACGAAATAGTGGTCGTCGACGGAGCCTGCTTCGAGGGCGTCGAGGAACTCTTCGAAGATTTGCCCTTCGAGGTGCGTTGGGTCTCGGACAGCTTTGGTGACCTCGAGCGGTCAACTCGACTCGAGCGGTCCTTTTTCGCTCGGTGTCCTGGAAGGTTCTCTATCCTTCCTTTTTCGATCACCCGGGCTCGAGGGCGCGCGAGTGTCGGAGCGATGATGCTCCCGGCCGGCTTCCGAAGAAGGCGCGGATCGAGGCTTTGCTTTCTCAAACACCTCCATCATTTTGACCCTGAATGCTTCCCACTCTTCGGAGGACGACTGTTTCGTGGGGCATTTCATTCTTTTTGGGGACTTGTCTGAGGACGAGGTGGAGGGGGACCTGTGGCGTCGTTTCTTCGATTTTTTTCGTCGAAGACAACGAGCGATGGGAATCGCTTCGGGACCTGGACCGATGCCTTTCGCGTCGAGGAGATTTCTTCTCACCGGACCTCAACTCGACGCTAGAGGCTTTATGGTCAGGTTTGCCACCTAGCTGTAGCTTTCCCCTCCTTTCTCACAGGACCTTCCCCGTCATCGCCTGACACTTCGTACAGGCCTCCATGTCGTGTCCTTCTCCGAGGCACCACAAACACTCTCGGTGCGGGTCTGTGATCGACATTTTTGAACCGCACGACTTGCACTTTTTGAAACCCGTTCTCGGGGTCGTGGTCTGTGTCGATGACGAGGACATATTCGATTATTTACTATTTCTTCACAGAGCTCGAGGTGCGCCGAATCTCCGAAGCAACGTATACTGTGGAAAAACGGAACTGAGGCCAACTG
Organism: Ambystoma mexicanum; assembly: GCF_040938575.1. Lineage (NCBI taxonomy): Eukaryota > Metazoa > Chordata > Amphibia > Caudata > Ambystomatidae > Ambystoma > Ambystoma mexicanum. The sequence continues at coordinate 1,365,894,271 of NC_090934.1, forward strand.
GCGCCACGCGTGCTACTTATACACCCGATGACGTCACCCTTGACGGAGGCCTTCGAGGGACCATCGACTCGACGACATCGACGCACGGCACCCTCTGCTGAAAAAATTTCCAAAGACCAGCAAAGCTGGATGGACTACATCTAAGATGAGGAATACGTTGGAGGACACAAACCACTCGAAACATTGTTACTTTGTTTCTGGAACCACAAAGGAAGCTAAACAATAGATGTTGGTGTAGACCAGTGACAATGCCCGGCCTCCACCCTAGAGCCTTAAGAAAATCCTTTAGTCGGAAAATAACACTGTGGGTGAACAACGAGATCAAGCAGTCAACCTGAAACCATGTGATCCTTGTTAGAGAACTTAAAGTAAAGCTACTCCTCAAGACATCTGTGACTACTCCAAGACAGTTGACTAGTGAGATGATCAGATGCAAATGTTTCCTTTTTACATTTTCGACTTCTAAAGTCCGATCCATGCTTCAGTCTAGATACTGCTACCATTGCTGCCTGTGGACTTGTCTTGTGTTGATGCTGCTGGTACCACCCAGAGTGAGGACCAACCCACCTACCTAGACCTGAGGAGGAGGTCATGTGATCTATCACATGACCTTCAAAGACCGTTTTCCTTAGACACCTCTGTGCTCTCCTCCATCACCGCAGCTGTCAGGTGCTTGCCTTTCGTCCCTGCTACTCGGACCTTGCGGAGTGAGGTCCCACCTGCATGCCGGGACCTAATGAGTGGGTTTAAAAACAAACCATGTGACCTATTGTTCTTCTTCCTCAGAGAGCTCCATGTTCTCTTTTCCATCACCACGGCTACCTGGTGACCCCCCAGTCTCAAAAAGGTTTGCTGGGTGGCCAACACTGGTAGAGGAATTGTGGTGATGAGGAGAAAGAACCTGACGGACGAAATGAGGGCTTGGTTGTAAAACTCCACAGGAACAAGTCAAGGATACGAAAATGGGTGGTTGGGGCCTTTTGCTGGGATCACAGCAGCCAGCAACACACCAATGATGGTTGCACGTATTTTTATTGCGGCTATTTTCACAGCAGCTATTTCAACCGTGGTGTTTTCACCGCTGCCGTTTTTCTTTTTTAATGGGGCTTTCCTCAATCCTCCATCCAACCCACCCCCACCACCTCACCCTGCCACGCCCCACCCCCAAATCTCCTACCCAAACACACAATACATATATATCTTTTTTTTTTCAAATGACCAAAAACGGCCGTTGCAAAAACACCACAGTGACAATAGGCACGATCAAAACATGGTAACCGCCGATAATGAATGACGTTGTGAGGTGCAGGGCGTGGGCATGGAGCTTGATTTTGAAATAGTGGTCTACTCAGATGGGCTGCATCTACTGATGAGGGCTGAGCATGAGTGAAGTAGCTTCACACATGGTTAACTCTTTGGTTGCCTCTTAGGAGCACAGAGTCTACGCAGGATCCTAAGTTGATTTAGGCCAAACTGGTTTAACACCCCGAGCACCTCTCTGTCATGGTTCATCTGCATCCTCTTTCCCCACAATTCTTCTTTACCCCATTTCATAACCTCTTGCGTGTCGATCAGCGAAGTCTCCCGAAAATGCCACTGGTGGTATCAGATGCTATACACTATGGCTAAGGGGACTTGTTACACTTTAGTTGTAGTGCATGCAGGGTTTATTCAACAGCACATAAGAAAGGCTGGCATAAGAGAACAAAGGATAGATAATTCTCTATAAAAAGAATGGGGTGCAATGGAAACAAGCATTCGGTAGGGGACTTGGAATGGCTTGACATTGAAGGGACAACAGAAGCTCTTTGATATTATCTCCCTAAAGTGAAGTCATTTTTGATCCCAGATCATGCTCCGTAGCGTGGATCTCCTGAAACAAATGTACCAGCGCAAGGATCACCCATCGGCAGAGGCGTTGCTAGGAGGCACCAGGTCTTTTGGTTGTAGCCGCGGATAGAAGTTTGGGTGTAACAACCAAAGAGGCTAGCTAGCCCCCTGTCCCGACAGTCCCATAATTTGCATAGCCCCGGATCTTTTCCAGACCTAGCGACACCCCTGCCCATCGGTTTTTAGTTCTGGAACTTTTTCACTTTTATCATTTAAAATAGAAGTGGGTCAGACAAAAAAATGCAAACCTCCTTCTCCGACTCTGCGTGGCCTGAGGCGGAGAACCATCCAGAGGGATGTCTTCCCAAAGATTTAATGATAAAGAACAATTACGTTCTTCTGGTTTAAACTTATTTTATTAACTACAATATGCCACAAAAGATAATTGTAAGTGTTATGAAAATTAAACTCCTGGGTGGTATTACTGCTTTGTAATTGTGATCAATTTTGTACATTGTGTGCTAAGTTATATGAATGGATGTCTTACTGTCTGTTTTAACAGTTGGATGAATTATATTTTCAAGCTGTCCATGTTGTATTTAAGATTTTGTATTAACTTGCATATATCTAACAAACAGATAACATATGAATGCAGGGCCTCATGGCAAGTGGATGGCACTGCTTCCAAAGTAACTCTCTGAAGAACCCGATCAATACAAAAAGGACACAAAATACCAGGTGCCCAGCAAACCCTGACCAAGAAGGAAAAGAGAGGAATGAGGAGGGGGGCAGGGTCAAACCTTTGATTCATACGATAAGACGAGTACTATTCTTACATATACATCACCGTGACAGGATAATGACACACCCTGTCTATGTCCATAATGGGCGTTGGACCGTGTCCTCTGGTTAAGAAGGTCCCCTTCCACAAATCACGCAGAGCGCTTCCAGTATATAAGCTCCCCTAGGGGAGGGATCCACACGGCAGCACCATCTTGGATGTTCATGGGCAGGAGGACCCTGCAGATGCCTCTTTGGGAGGGCCCACCGTTTGGCATGGAGGTATGCAGGGCCTTGGTCCCTGAATGGGCTAGTGGGTGCCAGGGAGGCCCGGACCACATGATGAGATGACAATGGCATTCTCACAGCACTCTGTGGCTGCACAGTGGTGGGACACCGGGAATTAAGTTCTCAATAATCAGCTTCCCTGCCTGCTTCCTGTTTGCGTGCAGAGAGGCACTGTGTAAGAGAAGCCAAGCAAGCCCGAGGAACAGTGCGGAGAAAAGATACATCCAAAATAGAAGTGGTTGTGTGCGTGGGTGAGGTGAGGGGGAGATGCAGAGGTAATGGAGCAAGTTTGAGGGCAGTCAGAGCCACATGGGGCAGAAGTGGGTCACTGTGAGTCACAAGAGGGCAAAACATAGGGCATGGCCACCACATGGCACATGGAACAGAACTGAGCAAGGAGAGCGACATGGGATAGAACTGGAACATCAAGGAGCAAGGAAATGTGCATGATAGTGAATAGTGAAAGCAGGCATTTTATTTTGACAATGGGCTCATGGTTTTCTTTGAGTGCATGCAACATGGAAATATGTTTTACAGCGGAAATGCTGCCATATATTGTTGAGAAACCCCTTTTTATCTTATGTAAGGCCAAGCAGCATAGCAATGCGTTTTACAGCACTTACCATATTTTCCTCGTGATATTTTTGCCGTTGGCATTTTTGTTCTGGTGTTTTCAGCACGGCCATTTTCGATGAGTTAAAAAATATATTTGTGTTGTGCGTTTGGGGTAGGGGTTGATGGGAGTGGGTGGCAGGGTGCGTTATAGATGGTTTGGGGGTAATCCCGCCTCAAATAAAGGAAAATGCAGCAAAAAACGGATGCAGTGAAAACACCACAGCAAAAATGCCAACTGTAAAAAAAGCTGCGAGGAAAGGGCAGAAAACCATTTTACAGTGGCTGTGCTGGCATATCTTGTTCGAACAAGCCCCGTGATTTTATTTGGGCACAAACAATACTGGAATGAGCAGAACTGCACACATTGTTGAGACAGGCATCATGAGCTTCTTTGGGCACAAGAATCCTGAAAATGCGCTTTACAGTGGCAAGACAGACATATGCTGATAAAACAGTCCTCGTGCACTGATTTGGGCACAGCCTGCATGAAAATGTGTTTTGCGAAATAATCCAGTATTTTATTGGTGACTCTCATCTATTGGATTATTCTGTGTCATCTACAGAACAAACTCATTGCACGGATTGTTGCTTAATTTCTCTGAAAGGTATACTGTAAAATACACCCTTTCCTCCCATTGTTTAAAAAATAGTGTGTGGGGAAAGGGGCACATCGAGATTGATCTGGCATGTGAATGTAGCTGCTGTAGATTTCATGAGAAATCTTAATCAGATCTTGAACGCTGCCTTGAAACACGTTCTCTTTCATTACGCTTAATTAACAAGACACTGAAGACACATTGAAATGACATCATAAGATCACACAGTGGCATCTCAGGCCTCACCTTGGCAGTCAAGCAGGAAGCCCGAGAGCAAATGGGGCGAGATTTCCTCGACAACGGAGCAAAAAGCACAAAAGGCATGGGGCCCTTTCAGCGCCAGCTTGTCCAGAAGGCACTCGGCTCTCTTCCTGCAAGAGTCCTGCGCCACAATCTCCTCGTATTCCTGCAGGGAAAAGACGTTCTCATACACCAAGTGGGACAGCACCCGGTGGACGTCCAGCTCCCCTAGCATCTTCTCCCGGTGGTTATTGAGCACGACAGAAGCCCCCCTCTTCCTGTCACCATTTTCCTTCCTAGCTGGCCTAGCCAGGTTATAAAACCAGGCGGTGGCGGTCCTGCCGAACATGGCAGCGCCTGAATCCCAGGCGCAGAACGCCACCTCTGCATTAACCTCGGTGGGCAGTGCACTCATCCTGTGCAGGGACCGGGCACAAATGCATAGTGATGGCTGCGATTCTTCCAGCTCTGCTGGGATGCGAAGGGCCCCCGGTGCACGCAGGCGGGGATGCACGACGGCTCAGCGCCTGCGGCCACTGACCTAAGCCGATTACTTGGCACTAATCAGCCCCTTGGAACCGTTCACTTCGCCTCAGGCTCACACACATTAAGGAAACTGCCAATTGCCGCAACTGCCACATGGTGTTTAACTGAATGATCCGTGCTCCCCCAGAGACATACATGCACACGGAGTGTGCACGCCATGTTGTTTTGTATTGTACAAAACGCAGCTGAAACACCAACTAACACTTTCTTTTTTCGGAGGCATATGTATTATAAAGCACATTTTATAGTTCTATGTTTTTGTCAACGTATTAATGATGGAACCGAGGTCACTGACCCAATCGAGGTCATGACTAAATAAATTGTAGTGTCACCCAACCAACCCAGGGCTCCTATTGACTAAATACATTGTAGTGTCACTCAACCAACCCAGGACTCCTATGACTGGTATTTCTATCAAACATCTGATTTTAAAAGATTGAGTCTTCCTTTATTTTAAGCCTAAAACTGACATGAGGCTGTGTGTGTGTGTGTGTACAGAGGCAGAGCAGAGTGAACCATGCCCATGCTTTGTGATAAAGGAGAGGGCTTTACCTAGGACCACAAGCCACCCTATTCTTTCCAGTAATGATTCTGTCACTTCTGACTGACAGAAGTTATGATCTTGGGCGAGTCATCGCATCACATTGTGTCCTAGTTGAAACTGTTGCATTCCGTTTGTGCAAAGAAACTGGCTTTCAATTAATGAAGCACTATACATGTAACATGACTAATCTAGTGGACAACTGCTTATCAGAGGTTCGTGATCATGAATTTGGGAAAGCCACTCATTATATGAAAGCAGATATAGAATTTAATGATAGGCATCAGGTGGCAGATTCATCTGCTCTGCCCATACCCCATATGTCTACCACTATTGTATTATTAATATCCCTACCACCCAGACAAGGTCTTGCAACTGGAGCAACATGTTCAGCAACTGACCGATGATCTGGGACGCATGCTGAGGGCTCAGTCCAATTCTCAACCTAACCCTGCTTCCTAGAATTCCCCAACAACCAGGTCTGATGCCCCAGGGGGAAAATGACGGGAGGAAAATCTAAGATAAACCACAGGTTACTGAGGAGGGGGCCCGGGTGGAGGGGAGATGTCAAGCCATAGAGGAAGCTTCCTTTCTCACCCAAACAGAACGCCTAAAAACCTCTCAGCCTGAAAGAGTCTCTTCTACCCCCGGAATGTTAGAACCCAAAGAGCAAAGAGTAAGTAGCAGAGGCCAAAGAAGAGCCCACTTTGTGGAGGAACTCCAGATTATCACCTTTGAAAAAGAAGAATCCCTGGAGGATTGAGGTAAGCATTCCTTCTCTTTCAAAAATGGGGGGATGCCTCCCAAAGAAAAATGGGTCCCAAAAGTATGGAGACTGACTCAGAATCAGAAACTATTCCACCCCAAACATGTGAGCCAGACAGAATATAAATGGAGGGGGTGTCCTTTCTTCAAGTGGGTTCTGAGAACTGTCAGCAGGTAAAGGTGGACAGCCAAGGAGCCGGGGAAAAGGAGGATTCCCTAACAACTCCCATTGCGAATTGCACATTTTTTTTGACAGATTCCCGAACTCCGACACAGAAAACTGCCCAATATCACACAGTCTCAGAGTTACATTTTAACAAAATGACCACTGGGCTGTCAAATAACGCACTCTTCCTTTGCACCCTAGAGTAAAAAGAAGACCGATTTTATGCACTGGGCAAGGTGCAGAGTCAGTGTGAATGATCAGCTGTGGTGGATACTGGAGGCCAAGCCACCATCCTGTACAAAAAGGCCTTTGACCACCTAAACTCAGGATGGGGGAGGGCCACCAAATTCCACTTGCACCACTTCCCAGACAACTCCAACATTTCAATGGGAATGATATTTCCGTCAAAGGGACTGCAGATCTGGAAATAAAAATTTGAGGGCATTTGCTGAAACATACGTGATAGTTCTGACTCCAGAGCACACCTTGTTTACTGGAGAACTATCTCCTGAGGATGTTCACCTCTGATCGACTGTTTAAACAAGGTCCTCTGGACTCAGACTAACCACCCTATAAAATAAAAAAAGATTACCAATTATGTAAGCCTGAATGGTACCTGTCATGTAATTGATCATCGCTCAGAGAATGTACAGATCCATTTCAAGAATAACCAAGTCCCAGACATCACTGTCATTTGTGTAGGAGAACAAATTGGTGAAGGGAACCCTTCTCCATTCTTGAAAATCAACCTTCCTCCCTGTTTTAAGTGGCAATCCACACTGGAAGGGAACACCATAAAATGTTACATCAGTCCAAAATCAGAAGAAACATTGAGCCCCGTGAAACCAAACAAGGAAGAACCCGCTCAAAGTCTGATGGACATTCAGAAAAAGGGCGAACAGTTGTTTTTCCCCATTCAGTTAAATGAGGGGGAGGAGCCGGTGCCCGACAGATTATACTTCAATAATGGAAGGAGCTTCATCAGAGAAGAAGTATTCAGGAAACTCCCAAAAGATCAGACCATTCCCACATTTAAATTGATTGACAAATGGGAAGTAGGTTGGAAAAAACCCAAATTCCAAACATCGCCTGCCTAGCAGGAGTATGCTAAAAATTTCCATTGGCAACAAAAAGATAGAGCGTAATTGTTTGGTCATGAGAGATGGCCCATTCTCAACCGATTCACAATCATTTGGCCCTAATTAATAATAAAGCCTGGTCCCGACTGGGGGTAACCCCATGGGCTTTGACAACACTGAAAAAGCATTACAGTCGGCTAAATCACTGCCTTATGCGATTGAAGTTCAAGTACGAGAAGAGGTTGCCATCCCAGAGCAGGTGCAACAATTCACTCTCCCCCTCAAAATTAAGCGAAGACAGAACCTCAAACATCAGGACGCCTATATAAATCTAAATTCCCATCTCCAACAACAGGGTTTGTATTTAAATCTGACACCTCTAGTAGACCTAGAACATGACACCATTTGAATATTGGTGTATAAGAGCGACCCTCGAAGTATCACTTTGGGCGCAGACCCCTTGATTGGAATGGTGGTTGATGCCCAACATTATTCTATTGATTTCGGTAATGAAATCATGGGACCAATCCCAAATGACTGTTCCGACCTCAGCAAAGGTATTCCTCAAGAAAATATTTTTACTAGGCATGGGGGAATTTTCTGGTGTACTCTTCCTGTCCCTACGGTGTGGAACAGGTGACCTGTGACATTAGGAGGGAGGAGGTAGTGTTCAGAGTCAAGGGCCACTACCTTCAATCCCCTGTCCAGGTCTACACCATCAAAAGATATTTCTCCACCCAACTGGAGAATATCGCTGGAATTGCCAAGCCCAAGGTCTTTCCAGGTTTCAAGCAGATGGTGAAGGAAAGGATCAATCTTGCTGATGCCTGTGAGACCGAGGAGCAAAGACAAAAGCTGGAACAGGTCTTCCTGGAATTCCAGGTTATCTTTTCAGTGGACTCAACGACTGTGGACGCACATCCATTCAACCACCATTCTCACGGGCCCCGAGATGGCTCCAGTATTTGTGAGACAATACCGTCACCTCGGGCATCCATGGAGTCACTCAGAGACATTATTAAGAATTTAGAATCCTGTGGGATAATTCGTCCGATCCACAGTACCTGCAACAACCCGGTACTGGGATACTTAAACCAAACGGCAAATGGACACTATGTGCAGACCTGAGGGAGTAAAACAAACGGGTCCACATGCCAAGATGGCCCCTTCCCTACATCGATCAGGGACCGGCCCAGATCCAAGGGTCAAAGGTGTACACCGCCATTGACCTGACCAATGGTGACTGGACAGTACCCGTGAGTAGGGAACACCAGTACAAGATTGCCTTTACCTTCAGGGGTCAGCAGTACACTTGGACCCATGCCCCCTTTGGATACATAAACTACGGCAATGAGTTCAACATCTTTCTACATAAGGCCATTCCCAATTTGGGCAAAAGGGGAAACCTGGCCTATGTGGATGATGTTTTGATCAAGAGCTCAACTGTGGCGGATCATACAGCAGAAATCTGCTATGTTCTAACCCAGTTGCAGAAAGCCAGAGCAAAACTGTCCTTTCAGGATGCACAGTGGTGTAAGGACCAAGTGAACTTCTTAGGGCATGAGATCAACCCTGACGGTCTTAATCCCCAGACGAAGAAGGTGCAAGGCTTATTGAAATTAAAAGACCCTAATACCCTGCAAGAATTAAGAAGCCGTCTTGGACTCACTAACTATAGTCGGAATTTCATTGAAGACTATGCAGAGGTCACTCGACCCATGGTCCATATATTAAAGGCCGGAGTCAAGTGGAGTGGGGTCCGTAACAATCAGAGGCAGTTAAACAACTGAAAAGAAGCCTTTCCCAGGCTCCTTGTTTGACTTTCCCCATAAAGAAGAAGGAGTTCTTCTTGGATACAGGGTTCTCATATTCTTGCCTAACAGCAGTGTTGTTTCAAAAGCACAACAAGGTCAACAAAGTCAGCTTGTAAGCGTGCAAGACGTTGTCCTTTGTGGAGGAAAAATCCAATCACTGCAAGAAGGAACTCCTGGCAATGGTGTGGGCGTTGAAAAATTACCGCCAATTCATACAGGGGAGCACATAATTGTCGAGACTCCTCACCAACCCTTGCAATATCTACAAAGTGACAGAATCCAGAAGGGGAACGTTAGTAATTCCAGAATTACTTCCTGGATTCTATCCATGCAAGACTTTCATGTGGAAGTGAGATATGGCCAAAACAAGAAGAGTCCCCTAGCGCAAATGTTGGTGGACTTGCGTGATTGTGCTCAAGAAAACTGTCTTGAGGACAAAAGACTAATGACCAACAACAACATGGAGGTGTACTTAATTTCACCACACAAGGTCTATGAAGAAGACACATGTCAGGGGATACCCACAGTTTATGTGAATGGGTGCTCCTACCATGTTGATAACAACAGGGAAAAAGAACTGGTGGCTGGCATTGGGAATGCCTGGGTGAATGAAACCCTGGAACCCTCTGCTGGTTATAAAATAGGAAGAAAACACAAAGTAATCAGGTCGCAGTGTTGATGGCCGTTAATCAAGCCATCCTCACTGCAATGCATCGCCAACTCAATGAACTGGTCATAATCACTGACTCTGATTATATCAGGAATGGGTTCGTCGAGCACCTGATTAACTGGAAGAATTGAGGCATGCTTTGTGCCAACAACAAACCTCGAATGTATGCCAAACTGATCCAGTCAATTGATGATCTAGTGACCTCCAATGAGATGACCATCTATTGGAAGAAGATATGGGGTCATTCCAAAATAGAGGGGCCAGATAAGACTGTGAATGACCGGGCTGATCAGCTGGCTAAAACGGAGCACTGCAGGGGATTTCATAGAAACATAATCCCTGCACTGGAAATCCAAATTGCTGCCATCACCAAGTCACAAACACATGCGAATAGACACCTCTGGACTGCCCAGTGGAGTAAAGATACCCCAGATGCAGATTTGATCACTGCACAGAAAGAGGACCCGATCATTGGGAAAAGTTATCGACACATTGAAGACCCCATAAGCTTTCCTCTAACAGAGTCAGATTATACCGGTAAAGAGGATCCCCGAGTGTTGAGGAAGTTGTTCAAGATGTTCCGGATCCAAGACGGTTTGTTGGTAAGGAGAGTCCTATCTGGCTGTGACCAGTGGGGGGTACCTACCTTATTCCGAAGCCTGATGTTGAACCATGCCCATAACGCAGCCACTGTCTGTCTGTTACACCTAGCACCTTTTGTGCCCCTTGTACTGGCAAGCGTCTTTTCTCACTCCAATGTCTGGCTGCTCCTGTTGGCAACGTTGGAGGTTGCCTTGGAGACGCATGCAAGCTCCAAGCTCTACACGACAGACGCAGACTTCCCGTCATGTGATCAATCACCTGATCTCTCCCGCTACACGGACCCATGGACTCTGCCCCACGCCGCATACGGCGCTGCTTCTAATTGTAGCATTTACTCAGAACCGCGTTTACTCTGAACTTTGAATCTTTGAATCTCTGTTTTTGACCTCGGCTTTACATTATCGGACTCCAATTTGCCTGTTCCCTCGGCTTGAATCAGACCAAACGTTGACAAACCAGAACTCCTCCACTGACTGCTTTTGCCTAACATTTTTGTGTCTCGCTCCACCCGTTGTTCTCAGATCCTTATTTGCATCCGGATTTCATATCAGCACGGTCCGCTTGTATCCTGTTACCCTGCGCTACCTGCTGGTATTGCTCTACATGCTACGGTCTGCTTGTATTCCACTACTTGCAACCCTCATGCCTGGTAAGCATACACTTTATGTGTTGAATGAATGTGGATTGCGCTCTCGAACAGTCACAGCTAACGCCGTTATAATTCTCAGGGTTTCCGCATCCCTGGCCACTCACCAAGCAACAGTCGTCCTACCTGAATTGATCATTCCTCCTAAACTCTTCTACTCAGACCTGAAATAGACACTTCCACAAGAATTTCTGGATTACACCAAATACATCAATGAACGCTTTGCTGCCCGGTGCACCACCCCGGACCTAGCGCGTCTCTCGTGCATCCTGGGGAGACTCCCTGTACTAACCTACTCATTTGTTATTTTCTCCGCCCGTTGTTTGAAGCATAATTGAACCTTCCAGGAAACACTACAATCTACTATGGGTAAATTGATACTTGCCTATCAATTCCTTATATAGAAAGCAGCATATAGGGTCTCCTTGGGTTAATTGTATCTTCCTGGTTTTTCTCATAGTCATGCTCCCTAAGCTTTAGACACCACAGTGACAGGTATTCAGGGCACGTTGAGGATATTGTTACATTCCACTCCACGCCATTTGTGCAAACCTGTTCTTGTCCTTCCTTTGCAGCATTGGTGTCACGGTGCGTGTGTTCCCCGCTCTTTTATGTAATCAACACCTCTGTCTGTCGATACATACAAACATCAGAGGAGTGTATTGCAAAGAAGAATTCCCTCAGGTTGAGGGGGCTGCATTCTGGATACATCCTTGGCTGACGAGTGAAAATCTGGAGTGGTTTGTCTCCTTGTCCTGGGCGCTTGACTCAGATCTTCTAACCAATGCCCGGCCTGCTTGGTGGTGAGTAGCACATTCATAGGGTGTTTCACACAACATTAGAAATCTTGTGCAAGGTTGCTTACTGACTACACATGGGCCACAACCTCAACATTTACCTAAAGGGGTGTCTGGTGTGTGCTCAATTCCAACCCAGTTCACTCACACACATAGCTCCCCTACAAAAAAGGGGAATTACACTGCCTTGGTGATATTTGCAAGTCGATTTCATTGGGCCAGTGATTCACTCCTCTAGAGGAAACAAGTACATGTTGACTGTGACATGCTTGTTCACAAAGTGGGTAGAATGTCTTTCAGCCCGAATTGTAAGTCAGAGACAGCTGCTGCACTAATGATCAACCACATCTTCTCTCGTTTTGGCCTCTCAGAAAGGATTGAGCCAGACCAAGGAAGCCATTTTACCAGTGAGGTGATGGCAAAGATGTGGGAAATTCTAGGGGTAAAAAGAAAACTTCCCATTCCCTACCACCTGGCCTCAAGCGGGGATGGGGAGGGAGAGAGAGACAACAAAAAAATTGTGAGTATCTTAAATAAGTTCATGGCAGACTCTGGACCCAGTTGGGACATCCGATTACCGCTTGTCCTGTTGGCTATTAGATCTACACCCTCTTCTGCAACAAAGATGTCTCCATTTGAGCTCATGAACAGACAAAAAATTGTGTTGATGCAGCATCTGCTTTATAGGACTTAGGAGCCGACACTGATAAGTACATCCACTACGCATGAGTACATTGAAGATTTAAGGAAGCACCTCCAGTATGCTTTTGCTTATGCTCAGCGCAATTTAGAAAAGTTGGCTGAAGGAATGAAGACCTATTATGACCTAAAGGCCACCAAGAAAGAATATGATATAGGGGAAAAGGAATCAGGTCAAGGAGTGGATATTCCTCCCATCTTGGCATGGTGCCTTTGAAATTGTAGATAAAATATCACCTGTTGCATACAAGATCTGCATCCGAAAAGGAGAACAGACAGAAGAAAAATTGGTCCACATCAATCAGTTGAAAAGCTGTCACCCCAGACATTCTTTACGACTGATTGAGGAGCCAAATGAAAGTTGAGCAGAGGAACCATCTGAAGAATGAAAAAGAAGGAAGAAAAATCAGATGGAAACTAAGACCAATATATTTATATAATAGGGAGTAATTTATTTGGTGCTCATGGTGAAAAGAAAGAAAATGTGTTTGTGAAATGGTGAATATTTATTTTAATACTTGGAAGCTGTTGTTGTTGTGCATTCTATGTAAATCTTCTGGGGAAATATGTTTGTAAAAATTACTGAACCTCTTTTTTAGTGTATTAGAGAACTAACCTCCTTCATTTCCAGCCTGGAGAATAGAGGGGAGTCCAGCGAGAACCCCAGGGAACCTGGACAAGAAGGAGGAAAGGGGGTGCCATGCCACACCCTCCAACCCAAAGATGGACGGGGAGGCTGGAGTGCCCACTCCGTAATGAAGGAAGAAAAGGGGTGCTGTGCCACACCCTCTAACCCAAAGATGGAAGGGGAGGCTGGAGTGCCCACTCCCTAATGAAGGAAATTGCGCCTAATGAAACCCCACTCTGCACTGCTCTTCCCCATCAAAGAGTCATGGAAGAACAGGGAGGGGGGGCATGTGGGGTGCATCAAAAGCCCCAAACCGAAGTCCCTTTCACATGAAAAGCCGGTTTTGTTCAGCACTGACACAAAAACAGCTTTGCTTGTGGCTGCAAGTGAAAACTGAAGGTCGCTTTCACTTGAAAAACAGGAGTTTTAAACACTGACCCCAAAAACGGCTTGACATGTGTATGTGCAGTTTAAAGGTGAAAAATGTACCACTGCTAACACGGAAAAAGTCAGGAAAAAGGACACGGTGCGTGTTGACAAAAAGTAATGTATAATATGTTTCACACACAAAGCACCAGGACATTTGAAAACCCACTTTGTTTCCATGAAAAGGTTCCTGTCGGCCCAAGGCAAACCCTTTTGGCTGGTGGATGGGCACACTTCACAAACAAACCCCCCAAAGCAAGTCTGGATCTTACATCCCCCATCTAATTACAACTGCAATAATGTATGTGCTAAAGGTGTGGAAACCCCAGTGTTTGCCAGACTTACTGGCTCTGATGGCAGTGATAGCAGGACAGTTCCCCTTGGCTGGAGCATGACCAGAATGTGTGAAAATTGGGGCTACAACTTCAAAGAGCAAACAACCTACTTCAAAGTGACTCATAAAAAAACTCTGGTCACAGGCTGGCCCAGAGAGACAGATGGATGAATGAAGCAGAGCACCCATTTGCTGACATACTCATTTACAATTAATTTAAAAGGACTATTATAACTTAGGCCTTTTTTCCAGCAACCAGAAGGTGGATTTTCTTCATTTATGTGCAATTTATTTGGTAATTTCCAGGCAATTTTTGCCATATAAAATGCATGCACCTACGATTTAGGGAACTGTAATGGCCAGTTAAACTAGGTTCTTGGCTGATCTGAAAATGTACCGAATGTAAGAGTTGGCGAATTGGTGAAGCGTAAAAATAGGAATATGGGTAGGAAATTACATGTTTATAACTGTTATGCTTTCTGTGAAAACGACAGAAAATTGCCACATGCCTGTGTAAAATGGTGCGGCCCTGGCTGCCATCTTATTTAATTGTCCATGAATAACTGAAAAGGAAAATATATATTTTATGGCAGTTGCTAGTAATATTATGAAGTTTTGCTACATAACTCATTTTTGCCCAAAGTTTGACAGGAAGACAAATAGGGATTGCAAATGGGGCTGCCATATGTCTGCTACAGACACTTTAACCAGTCCATTGAGATGAGCTCGATTTGGAAGGAGAGAGAAAAGTAACTGTCCAATCCTAGTTGCGAGAACTCTTGCAGGGTACATCCCCACGATTGTAAAATTGAGAGTGTCATTGCTGCTATATAAGGGGGACTGCACTAGGAGGAGGGGACAGAGCTACTGAAATTTACCATCAAAAGAGTGCTGCAGCAACTTACAATCTGACAGCTGCAAGGAAACACCAGAGGAGATTGCTGAGAGAGCATCTGAGTGTAACTGTCTAGTGCTAGGAAGGCCTAAAACACTGACTGGGTCCTATGATGGAGAACGGGAGGCCATCCTTGAGACAGAGTGACCAGGCCACCGCCCTATCTTTCCAGAGGGTCCTGACATTCAGCTGGCTGTCCTGAACTTTAAACAGGGGTGTTCTATGTAAGTAGAACGGAGTACTGAGAAACCAAAAGGTGGGGGAGTCTGCTTTCCTTAAATCTGTTTCATTTATAGGGGGCGGTGGGGCGAAACTGTGCAGATCCTTAGCCTGTTTAACAAAAAATATGAATTTAATTAATTCCCCATTTGGTGGAACACTATGGGGTGATTTTTGTTAAAATTCAAAATTAACAAAGCTCACTTCCCAGTGTGCGTTGAAAAATGATAGCCTATAATTTTATTGAGTAATCCTTTTTGTCCTGTTGACCCCGACTTCTTTAAGGAAGAGGGGTATCTTTGTTCTTAAATCAGTCCCAACTTTCCCCTAACACAGGCCTTTCAGTGGAGGGGGGTGGTCTGAAATCCAAAATTCCCCAATTCATTCCAATTCTTCTGTCTGACTTCCCCAACACAGACCAAAGTAGGGGGGTCTGAAAAACAAACTGCTAAATCACCCTGTGTTTATTTTAAACCAAAAGTGTGATGAAATCATAATTGCCACATGTATTTGTACTAATCTTGAAATCCTACTGCTAGCCTTTTAAGCCCGCAAGAAAATCAAAATTGCGCATAACTCCCTCTGGCCTTTGCAGAGTCCCCTTTAAACTCTGTATTGTCGGGGTGTCCTGTGCCTCCCACGAAAGTTAGTAGGCATTTAACTGCCTACTTGTGAGAGCTGAAGAGCGCTGAGATACGCTTCTTTATTTTGTTTTCCCCTTGAACTTGCTGCCGCTCCCCCTCCGAACAGCACTGCGAGCACAGGGCTCTTGCTGTCCAGAAGGAGGCGGGGCCGTCGAGGATCACGTGACTGGCACACGTGACTGCCAGCTGTGCTACTAATCTGCCGGGAAGCCGCCCGAGCGGCGCTGACTGCAGGCATTTAACTGCCTACTTGTGAGAGCTGAAGAGCGCTGAGATACGCTCCTTTATTTTGTTTTCCCCTTGAACTTGCTGCCGCTCCCCCTCCGAACAGCACTGCGAGCACAGGGCTCTTGCTGTCCAGAAGGAGGCGGGGCCGTCGAGGATCACGTGACTGGCACACGTGACTGCCAGCTGTGCTACTAATCTGCCGGGAAGCCGCCCGAGCGGCGCTGACTGCAGGCATTTAACTGCCTACTTGTGAGAGCTGAAGAGCGCTGAGATACGCTCCTTTATTTTGTTTTCCCCTTGAACTTGCTGCCGCTCCCCCTCCGAACAGCACTGCGAGCACAGGGCTCTTGCTGTCCAGAAGGAGGCGGGGCCGTCAAGGATCACGTGACTGGCACACGTGACTGCCAGCTGTGCTACTAATCTGCCGGGAAGCCGCCCGAGCGGCGCTGACTGCAGGCATTTAACTGCCTACTTGTGAGAGCTGAAGAGCGCTGAGATACGCTCCTTTATTTTGTTTTCCCCTTGAACTTGCTGCCGCTCCCCCTCCGAACAGCACTGCGAGCACAGGGCTCTTGCTGTCCAGAAGGAGGCGGGGCCGCCGAGGATCACGTGACTGGCACACGTGACTGCCAGCTGTGCTACTAATCTGCCGGGAAGCCACCCTCGCGGCGTAAGCCCTGGTGGTAGAAGGGCTGGTGCTGTTTGGCTGTTCGGCGTGGTCGGCTGGAAATATTGTCTTCACGATTCATCTAACTCCGAGTAAGAAAACTATAAATAACTATTATTTAAGCCGGTCTTTGGGGAGGAGAGACGGACTAAGGCTGCTCCTTAAGCCATCGGGCGTTCCCTAGACGGCATAGTTATATATGTATCCATTGACCAAGCTAACTATTTTGATACTGCTCCTAGTCCTTTTCAAGATTCCTGCTCAACTTTCTACTTTTAAAGATTTTATCTTGTTATCGGATCATCTCTTTTAGCAGCACCTACTTACCCTGTTTTTACAACTACTTGTTTATTCAAAATTTTACCCTAACTGTATAGTTCATTTGGTGACTGTACTAGTATAAGGTGATATGCGTACCTTAAGAAGTACAAAGATGAATGGCCCAATATTAGTCCAGGAAAATGTTGAAACCCAGAAACAACAATTAATGGGTAGTACGCCCCGAAGGCATCACCCTGTTAGTGCCCCTAACCTTAATAGGCATACATCTTCAGGTGATATAAAACGCTACTTTTTTGAGACAAAACCCCTATCCTGTGACTTCACTGGGAAATCAATTGATTCTTGCTTTAAGTTTACTACAAACGCCCAAGGCTCTAATGCAAAAAATTCTTTGGGAGTCTCTGATAACACCCTTATTAAAGAGGGCGACATCCCCCTTTTAAAAGAGCCTCATACAATGCCTATAATATGTGAAGCACCAGGATCCCCAGGCTCTATTATCGATCCCAATAGAAATCAAGAACCTCAAATTCCACGGCCGAACCCTTTAGGTCCCACCGGGGGGGCACGAGGTGGGAGTATATTACCACATGATTGTCATGCTCCCCCACCCCTCCCCCTGACTAAAAGCGGTGCTGGTTTAGCTGACTCTCAACCTGCAGTAATTGAACTGAGTTCAAAGTCTTCTCTTTTGGCAGGAGATGACTGTCGGAACTCACTAGAGCTACCTGAAGTTTCTTTCATATACTCAGACGCAGCACATAGTTTAGTCGCTTCATTTGCTGCTCCCACTCCCAGACGTATTCCGGATGTTCCGGTCCTACCATCTGATGGCCCTATTTTGCCTCCAGCTATTTCCCCGTCTATTTTGATTGAATCCACGTTGCATGCCATGAATTTGGCCATTTCTTCTCTTTTTAAGCTGTTTGAAACACTCGATCGAAAACTACAGACACACGATAAACAGATTGAGAAATTATTACATTGGCAGGCAACGCTTAAATACAGTATTGAAATGAATACCCGAAAAAAAACTAAAATTAAATTCTGAGCAATCACTGATCCTCGATAAATCCCACACCGAGCCCATTACACAAACACTACCTATGAAGTTCACGCCTTTACCTGCCTTTTCAAATATAATTCACGACGATTTCTCATTGCTTCAAAAAATTGAACCATCAAAAGATAAACCGCTCTTAGACCCGATAGTGCCCGAAGACAAACAAGTGTTTAATATATTTACATCTAACGGACCTAAACCACCTGAAATTACATCTAAACCAAAAAAGAACCCGAGTAGTAAAAAAACAAAAAATGTTAAAGATATAACTAAAACGACAACCTCAGCAACTAAAGCCTTTATTAAAGCCTTATCCTTGCCTAGGAAACATACCATCATGGCTGCGGAAGCAGTACAAAAAAAATATAACACCTTGGCTAATGGTAAGAAAAATAGTACACAGCCAACAGCATGCCCGGCCCAGATAGTAGCCTATGGCCCATTAGACGCATTGGTCGAGGCTGCTGAACATGATAAGGTGGTAAACTCACAAGCTTCACTTCCCCTAGTACCCTTATGTCCTGCGGTACAAGTAAAAGAGTGTGATACCCTTGTAGCCCCATCATCCTGTTCTCCTGAGCTGATTATAGATAAGGATGCTGAAGCCAGACGGAACGAAATTAGAAAGGAGATTGATCACTATATGACCAAACAACGACCCTCGAATGTCCAAGTAGAGATACTGAAAGACCCTAACATTCGAGAGAGATCCCACATGACAGATCATACAGAAAAGAACCATGTGGCACAACCACTTATTACGCCCTTGATCTCTGGGTCACCTTCTTCAAAAAAAATGTCTGTGCCCCTCAAAATTACTACTAACTCGGCTGATACAGCTTCTTCCAAACAACCCATAATTGATGTATCCGAAATATCCATACAACAAGTAATTAAAACCGCAGTACAAGATTACATGACTAACCTAAACAAAAATGCTACATTACTTACAAAGTCAGAGGTTGTCCAGCATACCTTACATTCACAATCAAAAGATCTGAGTCGTTATCCAGCTGGCCCTGTTGCAAAGATTAATATACATCCTCAACAACAAAATCACTCATTGGGTACAAGCTGGCCGTACTCTGACAAGTTTTCGTCTGTACCATCAAAAAATTTGAAAATACCATCCAAACAACCGCTATATCCATTGATCATTCGGTGCAGAGATTCACCTTATGCAAAGTATGACTTAAATCGCTCTAGTATACTTGCAATTTTAGCTGAAATCCCTGCGTTAGATGATCTGCAATCCTCCGATATTGATTTGGTGGAATTTATCTGCGATAATGATCTTTCTGTTGCACGGTTTTGGGTGTCCTCACGAGTGGTGTTAAACACATTGTGGCTTGCTAAACACGAAATATATGAACTAGGTTTTGAGCTTCTCACCGATGTGTCAAACCAAGTTCCTTTTCCTGCGGTGCAACATCTTGCAATGCAGCCCTATATTTCTAACCAGAGACAGGGCTTATGTGCTCAGTCGAGTAAACATAATTATTACCCAATGCAACAATCTATATCTAAGCAGTCATAACTAACCTTGCAACACCTCCCACCATTTATATCTATGATAAGTTGGAATACTCGAGGACATGGGCATTTACTGAGGAATAGTTCTAATGAGATATCGAAGCATGATATTATTCTATTTCAAGAAACTTGGCTCACGGAGCGACCAGTGTGGGATAACTTTGAAATAGTTTTTAATCCAGCAATACGATCTATGAAAGGTCGGCCCATGTCCGGTCTCCTTGTGGCCCTAAACAAGTCCTCCGAAGTTGTTCTAGAACACCAGTCTGCTCCAAACCGATATATTCAACTGGTAATCATCACAATAAGAGAACAAAAATATGCGATTGTAAATATATATTGGAATCCAGTTGCAATATCCACTAAAACATTTTTTAAAGATCTGGAAGAGTTATGGTCAGAGATTATTAAACTCCCTATATACCCGCATATTATTTTGGCAGGCGACTTAAATTTACACTGCCTGGATGTTCTCCATAATCGCAGAGATAGCAGACTGGTCTTATGGAACACCTTTATCGAGTCAAAAAACTTGGTTATGTTAAATGGTTCATGCTCGGCCGATAGTCCACCACATTATACGTGGAAAAGAGGTCATTCCGGTGCAATTATTGACTATATTTACGTTAATCGTGAACTATTCTTTGATATTAAGTTGTTTTGTGTGATCTCTACTGAGGACAGTGATCACAACATATTGAATGCGAAATGGCACTGTACGGCTCCACAGCGAAAAGAGGAGATATACAATACATACCATCCTCTACTAGTGAATAGAGGGATGAATAGACTTCATTGGACTGGACCCAACCTGACAAAATTTGCCAGAGTCTTCGAACAATCAATTGTGTATGAAAAGACACTAGGAACCAACAAGTCACTAGAGTATAGTGACTTATTGCATACATTTGCTACAACAAATAAGGTGAAGACAAAGTACTTCCCTTTGCATTCTTTTAACAAGGAAGTACAGCAACAAAAGTCCTGGTTTAGAAGAGAAAAAAGAGTAGTTTTAGCTTTGCCCTCCCAAATTAAATGGCAAGCCCTTAAATCATTGAAAACAAAACGTAAAAATTGGATGAAAGCCCATCGAGCTACTCTTTATCAAATTGATGGAGAATGTATGCTCCAAAAGATGGGCTCAAAAAACTCTGCGCAAATATGGGCTTTAATTAATAAGACTAACCCTAATACGCAGATTTCACTACAAATCAATGATGTGGCAGAGGCTCAATGGGTTGAACATTATGCAAATTTGTATGCCTGTCCTGAGACTACAAACTCATTACTTAGTCAGTGTGATCCAGGAGCTTTTACCTTGCAATTCTCAGTAGCAGACATCTTATTTTACATTACCAAATCTAGTAGCTCACGTGCTCCCGGTCCAGATGGGATATCTAATTATATGATGAAACAAGATCCGAACCTATGGGCAAGGATTTTGTATCAACTTTACACTACATTCATACGCACTCAACAATTGCCTAGATCATGGTCTCTCTCAATTATTGTCCCGGTGTTCAAGAAGGGTAATAGACAAGATCCGTCAAATTATAGACCGATTGCCCTTCTTGACACACCGGGCAAGATCTTTGCCCGGTTGATTCTTAGAGACTTGCGAGCATGGATTGAAACTGCTGGTAAAGCTGATGTATTTCAAACCGGATTTGTTGCGGGAAAAGGCACGGCAATAAACATTACAGCAATTAATGCGATTAAAGCTAAATGTGAATATCTCAACCAGCCCTTGTTTTTAGCCTTCGTAGATTTTAAAGAGGCTTTTGATTCAATCGATAGACACCTGCTAATTAACAAATTGATCAAAATGGGTTGCCCTAGTTCAGTGGTTAAATTGATTGCGCTTCTTCATACAAACACCGCAATTCAGATAAGAACCACTTTAGCTGGGCATCTAACTACTAAAATTGCGACAGCAAGAGGTCTGAAACAGGGCTGTATTCTGGCAGCTACTATTTTTAACCTATTTATATTGGACATGGGTAAGAATTTTATTGATATCAACTCAGATGCCCCAAAACTTGGGCCGCATCAAATTGCATGGCTATTATATGCGGATGATCTTATTTTAATCTCTAAAACGCCGGCCGGTCTACAGCGGCTACTACAAGGGCTTTCATTGTATGTTCAAAGAAACCATATGGCTGTTAACTTAAGCAAAACACAGATCATGCAATGTTATAATAATAAAAAAAAATGTCGCCCCCTAAAATCGTCCGTCTGGACTTTTCAGGAAGAGATTATCTCTATCACCCCGCAATACAAATACTTAGGAGTGATTATTAATAATCTGAAGTGTGACACCCCCTATGTGCAGGATATAAAACAAAAATTGCAAACATTAACAAGTCAAGCTAAAGTCCTTTTGCAAAAATTTGGTAAATTCACATGTTCGCAGATATTGTTATATTATACGCAAAAAGTTTTACCAATAATAACATACGGCTCAGAATGTAAATTACCAAGAGACCGTATGTTTTGGGATCGACTGGAGGCAAAATTCTGGCGGTCAGTGCTTAAGTTACCGAATTCAACACCAGGGCCTTTGATACGATATGAGTTGGGTGCTCTTTCAATGTTTGTATTTTATGCATGGAAACTGTGTTCGCTAATGAAGAAATTTCTGCTGTGCACTAATTGTTCGGATTTATCTTATATATTGGCCACATATATGTTGAAATCCACACACTTTTTTCCCAATAAGTGGAGAAATTCTGTTACCAATCTGTTAGTAGAGGCCGATATAACCATTGAACTGCTTCTAACTAATCCCAATCGTGCCCAGAGAAAATTATATCAGCATGACTGGATCTGCACTTTAGAGCTTTGCTCACAGTACAAAGATTATTGCAGCCTGCCTTTTGGTACGAAAAGAATGAGAGTTGCAGCCTCCTATTTACTTAAATTTCCCTCGCACCATTTTAGAAACAACTATCTTCGATTTAGATTTAATTTGTGGCCCACTAGAGAAATTTTAGCTCGAAGAGGTCAAATAACAAAACAAGAAAATAAATGTCGGTTTTGTCAATTACCAGAGTGCGAGGAAACTTTAAAACATTTGATGGTAGGTTGCCCCTCACTAAAGGATTTACGTTGTAAATATTTTAAAAAACTGTACGAAAACTATACCTGTTTAACTAAAGATGTACTGTGGTCTAGAATATTCTCCTCACCTCTCCAAGCTGTTCGTATAGCCACAGTCCAATTTCTGCTAGCCCTAAATCTTGAGACGAGCCCCTAAATAGATGACATGTGTTTTCCAACTAATACCTCCTTGCTGGTGGATCACTAGTGGTTCCAATGATGTGGAATTTGAATCTATTTGGATTGATTTTAGATGAAAACTCAGATGATGTATACATATGAATTGTGATTTTATTATTTTTTTTTGCTGTTAATGAGAAACAATTGAAGGTTGAAGTAGTGAGTTTGTAGGGTTTTGTTGAATGCAGATTTTGAGCTTGATTCTATCCTGTTTTAATTTGTGATCAATTGTGTTATATATTAAATTGAAAGGTTGATTTTCAACCAACCAATAAAATAAAAAAAAATAAAAAAGAAAGTTAGAGTCAGGGTTGGCAGATGTGTCAAGAGCGTAGTAGCCCTTAATGTGGTTATGTGGTTATGTGAGTCTGCACCAGGGCCTTGCTGGACACCTCTAGCCTTCAAAAGGAATTGCAGTCTGGGACTGCACCTGAGTGGGGATCCACTGGAATCTGTATGGATTCTCTTGGACCCAGTTCAACCACCTGCTTCAGGGAGAAAATGTTTTAAACCACACCTAGGGCAGCCGAAATTCTTTCACTTCTACTATTCAGGTTTTTTCCCCGTTCTTTTATACGGATACCAGGGTAGCCTACATCCTGTGCTCCACAAGCGGGGAGTGTTTGCCCCAGCGCATTCATCCCAGTGGCATATGAACCAATGGAAGAAGGGGTTATCTCGTGTGGCCCACGAGGCCGCAGCCTTTGATATTAAAGATCGGATGAAAGTCCTCTGGGCTCTAGAAAAACAGAACAAGCAGAGGATTGTGCGTCAAGTACACAATCTGCAGTAGGACCATTTGTCTCCAGCATTTGATTATCCCAGCATTTCTATTATTTTTCCACAACTGTAACTCGCCTCACCCATCCCAGAATTCACGTAACAATTTTGTTGCCAATGCTGTGCCATGCATTGCACCCAATCACATGTATGCACATTATCTAAAATGTGTATCATCTGGGTATGCTTGAACTCTAATTACTTCTTTGGGGAATTTGAATGTTTCATTTTTGCCAAACCCCATCTTGCTTATTTCCCCTCCCATACATATGTTTAAAACACATGAATCTCTTCTCATAGAAAGCGTAGCTAAAAGCATGCACCATTGTGTCAGAACTAGACACAATGGGCCCGACTCACGAAGACAACGTTTGTAACGCAGATGAAGCCTAATCATAGGCCTGCACAGTGGGGACACAATTCCCTTTGTTGTCTTGTTTTATAGTATAACTCACCACAACATCCCCCTTCCTCTGCCAGGTCACTGTATCTCATTGTGTAGCCACCTTGAGGTCAGTAGAGACAATGACTGCATTTGTTGCTGGTCTGCTGCCAGTTCTGGCTTCCCAAGTCAGGACTTTCTCTGGTGGTGATGCTCAGCCCCAGCCGTTCGTGTTTCTCCTGTGCTTCCTGCTCTTGTCTTCTAAGTCCCAGTCTTCTCCTCTCAAGCAGAGGGACATTATGCCATGGCAATACAAAAGGGGTGATGGCTGGGGGGTTTAGAATAAATCTAACCTCTTTTACTGCTCTGGCCAACCCTCCAGACCATTGGTTGTCACCTGCCAAGCCATCACAAAAGGGGAAAGACCATTTGCAAATAAGGCTTGGTCCCACCCCAAAAGGGGCAGTCCAGCCTGAACTGCTTGGTCACATTCTTTCTGCAGGAGACCACAAGCAGCCCCACATGTTTCGGCCTCATTGGGCCTCATCAGTGAGGGGTAGCTTGGGTCTCTACTCCCATCAGGCAGCGGACCCAAGTCTGGGGTCCACTCGTCGTCACTACAGCAAAACACAAGGGGTGATGGTTGAAAGGTTTAGAATACATCTTAACGACTGGCATTGCTATGGGCAACCCTCCAGACCATCGTTCTTCATCTGCCAAGTCATTACAAAAGAGGGTCATTATCCAATCCAAGTTTCTTCTCAGTATCAGACAGTCGATCCCACACATCATGGCCCTGTATCTCTCCTTCTCCACAGACTGCCTCATTTTACTTGCAGGTCAGTGTCCCGTACCCCTCTCTTCTAGAATGCCAAAGGCCTTTCTTAAAGGCAGTAGAGCCACAGGTTGGGTCAGCTGAATGTTGCCACAATAATTACAGTTAGGTGTGCATTCTTTAAGGGGCACTTACTGAAAAATAAATACTGGACAGTTATCAATTTTGCTAAAACATAATCTAATTAAGACTCAAAACAGGATTCGTTTAAATAGAGAGCATATGTAAGTATTTAGTACACAAATTGATCACCAGAAAAATCCCAAGCAGCACTCTCCACCAAACAGCACGAAGTAATGTTGCACGCCAGTGGTAACTGTGTTATAATTTAACCATAGGAAGAGAGAAGTCCGTTTTTGTAAAACCTACAAATATTAATAGTCAGTGCTCGTCTCCATGCTGGCATAGAAAATGAGGAAGACTCTGGACTTCGTGTCCCCTCAACTTTCTTTCCACAAGACAATCAGGTACCTCCTGAGATCATTGCCTTTGAAAAATGTATCATGGCAGATCTTAAAAAACTAAAGATTAAAAAAATGCAGCACCATCACAATATTTCAAGACAAGAAAGAGAGGCAATATCTGACTTGTCTAAAAACAAAGCACTAGTGATTAAGCCTGCTGACAAAGGAGGCGGTATTGTGCTCATGACATCAGTACAATATAAATCCATGGTCACCACACTTTTATCAGACAGTGCAAGTTACAAAAAAATCAAATACGATCCCACTTAAGAAATCACATCTGAGATTTTAGAAATAGCTACATACGCTAGAGATCCAGAATGGATCACACACAAAGAATGGGAGTTTTTAACTAACAATCAAGGAAGGATTCCCACAATATATGCACTTCCAAAAATCCACAAACATGCTGAAAACCCACCAGGGAGACCCATTGTTTCCGGATGTGGATCAGCACTCGAACCGATATGTCGCTTTATTGACTCATTTTTTATACCAATGAGCATCAAAACCTCTACATATCTTCAAGACACCACACAAACGATACAGGTTTTTGAAGGTCTTAACTTTGATACTAACAAACAACTGTTAGTGACATTGGCCATCTGCTCACTCTACACGAGCATCCCAGAGACAGATGCAATAGAGTGCATGCTTAAATTCTTCACTCAATTTCAATTACAAAACCGTGTCCCTGCCAATTTTATAATTGAATTACTTACTTTAGCTTTATCTAAGAACTATTTCGAGCTTGGCAGTCAATTTTATTTGCAAACAAAGGGTACCGGAATGGGGGCCACATTTGCCCCCAGTCTGGCTATTTTATATATGGCTGATTTTGAAGAGACCCATATTCTGTCAACCAACAACCCCTTCAGGAAGCAAATCCGTGAATGGAAGCGATACATCGACGATATTTTGTGCATCTGGGAAGATACAGAATCAGACCTCAAACTGTTCCACTCTTGGCTCAACAATAGATACCTTAACATCCAATTCACGATGACATCTAGCAAATCAGTCATCAGTTTTCTAGACCTGCAAATTGAGCATGCCAATGGGGGTCTAAAATGCAATCTTTTTAGGAAGCCCAGTGATCGCAACACCTTGCTGCATTTCCTAAGCGACCACCCCAAACACATAAGGGAAAATCTACCCTACGGTCAATATCTCCGTATTAGAAGAAACTGTTCTGAACTGAATTACTTTTATGAACATTCGGCTGACCTTGATGCGAGACTAAAAGAACGAGGTTACCCTCACTGCATTATCTCACAATCTAAAAAAAGAGCGAGGTTCTACAATAGAGACTCCCTTCTAGCTGTAAAAGAAAACACAACAACCCAAGAATCAAGAATGACCTGCGTTATTTCGCATGGTACACACACTTCACATATCCGCAAACTTATATCCAAACACTGGGCCCTGACCAGACTTTGTCTACCCAATGAACCTCTGCCCCGTTTTGCTTATAAATGAGCCAAGAATTTGAGAGATCAACTGGTCCACTCGAGATTCGTTAAACCAGCCCTTAGGTTAGGTCTCTGGAATTTGCGAACCACTCAGGGACACTTGCTGTGTGGGAACTGTTCTTCCTGTAAATTCACATGCAAAATCAAAGACTTCAAAATATCTGAACGAGTGTGGACAATTCGAAATCTAACTAACTGCAAGACCAAACAGGCCATTTACATTATTGAATGTCTGTGTGGCTTGCGATATGTGGGCCAAACACAAAGACCGGTCCATGTGAGAATTTGCAAGCATAGATCTCGCATCAGATGTAAGAACCTGTCAGCACCTCTGGTGGCCCATTATATGGAAGCACACCATTCACCAGACGATATAACATGGTGGATTGTTGATACTGTTACTAACTCAACAAACATCACAAGCAGTCTACTGCAAAAAGAAGCAAGGTGGATACACCGTTTAGACAGTTATTATAACGGCCTGAACGAAGAATGTCTATGGCCCACTTAATATATACTGTTCTATTCCCACCTCACCTACCTTTATCTCTTGCTGAATGCAGAGCATCTCGACCTGGTATGTCACACTACAGAGAGCGCTAACCATGCCACCTGACTACTGGTTGCTGGGTTACATCACTAGACCCACCACTTTTCTGCTTCAGTCCTGCATCTGGGGACCTATCCTGCAGGTCCCCCCAATGCGATGCATTTATCTCTCTACAGTCAGCTCTAATCACTGGAGCCATGTCTAGACGCTTCTCATTCTCAGTAATTCTTTATAATTGGACTCACCTCTGGCATATATTTTTCGTTTCTAGAGCACATGCGGCCGAGGCTGTCTACACCAAATGCTTCACAGACTCCGCTTCCGCGTTTGGTTGCCAGAGCAACTCAGGCACACACGGCACTGGTAACTACCAAGTGCCGTGGGTCCTGGTTGCTTCTAACTGTTTGGGCTTCGCCCACCTGATCCTCTACCAAACCTTTAGGTTCAGCTTCTGTAAAGTTCCTTCCCCCATGCTTCAATCCATAGGGGCCTTTAGTAAACCATAACTCGGGGTGCGAATGATCCGCACCTTGGATCACTCGACCATCCCCACTCGCACCCCCCCCCCCGCCTTACCGGTCTTGGTATGGTCCGCTTGAGACCCAGGAAGGTAGTCTAGGCAACGGCCGCAGCTTTCGCCACACTTGGACCATGCCGACGCCTGACTACACTTCACTTTCTGCCGCACACAACAGCCACCGCTGCATGTGCCTGAGACCCAGCAGGACTGCCAGCCTTCGGCTTCATTCTGAAAGCTCTTCTACACACATTGCAGGCATTTTTAACCTGCGATCCGTGACTCTGCGGATCTCCATGTAAGAGACTGCCCTAAACTTGACAGCAGAATGCCTTTACTGCAGCCTGCACTTTAGCACAGTGGCAGATCCAACAAGGAGCAGTTCAGTTTTCTCATCATTGAGACAGAGGCCGTGGGTCGCCATCCAGGCTTGGATGGTAGCGTAAGTTTAGCTCAGTGTGGCGGCATCGTTAGTGTAATTGCCAGAGAGGGGGAGCAGAATTTGCATATCATCAGCATAGTTAGTATAGGCTACGCCGAGTTAGTATAGGAGGTCGTAAAATGGCTTAGTGAATATGTTGTGCAGTGTAGGTGAGACCCTTGAGGTACCCAGCAGCTGATGGTGGCGGGCACTGTGCAAGTGAGAAGACTCTCATTACCCTACCTTCTAAAAAGGAGACGACCCAGGACACCGCTTCTGGAGAGAAGGAGGCTGCGCTAGTAAGGTGATGGCAGAGTGTGTAATGGTCAACTCCTGAAGATGGTGAATCCTGCGGGGATGGCGAGGGCTAGGGCAGGGCCAGAAGCTGCGTGCAACCAGGATTCCATGATGGTGAGAGACTCGAAATTCCCTACTGTCAGGAGATCATGGATGTCGAGTGCATGGGCAGGTAGAGAGCGGGCATTGACTAGGGATAGATTGAGGAGAGGGCTAGGGCAAGTGGATGAGCTTGCTATCCCGCTGGGTTTGGTCAGGTTGATAGGGCAAAGCTAATGGGGGCCAGGAGGAGGCGTTGGCAGGGAGGAGGTTGAGGTAGTCTATCACATTAGTAGGCCGATTGGTACATGCGACAGAGCTAGAGTCGGTTTGGGCTTTTTTGGCTGAGTTGACCACAGTGATAACATCGATGGGGGCATAGCAGGATACAATACTAGTATTGCTGGCCAGTGGCGTAGATGCCTTACTGATGGGGGGGTTAGACAAGGTCATGGTTGCCGATGCCTTGCATGTGTGTTCAGTATTGGTAGTATTGGGGGTGGCATCCGGGCATGTAGGCCTTGGGTTGGTGTTAATAGGTACAGCAGCCTTGCAAGAGTTTGCGGGCAAAGAAACAACTTTATTACAAAAGGGTGCAACATTCTTTTTTTTTTCTTTTTAAACTTTTATTTATTAAGAGAGCCGTCTCATAGCAGGACCATTTATACAAACATTGCATTGTGGTTTAAGCATGATTCTGTTACATATATGTACACAACAATCAGGTAAGTATCTTAAATCAAGGAGAGAGTGTAGGTGTTACATCAACATTGGGCATCAAATTACATAAATACAGGCGCAGCTGTGACCATATGTCCTTGGGGCGACAGGGTGTCGGAACCGACAGTACAAAGAGTTCCTCATCGTTATTTACCATACGTAAGTCTGTCAGGAAGTTAGTTCGAGTTGGTCTCACTGAGGATTTCCAACATTTCAGGCTACATCGTTTGGGGACAACACATGAGATATTAAATAGTCGCCTCATGGTTTCCTTCACCATACCAATATCTCCAAACAAATATTTTAAGGGGGATAGGGTCGCCGGGATCGAAGTGATTTCCTCAAGGAGCTTCGCCACCTCCCGCCAGACCTCCACAATCAAGGGGAATGACCAATACATGTGATACATTCCAGCATCTGGGGCATCGTATTTTGGACAGGAACCTGCACAGTTTTCTACGAATTTTACTAATCTGGCCGGGGAGTAGTGCAGTTGATTTAAGATTTTGAATTGTATCAGTCGCAGCCCAGAATTCATTGAAACAGATTTGGTAAATTGACTATAACGGGACCATCTAATGTCGTCAATCAGGGTGCCTATGTCGCGCTCCCAGGTCTCTTTAATTGTGTTACGCGAAGTGGAATGTGCTTGCACCAGGGAGTATAACATCGAGACCCCCTTGCCATGGCCATCTGCGGACACCACAGCTCTGATACATTCGTGCGTCGGGGGTTCCAGTGGGAATGTTGGCCATCTAGCAGCGAAAGCAGCCCTCATTCGATGGAATTGAAAATGTTTAAGCTGCCCCCCCCCCCACCGCATTAATAAAGTCTGTAAGTTCGCAAAAAGTGCCGTCCGGGAACATGTCTCTCATCTTGAAGAGTTTATTGGGGTCCCACGATTGCTGAAGGGCATTGTCGGAAGTTGGGGCAATGATGGGGAAATTCCACAAGGGAACCTCCGAGTCGTATGGGGTCTCCAGGTCAACCCTTTTATATATCCTGGACCAGGCATGTATGGTGGTAGGCACCGGGTCAAATGGGCAGGTGCCTTTGTAGGTGGAGTTGAAAATAACGGAGCGTATGTCGTTGGGGCGGGCAGCGTATTTTTCAAGGAGTATGTGGGGAGCTGTGTCCTCAGGGTTGAACCAGTGCTTCGCAAATTGTGCCTGTGCAGTTAAATAGTATAGTTCAAAATCAGGGGCAGCAATACCGCCTTGTGAAAATGGTTCCACCATCTTAGCCCACCCTAGCCTAGCCGTCTTCCCATTCCAAATAAAGGAGGAGGCAAGTGACTGGAGTTTTGTGAAGAAGGACTTACCAGGCCAGGTCGGGATGTTGTTAAAATAGTATAGGAGTTTGGGGAGTACTACCATTTTAAGTAGTGCCACTCGACCGTATAGGGATAGTGGAAGATTAGCCCACAATTGGAACTTGGTCGTCAGGTTTAGCAATAATTCCCTGTGGTTTTGTGTATATAGTGTTTGTTTATCCCTGGTTACCATGATTACCAAGTAGCGTACCTGAATAGGAGCGGGCTTAAACCCCCTTATCTCGGTTAGGTCTCCAGTATTCGGGGTCAAAGGGAATATTTCAGACTTTGGGACCTTGATTTTATATCCAGAGTAATCTGAAAATGTGTGTATGTCTGACATTATGTGTTGCACATTCTCCTGTGGGTTTCGGACATACAATAGGTTATCGTCCGCGTATAGTGATATGATCTGTGGGGGACCGGTCATCCTAAGCCCTCTGTGTGAGTGGTTCTTACGGATATATTCGGCCATTGGTTCTATGGTAAGTGCAAATAGGATGGGTGAAAAAGGATAACCCTGTCGAGTTCCTCTGTGTAGCAGGAATGTGGGGGACAAGGTATTATTGGTCAGAACTTTGGCCGATGGCTGTGTATACAATAGCCGCACACATTTGACGAAGTATTGACCGAGACCGAACCGTTCAAGCACCAGGAAGAGGTATGTCCAGGAGACTGAGTCAAAGGCCTTTTCGGCATCTAGTGCCACAATAGCCGCCCTCGCCCTTAATGCGATCTGTGCCATAACGCCAAATAGACGCCTTAGGATCTCGTTGGGATAAAGCCAGCCTGATCAGGGGGTACCAGGATTGGCATGTACGGAAGGAGTCTGGTGGCTAGTATTTTAGCGAAAATCTTTGCATCGGTGTTTATTGAGGATAGGGGTCTGTAAGAGGCCATGTCTTGTGCCGGTCTACGGGGTTTCAGGAGGACCGTGATAACTGCTTCGTGCATTGACTCCGGAAGGATACCCCGGTCCATAGCTTCCTCCCACACTTTCAAAAGTAAAGGGGCTAATTTGTCCTGAAACTCCTTATATAATTCGGAGCTCAGGCCATCCAAACCGGGGGGTCGACCAGAGGACAATGATTTAATAGCTGCAGCAAGTTCCTCAACTGTGATAGGTTGATCGAGAATGTTCCGTGTCTCGGGAGTTAATGTTGGGAGGTCTAAGTCATCAAGGTACCTGATTGTGTCTTCCCTGGATTTCACATCATGGTTAGAGTATAGAGAGGAGTAGAAGTTGGCGAATGTGGTATTAATGTCTTGCTCTTTATTAACCGTTACCCCAACAGTTGTCTGTATGCTGGGGATAGGCTTGTGATGGCTATCGGTTTTCAGCATATTGACCAAGAATTTGCCAGCCTTATTACTATCCCCGTATCTACAGGCTTTTGCCGGGGCAGACATGTATAGGACCTTCCTATTGGCCAGCTCGTTGAATTCCTTTAATGTGATGTGGATTTTCGACAGGGTTTCTTTGTTAAGTGTGGCACTGTATTCGGTTTCTAATGAGTATATTTTGGCTTCGGTTATACCCAGTTCCCTTAGCACAGACTTCAGCATAACTGTGGACTTGCCTGGGATGGCTCCCCGGATCCAGACTGTGAATGCCTCCCACAGGGTAGCATAGGTGCTCACCGAACCCTCAGTTAGTTCCAGAAATTCCTCGATTTCAGTATGCAGGGCTTCACATATATGGGGGTCTCTCAGGATTGTGGGGGGCATCCTCCATCTTCTAGCCAGAGGTGGGGTGTCACCTAGGTTGATATCGAGCGTTATCGGTGAGTGATCCGAGAGGGTGCTGGTGTGTATTTCGCAACCGGAGACCGTTCCAGATAGGGACGAACTGATAAGCCAATAGTGTATGCGCGAATGGGAATCATGGACGGACGAATAGAAGGTAAATTTCCTCTCATACGGGTATAGTGTACACCATGCGTCTATTGTGTCTGTCTGTTCCATCAATTGTTTCAGGACCAGTGCGGCTTTGGAGGGAGCCCTTGGGGCGGTCGACGAGTGATCTAGGGATTGGTCGAGTATTGTGTTAAAATCTCCTCCCCAGATTATTTGTGCCTCCCCCGATATGGACAACATGTCCAGTATTGTACAGTAGAAGTCCGGGTCATCTACGTTGGGTCCATATGTGTTAATTATTACTATCTGGCGCCCCGCTAATTCCCCCCATACCAGTGCATATCTACCTTGTGGGTCTATCTTACTAGAGTGATATTTGAAGCACAGCTTGGGATGTATGAGTGTCAGGACTCCCCTGGATTGAGCTGAGTATTCCGTGTGGTACCTGTGAGGACCCCATTGTGGCAGGATTTTGGTATTGACGCTACCCAATGCATGTGTTTCTTGTATAAGAAGAAAATGAGGGTATGGCGTGCTATATATGCTGTGATCTTCCTGGCTTTAACCGGGTTGTTAAGCCCTCGAACATTCCAAGAAAGTCGTTTAATATTTAAGCCTTTGCTAGCCTGTGTCATAGTCCTATCTGGAATCGCCCGATTGTCTGTTGCGTTGCTGCATTCCTATGCAGTGCGGGTCTCCCGCTACAAAACAGCTCCATGATTTTAGCATTGTAACTTCCCCAAACAGTCCTGGCATATTTCCAGGTGTACCCCTTTCTTGATTCCCCTTCCCACCCCTACCCGCATCATCAACCCCAATCAGATGATGTATCCCTTTAACCATAACTTGGACGTCTCCTGGGGGTGCAAGCTGTAGTCACATGGCTGCCAACCGAGGGGGCCCACGGCCCTACTTCAAACAAGTAGTGATCAGGGCCACCTCGCCATCCTCGGGTTTTGAACTTTATTACAGGTGCAGTATGCACAGATGCCTGTCAGCCAGCAGGGTCGTCCAATTCCTCAGCGGGTTGGGGTGGCAAATTCTGGTTTATTGCAGACGGATGGAGGCCACAACATATGACATGGCTTCCGTAGGATTTCAAAGAAATGTGCTCTGCCCCTGTGTTGGATTCTCATCTTTGCCTGGAAGATGAGCACATAGGGAATCCGACGTAGCCTCAGTTGTCTCTTAACTGGTACATAGGACCTTCTCAGTGTTTGCACGTTTGTCGAAAAATCCGGGTATATATGTATTCTGCTGTTCTCGTAGAGTGCCTTTTTCCCTGGATACTCTCAGGATAGCATCTCTGTCCCTACAGTTGAGAAGACAGGCTATTATCGTTCGGGGTGGTGCTCCAGGTCTGGGAGAAGGCACCAGGGTGCGGTGGGCACGTTCCACGAGAAATTGGTCTGAGAAGGATTCAGGGCCCAAAAGTGTTATCAGGAGGGTTTCCACTTGGCGTTCCATGGACCCCCTGCCAAAGGTTTCTGCCACCCCGACTAGGCGGATGTTATTCCTTCTGGACCGTGATTCAGGGTCTTCGCACTCATTTAGAGTCTTTTGGAGGTCCCCTTTCAGCTGGGCGATGTCCTGGCTGTGCTGTGTTATTGAATCCTCATTGGTACTGATCCTGCTTTCCGCCTCCGTAATGCATGTGCTCTCCTTGTCTACCCTTGCCTTCAGGGAGCTAATTGTCGCCACAATGTCGTCCAATTTGCTGTTGACCGCAAGAAAGCCGTTCTGGACCATTGTCATTAATCGGTCCACTCTCTCGTCCGTCTGGGATTCTAGCTGGCTGTCCATTGGCCTTGGTGGAGGTGTGGTGGACCCATGAGGCTGGGAGTTGGCAAAGGAGTCCATTGGGCCTGTTTTCTTGGAGCCCACCCCTTTCTTTTCGTGGCGGCCCATATGGTGGGCCAAGTGGCTCATGTTCTCCCACATCCCTCGCTCTCTATAGTATTATTATCCTTCAGTCTTGAGTGGAGTGTAGTATTCTCGTGTACGCTGAAGGTGATCCTTCCTGACGTCTGAGTTGGGCTTGTACAGCTCAGCCGCAGTGAAATAGAGGTGCTAGGGTCGTGTTGGGGTTCGTACTGTAATGACAGAGCTGTATGCCGGGGCATAGGTGCTTATGTGGGCTCTGCCAACTGCTGAAGTTTAGTATTTCCAATGTTCCCTTGCGGGTGCCCACCTGTGGTCTATTGCCAAGATCCGGGGTTGGTGTGTAATTGCCTGTTCAGGATAGTGCCCAGTGGCAATGACAGCGTGCACCCTGCCAGCCTGCTGCGTTGCGGATGCGTCTGGAGTCGGGAGTCCCTGCGTTCAGAAACAGGATTTATATGGCCTCCCTAGATGGCGCACGTTGCCACTTGTGGTTGATCCAGGCGGGTCACTTTGCACCACCAATCCCTGATCCCTTGACCTTTGATTGCGGCACAGAACCGGCATATAGGCCGGATCCAACAGTATATTAGTTCTCCTGGGCCCCGGGGCGGGAGGTTGGTGTCCTCTGGGCGTATGAAATAACTATTCCCACTGTCTGGGCGTCCCACCGACCACCTCAATAACACAGCCAATTCCGCTACTTGTCTGGATTGTTCCCAGGGCTGCAGCATAGGGGGGGAGGAAGTATGTGTCTTGTAAGGACAGAACCAGGACGAGTCGCTTCAGGACCTGGTCGTCCCCCCACAACCCGTCCAATGGTTATCAATGTAGTGGGTATGAGCAAGCGGGAGTGGCCAGATCGCTCTATGGAGGGGCTGCGATGTGGGCTCCTACCTTAGACTGGTATGCGTGGGCTTCCACTGGCAGGAATAGTCGCCGTGCAGCAGCGGACCGCAGCCCCGGTCACTGCAGGGCCCGCTCAGATCGCGGGCCTGCTTTTCCCCAGGCGATCTCGGGCGTGGGCGGAGGGTTGGTCCGTATCCCTCCAATGGTCAGAGCGGAGGACTGCATGGCCCCAGGAGACCGTCACAAGATATTCTGCTGCGGCGGTTCGCCTCCACCAGATCGCCGCGTTCAGCAGGGAGAGCCGGTTTCCTCCATGGGTTCCCCTGGTCCGCACTGGGGGTGCACGTCTGGGTTGGTATCTGGGCATTGTGGAGCTCGCCGCAGGCCAACTCTGCAGTGTCTCGGCAGGCTCCTCGATATTAAGGCGCGTAGCGTGGCCCATCCCCCACTCGGCCTGCCGTTGAGGTCACGCGCCCGGACTGTCGTGGTTTCCCTGTGGAGACGCCATTCGGGGCCGCCTCTGCCACTCCCACGGTGCAAGTTCCCTGGATGATATCTCGGGACTGCGTATCCGTTTATACTCAAGTTTTGTCTGAGTGGTGCTGCAAGTCTTCCACTGCCGTTTGCGAGTGTTTTCCAGCGTCCACATGGCACCAGAAAGGATTAATTATTAAAACAGATGGATTACGGGCCAGAGCTCTCCTCTCAGGCGGCCATCAGCGTTGTGCGCAACAGCGCCCCCCCAAGGGTGCAACATTCTTAACATGATGAGCAGCACTGGTACATATGGGCACACGGTGAGCCTTAATGGATACAGCAGCTTTGCCATTGACAGTAGGCAGAGAATCAACTTCATTACAAAAGGGTGCAATATTCTTGACATTAAGAACAGCCCAGGTACAAATGGGCACACGGTTAGCCTCAATTAGCTTTGCCATTGATAGCAGGCAGGGAAACAGCCACATTGCAAGGGGGTGCAATATTAGTGACATTGTAAGTAACTAGGGCCGGAGTGGGCGCAGAGGAAACAGAGCTGGGAGCCATTACCTTACAATCGGAGGCACGGGCCTTCATATTAGTTTGAGGGGCTTGTTTATGTTGTCTGATGCTTGTGCGTTCGAGTTGATGGTTCGTCTGCTCAGAACTTGCTGCATAGATGGCCTGTGAGACATTGCATAAGGCGGCGTGGGAGGCAGTGGACGGGCGGGGGTGGTTAGTCCTTGTGAAGGGGGCACAGGCCAGGAGATGAAGGCACGTTCTTGTGCGCATATTGAGGTTCCTTGCATGAGTCGTGGGGGTGAAGGTACTAAAATCGAACACTGCAGCGGCAGCTGGACCCTGAATCACTGCTCCAAACCCTCCCCCCCTGAACCTCTTTTTTCTTGGAAAAAAACCCCAAAAGAACAGGGGATGGGCGCATTGCGGGGTTCCTTACCTCGTCGCCATTATGGCTGGCTGGGGCTGGGTTGGGGGGGGTTGTAGCGAGGCCACTCGAACTGGCCCCGTTCGTGCTATGGGACATCAAGACCTTGAAGGCCCACTGCCTCAGGGGGTTGCAAGGGAACACCCCGTCTTAGATAAGGGCAGGGCAGACCATACCCGGCAAATGCGGACCCTGGCAATCTTGCTGGCCAGAGGGCCACATGGCACACTGGCAGGCAGGCCTGTGCTCACACGGTGTGGGCCTGCAGGCCTAAATGAGACACAGACTCAGTCATCCCTTCTGGAGACTGCAGCTGGCCTGAGACATGTGCTTGCAGTTGCTCCTTTTATTAGCTTGGGCCATGACACAGTAATTTCCCATCTCAAAAGAGCAATACCCGTGTGAGGGCCACACATCATACTGCCTCTCTTAAAAGGTTAACACACTTGGGAAGGTCACACACCACAGAGTGCTCCGCATAACTTTGTGGGCCGTTGGGAGTAACGTTGCAGCACTTGAAAGTAGGGAAGCTGCTTGTGACTGACGGCCCCTTATGGAATGGCGTGACACAGGATGTGGAGCAGACATCGGGCTCGTTTTGGGGAGAGTAGCTGGGAACGCAATGGCAAATGGCAGGAGGAAAGAGGTGGGGGTGGGTAGAGGGATGCATTGTGCGGCAAAAAGGAGAATAACAGGTGACGACAGGACATATGCTCTCGGAGCAGTCTTACCAGAATGTAGACGATGGACATTGTGATCTACGCATCTGTAGGACGGTCCTTTCCATTGCTGATAGCCAGGAATCTTGGTCTGGACACGGGTTGGCAGCGACCATACCCGGCCAGGACAGGCCAAGACAGCCGTAGATGCCCTTAACATCTTGCCTGGGTTCCATCTTGGATTTTACACAGGCTCCTATGATCCTTCCTGTGTCTGTTAAAGAGCATTTAGGAAGTCGCAGGGAGATTGCATACTTGCCAACCCTACCGATTTAGGCAGTAGGATACCGCTTTTTAAGCAGTCCTACCGCTTACTGATTTAGTTGCAACAAATACTGATTTTTTAAAAAGAAAAATATATTCTTTTTGTTGTTGGGCTGGATTTAGCAGCCTGTTCAACCATGGTTGCAGGGTGCTCAAGTACACAGAATCCAAGGGATGTTCTTCAGTGGGGATGTGTCCAAGCTGCTGCTGTTATAATGGTGTGTTCTTACTGGCAGCAGTTAGCAAACCAGTGCGCCAGTGCAACCTCCCCAGACTGTCAGAGGCGCCTGTGAGATCCGCTCCAGCACTTCTGGATATCAACAGCCAGATGGTTCACCGTACCTCAGCTCCCCGGTGCCAGTCATCTACATGCTGGGGCGAGCTGCTGAAGCAATGGCGAGCCACTCCTCCTAATGAGTTCTGGCAGGTGTGAGCTTGTGCCAGGAAGCGGGGGGAAACCGCACGTTTCAGCCCCGCCCTGCACGAGTCTCGCCACTTCCACCCGCCTACAAGTGCAATATGCTATTTTTTCAGCGTAGCTGCACAAAGCAGCACCCCTCTCTTCGGCACCTGCTACATACTTGCCAACGCTACCGATTCACAGGCCGATTCATGGAATAATTAGCGCGGCGCAAGTGGGCAAAAACGTGCGAATCGCAGTGGAATAGCGAAAATCGCAGTGCAAGTGCGAAAATCGCACGAAAAGCGCAGCGCACATCGATTCATGGAAGGCCGTGCGCGAGAAAACCATTGGATGTGCGATAAAAAAGTGCGCGGCGCACGTTGGCGCACAGGCCATCTAACTGCGTGCGCCAGGTCACAGCGAAAATCGCACAGGCCACAGCGAAAATCGCACATAGCGCGGCGCACGCAACAAAAGTAGGCGGAACATGGGGCGTAACACTCGGAATGGGGAACAACTTGCCAAAACGTGGGCGTCACGGGGGAAGTACAGGGTACAAGTGCGCGGAACGCCCACACGCTCGCCTACAACACGTATTCATGGAATAGAATAGGGCAAAAAAGCGCACGCTCAAACCAGCGCACAGGCACAAACACGACCGCCACAAGAAAGCAGGCGGTAGCGTCTCTGCACCTGGAAGAAATGTGCGCCAAAAGGTGCGCCAACAAATAGCACCTATATACAGCCATGATGAATGTCCTATACTGTGGCCCTCCAGGACAAATGACGTGCAAAGGGGTACCCACAAACACGGACACCCGCTGACAAAAAATACGTGTGCGTGTATACCGGGGTGCGCGGGAAGTCTCACACGCGATTTCGGCAGGGTACGTGTATTTCAGGGGTGCGCGGGAAGATCCACACGCGATTGGCCCAGTGCGAGCAGGGTACGTGTATTCCATGGGTGCGCGGGAAGTTCCACACGCGATTTCGGCAGGGTATGTGTATTTCAGGGGTGCGCGGGAAGTTCCACACGCGATTGGCCCAGTGCGAGCAGGGTACGTGTATTCCATGGGTGCGCGGGAAGTTCCACACGCGATTTCGGCAGGGTACGTGTATTTCAGGGGTGCGCGGGAAGTTCCACACGCGATTGGCCCAGTGCGAGCAGGGTACGTGTATTTCAGGGGTGCGCGGGAAGTTCCACACACGATTTCAGCAGGGTATGTGTATTCCAGGGGTGCGCGGGAAGTTCCACACGCGATTTCAGCAGGGTACGTGTATTTCAGGGGTGCGCGGGAAGTTCCACACGCGATTGGCCCAGTGCGAGCAGGGTACGTGTATTCCATGGGTGCGCGGGAAGTTCTACACGCGATTTCGTCAGGGTACGTGTATTTCAGGGGTGCGCGGGAAGTTCCACACGCGATTGGCCCAGTGCGAGCAGGGTACGTGTATTTCAGGGGTGCGCGGGAAGTTCCACACACGATTTCAGCAGGGTATGTGTATTCCAGGGGTTCTGGGGAGTACTACACGTGAATTGGCCGTGTGGGTCCTCCCAGGTGTACGCTCCACAACCTCCACGGCCCCTGCAGGCAGCCCACACCCCGGGGGACTACTACCCTGCACCCCTGCTCATGTCCCGCAGGCAGCCCATCCACCATGGGCATGCCCCCCAGCCAACCCACATGTCACCTTGCACTACTGATCAACAATGCATGTCTCCCACCACCCCCACCCCCCAGCCAGCATGGCCAGCCCCCACCAGGCCCCCACTCATGTCCCCTATCACCCCCACCCCCCAGCCACCAGGGGCACCCTCCACCAGGCCCCCACTCATGTCCCCCTGCACCCCCACCCCCCAGCATCCAGGGGCACCCTCCACCAGGCCCCACCCATGTCTCCCACCACCCCCACCCCCCAGCCACCATGGCCAGCCCCCACCAGGCCCCCACTCATGTCTCCCACCACCCCCACCCCCCAGAAGTGCAGGGGCAGCCTCCACCAGGCCCCCACTCATGTTTCCCACCACCCCCACCCCCCAGCCACCAGGGGCACCCTCCACCAGGCCCCCACCCATGTCTCCCACCACCCCCACCCCCCAGCCACCAGGGGCACCCTCCACCAGGCCCCCACTCATGTCTCCCACCACCCCCACCCCCCTGCCACCATGGGCAGCCCCCACCAGGCCCCCACTCATGTCTCCCACCACCCCCACCCCCCAGCAGTGCATGGGCACCCTCCACCAGGCCCCCACTCATGTCTCCCACCACCCCCACCCCCCAGCAGTGCAGGGGCACCCTCCACCAGGCCCCCACTCATGTCCCCCTGCACCCCCACCCCCCAGCATCCAGGGGCACCCTCCACCAGGCCCCCACTCATGTCTCCCACCACCCCCACCCCCCAGCAGTGCAGGGGCACCCTCCACCAGGCCCCCACTCATGTCTCCCACCACCCCCACCACCCAGCAGTGCAGGGGCAGCCTCCACCAGGCCCCCACTCATGTCTCCCACCACCCCCACCCCCCTGCCACCATGGGCAGCCCCCACCAGGCCCCCACTCATGTCTCCCACCACCCCCACCCCCCAGCAGTGCAGGGGCAGCCTCCACCAGGCCCACACTCATGTCTTCCACCACCCCCACCCCCCTGCCACCATGGGCAGCCCCCACCAGGCCCCCACTCATGTCTCCCACCACCCCCACCCCCAGCAGTGCATGGGCACCCTCCACCAGGCCCCCACTCATGTCTCCCACCACCCCCACCCCCCAGCATCCAGGGGCACCCTCCACCAGGCCCCCACTCATGTCTCCCACCACCCCAACCCCCCAGCAGTGCAGGGGCACCCTCCACCAGGCCCCCACTCATGTCTCCCAACACCCCCACCCCCCAGCAGTGCAGGGGCACCCTCCACCAGGCCCCCACTCATGTCTCCCACCACCCCCACCCCCCTGCCACCATGGGCAGCCCCCACCAGGCCCCCACTCATGTCTCCCACCACCCCCACCCCCCAGCAGTGCATGGGCACCCTCCACCAGGCCCCCACTCATGTCTCCCACCACCCCCACCCCCCAGCAGTGCAGGGGCAGCCTCCACCAGGCCCCCACTCATGTCTCCCACCACCCCCACCCCCCTGCCACCATGGGCAGCCCCCACTCATGTCTCCCACCACCCCCACCCCCCAGCAGTGCAGGGGCAGCCTCCACCAGGCCCCCACTCATGTCTACCACCACCCCCACCCCCCTGCCACCATGGGCAGCCCCCACCAGGCCCCCACTCATGTCTCCCACCACCCCACCCCCCAGCAGTGCAGGGGCAGCCTACACCAGGCCCCCACTCATGTCTCCCACCACCCCCACCACCCAGCAGTGCAGGGGCAGCCTCCACCAGGCCCACACTCATGTCTCCCACCACCCCCACCCCCCTGCCACCATGGGCAGCCCCCACCAGGCCCCCACTCATGTCTCCCACCACCCCCACCCCCAGCAGTGCAGGGGCAGCCTCCACCAGGCCCACACTCATGTCTCCCACCACCCCCACCCCCCTGCCACCATGGGCAGCCCCCACCAGGCCCGCACTCATGTCTCCCACCACCCCCACCCCCCAGCAGTGCATGGGCACCCTCCACCAGGCCCCCACTCATGTCTCCCACCACCCCCACCGCCCAGCCACCAGGGGCACCCTCCACCAGGCCCCCACTCATGTCTCCCACCACCCCCACCCCCCTGCCTCCATGTGCAGCCCCCACCAGGCCCCCACTCATGTCTCCCACCATCCCCACCCCGCAGCAGTGCAGGGGCAGCCTCCACCAGGCCCCCACTCATGTCTCCCACCACCCCCAGCCACCAGGGGCACCCTCCACCAGGCCCCCACCCATGTCTCCCACCACCCCCACCCCCCAGCCACCATGGCCAGCCCCCACCAGGCCCCCACTCATGTCTCCCACCACCCCCACCCCCCAGCAGTGCAGGGGCAGCCTCCACCAGGCCCCCACTCATGTCTCCCACCACCCCCACCCCCCAGCCACCAGGGGCACCCTCCACCAGGCCCCCACCCATGTCTCCCACCACCCCCACCCCCCAGCCACCAGGGGCACCCTCCACCAGGCCCCCACTCATGTCTCCCACCACCCCCACCCCCCTGCCACCATGGGCAGCCCCCACCAGGCCCCCACTCATGTCTCCCACCACCCCCACCACACAGCAGTGCAGGGGCAGCCTCCACCAGGTCCTCACAATCCCCAATCATGTGCGTTATGGTCAGCCTCCACAGCCAAAAAGCCCTACCAAGTAACCCATTCACCCACATGAAAATGGAAATTACATGTTACACCCCCAATGTTCATGAAGCTAATGAACCCATGTCCGTCACACACAATGGTTGCAATTGAATGGGAAAACACCCAACATGACATGCATGAAACCAATGAGATGATACCACACAGTGAAGTATGAAAACAAAATTGTATTGAAAAAAATTAAAGAATGCTAAAGAAATGAAACAAACTACAATGGGAATGAGAAAAAATAAGCTGCATGTCCGTATAAAAAAAAAAAAACAGCAAATCAGAATCCAAAAAAATGTCGTCCAAAGTCAAATGTAAAAAAATATCTATCCATTCAAGAACTATGTAAAAAACTTCCAAGGGTCCATGAGCCCAACTGAACAAAGGAAACCTACAAAAAAACCTAACTAAAATGCAACTATATACAAAAAGTGGAGCAGTGTCCGTCGACTCCAAATCATAATAAGAAACAAAGGAAACCTAAAACTAAAGAACTATATACAAAGGCGGCGGGCAAGTCCAGCGGCTCACTCTGTGGTGTTCCGGGCCAGGGCATCATCGAACTCCTGTTCGATGTCCCGGAGGCGGTCCTGTTCCATGTCCCCGAGGGTCCGCAGGGACGATGCCGTGTCCTCCTCCAACCCCCTGCGGATTGCCTCGAGGCACTCGGCCCGCCTCAGGGCCCTCCGCATGGAGTTCTCCGCCCTGACCATTGTGAGCCGCGCCTCTTCCGCCCGCCGCCGCTCCGCACCTATGGCGTGGCCCAACCGCTGCCACACGGAAGACACTCTCTGTCCTGGGTCCTCCTGCCCTCCGGCCGATGCCTGCCCCTCCGATGCCGAAGGCCCCGAGCCTTCATGGCTCCCACCATGTTGCTGCTGCTGCTCTGCCTCTGCCCGTGCACTGCCTCCTGCTGCCTGCACATCCTCCGCCGGCTGGGGTGCAGTTGTTGATGTGGCCACCCCTGCTGGACCTCCGACTCCCGACTGTGGCAGGGATGCCTCCTCCACCAGCCTGGCCGCACCGTCAGAGGCAGCTCCACAGGGCACCCAGGTGACTGATGGGTGGGAAGATGGCACAGAG
Organism: Ambystoma mexicanum; assembly: GCF_040938575.1. Classification (NCBI taxonomy): domain Eukaryota; kingdom Metazoa; phylum Chordata; class Amphibia; order Caudata; family Ambystomatidae; genus Ambystoma; species Ambystoma mexicanum. The sequence goes on from NC_090934.1 coordinate 1,365,937,692, forward strand.
GACGACTGGCGCGTAGGGGGTCCAGTTGAGGAGGGGGTCGGAGCAAGCCCCATCAGACGGAGGAATCCGGCCTGGGTGACATGTCCCAGCAGGCTGACGTGGTCAACGAGCCATTCGAGATGACGTGCAGTCTCTCCATGAAAAGACTGCAGGTCACCTCGCATGGCCCGTTGACGCAACGCCACACCAGCCAGGACAGGCTCAACCCGGACCTGGATGGCCACGTCTGCAGGCAGAGGAAGGCCAGTTGATGTCAGCTCATCCCCTGCCTGAAAACGGGTCTGGACGTAGGCATCCCTGCTGGTGCAAGATGATGCAGGGACAGGATCGGGGACAGGATTGCACACAGGCACCTCCGCAGCGGCCTGTGCTGCCTCCTGTCCCTGGTCCTGCACTGCACCACTAGCACCAGTGGGATCCCCACCTCCAGACCCCGTCTCTGGTGCTTGCACGGCCTCCTCCTCCACCAAACCCCCACCAACCTGGATGACTCCGTGCCATCTTCCCCTGTTGGGCCCTGTGGGGTCCCAGCTGCCCCTTCTGCTGCCGAGGAGTCCAACTCCAACCTCCGCCTCTTGGACCTCCCCCCGGCAGCTGCGGCCTGGGACGCGGCACCGGACTCCTCACTCCCCGACGAGATGACAACACGGGAGGGGAGCCGGGCCTTGCGTCTCCGGCTGGCGGTCGGATCCCCGCCGCTGTGCTCCACAGCACCTTCTCCGCCCTCTTCATCAGTTGACGCTGCAGACAGGGAGAAACAAAACACAGGCATCAGGGCACTGTACAATGGACACATACACACATGACAGTTGCACATGAGTGGCATTGGCAAACCTCAGACATGTCATCACAATCCCCAACACACATGTCATTGCAACTCGCACACATGAGCCATACCACAGCCATATCGCAACTGCCAGCACCATCCCTACACATACAACAGCATGAGCAGCCAAAGGGGAGCCAGACATCACATGCAACACAGGAAGTGCACCACACATGTACACACACCACCACACTTGCATGCATGTGTACACCTCTGCCAAGTGTCGCACTGTTCAGACGGGCATCCATGTCACATCTGCCAATCAGGCTTCCACATACCGCTGTCACATGCATCCATGTTGCATCACTGTTGCACCCTTGTCAAATACACACACATGCACATGTACACAGTGCTCATACATGCACCTGAAAACAACATACATGCGTGACATCACGGACATGTCTACTTACATACACATTCATCCAAACATGTGTGCACGCACAACTGCATTTGCCATGCAAGCCTACACACACAAGCACCATCCATGTCTCACACATTACAGCCCTCGCATGTGTCAGCCCCACGGCCCTGTACACCCCCACCCATACTCGACCCCATACAAACAGATGTGCAACCTGCACACTACTGAATAATCACCACACGCACTGCTCACAATCAGGATGCATGTACACTCACCGCTCGACTCCAGACGGGTCTGCTTCTCCAGGACCTGGACGTGGAGCGCTGGGGATATGCGTTCCAGGACCCTCATCTGTTCTTCCGACAAGTGGCCCCGGCGCCCCTTGGCATCCGCTGCCTTCAAGAGGCGCCGGGCCTTGTTCAGGGTCCTGGACCTGAAGTCCTCCCAGCGCTTCCTGACATGTTGTAAGTCCCGGACTGCCACCCCCTCCGCGCTCATGGCAGTCACGATGTCAGTCCAGATCCGAGTCCGTCCTTCCTTGTCGGCGCGGGAACTTCCGAAGAGGGCATCATACTGCCCCAGGACTTGCTCCACCAGGACACCAACTTCGGTGGCACTGAAGCTGGTGCCCCTCTGACTCTCTGGCCGGGGGTTGTCAGTGGTCACAGATGGTGTTTGCCCCGACATGACAACCCCAGAGGCAGGAGTGGGTGGGGAACTGGGTCCTGGGGCTGGGCTGTGGAGCGATGGAATCCCAGTCGGGAGTCTTCGGTTCCAGCAGGGGTGGTCACAGCAACAGCACCCCTGGCTGATGTGCAGGCAGCAAATGGCAGTGCACGTGGGCAGCAGGCAGTCAGGCAGCAGCAGATGGCAGGTGGGAGCGTGCTCGGGGCTCTGGGGGGCAGTAGTTCGGCCTTCTGGGCAGGAGCGTGGTCTTCCGTGTGCTTACGCGTGGCCAGCTTGGTACGGAGTGATTTTGCACGTGAAAATCCTGTACGTCAGCGTGAAAATCGAGGAAAGGCCCTTAGCGCGTAAGCGCGTCAGCATGCATACGCGAATCTATTGGACCAAAGGCCCTCAGCGCGTAAGCGCGTCTGTGACGTCACCCGCACAGGTGTTTCCCACACAGCACGTGATGACAGAGCACACGTGGAAAGACTGCACGTCAGAGTGTCATTGCGTGTAATTGGACAGCACGTCAGAGTGTCATCGCGTGTAATTGGTGGGAATGGGCCTAGCGCGTACACGCGGCAGTGACAAAGCGTGTGATTGGTGGAAATGGCCCTACACGCAGAAGTGACAAAGCGTGTAATTGGTGGAAATGGCCCTACACGCAGAAGTGACAAAGTGTGTAATTGGTGGAAATGGCCCTAGCGCGTACACGCCGCGTAAGTGACGCTGGACGTGTGGGCCTGTATAAAAGGTACGTGTAGAACACCATTTCCTTGTACGTGCTTTTCGTGGAGAGCGAGTGGGTGAATTCTGTACTTCTTGTCGTTTCACACGCGATTTACTTCACGGCGTTTCAAGTTCGTATTCCCTGTTACCTCCGACAGCTTTTTCTCTTTTTTCTCTTTTACTGGTTTACCTGGGCCTGTTCCCTCAAACAGTGTTCCCTTCTACTGTTGTCCTGTCTCCTCAGACAGCGTACAAATCTTCTTTTGGCGGGGGTGTTGCCAACCAAACGCGCTCCTTTTTCACGCTCTTTTACCTGGCAGACGGTGAGTCACGCACATATCTAACATCTGTGCTTGCCCCGTGTGTAGCCTACCCCTTCAGAGGTCATTCTAGGCTGCGTGTGACACGCATACGTTCTTTCTTGTGTTACTGGGTGCCACAGCGTAGTGCAGGTTTTTCTTTCTGCACACGTGGTCTAGGAGGGGTTGCGTGCACCTCATCTCCCTTTTTTGGGGCTCCTGTGCGTAGCGTGACCCGTCATCTTTCCCCAGGGGTTACATTCAGCCTTGCAAGAGCACTAGGGTACAATTACCATCTGGTACCCAACCCCTTTGACCCCCAATTGCCCAGGACAATAGTTTACAGCCACTCCCATACGCACATTAACATCAGTGCCATGGCTGGGAGGCGAGGATTCCGTAAGGGTGGCAAAGGTGGAAGAGCCACAAGTGGTGGCCGTGGTGGATCCGGTAGGGGACGTGGTCGTTACTTGCAGGGTGAGCCTGTCCCCCCATGTGTGGAGGACCAGTCAAGGGCACCCATAATCCCCCCCCTCCCGTTGAGGCTGATGTGGCTGACACCATCCATGCTCAGCCCTTGTTGGACCAGCCCATTGTGGCACCAGACCTGGCTGACTCCATGGCTGACTTCCAGGTCAGCAGGCCTATGACACGTGCGCTGGTGCACGTTGATGTCACCATGCCACGTGCATCTGGGGCAGCAAGGTCATCTGCTGCCCCAAGTAGGCAGGGCGGAGAGGCTGCAGGGGCAGCTGCGGCTCCATCCACCCCAGCCCTCACACACCCAGCCAGGACAGTGTCGGTCCTAGTCCATCCTGCTGACATTCCCCCTGACACCATCACACTTGAGCCAATGCCTGCACCAACTCCCATGCTGAGTGTGCAATCCCACACTCCTGATACAGAGTCCACCAGGGCTCCTGCCCCTAGCGTCCAGAGCGGCGCAGGACACTCAGGATCACCACCACCTTCCAAGCGGAAGAGGAAGAGTGCTCGTCCGGCACAGGCTGATGCCCCAGACACGGCTACACAGTCCGGCCCGTCGAGGAAGCCCAGCTTCACGGATGACGAACTGAATGCACTTGTCGAGTATGTGTCCGCACATGACAACGAGATGGTCATTGTTGCAGGATCCAAGACCACACCTGCACAACGCCAGGCACACTGGCAGACCGTTGCGGACATCGTAAGTGCCCTTGGAATCGTGAGGCGCACAGCCAATGATTGCTATAAGCGCTGGAATGACCTAAAGCGCAGGGCAAAGAGTAAGCTGGCCTCAAGTCATGCCGCAACTCTAGTGACTGGAGGTGGGTCTCCAGTAGTAGACATGGAACTCACTCCACATGAGTCAGTCGCTGGGACCTACGTCACGGAGGAACAGATCCAAGGCGTGGGAGATCTGGCTGATTACGAGGCATTGTCCGGTGAGTGCACATGTGTGTCATCCATGTGCATGGTGTGTGTGAGGGCTTCTGTTTGTGTGCCAGGTGAGAGTGTGTGCGCCTGAGTCGTATGGGTCAGCCATGTGCTTCATGCAATACATCCTGCGCAGCTGCATTTGGCCATAGCAGTATCCCTTCTGCCAACAGTAGACATCTAGCCCAACTGCACGCCAGTTGCCCTTGAAGTGTCACCTTGCCACAACATTGTTGCTTATTTTTCACTGTTCATTCAGTCAGATTGTTTGCATTCCACCACTTTTACTAGGCATGTCGCAGTCCTCTAGTCACATGTCTGACATGGCTATGGTAAAGTGGAGTGACTTTGTTACCTGGATATCATTTGTTCACACATGTCCCTGTGCAATTGGACCATTTCGGACTGGCAGCTCCAGGTGAAAAATCTGACCTGTTTGAATTAGAAAAGCTATTACATGCGGGAACTGGACTGAATGAATAGGTGCTGCCCTCCTCTCCATCTTCACTCAATAGCAATGGTACATGCCATCTGTGTGATGGCATGTGTGTTTCACCTGGCAATCACAGGCCAATGTGTGATGCCACTGCCAGGCAGCATGCAGAAAATGTGTTCATCTTCCATCTTGGTGTCATCAGTGTGTGCCATTTGACTGCCCTTCATACGCAGTGAGGGTGCATGCATGGGAGGGTTTTAGTCATGTGGGACATGTGTCAATCAAGTACTGGTTCTCTTGCTTCTCAGCCCTCATTGTGTGCCATGGTGCTAATGCCTGTTTCCATTTCTTTGTTTTTATGTCTTTGCAGGGGAAGACGCACCTGATACTGCTGGGGTTGTGGAGATGGTGCAGACCCAGGAGGGGTCTGAGGGCCGACCAACCACCAGTGAAGGACGTGGTGTGGTGGTGGGTGAGAACCCACAACTGCTGCAGGTCGTGCTCTCAAGGGGTGTTTCTGGCTGCACCTCCCCCGAGCTGTACTCAGGTGTTGATTCGGATGAGACCTACGTGCCGTCGCAGGTGAGTGTTCCAGGGAGGGATTCTGTTCTGTCCCACCCACCTGCACCAGGGTCAGAACCCTCAATGGAGATGTCAGTGTTGGCAGCTACGCCTTTGGTGGTTACGGATGCAGGGTCACACTCCGCGACATCTGATCCTGTTCCTGGGCCAGCAGATCAGAGGGGGAATGCAGTCCTGCAGCCTCAGGCAGTGCCGGCACAGCAAGGCGCAGTTCGCCTTGCCCCAGACAGGTGTGGTGCCCGTCGACGTGGTGGCCGTACGCCACCTGGAAATACCGCATGGGAGCAATCCATTTACGGTATGGCAACCCAACAGGCAGCATCATCCGAGATGATGGCTCAGGCCATGGATAGGGTGGCCACTTCCATTGTCCCCCCTGAAAGGCTGATGGAGCGACTACAGCAGGCAACCGACTCCATCTGCCAGTCACACAGGGAGGACATGTTGGGGTCCAACAGGGACAGGCGGGCGGCACTGGCGACTCTGCAGGAGACCATCTCCATTGAGTCCCAGGGCCACAGGGAAGCCCTGAGGCAGGAGCTCCTTCACCTCAGGACGACTCTTGTTGAGCTTGAGGCTTCAACACACCAAAGGACAGAACAGCAGCTGGAGCGTCTCACCCGTACGCTCTCAGCTGAGATGCAGGCAACGAGGGCGGAGGTCCGGGCATCCCGTGAGTTGTTGCATGGGGACCTCCGCACACTCATCCTCCAGAACCAGACCTACCACACCCGCATGCTTGCAGCCATGGAGGAGCAGACTAGGGCCTTGCGTGGGCTGCCTCCCATAGTGCAACCACCTCTGGATGCGGCTGCACAGGGTGATAATAGCGACAGCAGTGATACTCCCACAATAGGGTAGCCGTGTGGGCCATGAGCCCATGGAGGTGTTTTTTTTTCCCAGGATCCACACAGGTGGGTTCTGGTGTGCACCCTGTCCTCGGACCTCCTGGGTGGCCTCCCCAACCCCCCCGGGCCCATCAATGGCCATTTTTGACTTTTTTTAATTTTAATTTTAATTTTTATTTTTAATTATTTTATTCCCAATTTTTTTGGGACGATTTGTTGGCTTCCGTGGTTCCTGTGGGCATACGCTGCATTGTGGCTGGGCACATTCAGGCTTGTAATGTATTTGGTTCAGATGCTTGGGTTTGAGTCACACACACCCCTCCTGCTTCCCGTTTCCATGGGCTTGCAAAGGGTGTGCCCAAGTGACATTGACGTACATGGTGACATTGGACTCCCACTACATGTGTGGGTAGTCTAGTCAATACTGTGTATACATTCCTAGTGCATATTGCTGTTGTGTTGTACACTGCATGTTGCATTGATGTGTAACTCATCATCTGTGTCTACCTCCCAATTTGCAGGTCCCTTCCTCATGTCTACACAAGGCCCTCTAGTCTGGAGATGGGGTCCATGTTGGCAGCAGTGCACCTACAACTCTACATGGCGCCAACACTGCACAGTTGGTAGTGGTGGGAGTGCAGGCATTTCCAGGTGGTGAGACTACTAATATATAACATTTGTGATGTCATGTTAATGGTAGTACCTGCTCAAGTTTGTTGTTGGTCCTGCATTACTGTGAGCATTTCAGGTGTTGCAAGTTTCAATTAGGGACACTGTACATTGTGACACTAGTGTCATGTTGTGGGGATTACTTTGTTTACCTGCAAATAGCATGACATGGCACGGTGTGTCGTGTGGCGGTGCTGGGGTTGGGTTGGCTGACATGGCACTGTCCTCTTGTTGCATTTTGCAAGTGGGTATTCATTTTAGCTGCTTGAATGTGTTACTTCACAAAACTGCATTGGTGGTGTCTGTGTGGGTAGGGATGCACACATTGTGACACTTCCAGGTGAACAATCTCAGGCTGATATGGATTTCACGGTTCATTCTCCAGACATTCAGGATCAGTGTCAGGTTGAGTCATCATTGATTGTCAGATGGAATGTGCCAGGGCAGTGTGCACTCCACAGGGGTGTGATTTCTATGTGAAGTAATTAGCCAATAGCTGTGTACGGGCTGCCTCCCCCCGTGCCCTTTCCCCTCCCATGCGCAGCGGCTGTGCATGTGGTTGGGGATGTGGGGCCACCACCATGTCCACGGCCAGGCCCCGGCGTGTTGCAACGTTGTGCAGGACACATGCTGCCACTATGATCCTGCACACTACTGGGGGAGCGTACAACAGCTGCCCGCCAGAACGGTCAAGGGAGCGAAAGCGTGACTTTAGCACTCCGAATGTGCGCTCCACTATGCCCCGGGTTGTAATGTGGGCTGTGTTATATCTTACCTCGGGTGGCGTGGTGGGGTTCCGAATTGGCGTCATCATGTGGGGGCTGAGAGGGTAGGCACTGTCCCCTGTGGAGGTGGTGATTGGTATCATTGGTGGGGTTGTGACCTTGCTCAGTATCTGACATGCATGCATGTGCAGTGGCATTCATACTCACCAAGCAGCCATGTATCGCCATGCCGCCCAGCTTCTAGGTCCCGGCTTAGGGTGGACATTCGGTAAATGAAGCTGTCGTGGGTTGACCCGGGATAGTTGGCATATACTGAGGTGATGATTCCCTTGGCATTACATACTACCTGCACGTTGATGGAATGCCAGTGCTTGCGGTTCCTATAGATGTGCTCTGATGCCCTGGGGGGACGTAGAGCAACATGGGTGCAGTCGATGGCACCTAGCACTTTGGGGAATCGTCCCACACCGTAAAAATCCAGGGCGGCAGCATGCCTTTCTGCAGGTGTTCTGGGCAGGTATATGTGCCTGCGGACTGATGGGCGTGCAGTGATGATGTTCAAGACCTGGTGTAGGCAGCGTGACTGGGTGGCCTGTGATACACCACCCACAATGGCCCTTGTCCGCTGAAATGATCCAGTGGCTAAGAAGTGCAGTACATTGAGGACCTTCTTCAGGGGGCTGAGTGCTTGGGAGCACAGGGTGGGTGATGTGAGGTCATCCTCCCACTCACTCACCAGGTCCAGTATAATGTGTGGTGGAAACCTGTACCTCCCATGCACCTGGTCATCAGGCATCCCGAAAAGGCTGGTTCTGGGTGTGAATATTCTGGCCCTGACTATCCTCCTCCTCCTCCTTTGGTAGCCCACGCCCACTGCTGCTAGGAACGATATGTTCATCCTGGGTCTGAGCTTGTTAATTTGTTAGCGCGCAAATTTATGCGTTGCGCGTGTTGTAGGCGAGCGTGTGACCCGCGCACCCCTGAAATCCAGTACCCAGTCCAATAGCGTGTGGAAATTCCGGCGCACCCCGGGATACAGGTGCGCTGACGTACTTGCGTGTGTAAGTGCCCGCGCACCCCTGATATACACGTACATAGGCCAATCGCGTGTACGCGCACTTTTGTCCAATTACACGCGATGACACTCTGACGTGCTGTCCAATTACACGCGATGACACTCTGACGTGCAGTCTTTCCACGTGTGCTCTGTCATCACGTACTGTGTGGGAAACACCCGTGCGGGTGACGTCACAGACGCGCTTACGCGCTGAGGGCCTTTGGTCCAATAGATTTGCGTATGCGTGCTGACGCGTTTACGCGCTGAGGGCCTTTGGTCCAATAGATTTGCGTATGCGTGCTGACGCGTTTACGCGCTGAGGGCCTTTGGTCCAATAGAAACGCGTATGCGTGCTGACGCGCTTACGCGCTAAGGGCCTTTCCTTGATTTTCACGCTGACGTGCAGGATTTTCACGTGCAAAATCACTCCGTACCAAGCTGGCCACGCGTAAGCACACGGAAGACCACGCTCCTGCCCAGAAGGCCGAACTACTGCCCCCCAGAGCCCCGAGCACGCTCCCACCTGCCATCTGCTGCTGCCTGACTGCCTACTGCCCACGTGCACTGCCATTTGCTGCCTGCACATCAGCCAGGGGTGCTGTTGCTGTGACCACCCCTGCTGGAACCGAAGACTCCCGACTGGGATTCCATCGCTCCACAGCCCAGCCCCAGGACCCAGTTGCCCACCACTCCTGCCTCTGGGGTTGTCATGTCGGGGCAAACACCATCTGTGACCACTGACAACCCCCGGCCAGAGAGGCAGAGGGGCACCAGCTTCAGTGCCACCGAAGTTGGTGTCCTGGTGGAGCAAGTCCTGGGGCAGTATGATGCCCTCTTCGGAAGTTCCCGCGCCGACAAGGAAGGACAGACTCGGATCTGGACTGACATCGTGACTGCCATCAACGCGGAGGGGGTGGCAGTCCGGGACTTACAACATGTCAGGAAGCGCTGGGAGGACTTCAGGTCCAGGACCCTGAACAAGGCCCGGCGCCTATTGAAGGCAGCGGATGCCAAGGGGCGCCGGGGCCACTTGTCGGAAGAACAGATGAGGGTCCTGGAACGCATATCCCCAGCGCTCCACGTCCAGGTCCTGGAGAAGCAGACCCGTCTGGAGTCGAGCGGTGAGTGTACATGCATCCTGATTGTGAGCAGTGCGTGTGGTGATTATTCGGTAGTGTGCAGGTTGCACATCTGTTTGTATGGGGTCGAGTATGGGTGGGGGTGTACAGGGCCGTGGGGCTGACACATGCGAGGGCTGTAATGTGTGAGACATGGATGGTGCTTGTGTGTGTAGGCTTGCATGGCAAATGCAGTTGTGCGTGCACACATGTTTGGATGAATGTGTATGTAAGTAGACATGTCCGTGATGTCACGCATGTATGTTGTTTTCGGCTGCATGTATGAGCACTGTGTACATGTGCATGTGTGTGTATTTGACAAGGGTGCAACAGTGATGCAACATGGATGCATGTGACAGCGGTATGTGGAAGCCTTATTGGCAGATGTGACATGGATGCCCGTCTGAACAGTGCAACACTTGGCAGAGGTGTACACATGCATGCAAGTGTGGTGGTGTGTGTACATGTGTGGTGCACTTCCTGTGTTGCATGTGATGTCTGGCTCCCCTTTGGCTGCTCATGCTGTTGTATGTGTAGGGATGGTGCTGGCAGTTGCGATATGGCTGTGGTATGGCTCATGTGTGCGAGTTGCAATGACATGTGTGTTGGGGATTGTGATGACATGTCTGAGGTTTGCCAATGCCACTCATGTGCAACTGTCATGTGTGTATGTGTCCATTGTACAGTGCCCTGATGCCTGTGTTTTGTTTCTCCCTGTCTGCAGCGTCAACTGATGAAGAGGGCGGAGAAGGTGCTGTGGAGCACAGCGGCGGGGATCCGACCGCCAGCCGGAGACGCAAGGCCCGGCTCCCCTCCCGTGTTGTCATCTCGTCGGGGAGTGAGGAGTCCGGTGCCGCGTCCCAGGCTGCAGCTGCCGGGGGGAGGTCCAAGAGGCGGAGGTTGGAGTTGGACTCCTCGGCAGCAGAAGGGGCACCTGGGACCCCACAGGGCCCAACAGGGGAAGATGGCACGGAGTCATCCAGGTTGGTGGGGGGTTTGGTGGAGGAGGAGGCCGTGCAAGCACCAGAGACGGGGTCTGGAGGTGGGGATCCCACTGGTGCTAGTGGTGCAGTGCAGGACCAGGGACAGGAGACAGCACAGGCTGCTGCGGAGGTGCCTGTGTGCAATCCTGTCCCCGATCCTGTCCCTGCATCATCTTGCACCAGCAGGGATGCCTACGTCCAGACCCGTTTTCAGGCAGGGGATGAGCTGACGTCAACTGGCCTTCCTCTGCCTGCGGACGTGGCCATCCAGGTCCGGGTTGAGCCTGTCCTGGCTGGTGTGGCGTTGCGTCAACGGGCCATGCGAGGTGACCTGCAGTCTTTTCATGGAGAGACTGCACGTCATCTCGAATGGCTCGTTGACCACGTCAGCCTGCTGGGACAGGTCACCCAGGCCGGATTCCTCCGTCTGATGGGGCTTGCTCCGACCCCCTCCTCAACTGGACCCCCTACGCGCCAGTCGTCCTCTGTGCCATCTTCCCACCCATCAGTCACCTGGGTGCCCTGTGGAGCTGCCTCTGACGGTGCGGCCAGGCTGGTGGAGGAGGCATCCCTGCCACAGTCGGGAGTCGGAGGTCCAGCAGGGGTGGCCACATCAACAACTGCACCCCAGCCGGCGGAGGATGTGCAGGCAGCAGGAGGCAGTGCACGGGCAGAGGCAGAGCAGCAGCAGCAACATGGTGGGAGCCATGAAGGCTCGGGGCCTTCGACATCGGAGGGGCAGGCATCGGCCGGAGGGCAGGAGGACCCAGGACAGAGAGTGTCTTCCGTGTGGCAGCGGTTGGGCCACGCCATAGGTGCGGAGCGGCGGCGGGCGGAAGAGGCGCGGCTCACAATGGTCAGGGCGGAGAACTCCATGCGGAGGGCCCTGAGGCGGGCCGAGTGCCTCGAGGCAATCCGCAGGGGGTTGGAGGAGGACACGGCGTCGTCCCTGCGGACCCTCGGGGACATGGAACAGGACCGCCTCCGGGACATCGAACAGGAGTTCGATGATGCCCTGGCCCGGAACACCACAGAGTGAGCCGCTGGACTTGCCCGCCGCCTTTGTATATAGTTCTTTAGTTTTAGGTTTCCTTTGTTTCTTATTATGATTTGGAGTCGACGGACACTGCTCCACTTTTTGTATATAGTTGCATTTTAGTTAGGTTTTTTTGTAGGTTTCCTTTGTTCAGTTGGGCTCATGGACCCTTGGAAGTTTTATACATAGTTCTTGATTGGATAGATATTTTTTTACATTTGACTTTGGACGACATTTTTTTGGATTCTGATTTGCTGTTTTTTTTTTTTTATACGGACATGCAGCTTATTTTTTCTCATTCCCATTGTAGTTTGTTTCATTTCTTTAGCATTCTTTAATTTTTTTCAATACAATTTTGTTTTCATACTTCACTGTGTGGTATCATCTCATTGGTTTCATGCATGTCATGTTGGGTGTTTTCCCATTCAATTGCAACCATTGTGTGTGACGGACATGGGTTCATTAGCTTCATGAACATTGGGGGTGTAACATGTAATTTCCATTTCCATGTGGGTGAATGGGTTACTTGGTAGGGCTTTTTGGCTGTGGAGGCTGACCATAACGCACATGATTGGGGATTGTGAGGACCTGGTGGAGGCTGCCCCTGCACTGCTGTGTGGTGGGGGTGGTGGGAGACATGAGTGGGGGCCTGGTGGGGGCTGCCCATGGTGGCAGGGGGGTGGGGGTGGTGGGAGACATGAGTGGGGGCCTGGTGGAGGGTGCCCCTGCACTGCTGGGTGGTGGGGATGGTGGGAGACATGAGTGGGGGCCTGGTGGGGGCTGCCCATGGTGGCAGGGGGGTGGGGGTGGTGGGAGACATGAGTGTGGGCCTGGTGGAGGCTGCCCCTGGATGCTGGGGGGTGGGGGTGCAGGGGGACATGAGTGGGGGCCTGGTGGAGGGTGCCCCTGGTGGCTGGGGGGTGGGGGTGGTGGGAGACATGGGTGGGGGCCTGGTGGAGGGTGCCCCTGGTGGCTGGGGGGTGGGGGTGGTGGGAGACATGAGTGGGGGCCTGGTGGGGGCTGCCCATGGTGGCAGGGGGGTGGGGGTGGTGGGAGACATGAGTGGGGGCCTGGTGGAGGGTGCCCATGCACTGCTGGGGGGTGGGGGTGGTGGGAGACATGAGTGGGGGCCTGGTGGGGGCTGCCCATGGTGGCAGGGGGGTGGGGGTGGTGGGAGACATGAGTGGGGGCCTGGTGGAGGGTGCCCCTGCACTGCTGGGGGGTGGGGGTGGTGGGAGACATAAGTGGGGGCCTGGTGGATGGTGCCCATGCACTGCTGGGGGTGGGGGTGGTGGGAGACATGAGTGGGGGGCTGGTGGAGGCTGCCCCTGCACTGCTGGGGGGGTGGGGGTGGTGGGAGACATGAGTGGGGGCCTGGTGGGGGCTGCCCATGGTGGCAGGGGGGTGGGGGTGGTGGGAGACATGAGTGGGGGCCTGGTGGGGGCTGCCCATGGTGGCAGGGGGTGGGGGTGGTGGGAGACATGAGTGGGGGCCTGGTGGAGGGTGCCCCTGGTGGCTGGGGGGTGGGGGTGGTGGGAGACATGAGTGGGGGCCTGGTGGAGGCTGCCCCTGCACTGCTGGGGGGTGGGGGTGGTGGGAGACATGGGTGGGGGCCTGGTGGAGGGTGCCCCTGGATGCTGGGGGGTGCAGGGGGACATGAGTGGGGGCCTGGTGGAGGGTGCCCCTGGTGGCTGGGGGGTGGGGGTGGTGGGAGACATGGGTGGGGGCCTGGTGGAGGCTGCCCCTGCACTGCTGGGGGGTGGGGGTGGTGGGAGACATGAGTGGGGGCCTGGTGGAGGGTGCCCCTGGTGGCTGGGGGGTGGGGGTGGTGGGAGACATGAGTGGGGGCCTGGTGGAGGGTGCCCCTGCACTGCTGGGGGGTGGGGGTGGTGGGAGACATGAGTGGGGGCCTGGTGGGGGCTGCCCATGGTGGCAGGGGGGTGGGGTTGGTGGGAGACATGAGTGGGGGCCTGGTGGAGGCTGCCCCTGCACTGCTGGGGGGTGGGGGTGATGGGAGACATGAGTGGGGGCCTGGTGGGGGCTGCACATGGTGGCAGGGGGGTGGGGGTGGTGGGAGACATGAGTGGGGGCCTGGTGGAGGGTGCCCCTGGTGGCTGGGGGGTGGGGGTGGTGGGAGACATGAGTGGGGGCCTGGTGGAGGGTGCCCCTGCACTGCTGGGGGTGGGGGTGGTGGGAGACATGAGTGGGGGCCTGGTGGGGGCTGCCCATGGTGGCAGGGGGGTGGGGGTGGTGGGAGACATGAGTGAGGGCCTGGTGGAGGCTGCCCCTGCACTGCTGGGGGGTGGGAGACATGAGTGGGGGCCTGGTGGAGGGTGCCCCTGGTGGCTGGGGGGTGGGGGTGGTGGGAGACATGAGTGGGGGCCTGGTGGAGGGTGCCCCTGCACTGCTGGGGGGTGGGGGTGGTGGGAGACATGAGTGGGGGCCTGGTGGAGGGTGCCCCTGGATGCTGGGGGGTGGGGGTGCAGGGGGACATGAGTGGGGGCCTGGTGGAGGGTGCCCCTGCACTGCTGGGGGGTGGGGGTGGTGGGAGACATGAGTGGGGGCCTGGTGGAGGGTGCCCATGCACTGCTGGGGGGTGGGGTGGGGGGAGACATGAGTGGGGGCCTGGTGGGGGCTGCCCATGGTGGCAGGGGGGTGGGGGTGGTGGGAGACATGAGTGGGGGCCTGGTGGAGGGTGCCCCTGGTGGCTGGGGGTGGGGGTGGTGGGAGACATGGGTGGGGGCCTGGTGGAGGGTGCCCCTGGTGGCTGGGGGGTGGGGGTGGTGGGAGACATGAGTGGGGGCCTGGTGGAGGCTGCCCCTGCACTGCTGGGGGGTGGGGGTGGTGGGAGACATGGGTGGGGGCCTGGTGGAGGGTGCCCCTGCACTGCTGGGGGGTGGGGGTGGTGGGAGACATGAGTGGGGGCCTGGTGGAGGCTGCCCCTGCACTGCTGGGGGGTGGGGGTGGTGGGAGACATGAGTGGGGGTCTGGTGGGGGCTGCCCATGGTGGCAGGGGGGTGGGGGTGGTGGGAGACATGAGTGGGGGCCTGGTGGGGGCTGCCCATGGTGGCAGGGGGGTGGGGGTGGTGGGAGACATGAGTGGGGGCCTGGTGGAGGGTGCCCCTGGTGGCTGGGGGGTGGGGGTGGTGGGAGACATGAGTGGGGGCCTGGTGGAGGCTGCCCCTGCACTGCTGGGGGGTGGGGGTGGTGGGAGACATGGGTGGGGGCCTGGTGGAGGGCGCCCCTGGATGCTGGGGGGTGGGGGTGCAGGGGGACATGAGTGGGGGCCTGGTAAAGGGTGCCCCTGGTGGCTGGGGGGTGGGGGTGGTGGGAGACATGGGTGGGGGCCTGGTGGAGGCTGCCCCTGCACTGCTGGGGGGTGGGGGTGGTGGGAGACATGGGTGGGGGCCTGGTGGAGGGTGCCCCTGGATGCTGGGGGGTGGGGGTGCAGGGGGACATGAGTGGGGGCCTGGTGGAGGGTGCCCCTGGTGGCTGGGGGGTGGGGGTGGTGGGAGACATGGGTGGGGGCCTGGTGGAGGCTGCCCCTGCACTGCTGGGGGGTGGGGATGGTGGGAGACATGAGTGGGGGCCTGGTGGAGGGTGCCCCTGGTGGCTGGGGGGTGGGGGTGGTGGGAGACATGAGTGGGGGCCTGGTGGAGGGTGCCCCTGCACTGCTGGGGGGTGGGGGTGGTGGGAGACATGAGTGGGGGCCTGGTGGGGGCTGCCCATGGTGGCAGGGGGGTGGGGGTGGTGGGAGACATGAGTGGGGGCCTGGTGGAGGCTGCCCCTGCACTGCTGGTGGTGGGGGTGGTGGGAGACATGAGTGGGGGCCTGGTGGAGGCTGCCCCTGCACTGCTGGGGGCTGGGGGTGGTGGGAGACATGGGTGGGGGCCTGGTGGAGGCTGCCCCTGCACTGCTGGGGGGTGGGGATGGTGGGAGACATGAGTGGGGGCCTGGTGGAGGGTGCCCCTGGTGGCTGGGGGGTGGGGGTGGTGGGAGACATGAGTGGGGGCCTGGTGGAGGGTGCCCCTGCACTGCTGGGGGGTGGGGGTGGTGGGAGACATGAGTGGGGGCCTGGTGGGGGCTGCCCATGGTGGCAGGGGGGTGGGGGTGGTGGGAGACATGAGTGGGGGCCTGGTGGAGGCTGCCCCTGCACTGCTGGTGGTGGGGGTGGTGGGAGACATGAGTGGGGGCCTGGTGGAGGCTGCCCCTGCACTGCTGGGGGCTGGGGGTGGTGGGAGACATGAGTGGGGGCCTGGTGGAGGGTGCCCCTGGATGCTGGGGGGTGGGGGTGCAGGGGGACATGAGTGGGGGCCTGGTGGAGGGTGCCCCTGCACTGCTGGGGGGTGGGGGTGGTGGGAGACATGAGTGGGGGCCTGGTGGAGGCTGCCCCTGCACTGCTGGGGGGTGGGGGTGGTGGGAGACATGAGTGGGGGCCTGGTGGAGGGTGCCCCTGGATGCTGGGGGGTGGGGGTGCAGGGGGACATGAGTGGGGGCCTGGTGGAGGGTGCCCCTGCACTGCTGGGGGGTGGGGGTGGTGGGAGACATGAGTGGGGGCCTGGTGGAGGGTGCCCCTGCACTGCTGGGTGGTGGGGGTGGTGGGAGACATGAGTGGGGGCCTGGTGGAGGCTGCCCCTGCACTGCTGGGGGGTGGGGGTGGTGGGAGACATGGGTGGGGGCCTGGTGGAGGGTGTCCCTGGATGCTGGGGGGTGGGGGTGCAGGGGACATGAGTGGGGGCCTGGTGGAGGGTGCCCCTGGTGGCTTGGGGGTGGGGGTGATAGGGGACATGAGTGGGGGCTGGCCATGGTGGCTGGGGGGTGGGGGTGGTGGGAGACATGCATTGTTGATCAGTAGTGCAAGGTGACATGTGGGTTGCCTGGGGGGCATGCCCATGGTGGATGGGCTGCCTGCGGGACATGAGCAGGGGTGCAGGGTAGTAGTCCCCCGTGGTGTGGGCTGCCTGCAGGGGCCGTGGAGGTTGTGGAGCGTACACCTGGGAGGACCCACACGCCCAATTCACGTGTAGTACTCCCCAGAACCCCTGAAATACACATACCCTGCTGAAATCGCGTGTGCAACTTCCCGCGCACCCCTGAAATACACGTACCCTGCTGAATTCACGTGTGGAACTTCCCGCGCACCCCTGGAATACACGTACCCTGCTGAATTCACGTGTGGAACTTCCCGCGCACCCCTGAAATACACGTACCCTGCTTGCACGGGGCCAATCGCGTGTGGAACTTCCCGCGCACCCCTGAAATACACGTACACTGCTTGCACGGGGCCAATCGTGTGTGGAACTTCCCGCGCACCCCTGAAATACACGTACCCTGCTCGCACTGGGACAATCGCGTGTGGAACTTCCCGCGCACCCCTGAAATACACGTACCCTGATGAAATCGCGTGTGGAACTTCCCGCGCACCCATGGAATACACGTACCCTGCTCGCACTGGCCCATTCGCGTGTGGAACTTCCCGCGCACCCCTGAAATGCACGTACCCTGCTGAAATCGCGTGTGGAACTTCCCGCGCACCCCTGAAATACACGTACCCTGCTGAAATCGCGTGTGGAACTTCCCGCGCACCCCTGAAATACATGTACCCTGCTTGCACGGGGCCATTCGCGTGTGGAACTTCCCGCGCACCCCTGAAATACACGTTCCCCGCTTGGCGTTTGCTGTTTGCCAGCCCGGTGAACTGGTCCAGGGTTAGCGCAGCCCTTTGCGATGATTTAGCGATTTTGATGGCTTTTCCTTGCGCGAGGGCGTTCTTGGGGGCGTTACTGGCGCTGCTGCAGGGTCGCTGCGATTCTCTGCGCCACGGCTGGTTTGGAAGCCTAAAATCCATGAATACGCTGTGCGCGGAAATCGGTTTTAGCGCACGTGCCTGGCGCAGTCAATCGCACGCGGACACTCTGCGCCAGCCGCTTGCGACACTTTTCTGCGAAATTCTATGAATTACCCTGTTAGGCGGTAAGATACCGCTTTTTAAGCAGTCCTACCTCCTACCGATTTAGCGGCAACAAATATCGATTTTTTCAATATTTTTGAAACTTTAAGATTCCTACAGATTTTTGGTCACAGAATTTTGGCATGAATGAGATTGTATCCACAGGACCCGAGTTAATCGCAGGTTCTGCGGATCTCTGAACGTGTTTCTTTTACTTTCACATTTTTAAGGATTTCATGCAGTTAGGAGCATCTCCTTCTATAAGTACAGGCAGTAGATAGATTTCTAAGCAGTGAAAACAATATTGTTGTTGTCAAAGAATGTTAACAAGAATATTATTTGTGTCCTTGTTCCCCATTTTGCATACTTCACTGCTCAGATGGAGGGACATGCTTCCAGTACAGTTACAAACACGTTCCCTACTTGCTGACACCATTTGTAACCCTAAGGACGAACATCATTGACAAAAGTGAGTGCCCAATTCCCCAAAAGCAATATTGCCCCCCCTCAGCACCTTGAGGGTTCAACAAAGAGCACCTGGGCCGTGACCACATATCATTCTCCTCATCTAATGCCTATCTTCATGTTCAAAGTAGAGTATTTCTGGGAAAGGAAGGCCTCTTTGTGTATATAAAATATGGGGTCCATTGGTAGCACTTTTGAAAATATTGCACATGTTAACACAGTGAAGAGAATATTGTTAATGTTTAACAGATGTCACAAAAGGAGATTGTGCTCGTATTTTTTTTTTTTTTGTAATTCACCTAGACTATTTTTCTGGAAGAGGACAGTTTCTTTATCAGTTTATCCGGTGAGAATGGATGCTGTTAGGCCCGGACTGGGCCCGTGAAAGGAGGACAGACACACCAAGTGGAAGGTAACTCTTTCTTTATTCAAATACATACATGGACTGACTTGCTTCTGTCCCTTCCCCCTTTATAACGTCCCTGCTCCCGTGACGTGTTCCCACGTGGTACGGGCTTGACCTCTTAAAGGGGACGCGGTCCCTGTAACGGTGTTGGACCGTAACATCACCCCCGGACAAAATGTCTTTGCGTCCGGATCAACATTCCTCAACTAAGCGCGCGGGTTTCTTTATGGCCCGCTGTGGTCGAGCGCTGGTACCTTCATGAGGATCTTCTTCTGGTCTCTCCGTTCTCTTGGTCCGTGGCCGGGGGAAGAACTGAGGAGGCGTCCACAACGTGTCTCGCGCATCCACCGACATCATCTCAGGATCTGTGGGTTGAGGTTCTTCAAGGCTGGTCGTTGGTGCCAGCTTGAACTTTGAGCAGTTCCTTGTCGTCTCTCTTTCTTCGTTTCCAGCGGTCACCATTGTTCCTTTCACAGCAGTGACTTGGAGCGTTTGAGGAGAGAATCGGGAGTCACTCTTTCTCGCCATTGGCTGTTGGACTAAGACTTCGTCTCCTACTTGGAAGTCCTTCTGCTGAGCTCTCCGCCTTTCATTGGTTTGGGTGCAAGCTCGTTCTTTTCTCTGTGTGTCTCTCTCTATGAGTTGCATGTCGGGGTCCGGTCTGTTCATCGGGTGCTGAATGATCCTCGTGCGAACTTGGTATTTTACCATCAGTTCCGCTGGTGTCTTGTTTGTCGCTTCATGCGGCGTGTTCCTGTAGTCTCGGAGCATTCTGCACAGAGCTTGGTGGAGATCCACGTTTTCCAGCTTTGCTCTTTGTACTGTCTTTTTAATCGATGACATGAACCGCTCTGCCATTCCATTTGCTTGGGGCCAGAGGGGCGTTATTTTCTGGTGCTTAAACCCCAAGTGTTTCGCCAACTTCGAGAAGTCATGACTACAGAAGGGGGGTCCATTGTCAGATTTAATCATGTCCGGTATACCCAACTCGCACACTACTTCATCTAAGATTGCCGCTACGTGTGCAAATGCTGTGGATGGTGATCTTTTGACGATGGGGAATCGTGAGTGTTCATCGATGAATAGAAGTAAATATTCTCCTGTTTCGAGGGGCCCGTAGAAATCTACTGCGAGCTTTTCCCATGGGCGCTCTGGGATATGTGTTATTTGTAGGGGTGCAGGTGCCTCTTCTCTGGCTGTGCATTGGCAGGCCATGCAATTTCTCACCCACCGGTCGACAAAGGCGTCGAGATAGGGAAACCATACGTGTCGTCGCAGTTGGCGCTTGGTGTTGTCTGCGCCCCTGTGGCCTTCATGTGCCGTCCTGATGATTTCAGATCTCAGGGCCGATGGGACTATTATTCTGCACCCTCTGAGAAGTATGGCGCCGTCGTGTACGGCTAGCTCTGAGTGGATCCTTGCAATCCTTTCTACTTCGTCTTGATTTGCTCCTGGGTGTGACGATAGTGCTCTCTTGTAGTCTTTCCATTTGTTGTGTTCAGTGAGTTCAATCGCCAGTGCCATGGATGGGTCTGCTGCTGTTGCGAGCGCTACCGTCTCGAGTGACATCGCCGGAGGTAGTGCGTTGTTAGTGACGTAGTTTATGTATTCTATATCACCTTGCCTTGGCGTTGACGTCCCGGAGGGGTGTCTCGACAGATAGTCAGCTGGATTATGCTCACCCCCCGGTCGGTGAATGATGTGATAATCATACTCTTGTAGCCGGATGCCCCACCGTTCTATCCTGGGGGGCATTTTTGTCCTTGGGTTTCCGAACAGTGACAGGAGGGCCTGGTGATCTGTGATGAGGGTGAACCGTTTCCCGATGACGAAGTTATGAAAGTGTTCACATGCCCATACTGCGGCCAGACTTTCCTTTTCCGCCTGGGAATATGCTGCCTCAGGGGGCGCGAGTGCTCTGCTGGCATACGCCACGATGTGGCGCGGGTGAGCGTCCTTGCCATTGGTCTGGGCAAGAATGGCCCCGAGACCTACCGGGCTCGCGTCGACCACGATTTCTGTGTGCCATTCTGGGTCGAAATAGGCCGGTTTCCGTGCCTCGGCCAAGGACAATTTTATGGAATCAAATGCTTCCTGGCA
Organism: Ambystoma mexicanum; assembly: GCF_040938575.1. NCBI lineage: Eukaryota > Metazoa > Chordata > Amphibia > Caudata > Ambystomatidae > Ambystoma > Ambystoma mexicanum. The sequence continues at coordinate 1,365,958,367 of NC_090934.1, forward strand.
CTCGGCGGTCCAGGCGAAGATCATGTCCTTTTGGAGCAACTTCCGGAGGGGTTCCGTGATGGTGGCATAGTGGGGGATATATCGGGCGCAGTATCCGGCCATGCCCAGGAACGAGCGGACGTCGGCAATCTGTTTTGGAGCTAGCAGGTCGAAGATGGTGGCCACTTTGTCGGGGTCCGGCGTCATCCCGTCAGCTGAGAAGATGTGACCGAAGAACTTTAACTTGCTTTTGCTGAATCTGCATTTCTCCACATTCAACGTGAGGCCTGCATCCTGAATGGCTTTGCACGTGGCTCGAAGGGCGGTGTCGTGCTCTTCTCGGGTGCGGCCAAACACTAGAATGTCATCGCTGTAGTTCAATGTGCCCTTGATTGGGCGTATGATCTGTGATGGCTTCGTGAAAAATTTCCGCCGCCGATGAAATGCCGAAGTTTAGGCGTCTGTATCTGAATAGGCCATCATGGGTGGCAAACGTGGTGATTCCTCTGGATTCTGGGTGGAGTACCATTTGATGGTAGCCTTGGTTCAAATCCAATTTCGAGAAGAGGGTGGACTTATTCAGTTGCACTATCATATCTTCGATGCGTGGCCCTGGGTGTCTTTCGCGCTGAATTGCTGTATTGGCCACGCGCATGTCAACGCAGAGTCTCAGGCGCCCACCTTCTTTAGGTACTATGACCAGTGGGGACACCCAAGGGGTCGGGCCCGTGGCTGGTTCAATTATGCCATCGGTCAGGAGTTGGTTGAGTTCTGCTGACACTGCCTCCTGCAGATGGAAACCGACCCTTCTCGGGTGTTGAGGGACCGGTCGAATCGTGGGATCAATGTGGAGTTTCACCGGCGGACCTTTCAGTTGACCCAGACCCTTGCAGATGAGAGGAAATTCTTTTTGGATGGCAGCACTCGACATCATTCCAGGTTTGGTGAGTGCCGAGGAGAGAAACAGTATTGAGTCCCTCGTTTCTGATGCCGGGTCGGTCGAGCGTATTCTGTCCCTTTCGCCGACATGTATGTCAATGAGTCCTAGGCATGACGCCGTCCTGTAGCTAAGTAGGCATCTGCCTTTGGTGGGGCTGCGAATGACATGTATGTCTGTCGTAGTGGACTGGTTGTCACGTATGAGCCGGCGGCTGAAAAATCCAATCGACTGCAGGGGGTTTGCAGCGCCCCATTGGTAGATCTTGGAGGCCGAAGGTGTCAGGGGCGGTCTATTGGTGATCTGGTTGAACTCTTTTTCGCCCATTATGTTGACGGTGGCTCCCGAGTCTACAAGGAAACAGAACTGCTGGCCTGCTATGTCGACGGGTATTTTGGGAGCTTCACGTGCCTCGCTTTCGTCCATGATGAGATTCACGTATTCGTCGTGTGCATTCAGGTGAAATTGATCCAGTTCCTGTGGATTCCCTTGTGAGTCCCCTTCATACTGTGAGAGATGATCCGGAGGTCCGTCGTACTCGTCTCTGATGTGGGATACTTGCTCTTCGCCTTCATGCTCTTGCCCGTCGTCCACGGGTATACTTCTTCGACCACTCTAACGTATCTCCGTGGGTTTTGGGCGTATGTGCGTGGTTGGTACGTCTGGAATGGGGGGTTCCTGACGGGCGCTTTGAATTGTGCGGTGATGGGGAACTTTTGCGTCGGAAATGGTCTGCCTTCTCTACAGACCGACTGGAAGTGTCCTTCCCTGCCACAGTTGCTACATCTCTGTGATATGGCGGGGCAGGCTCCTGCATGTGGGAAAGCCATGCCGCAGCGGTAGCATTGGCGTTGTGTCTTCGGCGTCATGGCGTAGTTGGGATTGGCGCCTTTGTCCCCTTGTCTGGTGTGTATCGCTGCGACGATTTCTGCTCTCTCCTGTCTCGTCGACGCTGTGTTCGAGATTTGGGTTGCCTGCTTCTCCACTCTCTCTAGAATTCTGGCCATCTGGCTCACTTCTTCTATGGAGATAGGCTTTTTTAGAAGTTGCTTTTTTAAGGTTTGAGACAGACATCCTTCGATGACCCTCAGCCGGATGGCTTCGTCAAGGGAGAAGGCTTCGAATTGACAATAGGCCCCTTTTATGCGTAGTCGGGTAATGAATTCGTCGACGGTTTCATCAACTCGCTGTGTACACAGGTTGAATGTGTAACGTTCATAGTCCCTGTTCGGCTCAATGACCAACCTCCTGTTTATGGCCGCAATCAGTGTCGGAAAGTCAGCTTGTTCTGCGGGAGGAATGGTCTTGGTGAGGACTTTTATGTCGTTGCCCGCCAGATTTAGGAACATACTCCGCAGCCGAGGGGACTTGTCTTCCCCCGCTGCATCAATGAACGTGTTAAAGTCCTCTAGCCCCTCAACCCACCGTGGGCCTTTGTCAGCCTGTGGCATCATCGAAAATGGGGGCGGCATGCGCCATGCCGTCGTTGCTGTGCCGCTTGCAGGGGCGTTCGGCGGCTGTTGGGCCTGAGGTCGCTGGGCTTGCGGCAAACTCATTTCGTGGGTGTAGGGCGCGGTGTGCGCGGTGCGGGTGCGTATTGGGCAAACCCACCGTTAATATTTCGCGGGCCTCGTACAGCGCTCCTGCTCGGAGGGGGCGGAGGGCGGGCTCTGGATGATGTTCGGCGCCGTCTCGTGGCTGCTCGAGGAGTGGAATGTGCTGGGAGGCGTAGGCCTGGTAGCTCGCTGGAAAATCGAGCCGGTCGATGTGTAGAGGAGGAGTCGGGCCTGGGGTCAGGCGCGTGCTGGACAGCGGGGCCGGATGGCTCGCTGAAAATCAAGTCGCGGAAGTGCGATCGATGTGTAAAGGAGGAGTCGGGCCTGGGATCAGGCGCGTGCGCCGGGCCGGAAGGTGCCCGCGGCGCTGGATTAGAGCAGGAACGATAAGCCAAGGAGGAGGAGTCGGTGGTCTGGTAAGTCGCCTCGTCGCCAGATGTTAGGCCCGGACTGGGCCCGTGAAAGGAGGACAGACACACCAAGTGGAAGGTAACTCTTTCTTTATTCAAATACATACATGGACTGACTTGCTTCTGTCCCTTCCCCCTTTATAACGTCCCTGCTCCCGTGACGTGTTCCCACGTGGTACGGGCTTGACCTCTTAAAGGGGACGCGGTCCCTGTAACGGTGTTGGACCGTAACAGATGCCACATTAATCCAAAACACTAAGTCCTGGGATGGCTATTAAAGTCTCAAAGAATAATGGGTGGCAATGAAGCTAGTGCCTTGTGGCCACTGCAGAATGAGATGGCTCACTTGTAACTCTCAAAATGAGTAGTGCAAAGAAAGAAAGATATATATCTGTACTGGAGCACATTTAGAAGTGAAAGTAGCCTGCCAGGCAGACAGTCAATCATTAGCTGAGAAAGAAGAAAGACTGCAAGCGAGAAGCGGGCATTGTGGGTAATCATGAGAACGCAACAAACATTCAAGGAACAGTGATCTCAATCTTTGTAAAAATTGCAAAAAACAGTTAAACCAAATAAAATAAAAAATTGTGGGTAACTGCTGATCTACCCAATATCTTTAGGCTGCAGTTGTTGTCTGAGTGATCATCGGATATAATTGTCATTACTTTTTGGAGAAATAAAATGCAGCCTGTAAGTAATCGGAAAGCTTTTCAACATATTTTGGGCATGTGGAAATCAATGCATATCGATGTTCAGGTCACACCTCTGGGGTTTGAGACGAGGTGATTTCATCGCTGGAAATAAATATCAAGGTGGAAACGATATTATTTTCAGCCACTATCCAACACTTTCCCCAAATATTCTAGGACTGGAGTGTATATATATAATTGCACAAGTCCTAAAATATGTTGGGAAGGGTCTTCAGTGGATTAAAACAAATATCGTTAACCTCTTGATGCTTATTACCAGCAATTACATCACATAAAACCGTGAAGCATGCTCCTGCATGCATAGTATCAGAGCAGAACAAGCTATACCACTACTGGTATTTAGGGGGGCTCCTGTAATGCGTCATGGGGACATGAGAAGGCCAGGGGAGAGATAATTGTAAAGAGGGGAAGAAGAGAGTAGGCTTAGAAGAGAAATCATGGGGTGACAGTGAAAAGAAAAAGGGTCTGCCATTGAGGTAGAAGTTAGTAAACACAGGAAGCCAAGGAATAGGAAATAAGTCTTCGGCATGCAACATGTTCCATTTTGCCCACCACTACGGATGAGTAGACAGGTATGGAGAAGCGAGGAGTGTTTACCAAGGGGAAGAGGGAGGCGCAACAGAGGAATCAGTGCCATTTCTATGACTAGTCAGCAGGGGAAGGAAGTGTCCAACTCGAAATTCGAACAAACAAGCAGACGTGTGGGAGGGTATGAAATGAATGAGACAGAACGAAAAACAAAACGTGTTTGAAGAAATGAGCTCCTAGGTGTTTCTGTCGCTCTCTCTCCACTCCCTCTCCCTTTCCCTTTCCCTTTCCCTCCTTTCCTCTCCCCACTCCTTCCTAGCATCGCGAAGCAGCTTGTGTACCGCCTGCAAGACCACCCTTGTAAGCAAAGTGGTGTTGCCTACCTCTAAAGAGTATTGATGGGTTCCTGGCTGACTCCTTTTTCCTATTTATATTTATATAACGCAACGCAAGGTAGGAAGAAACAGTGCACTGTACAAGTCATTTGGGGTTAACAGAGGTCAGTTGAAGGGGAGGTAAAAGGTTATAGTAGCTTTCATATTCCATCCTCCATGGATGGAATATACCTAGTATTAGCAGGTCCTATGTGACTCCTGGGTATTCCCTGAAGAACATGTGTTTCAGTAGACTGCCCATAGCAAGAGAAGGCATGTTCCTGGTTTTCTCTTTGTGGGCCAGTTTAGTTGTGAGCATCGCAACGGTCTACCTCCTAGAGGTGCATGTCCTACCTGAGGCACCAAGCTTTCTGGCTATGAGGCTGGTGTTTGGGCTGTACTTACCTTATACGTGATCCAGGAAGTTTTGAAGAGTATCCTGGTTGGAATTGGTAGATAATGTAGTTCTCCTAGGAATGGGGCAGATGTGATTAAATATCTTAAGCACAATTAACTTTGAAGTATAACCGAGTATCATCTGTGTGTTGGGTCGTTGAGAAGCAACTCAAGTGTTCCAAATGCAGATTGAAGATCACTGGGTAGAGTATTGATCCCTGAGTTTGCAGACGACCAAGCTATGGTCTGCTCTGAAGTTACCCATCTGGACTGCTTGCTATCTTTCTGAGAGGTAGGAGACAACCAGGTTGAGGACTGTGCATGTGAACTCCATTCTATCTGTGAGTAGGCTTGTAAGTGTGAAATGGTCAACTAAGTCAAACGCTGCAGAGGTCAAGGAGGACAACGGGGCCTGAGTCACCTAATCCATGTTTTGACGGGCATCATCTAAAACCTGAACACTGCCATTTTCCATGGTGCATCTGAGTCTAAATCCAGTCAGAGAGCAGGCCATGTTGGTTAATCCAATCGTGAAGTTGGGTCTGCCTTCTGAAGGATTCTGCCAATGAGCAGAAAGCTAGCGACCACCTGGCAGTTAGCAAAGTCATCTGGGCCTAATGTGGATTTTTTGAGGAGTGTGTGGATTAATCTTATTTTATTGTATTTTTGGGTGCCTGTTAAGATCCACTGATGAAAGCATTGCCTGTTTGGGAGAGGGGGTAAGGGCACATCCTGGGACCTGCTTCATGATGGAAGAGAGAAGGATGTCATCCTTGTATGAGGTAGGTTTAAGTGATGTTAGAGTATAAGCAAGGTCCATGTGGGTGAGGGGTGTTAATGTTGTCCAGGACTGTGTCATCAGTTGGGATCATGAGCAAACGGGGCACCGACTTCAAAGCACCCTAATTGTATCTATCCTGGTGTTAATTGTGTTACATTTTCCTGTGCACTAAGGGATTACCGGTCTGGTTACCGATGATGAAGCAGTGTTTTTTTACTTCCACAAAGAGGTCATTACGCCTGTTAGTAGCTGCTACAATAGTGGTAGAGTAAAACACAGCTTTAGCTTCACTGGTGAACACCCAGCAAGTACTGCGTAACACCTTTTAAGGTGAGGAGGTCCTTGTGCTTATGTGTTCTCTGTCAGCACTTTTCTTGAGTTCAGATAGTGCATTTATTGTCAGTCAGTTCTATGCCAGGGGCTGGATCGCTTAACCCTAGTTCAACGTTGTTTCAGGGTGGCATGCAGTTCCTTCATGTTTCGGTTGAAGTTTGACAAGGTGTCATCATTAGAGTTGCTTTGACTGGCTAGCATTGGAAGACTGTAGCTCTCACAAAAGGACATTCTTAAAGGAATGGGAGGAAGACATAATGGGCTTACCTTGACCCTTACTAGTCAAGAAGTTAAGCTTCAGGTGTATAGTGATGGCAGTGCGGTGTATCTAGTGTAGTGGGATGAGACTGAGGCATTTTACTTGGAAAGAAAAAGGGAAGACCAGGTTGAATTTCTCCTCTGGTATGGGTATAGTCCAGTGGTACAGTACACATTGTTTTATGATAATGATTATGGGTTCCATGAGATGATAAAATGTAACCATGTGGCTGCTGATGGCTTTGACTCTTGTTCAGTTCAGTTCACCAAGGAAGAGGTTTGTTGAGTGTGCAATTCAGGCTGATGTTGTAGGTTCATAGACATAATTTCGAATACAAAATATTCGAAAGTCAAAAAGTCAAAAAAAAAACGTCGAAAAAAAAAATGTCGAATTTTTTTTAATGACGTTTTTTTTTCGAAATGGGGGGGTTCCCCTTTTTTTTATTTTTACCTATTTTTTTCACAGAAACTAGAGCCCAAAAAAAATATCGAAAAAAAAACAATTCGACATTTTTTTTTTTGACATTTTTGATTCGACTTTTTTGACTTTCGAAATTATGTTTTCGAAATTATGACTGGACACCGATGTTGTAAGCTCAAAGACATCATTAAGGAATAACTCACACCTGTGGGGTGGGCAGTAGATGAGATGGAGAGTGACAGTTGTTGAGGAAAAAGGACCAATCACAACTCTGGTGGATTGGAGAACACTTAACTAATAGAAAGCAGTGACAGCACAAACCCAACAGCAACACGAGACACAAAGTTCTGAGCTTCCTCTTCCCTCTAAGCCCCCCTAACTAACCCCCCCGGCCTTTATACCCACCATGGTTCATGCTTTCCAATGTAAGGGGCGGTCCCAACAGGTCAAGGCTGCTCACTAAATTCAGCCGGCTAGCAAAGAACAAATCCTCATTATATCAGCCTTTGACACCAGCTCTTTCATGTAAGCCAGTTTTATTAGTGAGGTCGCCCTCAGTTAGACAAGGTGCCTACACTTCTTAAAGATTCCCATACACTTTGAGGCAAGCAAGGGCATTAGCGATGTGACGGCTTCCACTCTACTGTGCCGCTTTTCTTAAGAAAGTGAGAGTCTAGATCACGCTTGCATATGCCAAAAGGGAAACACATCAGAAGTGAGATGACAAAGTGAGGATTCCATTAAGCTAGGTGAGAGACTTTCATTGCAAAGACATGTGCAATACATCTTGCAGTCTCTACCTCACATAAGCATCAAGCATTGTTTAAACATGGCAGGTTACAGGGTCTAGTCCCTATGATATGATATGATAGTTTATTTATGTAGCGCCTATACACAATGTGTTTCAAAGCGCTTGAAGTCAAGGGAAGGAAAATCCAATGACATTCTTACAGGCCATGAACAGTAAGGATGTGAAATTAACTATCGTACTCGGCCTGATGACATTTCAGATAGTGCAAGAGCTAAGACATAGATAAGGAAGGGAAAGGGAGAGTGGGAAGGCAGGGGGAGAGTGGGAAGGAAATGGAAACAGACAGGCGACTACCATACTAGGCCTGTCGACATTTCTGTAAGAGCCGGAGAAAAACAAAAGGCGAGGGAGAGGGATGCAGAAAGGGGCGGGAGGAACAAAACAATCGACCATCGTACTAGGCCTGACGACATTTCAGATAGTGCTGGGGGGAGTTAGGTGGAGGAAAGAAAACAAGTAAGGGGAGATGGGAGGAGACAAACAAGGTTGCTATCATACTAGGTCCAGGGCCAATTCTGATAGAGTAAGTGCAGAGAAGAAAGTAAGAGGAGGAGATAGGAAAAGGGAGAAAGGGAGAGGAGGAGAGAACAGAGAGAAAGAAGTCAAAAAGAGTGGAGAAGCAAGAAGGGAGAGCGAATACATTTCAGAGGTCAGTAGTAACACATACTGTTGCAGCCAGGATACAAGATGAAGATGGGAACAGCATGATTCAGGGCCACCATGAGTACAAGATGCAAAGGAAGTCCAGCATGAGAGTTGAGAAAGGGTGACGCACCGTGAATCAATGAAGTCTATAAAAGTCAAATCCAGCATTGGCCACAAGACAGTGATGGTGAAACCAGACTGTATCAGATCAGGCTCCTGCAGAAGTAGGCTGGAGGGAGGTCGGGGGCGGGTAGACGAATCAAGCAAAACAGGCAACACCTGTGTGCGAGAAGCGTGGGGGGGCACAAGGGAACATAAAACTGCATTACCAGGCATAGGGATACATACAGTTTTCATTTCCCAATTTTTCTCCACACAGTCTATATGTGTGATAGGAGAAGTTGCAAGTGAGGCATCCCATCAAGGCCATAGACACCTGGTTGAGCATGTGCAGGCCTAGTTAGATTTGTGGAAGACTGCCACACCCCCCTTATCTTCCCTGTCCTTTGGTCATGTTGGATTCTGTACCCCAGTGGGATGAAGATTTCAAAGATTTAACATGTGTGGGAGATATAATGTAATTTTCATTTGTATAGCGCCTTTTCCCACTGGTATAGCGTCAAAGTGCTAGAGGTGAATGCCCTCAGGGGACCGAGGTCCAAGGTATAGGAGATTCATCAGAGGAGTTTAGAATGTGTGTGTGCATTTTAGCCAATACAAAGGTATGTAGGGGTGGCCAAGTCCCTGTTAGCTACCCATGTCGAGTTTGCATGTGGATCGTTGCTGTGAGGTAGCCTGGAGAGTATGCGAGTGCAGGAGACTCATTATGTGTCCAGCTAGACTGCATTTTTGCCTATGGCAGAAGTGTTGCGCAACGTGTCTTAAAGTAGTGTATGATGGCAGATGATTGTGGGTGGGTGGCAATGTCTTCGGCTATCTTCCATAAGCATGGTTTGTGACACATAGTGTAAGGGTGTCCAAGAAGGAAGCTGACACCAGGGTGGCATGTTGGTTGCTATAAACATTTATTTGAGAGAAAAAGGAACCTCACTATATCCTATCTCTAAGTTGGATTTCCCTGCCTCAAACTAATACTAAAGGATCTGGCAGAATGTTCATCAAAATCAAACTCCACCATCCTGTGTCACAAATTACTTCTATCCCTTACACTACAACTAAAGAATAATATAATCCAATAGAAAGTTCCTTCTCCAGGAGAATTACTCCTTTCTACTGGTAAATGGGTGTTGTTCCCAAAATGTTCTCTTGCCAAAAAGGTGCCAGGGAGAATGACTCCCTTCCCCTGGCTTGTAGTTCCAATACCTTGTACACTCAACTGTCTGGACCAGGAGAATGGCTCCATTCTCCTGGTGCAGGTCTGCACTCTTCAATATAGTTAACAACAAAGGCCAGGGGGAATTACTCCCTTCCCCTGGCACTCTCTTCAGGATACTTGAAAGGATTGCATTTCCCCACCAGAAGAATGACTCCCTTCTCTGGGTGTCTGAGAGTTATCTTCCAACTTGGGGTTTCTTTTGGCTCTCTCTCACTATATCAGCAAAGTCCCAAGTACTTCTCTGGATCCCAGTGGACTAAGCTCTGCCACTGAAACGTGGAAGATTTCCTTGGATGCCTGTTCCAATGGCGTTAGGGTCCCAGACCGTTCTCTGATCATCAGTGGGATTAACTCTACCACTACTGTGAGGATGGTTTGCTCCGATGCTTGTTTTACTACTATTGGGGTCCTAGGCCCTTCTCTGGTGGCCAGTGGGCTTCTCTCTGCCACTGCTGTGAAGATAGTTTCCTCTGGTGTTTGTTTCAGTTATAGTGGGGTGCCAGACCCTTCTCTGGTGGTCAGTGGGCTTTTTTCTACCACTGATACGCTGAACATTTCCTCAGATGCTTGTTTCTCTTCTGTTGGGTCTATGACGAATCTGAGAATATCGTCCCTTCTCCCCTAAGGGGAGATCTTTCCAATGAGACCAGGGCAGTGCTTGCACAATACAATAGTCCCCCTGGGGGCGGTGCACCAATGGGGGATCAAATGGGGAAGGTGCCCCCTATGCGACTGGAAACAAATATTCTCAGGGAATGCGGTATGTCCGTGCCGTAATACATGCAACCCCTTCTTTAATATCTAATCCTCCTTCTCCCTCTCTAGATAGAGCTCTTTACTCCCCCCCACATTCCTACCAGTCCGCCTGTGCTTCCCATTACTTTCCGAGACTTGCTTGCATGTTCGTTCTCTCCAAAACTGGGTTCTCTCTCCTTCCACTTCCTGCAGACGTATGCATTGTTACTGTTTTCACACCGATTCTGTGTATTGTGGATCATTGCAGTCTCAGCACCATTAGAGAACTGCACGGTCCACCTCCTCCTGGAGGTCATGCCACTGCCTCGCCTGCTTTCAGCTGGGCTGGGTTCTGCCAACGCAGGGCCCATCACAGACTCCCTCAGCCACTCGCTGCCATCCTCTGCAGAGCCCTCTCCTCGGGTCGAGTGCAGACTTCGAATCTCCCAGGTTATCCGACGAGGAGGGAAGATGCTGAGGCCTTCTGTTTCCACTTTATAGAGCTTATTCTGCCCCCATCATAACATCAACACCTGTTGTCAATGGCTCCTTGGTACTCCTCATGCCTCCTTTGAGCGACCTTGTCTCAGTGTTTTCTGTGCTCTTCTTCGTCCTAGTATTTTCTGTTTTGGCTGTACCCCAGGTACTACAGAAATACATTGGTCTACTCTGAATATAGTGGTTTGAAATGGGCGGGGTTAAGGAATGTGGGAGTGTGATGTTCAACGGGTTGTACCCCAGGTGGATGTCCTATCCCAGACGGGGAGTCCCTCCCCATGAGGTCCTCCCACATTAAGCCACCCCTAGGGGGACTACTGAATAGCGGCCGCACCCCCTAACCTCATGGGAAAGGGATTCCCCCTGGGAAGAAGTGACGACACTTGGTGAATCGTCACACACCCTTCCCCTAATGCTGCTGGCTTCCTCATCTCCCTCTAAGGGAAATCGGGAAAGGAATCGACATTTCTCTGCTCTTTGCCTTTCCTATGTTTTACACTAAAACAGAAAGGCTGAAGAGCAACGAACCAGCGCATTATTCATGGGTTCATATCTTTCCTTAGACTGAGCCAGGTGAGTGGAGAGTGGTCGGTTACTAATTTGAATTTCCTACCCATCAGATAGTATTTCAAGTAACCTACCACCCATTTGATTGCCAGGGCCTCAAGCTCCATGGTTGCATAATTTTTCTCTCTTGGGACGAGCTTCCGTCTGGATGGTCTACCCCGTCATAATCATGGGATAAGACTGCTCCTATTCACACCTTAGAAGTGTCTGTTTGAAGGACAAATTCTTTATTAAACATGGGAACCTTCAGGACGGACTACCTGCATAAGATGTGGTTTGGTGTATTAAAGGTGGCAGGTTCTTCCTTTTGACAGCCCCAGGCTGCATTGTGATTTTGGACGTGGCGATTGTAGAAGGAGATGTTGTAGGGGAACCGAGAATGAAGGAGGGTCCCTCGTAAAAGCTGGATTGTAGTGGAAATATAGTGAATTTTGGTATTAGCATCAAGTATGCAGTAAGATCCCATTTTAGAAGTTAAATGTCATTTCGGAATTGAGGCCTAGTGCCATGGCTATGCCAGTATACTTAATTCCGTCTTGAGGGTTAGCAGGATGTATGTATGTCTATCTTTTGCAGCCCCGGCAGCCCTGCAATAGGTTAATTCAATCGACACATAGTCCTCCATTGTCCATTATCATTAGTGTATGTAAACCAGAAGGAATCTGCCCAACAAGGCCAAGAGAGGGGGGCAATCGATCTTTGGAGAGATATTCCACGCGAAGGACGGTGAGAATTTCAGGGCTTAGTCAGTCCATATTTCTAAGTTATAGTGGGCAGGGACTCCCGAGTCCAAGACACAAGAACTTTGAGTGCACTTACCAGCCCAAGACCCTTGGCCATAAAACTATAAAACAGCTAATCGATCAGAAAGATCAGAAAATGGCAATGGTCCCCACCGTGGCTTCATGTGATTTGTGCTGCGAGGTCCCAGGGGAGAAGGTAACAAATGTAGGAATGCGGGTGGGAAAGTTATAGAGGCGCCGGCATGACTGCGATTCGAGCGGGGGTTCATTTAGTTATGAAGAATTTATCACAACCTCGAATGTATCCGCCTCGCTCGTGTCCTTGATACCAGGTGCACTATAGAGCTATGAAAATAATGAATTGTATAACTAACTTGCCAATTAGTGCTCTTGTACCCGATGACGGAAGAAGAAGATCCCCACATGAAAGAAGATGGACAGAAGATGCTGGGACCAATTGCCTGACATCCAGTATGGAGCAGGCTTTATGTGTATAAGGTCCCACCATCAGGCTACATGGATTTGTAACCTATATAATGTACTTCACTCATGACATTATGTATCTTTATAGCCCATTATTTTTCCTGTTTTCGCCAGAGCGCTTCGTGGCAGCAGAGTTCTTTGCTGGCATGTACTTCAATTTTTGTAAGATAAACCTTGTTCTCCTTACAAGAGGTGTGCTGTGCCTTTTTCCCTAGTGGGTTGGATTTTTTCTAGTGTGAGCGTTGAGGGGTTACCCTACATATTTGGTGACCACAAGGTGATCCCAGATTTTCCACAAGAGACAGAGGATTCCAGGCCGCACATCTGGAGAGGCTGCGCCCACCTGCAGCGACCAGTCCCAAGCGTGCAACCCCTAGTGGTCTACAAGAGCCGTTTTGACAGAATTTCTGTCTGCTCTTTGGAGCGATGCGCAGCTCCTAGGATTGTGCAGGCCGTTAATGGGATATCGTGATGAAGGAGCTTGGGTGAACATGCAGATGTGAGTACACCTCTTGCAGGTGAAAACAACGGAGAAGGACGCTGAGAGGGAAATTGGGGGAATTAAGAGAAAAGTTTGTGGGTTTGTGAGTGTTGAAGAAGAGGGGTGAGAGTGTTTGGTGGCAATTTGTGACATTGAGTGAGAAAGGTATGAAGACCAAGTGGCTGTTATATATATATATTTATTATTATTATAAGTATATGAGAAGAGAAATGGAGACGTGGAATCCTTTCCAAGGTAGGGAAGAAGATGGTGTGTATTGTGAAAAATATAAGAGAATACAGAAGTAGGGGCAACATATAATTAGAAGGGCTCGAATTCCTTCAAAAAAAAATATACAATATATTTTGGGTGGGGAATAAGGTGAAGTAGTGCTTGTTGTTTTAGTTTATTGTTTTACTGTTTTTAACTTTCATTGTGTAGTGCGAGGGTGCCATGGCAGGGCACGTGGAAAAAGCAGTGTGGGTGTTGGGTATGAGAAGAGTGTGTATGCAGACGTGGAGTGGGTGAGAGCAGCGGAAGTGTGGGTAGGGGTTGACAGGGGACAGAGAGCGAACAACTGGTCGAAACACTTAAGACAAACTATATTCTGTATATGGTATGAAATTGTGTATAAAGCTTGTTAACATGGGGGTAGTTACGCCACTGGAATACATGTGCCATCCATTGCCGTGGCATAAGGATACAATTGAGGAGTACCATAAACAGTGGGTGGCAGAGACACATGGGAGAATGTTCCTTCCATGACCAGAGCAGGGTATGAACAATAGTGGGATATTGGAACACGTGTACACATTTTTGGCAGCCAAATATAAAGATAAAAGCTCCAAAGGATGAAAGAGATTTTAGAATTGTGAAAGATGGAGGACATAGAGGACAATGATGAAAGTAAATCCCAGTGTGATAATAGTCAAACCCCAGGTGTAGTCAAGGCAGTAGTACTTGAAGAAAAACCATTACCTCCGCCCCCCACAGGATGTTACCCGGCCCTTCCCACCACCAGATAAACCAATCCAATGTATGTGCCCTCGCCCGCCACACCAGCACCCCTATCTGTGCCCCCCCCCCCCCAAATCAAACAATTACTAACACTGCTATACTAATGGATAGGAAACCACAGAAGGAGTTAGAAGAGGTGTTGGAGGCAGCGCAAATAGAATTGGCGCGATTGAGGGCCCTCAGGGAATAAGGGAACAAATCAGGGTGCGGTCTAGACAAATGGAGGGCCAGAGATAATCCGTTTAGATTAGATAGTACTGCGATCAAGAATGTTCACATTGAGAAGGGGCAGAGAGATGAATGAGGAGTGGGGAGCATGGCCTATGGAACAGTAAGGATGGAGATACAAACAAGCAGTTGCGGGAGGAAGACTGATACACGATTGATGAGTTAGAAGATGAAGAGGATGTGCCTGTAATAACCCCATGGGTAGAAAGGTTGTGGGGTCCTCAGTTGAGGAACAGATTTGGGCAGGCAGTGGTGGCAAGGAAAAAGGCAAGTGGCGGCAAGAAAGGAAGAAGGGGAGTGGGCACACAGTTACCATTATTGCATAAATGCCCCAGGAGAGCGCAGTACGTATCTTGGACAAAAACAACCTTATTAAAGTGCTCGCACTCCTAACTACAGGGGCTGGGAAATGAATATACAAACAGCCGGCATACCTTTAGCAGTAGGAGATATAAAATGTTTGCTTGTAGCAATTGTTGGGGAACAGGTAGAGAACATCTGGGTGAAGACTGGATATCCAGCTGTTAAGAGAGATAAGGACGATGCACATGATGGTGCACATTTAACAACATCAGAGCGCAGGTGTGTTCTGCACTTTGGCAGGCTTATCCCAATACACCAGATTTGCAGTCCAGAGCGCAGTATAAAATGGGGGATGATGAAGACCCCGCCCAATACATTTTGAAGGTACAGGAGGTGGGGGGCAGGGACAGGCAAACAGTGGGGCTGGTTGGTTCTGCTTTTTTATTTTGTTATTAAAACGGAATTGCCCAAGGAAGTACAGAAATCTCTTGATAAGATGGTGGGCATTGAGGCGAACGGTTGGGCTGAAATACAGACTATAATTATACATCACTGTAAGTGGATCAAAGAAAGAGAGAAGGAAACGACACAAAGGTTGCAGACTGGGGAAGCAAAACTAGTACAGAAGAAACTAGCAAAAATAGCAGTTGAAGGAGCGGTGGTGGCAGTAACTGTAAGGAACCCATGGTGGCAACAATAAAGACAGACACAAGTGATAACAGATGAAGGGTGTTTATAAAACTGTATAGGTAGGTTGGAAAAATGCCTAATCTAAACCTAAATCTAACATGTGAGCAAGCTTTGACCATCAAACAATAATAAGGTAGTCTGAGTGGTGTCATGTCAAATAAATGGGCCTATAGTAAAAAAACTATTGTCAATCCTTACGCTAAATACAAACTGAAGTGTGGGACAATGTTCATTAGAAAGAAGGAAGTGCTCACAAATAATAATTGAGGATGCGGTAGTCAGGGTCTCCCTTCCACACGTTTTCAGCACGGGACAGGAATGGATTTTGCAGCACAGCACACGCTCAAGATTTCCCACCACAAGCTAACAGTTCCGTTCTCAGCTATCAGGGCCTTCGGTGGTTAAGTCTCTTTCTACAAAAAGTCTCTTGCCTCTGAACTCCCGATGCCTTCCAAAATGATAAACAAAAGTCCCTTTCTACTTGCACGTTGGGTGATACCCTTTCCCCGTTGGTTCCCCCTCTTCCAGGTTCGGATCCACCAAAAAGTTATTTTCAATATAAGGACCTTCGGTAGTTAAGTTTCTTCATTGCGAGGGTCTGGTAGGTTCAAAATAATAAACAAAAGTAATTTCCTGATTGTCCTGCAGGTGATATCTGGATACCCCCTCTTCAGGGCTCAGACCCCTCTCGAATATCAGACTCCCTCGATCAGGTTCGCTCTGGCTTATATTGTAAAGATTTCTCTGTGGTTTACTTGTCGGTGGGGTGATGGCTTCTCACCCTTGAATCCCCCTCTTCCTGGCTCAGACCCTTCCCGAATGCTTGCCTTCCCTGTCGTCAGATTCACTACAGCCTTTTTTGATGGGGGATGACTTTTGACCTCTGGATCCCGCTCTTCAGAGGTCAGCCCCCTATCGACTGCCTAGCTTCCGTCGGGTTCGCTACGGCTTTCAACACAATCTCATCTGTGAAATTCACAACTCTTAATGTCTTTTTAAACAGTTCACTGTGGACATCCCTCTGCCGGTTTCACTCTTGTCAACACACTGTATATCGGGACTTTAGACTTTGCCCCCTGTTTATCAGCATCCCTCCTTCGGGTTCACTCTTACCAACATGTCAATCGCCCATTTTCTCAATCAGTTCTTACGATGCAGGATTCACTTCCCTTAGCTTCACAATCATCTGTTGGTCAAAGACTTTCGACTGTACAGAGGATTTCACTGGACCCCTGTATGACCACTTTGACCCCTTTCTCGCCTTTCCCAAGGCCTTCTGGTAACGGTAGTTTCAACAATCGGGTAATCGCCCAGAGTTTCCTGAGTGAGCACCCATGTGGTGCCTGACTTTTCTGTTGTTGGTTTTCCCTCTTTTGGCATCAATAGTTCTTTATATTCTCTCTCAATTCAATTAGCCGTTTGGTACTTTCGTTCAATACAGTTCGGTTTCTTATCAACTCTCCCATCAACTCACTGGCTGTGATGAACTGCTTGGCTTTTCTTCTCTCTGGAGTCAAGGTTGGTACCACCGAGACAAGCGTTTCTCCCCAGCTTGGTTATCAGCAGAGGAGGGCCCTGTGTACCATTGACATCTGCTGCAACACACGCTGGCCATTGTTCGCAGTCTTACAATTCCTTCTGCAGAGTTTTCACAGGCCTTGGTCGGAAAGGGCAAGGTCGCTTCACTCCTTGTCACCCTCTCGGTTAGCGTCTTCTTTGTCCTCCTCTTGAACTGCCGTGCTGAGTTAGCTCTCTCGTTGTGCGTTCTGCCTTGCTCGTGGTATGCTCTTGTGCTCCACCTTTAATCCCTGTGGGGAAAGGAAAGGCCCATCAGGTTTGTATGTGATTCTGGTCAGTTGCCTGACTTTGCCTAACCCTTGAGTTGGGACATGTCAGGTAAACAGTTTTCAGATTTTTTGCATGAAATGAAGAGTGGGGATTGTGGGAATGGTAGTGTTTTATTAATGGTGATTAAGAGTTCAGTAAAATAATGACCAGAGGGGTGTGGAAAAGAATGACTGGGAGTATTTGGGTGGAAAACAGGAAAACAAGGATTCTGGAAGTTGTGGTTTTCGAGGGTAACAAGGATTGGGCTCCTAGTTGGTTTACCACAGGTATAGGAGTGGTTTGTCCCTGGTAGAACACTGCATCTCTCCTGGGAGAATACCCTCAGGTTTCTCACATAACTCATCCGGAGTCAGCAGAACAGACAGCAGTGCAAACAGATGAAAGAATAGCAGCATTTTGGCCAGGCAGAGGGCAATTGAATGGTGGGTCTCCGTCACAGTACCCTGAGTGGTACCATGGAGGACAGCAGTGAGGAAGAAGTGGGTTTCAAAGGTTAAAGGGGGCAGAGGTAGATTCCGAAGAACAGGGCCAAGAGGGGGAGCGGGACCAGTTCAGTGTTGGGGATGTGGGAAATGGGTCATTTTGTGAGTAAGTGCAGAAGCAGGAAGTGAGCGGGACACAATCCATATGCTCCTGCAGTTCCACTTCCCAGCGCCCCATATGTCCACGTCGATACCATATGTGATACATCAAGCATATATGCAGTTGCCGCCACAACCCCCTCAGCTTGCAGTTACCTGCCCTACCCAGTATCCTGACACAAGCTGTGCCACCAGGCCAATCATATAGTTCCCAAATGCACAGAAGCAAAGCAATACTGTTCCTAATGGGATGGGGCATCCCTATCGAGGAGTAAGGTTCATTGGAGGCAACCCTTTCGCGTTCCCGGGTACAAACACATATCCCGACTAGGACAGCCCACAGAAAGCTCTTGAGTGCCCAGTCCTATCCATGACTACCCACCCAGACGAGGAACCCTGGTGGGCGCCGCTGAGATAGAAAACAAGCAATTCATCTTTATGGTTAACATGGGGACCACTAAATCATGCATTAGTGAAGGAAACATCCGTTATCAGGTAAAACTTGTGGCACACAGGGCTTCTGTGGGGCTGTAGCAATGGTTCCTTTTACAGAAGAAGTATCCATCAAAATAGGAGGCAAGTTGGTGCGTACACCCTTATCATATTCAGAAACCTCACCAGTAAATTTGTTAGGGTGTGATCTCTTGAGCAAACTTAACATGACCATCTCCTTTACAGATCAAGGGATAGTATGTGCTACCCCCGGAATGTGTAACCTGAGAGCAATGATGATAATACATGCTAATGCTGGGGAAGTGGTGGTTCGCGGTATTCCTGTTCACCTTCATGTTTGTGTACGGGATTACAGTGTCAATTGAAGCAGTGCCCCAGGTTGGAACAGTGTGTTCGAGGGTACCATCCAATTTCATCTTTAGACCCCTTGTGTCCCCGGAGCTTGTAGTATGTACAATCATTTCACTGGACTTGCAGGGGTTGGTGGTGTCAGAAAAGGATAGGGTTGACAATGGAGAGATAGTGCTGGCTATTTGCATACCCTGTGAGATAATGGTACAATAGCACAAAGTGCAGTGTTCTATGATAGCCCTTGTAACAGCGCCCCCTTTCACTGAAAATGACCTAGCACAGGTTCTCGAGACATTGTGGACAACCAGTGCCCATGATGTAGGCCTCTTAAAGGGAGTGGCACACGTTTGAATCATGCTCAAACCAGGTGCAGTATTACCCCAGGTGAGACAATATCAACTGTCCAAAGAAGCAGACGAGGGGATAAAGATACCATTTCTGCATTCCTAACCCAAGGAATTATCGTGCCCTCACTAAGCAACTCATGGTGACAACAGTAAAGACAGACACAAGTGATCACAGTTCAAGGGTGTTTATTGAACTATAAATGCAGGGTGGAAAAACACCTAAACTAAGCCTAAATCTAAGATGGGAGCAAGCGTCGACCATCAAAAAAAAATGAGGCAGTCCTAGTGGCGTTGTGTCAAATAAAAGGGCCTGTACTAAGAAACTTATTGCCAATTCCTTACAAATAATACAAAAAGGTTGTAGGGTAGTTTTCAAAAAAAGAAAGAAGTGTCCACAAATAATATGTCAGGATGCGGTAGCTTGGGTCTCACTTCCGTATGTTTTATGCACGGGGTAACGTTGGATCTTGGAGCACAGCACCCACTTGAGCTTTCCCAGCATGAGTCGACAGCTCTGTTCTTAGCTTATCAGGAGCCTCAATGGCCAAGTCTCTTTTACTTAAAGGTTTCTTGCCTTCAGGGGTCAGAAAATAACCAACCAAAAAGTTCATTTTATACGATATTTGGGTGATAGTAGCTCACCCCTGGGTCCCCCTCTTCCGGGAGCTGACCCGACAATTCCAATTTCAGCTCTCAGGACCGTTGATGTTTCCTTTGAAAGTCTCTTGCTTTCAAGGACCTGACATATTCAAATAACAAAAACAAACAAACACAAAGTTCTGATCTGCGCATACTTTCGGTGATGGCTTCACCCCTGGGTCGCCCTCTTCCGGGCGCAGACCCCAAACACAAAGTTCTGCTCCAGAAGCATTTTGGGTGCTGCCTTCACCCTTGGGTTCCCTTCTTTCGGGCGCTGACCCCTCAGACACTTTGGGTGAGTATTTCAACTCTGTGTCCCCCTCTTCCGAGCGCAGACTTCTCACAGTCTTACTTGCTGGGTCCCCCTCTTCCAGGTGCAGACTTCTCATAGTTCTCAAAGTCTTACTTACTTACTCAAACAGTTACTTTTCGAGAACTTTGGGTGATAATTTCTCACCCCTGGATCTCTCTCGGCCGGGCTCGGACCCCAAATGACAATCAGGATGGTGTACTTCTCCTGTCTTATAGTGTCTCTTGGTTTCTCCTTCGATCAGGCTCGGACTCCAAAGGGCAAGTGGAACAGTGCACTTCTCCTGTCTTACAATATCTTCTAACACAGTTCACCTCAGGACAGCCCTCATCAATGTTTGCAGGATTCACTTCCCTTGCTTTCTCATATGGCGGGATTCACTTCCCTTGCTTTCTCATGTTTGTAGATCAAAGTCTTTCGATTGTACAGGGATTTTACTAGACCTCCTATATGACCACTTTGACCTCTTTTGGCGACTCTCCTACGGCCTTCTAGTACCCATAGTTTCGCTCTGATGGGGATCAACCAGAGTCTCTTTTTACAGTTCTTTCACAGTTCCTTGAAACTTGCCACTCTGCGATTCTCACTCAACACAGCCCCGTTCTTAGCGGTTCTCCCCTCGACTCATCAGCTGTGACGAACTACTTAGCTTTCGGCTTCACTGGAGTCGCAGAGTTTCCCTCGCGCCTGCTTATCGACGTAGGCTTGTCCTGTGTACCGTTGACATCTGCTGCAAGGTATTTTAGCTATTGTTTGCCGCCTTATGCTCTCTTCCACGAAGGGGCCGCGGGCCTGGGATGAAAAGGGCAAGGTTGTTCCTCTCCTCGCCAACCTCTCAATTCCCGTCACCTTTCTCCTTCTCTTGAACTGCCGGGCCTGGTTAGCTGTCTCATCTTGCCATCTGCTGTGCTCACCTTGCCCCTTTGGTGCTCTTTTGCTCCACTTTTTATCCCTGCAGGGAAAGGAAAGGGCCATCAGGTGTGTGTGATTTAAGTCAATTGCCTGACTTTGCTTGACTCTTGTGTCGGGACATGTCAGGTAAACAGTTTTGTTGCAAGTCTGTTGTTTGTCCCTCGGCTCTCTCGACCCCAAAAACTACTGCTGCAAAACTCATCGATCAAACAGCTTACTCAAAACTAAACGCCTTTGTTGAATCCAATAACCTCCTGGACCCCGCCCAATCAGGCTTCAGACCATGGCACGGAACCAAAACCACTCTGGCTTCAATCTGGGACTATCTTAATATCACTGCTGACTCTGCAAGATGAGCTGCACTAATCCTTCTAGACCTCTCTGCTGCGTTCGACACAATTAACCAATCAATCCTACTTCACCACTTCCACTCCCTAGGAATCCGTGGAACCACTCTAAAATGGATCGCCTCCATCGTCAACAACAGGAAACAAATAACCCTCCTCTCTACTTTCACTTCGGCCGCCCGCCCAGTCAATACACGAGTACCTCAAGGAGCATGCCTATCAGCCCTCCTATTCAACCTCTATATGTCCACCCTTCCTAGAATCATCCGCCCACACAATATCCTGTGCTATACACAAATTATCCTGAAACGCCTCAACCCAGACCCTAACGCCCAGCCCCACCTCGCAGCTTGCCTCCTTGACATCGACCGTCGGGTGACTACAAACCACCTCGTCCTAAACCCCACAAAAACCAAAATCATGGTATGCAGCACTACTGAGCTTCTCCCCCGCCCTCTTCTCTGACCCCCATCCATGGGCCAACCACCCACCCCCTCTCCCACAGTAAAAAACCTTGGATGCACTATGGACTCTGACCTATCCCTCTCTCGCCAAATCAACAACGTCTCCAAGTCCTGTCATTACCATCTAAAAATTCTCAGACGTATCTTTCCCTACCTCTCCTTTCTTAATAGAGTCACCGCTGTTATGTCTATTGTAACTATAGAAACACTTGTGTATAGGCGCGTTACAAATGCCATATCATATCATATCATATCGTAATGCAAGACTGGATTATGCTAACTCCCTTTACCTCGGAGTGCGGGCATACCACCTTATTAAATTACAAAGGGCCCAAAACGCTGCTGCCAAACTGCTACTAGCACTGGGTCCAAGAGACCACACCTCTCCAGCTCTCAGAACGCTACACTGGCTCCCAGTTGGACGAAGGGCCACTTTCAAGACCCTATGCATCACTCACCCCGAGCAGCCCACAAGACCGGCCCTCTACCTGCAAGATAAGCTAAAACCTTACCTCCCACCGCGCACCCTAAGATCAAGCTCTGGCCTCCTTCTGGTGATCCCATCCACCAACTCGGTCAGGATCGGGGGATCCTCGTTCTCAGCCTTGGCCCC
The DNA here is from genome assembly GCF_040938575.1 of Ambystoma mexicanum. Classification (NCBI taxonomy): domain Eukaryota; kingdom Metazoa; phylum Chordata; class Amphibia; order Caudata; family Ambystomatidae; genus Ambystoma; species Ambystoma mexicanum. Next base: position 1,365,980,452 of record NC_090934.1, read on the forward strand.
CACTCTATGGAACTTGCTTCCACTTCACATCCGACACACCGAAGGCAATCTGTCATTCCACAAATTACTAAAAACATGGCTCTTCCCATACACCATGATCACCCTAGACACGTGTCTGAAATCCCCCAACAACCTAACGAAGAAACACACAATGAGACCACTCTGCCTTGTATTCAAAACCTCCGCTCCTACCCATCGGGTGCAATGAAGTAGATGGATGGGATGTATGGAGCGGACGGAATCACGCAGTTGACAGAGCGGAGGGAATAAAGGAGTAAATGGAGTGCTGGAGCAGATATGATGTAGACAGAATATATGGTGTGAACGCAGTTGGACAGAACGTATGGAATATATGGAGTGAACTGAACGAATAGATGAAAATGCGTGGAGTGGATGGAATCAGACTGTTTGTATGGAGTGTGTTGAATGGAACGAGTGGAATGACTGGAACAAGTGGAATAAGTGGAATATGTCGATGGAGTGCAAGGAATAGGTGAGCACATTAGGCCGATGGAGTGGATGGAACAGATGCAGTGGATGGAAAGGATGGAGTGAGTGGAAAGATGGAGTGGGCAGAGCGGATGGTGTGAGTGGAGTGGATGTTGTGAGTGGATCGGATGGTGTAGGTCGAACGGATGGAGTGGCTGGAACGGATGGAGTGGCTGGAACGGTTAGAGTGGCTGGAACGGATAGAGTGGCTGGGACAGATGAAGTGGCTGAAATGGATGGAGTGGCTGAAACGGATGGAGTGGCTAAAACGGATGAGTGGATGAAAAGGATGGAGTGGCTGAAACAGATGGATTGACTGGAACAGATGGAGTGACTGGAACGGATGGAGTGACTGAAACGGAGGGAGTATATGAACGGATAGACTGGATGAAGGGATAGAGTGGATGAATGGATAGAGTGGTTGAACGGATAGAGTGTATGGTGTGGATGGACCGGATGGGGGGGATGGGACACATGGTCCACTCCACCCCACGGACTCCACCCCATGAACACCTCATCCCCCTAATAAAACGCAACTAGCTGAGCACATTCCAGCCCAGATGTTCACATAGGGGTTCCTCAGGCCTAACGCAGGCAGAACCCAGTCTGAGTGTCCACCCACCCGAGTTTACACATCCAACTGACTTCTCCATCAACACACCTACCATTAGAATGCAGATCTCATTCAACAACCACACCAGCTGCACACATAACCGATGCACCCATGCACCATACAACACCATCTCTCTCAATTGACCTGAACCACGGTTCCTGCGGGCTTTCAACCAACCAGTGCTTTGAGGTCATACCAATGATATACAAGGCGCTATATAAATGCCAAGTACCGTAATATAACATAACAAATATATCTGTATGTCGCTATGTATGCAGTGATGTCTTTATGGGAGGGCAAAAGGGGCACTTGCCCCAGGCCCCCACCCTGGAGGGGGGCCCCCACAAGGGTGTCTAATCTAAAGAAATTAATGACCATTGTTTACAAAACTTAAATAGCACACCTCAAGATATTGTATGGCGTGTTGCTGGGGCTCTGAACCTATTGCCTGTCTGTTGAAACAAATACTTTCTGCTCTGATCAATTCATTCTATAATGCTTTCTGTGTTCACTGTCCCACACAGTTTGTCTGTTCACTACGACAACTCCTGTAGCAATCTCACCTTTCTATGGGAATTATATTGATCATGTGGAATAGCCAAAGTTGAAATGCATACTGATAAATGTGAGTGCCACGTTGGTTTAGAAGATAGCTCAGTGTGTTAGGCACTAATTGCAGAGATTTGTGTTCATACGCAAGATTATAATACTGAATTCCAGCAAAGCCAACTCAGCCTTTCCTATATTTGAAGTTGATAAATTTGCAGTTATGTGTTCTTTGTTTTGTGGCGCAACAGGTGCTATTTTCAGCAGAATACCTGTACCTGTGGTTGCTGTAAAATTAACTAATGTAGCATCAGTATGGTGAAAGTCTAGAAATTGGTTTCTGCAGATGGAGGCTTGTAAAACCTGGGCAGCCACCCCAAATGAAGACTATAAAGTGTTAGTCCGAGAAGTGAGCAGGTATGCAAATTCAAGACTGTGGAACCAAAGCGTTCATGCTTCTATCCTGGCTTCCCCGTCAGATGATACAGTGAACCTGGACAAATCAACGTATTTCACTGACATTACTGTACTGGCTTCCTTGAAAAAGTTGGCTTCTTACATGCAGGGGGTCTTTTTTAGCCCATTCATTACAAGATCTGACTTTTTATGTAGGTCATTTCAGCGGAAGGGTTCCTAAATAGAAGAGAGCAGATCAGATATTGCGGGCCTCTGGCAAGCATATTTTAAGGTCTTCTCCTTTGGCACCAAAAAACTGTTTGCTTTTTTCCACAACCGAAAGGTTTTTGTCTATGTTTATAAATAACAATTTCACAAGCCTGTATTTTGGGCTAATTTAAAGCATTAAAATACAAAAGAGAAAAACAGATGTAATCTTTTAGGATCACATGAAATGGTATGTTGGCACCTATATTCTTCCCTTGATGATCGAGGCACCAAGCTGGTGGCTGCTAATGATGAAGAGTGTCCTGTACCGATGCTAGAATACAATTAGCCTTGTAGTGGACTGCTGATGTTGGCCTTGAAATATCATTTTTATTACAGCAAGAATGAAGAGGGTAAGGGGACTGAAAGGGAGTACCATTGGCTATTTTACTCGCTGCGAGTTAACATGCCAAGCTATGTGTTGTGATCGTGATGAGGAGGACACAACCAGATATTCTGGATACCTTAATTCCTTTGGCTTAATGGAGGGGGCCCCCAAAGGTGTCTATGCCCTGGACCCCAAAAGTGCTTAAGATGGCGCTCTATGTATGTCCCCACCGTCCTGCTCACGTGCCTAGTCTCTGGTGCTTTTACTGAAAACCACCATATCACACCACTACGCTTACTCTCTACTATACACCATCATTCAACTAGAACACAGCTATACCCCTGATAATTCGGCCTAGCTGTTCACATACGAATACGACCCCATGAACACCTCATCACCCTAATAAAACGCAGCTAGCCGAGCACATTCCGGTCTGCTGCTCACATAGGCGTTCCACAGGCCTAACGCAGCCAGAACCCAGTCTGGGTGTTCACCCACCAGATTGAACACATCCAACTGATATCCTCAGCACCACACCTATCGCTGGGAAGCATCTATCATCCAACAACTACACCAGCTGCACACAGATCCGGTGCACCCATGCACCATACGACACTCTCTCTCTCTACTGACCCGAACTACGGTTCCCGAGGGTGTTCAACCTACCAGCGCCTTGAAGTCATACCCATGATATATAAGGCGCTATATAAATGCCAAGTAACATAACATAACACATAACAATGTACTGAAGTGATCGGATCAGAAAAAGAGGGTGGTATAGTTTCCAAACATCCTACAGGGCAAGCAGAAAGCAGTATTACATGGGGTTGTAACCCTGGGATTAGGGTTTGTGGTAATCTCGGAAGGGTAGATTTGGTGGGTTTGTGAAATAAACAGGAGGGTTTGTGGGAATTATAGTAATTGGGTGCATTCAATTGGGGATTTGAAAAAAATCAGCGGGACGAGACTGGTAGGGTGTGTGAAGAAAACAGGAGTTGCTGGGATTGTGAAATGATTGGAGGCGGTTGTGGAACCTGTAATGTTTTGTCCAGGTAAACTAGGTGTTCTGGACCAAATAACCAGAGTAATGTGAAAAAGAATATCCAGGGTTTTTTGGGTGGGATGCAAGAAAACAGGGTTTTTGGGTAGATAATCCTTGGAAGCAAGTGGGTTTGAGTTTTTAGGGCATTGGTTATATACAAAGAGCTCGGTGGATTTGGGTAAGAGAGATTCAATGGGAGGTAGGGGGACAGATGTGGCACAGCCCATAAAGGACTCAGGGATCTTCCTCTCCTTGCCTTCTTCCCCGGTAACATACTGCATCTCCCTTTGGGCATTCTCCTGAGCATAACCCCAGGGTCCCCTACCTAGGTGATCTTTCCCAGCTCGTCTGCCTTCCCAGTCGGGTAAGAGAGGGTCTGCCCTTTCTTGGCCACCTGAACAAGGGACTCTCAAGGTTTGCTTAAGAGAATACCCTCAGGTTTCTCACATGCCCTTCCCCTATGCTGGTTGGAGCAGGGGTTTTCATGTGGGAATTCCACCATGGAACAACTAGACGGCTGGTCCAAGTCTTCTAGCACAATACCGGGATTGTTCTTATTGGGATTCTTAACCCCTTCCTGGTTGATCACAGCTTTCACGGGAGATGGTCTAAAAAAAAATCTTACTTACCTTTCTCTTTTTATTCCCCTTCCCCTTTGTTGAGTGGCCTTTAAATCCTCCTCTATCTTTTCAGGGCAGATATCTATAGCATGTCCCCTCTCGCCACAAAATAGGCATGCTTCCATTGTCCATAAATCCATTGGTGACTGTATTATTGTGGAAATAATTTTGTCATAAGTTTATGAAAGGTTTAAATGATTTTATGTAATAAATGAAATATTCTTTGATTTAAATGTGAATTGTATACTTGTAATCTGTTATATATTGTTTATAGATTATTTGTTTATTTGTATATTTGAAAGGTTGATTTTATCAACCAACCAAATAAAAAAAATAAAAATAGGCATACTTCTAACTGCAAGATTTCTGACTCAGCCAGAGAGTTTAGAGATATAGTACATGTTGATCCTCCCTTGTTTTTATTCAGGGGGCTAAAATGAAATTCCAGGGTGTTATGAATCTGTAGTTTGTGTCCCTCCTGGTTAATATAAGGTTCTTCTTGCATCTCCTTGCTTGGGTGTCCCTCCTTTTCTTTCCCTTGCTCATCCTCTATTGTCACCCTTGAATAGTATGAGATCATTCTATCTAGCCCAAATATCTACATTGTGCGGTGCAAAACAGTAAACCCTGCTAGTTTTCGGAGAGAACTCTGTATAGAGGAATACCTGGCTAGGCATCACTATGTGACTTTTGTGGGGAGGAAGAGAACATACCAAAAGCAAAAGATAGCGCACTTGAGGAGGAGGAAGTACTTTTTGTTGATGGTTCAGAAACAATTGACCAAGGGACAGGCCTGAGACACACGGGTGTGGCAGTTGTCCGCTTAGTGGTTGGTGAGTACAAAGTACTGGTACAGAAAAAGCTGCCATTCATTACCCAGCCCAGGCAGGGGAGCTCATAGCACTTATTCAAGTGCTTTTAGCATCTCAGGGGTGTCAGATAAACACTTATTCTAATTCAGCCTATGTGACAACGACAGTGTATTCTGGGCTTGCAATGTGGAAAAGAAGGGGGTTTAGGAGGGCGGATGGGTCCCCGGTTCAACATGCAGCCTTATTGGATACACTGATCGATGCCCTTTCCAAGCGCTCCATGATGGCGGTGGTTAAATGCACCGCCCATAGCAATTAGACAGACAAAGTTTTACTTGGCAACACCGCCACGGATGCAGCACCCAAACAAGCCACCTAACTCCCAGTGCCTAATAACTCTGAATACCCAGAAATAGCATGTGAACAGGAGAAGTTGTCAGCACCATATACTTCCATTCCAATAGCACAAGTTATCGAGTTACAAGGCTGAGCCCCACAAGAGGAGAATGAGTTATGACAGAAGCGAGGGTGTACACAATACCCCACAGATTTGTTGTGGCAAGAAGAGAGCTGCACAAAACTTTGCTGGTCGCTTTCGACTAGTTGCATCATCCGTCTCATTTGTCAAAACAGAATATTGCTGTGGATATACAGGAAGACTGGTTTGTCCCAAATCTACAGCAAGTTCTTACTAAAATGGTGATGAATTCCATTGTATGCCAAATCTACAGTACTGGCCACAACCTTAGAAAGATATGAGGTGCACTACCTTGTCCTACTGGGCCATTTCGGGAGCTCCACATAGACTACACTGATATGCAGGTATATGATAGTGTTAGTTTGTCCCTTCTGTAAGGAAGGCATGGTTATCAGAGGCACGACAGACACAAGGAGTATAATCCAAGGGTGGTTATTAAACAGTTCAAGGGTAAGAAAAATGCCTAATCTAAGCCTAAATCTAAGATGGGAGTCAGCTACAACCATAAAAATAAAGAAAACACTGTCCTAGTGTGTCGTGTCAAAACAAAATGGCCTACACTAAAATAGAAATTGCCAAATCCTTACTCTATATATCAAAAGGGTGTGGGACAATGATATGCATAACAAAAAAGTGTAGTACAAACTGAAATGTCCAAAAGGATTTCGATAGTTCAGGACTGCTGTACTAGTGTACTCCATTCCTCACACTGTATCATGGGAAAAGGAGGAACAGTGGCATGACTGTGAGCACCCCTTGGGCCTATAGGCATCAGAAAGCAGTTTCTTCAGAAAAGGCAGGAGGCTGTGAGAAACCTGAAGTTGTCTCCCTGGCTTGTCCCCGGGGATCTATCATCCAGGTGGCTAGGACACGGCCATCGCTTATGGATCCAGTTCCTGGGGGTGGACCAGTGAGGGAGGATCACCTGGATGGAGTGTCCTTAGGGAGTGGGAGAGGGACACAGTCGGGTGAGATTCGGTATCCCCCTTCTTTCAATACCCTTTTCCCCATCCTACCACATAGGATATTCCAAAACACTGCCCCCCCCCTTTTCCGACAGATGAACACTTTCACACAAGACGAAAGACAACGGACTAACACCAGGGCCGTTTACCTGGCATGTCGCAATACAAGGGTCAGGCAAAGTCAGGTAATTGACCAGAATCACACACACCAGACGGCCCTTTCCCTTCCCCACAGGGATAAAAGATGGAGCACGAGAGCACAGGACTAGCAAGGCAGACAGCATGACGTGAGAGCTAACTCAGCACGGCAGTTCAAGAGGAGGTGAAAGACGACACATACTGAGAGGGTGACAAGGAGAGAAGCGACCTTGCCCTTTCCGAACAAGGCCTGTGAAACCTTTGCAGATGGAAACATAAGACTGCAAACAATAGCCAGCGTGTGTTGCAGCAGGTGTCAGCGGTACACAAGACCCTCCTCTGCTGATTACTAAGCGGGAGAGAGACGCCTGTCTCAATGGTACCAACCTTGACTCCAAAGATAAGAAAAGCCAAGCGGTTGCTCGCCGCCGGTAAGTGGAGGGGAGAGTCGATCAGAAACCAAACTGTGTTGAAACAAAAAGTAGCAAACGGCTGATTTGAACTGTGAAAGAGCGATTGATGAAAAGGAGGAAAACCAGCAACAGAGGAATCCGGCAACACATGTGTGCTCACGCAGGAAACTCTGGGTGATTGCCCGATGGTAGAAACTACCGTGACCAGAAGACCTTGGGAAAAGGCAAAGAGGGGTCAAAGTGGTCATACAGGGGCCTTGTAAAATCCTCTGTATAGTCGAAGGTCTTTGGCCGACAGATGATTGTGAAGTTAAGGGAAATGTATTTATTTATTTGTTTGTATATAGTTCTAAAAGAACGTTTACACAAATTATATCACAATTCAACTATTCAACTATATACAATTCATACATAATAAAATCTTAAATGTTAAAATACACATTTAACAATCATAGTCACAGGTACAAGTACTGCAGTACTTAATCCCTTAGCGCCATACTACGAGGTCCCTCGGTGGGTCCCGTCCTTAACGTGTGGCCAGAACACACGTTAAGGAAGGGACCCGCTGAGGGACTTCAGGGCAAATAACGGTACCGCTAATAGCGGTACCGTTATTTGCTCCTTCCCCATTCCCATTGAGCCCTATGGGGGCTCAAATGGGAATGGGGAAGGGCCTTGGTGAATGGGGAATTACCGCCCCGCCAACCTTGGAATGGGGTGGTAATTCCCCCATTCACCAAGGCGGAATCAGTAAAATACTGGCAGCAACCATGGCGCTATTAGCGCCATGGTTACTGCCGTCCGTGTAATGAGGCCCATTGTCACAAATAACTCTCAGGTTTTAGGTATTAATGCACTACCATAGCAACATAGCAATGGCTTCTGATCGTAGCCAAGTGGGTGTCATTTTAATCCAGTCCCATTGGTTTATTTTATGCTTAAAGATGTGTTTCAGGCATACAAGGTCAGACCCCCGAGATAAATTCGGGTACCATTAAGTAGCCTCATATGTTTTATAAACCAAAGCGTCAAACTGGCATTTCCCACTTCGTTGGGCACCACGGCTGGAGGCCAGCAATGCGAGTCATTGACATTCGGGGGACGTATGTATTTTAATATGAACAACAACCAGTCTAATCAGCAACTTGCTTTTAAGTGACACCGGTCCCAACTCTAGTCTAAAATATTACATGGGGGTAGATTTGCACAGTCTCAAGATGGTTTTCCAAAATGCGCCCTCTATTATCCCCAGCCACTGTAAATCTCTCATGGCCAGGGCCTCTAATCCATATAGAACCATGGGACAGAAACAGTGCTTATAGAGGGTAAGAATTCCCTCCAAGGAGAATCCAGCGGTGTTTCTGGAGAAATTACAGATTAGATGGGTCATACACTTGGCCTTCACTTTCTTCATGCTCAGTATGTGTACGTAGGCCCTGATAGCACTCATATTGAGTCTGAAATATGGGCACGATATCACGTAATCCACCTTCCCAAGTGAGCACTGGAAATCTAGGAATTTCACATTTTTTGATGTAACTGCCATAATCTTAGTTTTCCCCATATTTATTTGCATCTCATTTACAGTCATATAGCTAATCAAAGATTCGAACATAGCTTTAGATCCCATATACATCTAATTAAACATAATCAAATCGTCAGCGTACAGCATACACGGGATGGAGCTACTGCCAATCATTGGGCAACACCCCCTGAGAGCCGACAGCCAAAAGCCGAGCTGGGAGATCGGCCATAAATAGATTATAGAGCAGCAGCGCAATAATGCAGCCCTGCTTCACTCCTTTCCTAATGGGTACTTGCTTGGATAAATTCCCCTCGTCATTCATCCTTACACGTGCCTGAGTGGTACGGTGCAATCTTCTCAATATCGCCAATAATCCAGGCCAGGCACTCATATTCCAGTAGTTTATTCCACAGCCTAGTTCTGTTAACTCCATCAAATGCTGATTTGAAGTCAACGAACATAATGTACAAAGTACGCCCCCCTATTTCCAAAGATCCTTGTATTAAGTGATCCAACATCTTTAAATTATGATTGGTGCAACAACCAGGTCTAAACTCTGTCTGCATAAATGGTAGTATGTTAGCTTTATCTGCCCAAGTCTGAAGCTCCCTAAGCACTAGAGTTCAAAAGATTTTTCCCGACACACCTAATAATGATAAAAGCCTATAGTTGTCGGGCATGAGCCGGTCACCATTCTTATACACCGGCAGAAGTATTGATTGCTGCCATGACTCTGGGATTGTTTGCATCATCTAATATTCTTAATATACGTACCTAGATATCGGGATTTTGTTTTAGGGCTATATTCGCAAGGCCATTTCGGCCAGATGCCCTGGAATTCTTGAGGCCCTTGCTCTGGAGGAATAGACAGCTCAGCGTCCCCGCTTTGCTTTGAGATATGAGCCACCCAATCATTCAAGTAGCCGCTTATTTTGATCCCCCTTTGCCAAGGCTAACAGATCCCAAATGTTCTTGTGGTAAGCACTTGTTAAGGTGATATACATCTCCTGTCAGTTGGCATTGAGGGTGGAGCGCTTTCACCTTCTAAGCCATCCTTGATGCTCTTTCTTAATCAAAGAGATGCGAATCGCCAGTTCACTGACCACCAACCCAGAGTTACGTGCCCATCCTGCGCACCCTTCGCATGGTTCTTTTAGCATCTCTAGTAACAATACCATACTTATGCCGTGGCTTATCGCATATGTAAACTAGCCTCTTATTACTAACAGCAGCAACATTAGTTGTTATGCTCCCAATCCACTGCTCAATTTCGTCAACACTCAGAGGTGCCATTGTTAAAACATCAGGATCCCGAAGTCCAACTAAATAAGCAGCCATTCTCTGTAAATTCCTCCGGGACCAATAAATACAATTGCCTGCATGGTTAGTGCAGGCATTAATGCAGCAGCTTCTGGTAAGTCGGGCGTGTTGTACGTCAATACGCAGTTCTAAAATATCATGATCACTGCTGTCTATGGGATGCACCTTGAGTTCTTGGGTCACAAGCAAACATGCATTATTACCAAAATAATAATCTAAGGTAGCAGTGAACTTGTTTCCCCTCCAGGTGCACCTACCCGGGACATCACCAACAGTTCTGCCATTCAGCATTCACAATTCCCATTGGTGGAAAAAGTCCACCCATACTTTCCCATTATAATTACTATAACCGTGCAACATAACACACTTTTTAAAAACATTGTTATAGGTAGCAACTATATTTTCATCTGTGCACTTTGTGTTAAAATCCCCAACCAATCTTTTTATTTATTTAATTTATTTATTTATTGTTCATAGTTCAAAACAGAACTTTAACAACAATACATCATTCACATACAAAAATAAGCACATACTTCATCAGGAATTCCTAACGATTCTGCACAAGAGAAAATACATACTTTTATTACTAAAATATTTCATACACAAATTCTCACAGAGAACAAATACTACAATTTCATAGCGTTAAAACACCAGCAATTTTCGCTACAGTAGCACACACTTCATCCCACACTTCTACGATTCAAAGTCAACATCTTAAGCTCCGATAGCAGAACTGATAAGAAGCATTGCTGTTTGCCATACATGATAGAAAGATAATACCAGTCTTTCAGAGGACGTATTTAAACATAATTGCCAAAACTCTATGGATGCAATATGTTCATAATTATGCACATACCGGCCATACATCTCTCTATACAAGTTAGCAAGTTTAGGGCATGTATTCAGTATATGCCGGACTGTTTCAAGGTTACTATCGATATTACATAACCAACAATTCCTTTGAGTCAAAGCCATCTTCCACTGGGCGCCATAGGTCGCTCTCAAAGGTAATTGATTGATTAACTCGCATTAGCAGCCTAAATCGACGGACCGCTGGAGAGGGACATTTTATCAAATATTGTTGAGGGCTGCGGTACCGATAAACGATACCTTCCAGGTGGACATAATTGTGCAATTTTCCCATATATACAAAGTTATCGGTCCAATCTTGCATTCAGGCCTTGTATATATATGCTCTTTTGATGTAATCATATTTCCCACATTTAGACCGTTCCAGAGACCAATTCATAATCCGGTATGACTGCATACAAAGTAAATGATATGGTTCAGACATCTCACCGCGCTTAAAGCTGAGTATTCCTTTTCTCATGATCCTCAACACATCGCTAGGCTGATGACTCAGAGCTTTCAGTGGGAGCAAGTTTCTTTGGTACTGAACAATAGCTCTAATTGAAGTTAGGCCACATTCCACTCTAATATATTGAATTGAACATGCTGGGGATAGATTAAGTATTGTCTGCCAAAAGTACCCTTCTACTTTATCGAGCCAAGATAGGCTCTTAAGAGTGAGTACCTCTAGTCCATACACCAACACAGGAGTAAACCACTGCTCATATAGTAGCATTATGCCTCTGTAGGTGTATCCAGCATAATGTGAAGCAAATCTGCGCACCAAATTGGTGATATGCCTGGCGCGCTGTGATTTCCTCGCAATCAAGATGGAATAACCTGATTTACACTCCATCTCAACACTAAGATATTCATAGCAAGTGGTGTAATCAATTACACCCCAACTGATTCTCATTTCGGGTCTGTTAACATGTCGTGCCGATACGAGCATAGTTTTGGTCTTACTTAGATTAATAATCATATCATGTTCAATTGTAAACTGACCAATTTCTTCCAGAATTGCTTTCATACCCGTAATTGTGTGATCGATTGTCACCAAATCATCCGCATATAGTAATGCAGTATACTTGGCGTCATGAAATTTGATGGGACAATAGGCATGTTTCTCAAGTCTACTAAGTAATTCGGCAACATATAAGTTAAATAACAGGGCCACCAATAGGCAACCCTGTTTCACACCCTTATTGATTAAGATAGGGCCAGACAATCTCCCTTTAATGTCTAAACGGACCTGAGTTGAATAAATTGGTGAAGCTTAATCAAAATTTCAACCAACCAAGAAGGGCATCCAAGTTTGAACAGGATCTCCCATAGAATATTGCAGTTGACCCTATCAAACGCCAATCGAAAATCGATTAAGGTAATGTAAACTGAAGGGTTACCATGACATTTGGCCCTAGACATGATGACATCTACAATTCTAATATTATGGATGGTACTGGACCCAACTCTAAACCCTGACTGCATAGGGTGAAGAATACTATTCGAGTCAACCCACCTCTGCAAATGAGGAAGAACAATCGCAGAAAAGATTTTACTCGTAGTATCGAACAAATATAGAATTCGATAGTTACTGGGCAGCGATCTGGCTCCCGCTTTAAAGATGGGAATAGTGATTGAAGAGGTCCAAGATTTGGGTATCATTTTAGCCTGAGACACTTTATTAAATAGAACCATTAATATCAGGGACCAGTTACTGGAATCATGTTTAATCACAGCGGATGCTAAACCATTGGGACCGGGAGCTCTTGAATTGTTTAGCTTGCCAATTATTTCAATAATAGATTGTCTGCTAAAAGTTAAAGGCCAAACCCATGTGGAATAGGGATGAATATCTATCATTGAAGGATCATACATACTATCAGTGATGTGGGGAACACATATTTGTTCACTAATGGCATTCAGTGGTTGTTGCAAGTGTTGCTCTCTGGCATTATTTAATATCTTCCAAATGCTTCTAGAGTTGCCCTTCTTAATAGTTGAAATTAGACCCTGCCACTGGATGTTGATTTTTGCATGGCGATGTCGTTTACACCACCCTCTATACTTAGTTTTAAGTTGTTTAGAGCAGGCGGTGTACTCGCTATTTGAAAGCGAGGAGACCTTCAGATGCCTGAGGTCACGACGACATAATCGCCTTTTGATCACCACTTCTCTATCATGTGAAATCAAGGGAATCTTTTTCATGGCAATGATAGGACTGCCATGGATAGAAGCAACTTCACTAGTCCAGCATCAAATAAGGGCCTCAATTGCATTGCCATCACATATTTAAATGGTTCAGGTAAGGTGGGATATAGCAGGGGCGTAGGAGACACATAAAATCTGGGGGGGACAGGGGACATCTTGTGGACTTTGCTTTATTTATTTATTGCGTTTTAGTCAAAGAACTCGACTTTTCACAAAATTAGAATTAAAATAGCTGTACGTATTAAATTACAAATATCACTGTACAAAACAAGAGAAAAGAAGAAAAGAAAACAGAAGAAAAATAAAGGATGCAGCAGCAAAGAACATTTCTTTGTATGTTGCATTTCTGGATTTTTCATCTGACTATGAGCTCATGGTCAGAGAGGAAATAACAATGACTTCCAGTGGCCACAGCTAGGATGCCAGCTTGTTAAGAGGCAGATCACCTGTAAGTGGACTCCTGCCAAATAAAGGAGTTGAAGCCTTTTCTACCAACTGCAAGTTGCTACTTTTTTGTGTGGGGCAAGGGGACGTGTGTGTCTCTTGGTATGGAAAGCTGGGGGTTTCAAAGAAGCAGGAAATCTTTTTTGTAGCTCTGAGTAAGCCCTGATTTTGGGAGTAGAGGGACCAGGTGTGTGATGTTGCTGCTTTGGCTGTCCTCCGGGGGGTGGGGAGGTACAGCAAACAAGGAGGATGAGCGATCGCAAGCCCACCCCCTCGTAAGCACTCCACAGGTCCGTGGTCGGATGTGTCGGACCCGGGGGATGCCTAGTAGGTGGAGTGTATGTGGACCCAGGGGGGTGGCCAGAGGGGCAGCCCGCTATGTGGGCTGTCCCTCTAGTGCCCCTGCGAGGGCCGGGCCAGCCTCTCACGATGAGTCTGGTCCCTCTTATTCCATCTCATGCTGGCTTCAGAGCCTAGCCTTTCTTTGCCTTTGTTATTCTGAATCCAGAGCTGGACTCTGTTCCTTTCTTGTTTAACATTTGTTGCAAAGCCTGATCTATCTGATTCTCTCGTATGTTACCAGAACGGCAGAGCATGGATCCTCTGCCTTGTTACATTATTCAAAGAGCCCCTGTGGCCTTTCTTTGCCTTTCCCTTGTCTCACTGCTTGCTTGCTTAATACATACCTCCTTGCTTGAACACTCAACATATTCTCCCTCACACAGCAATGGCAGCTGCAGTCTGTCTTAACTTCTATTTGTTCCGTGTCTTGAATTGGCCTCTTATTTCCGCTTTTCTGTCTGCAGGGGAAAGGCATCTGCCAGTCACTGCCATGATGGTTCTACCTGGCCATAAGAGGGCAAAAGCTAGCCAATATTGGAAGAACATGGCATACTATGCCAGAGGTTGGCAACTGCCTTCCTAATGCCTACCCAAGAGACACAACTCTTGCCTTTGTTTCTAACAGTAATTTGGTGGATGAAGAAACGCGAGAACATACACATTGCTTATAAATGAAGGGGATGATGTCACACTTGGTCAAGACATTTTGATCACGCCAGGAGCTAATTTCCAGCTGCAACTAAGCGATTTCCTTTTAGACTTCTGGCTTTAAATATTGGTAGTATCACCTGGAAAGCACAGAGGTTGCTCAACAGGGTTCCTGGAGCACGAGGGGTACCCTACTCGTGGGCATGGATAATTGGAGGGCATTCTTGCCCTGGTTTGGATCCTGGCCCCTACAGCCATGATGGGGGAGGGGCCTATTACTTTTGGTTGTACGAACCCTTTGAGGGTGGGCAGACATTGCATTCTGCTTTAGCCCACTAAAAGCGCTGCTTTGGAACTTTATCACACATACCTGTCAGGTGGCATGTAACTCAATGCTACTATTGTTATCCGCCTCAGAAGTCTGGAATCCTTTGCCACATCAATTAGGGGACAGGCTTGCCACTTGAGACTTACCCATGTCTGAGTCAGCATCAGTCGCCCTGTGGGGAAGACACACAGAAAGAGCAGGGCACAGTGCCCTTGCGGGTTTTTCACACTTCTTCCTCGGGGTGGGCACAATTCACTCCGCAGAGAGAGTGGCACATGCTGGGCAACATTCTCCCACTTTGACAATGTCACCCAAAGAGCGAAATTGGACATTTGAAATACCTCTGTCGACTTATTATTGCACAATCCACACTGATGGGTTTAAGCACCTGCTTAATGCGAGATGGCAATTAAGGGCATTTGCCAACACACTCAAGAAGCACAGGACACCCTCTAACCAGCGACATGCTCACTCATTCTGATCACGAATTGGCATTTATCTGGGGTCATGTTAAATGTATTTATGTATTTATTACATGTGTAGCATCACGAAAAAAAAACCCAAGCATCAAGGCGCAAAGTAAACTGCATGGAGTGGACCACTTCCATTGGCGCACATTTTTACTTTTCCGCCACAAAATGGAAGATTTTAGCGTGAAAGGCAGGTGAAATCACATTGCTTTTCCACTTTGGAATAGTGTAAATACCTCGCATAATTAGCGATTGCTGGCGGAATTGACAATGGCTTCCTCTGGACTGCCTGCTTTTACCAGGTTTCATTTCCAAGCAGATCCGAAAGGAATCCCTTTCCTTATTTCCAGCATGAGAATCCATGCTGGCAGTAAGGCTGCATTTGTCTGGTGGAGCAGGAAACACAGGGGTTCCTGGTGTGTCCACTCGGCTCCCGAACTCCATCCAGAAAATGCACGAAAATCTGGCCAATTAGAAAAACCAACAGTAATAGTGTTTTCCACCACTTTTTCTGAACCAATTGACCTGGAAAATGCTGTGTTGCATCGGAAGCTGAATACATTCACTCTGACTATTATCCCACCGGAAGATTAAGCCAGGTGCTGAACACAGGTGTTACATATTCCTGTGCACAATCTGCATTTGGAGAATTAACGAACTGAGCTACCTTACAAATGATATCTCCTCTGGGGCTTTACCGTCTTAACCCCTTAACTGCCATGGGTATTTCCCCCCCAGTGCCAAGGCCTTTTTTGGTGATTTTGGTATGTCGCCATTCAATCCCTTGTACTTTCTTTGTTACATGAGATATCTCTGACAAAGTTGGCCCCTTTTTTCCCACGTGTAGGCGGTCGTACCACCACCCAGGAATCCTAGTTTGCTGTAGGGGGGTGAGAGAAAATAACCAAAAAGGAGAACATTTGGGTTTTTTCAGAAAATGCCAATCAAATGTTGTACAAAAAAGCCTGTGGTATTTTCCTTGTAAGAGCTAGGAACACATGGTTTGTTGTGCTGGATTCACCATTTTCCAGGCTTTCAAGAACAGATTGAGTGGAAACCAAAATAACATATTTTCAGATGCTAATCAGCCTTTTTATTAGAGGTAGGCGATTTTGGCGTTTTTTTGTCCAATAGGACATGCGTGGACAGAATGGAAGAAAAGGGTAGGAAAGTTGAATGGGAAGCCAGAAAGGCATACATTTCTGGAAAGTAGACAATATTCCAAGTTTAGGAAGCAGTGATTTGCACAGGTCAGGCAGCAACTATATAGAGAAAGATTCCATAGTTTGGGGGAAATTCGGGAATATTACAGAAAATAAAACACAATTTCTGCACATTTCACTCTGGTCACCCACCAAAACACGCAGCCAACAACACATGGCCTACCTTCCCATGTTTCCACAGGATTCCCGATGAAAACGGTACCTCACATTTGTGGATGCACCTACCTGGGTGAAAAGGGAAAAGCCCAAAACACTGGTAACCCCAAGTCTTTTCGCAGCAGATTTTCAGGAATTTTGCTCATGTGGACAACCTACAGATTTGGGCCTAGGGTGTCGAAGCCACAAAGGAAAACAGGGAACCCCATGCATTACCAAAAATTAGACACCCGTGGGAATCCACAGAGGTCTGACTTGCGCGAATCGCCCCATAATTTATGACCCACAATCCCGGGCAAAGTCTGACATTTTGTGGAAAAAACACAATTTTCACTTTGTCTGGGATTGTGGGTCCTAAATTCTGGGCCGATTTGCGCAAGTCAGACCTCTATGGATTCCCATCGGGTGACTTCTTTCCGGAAATGCATGGGGTACCCCATTTTCCTTCGTGGCTTCGACACCATAGGCCCAAATCTGTAGGTTGTCTCCCCAAACCCTTTGTCATGATGCCTACCCCCGGGCATCAGGACCAAGGCCCTCAGCTCCGGGAGCAGGCATCCAGACATTTGTTTAAACCTCAGCAGCCCCGGCTAGGGGCTGCCTGGGTTCAGTCCTGGCGCCGTAGGCGCCAGGCTCATCATAGAAATCAGTCTGGACGCCATAGGCGCCAGGCTCATAGACTTTACTTACCCGTGCAGACCATGCTGCAAAAGAGTCCAAGCCTACATGAGGCCTGGATGGGACTATTTTGTTACAGGGACTATTTTTTTACTCGGGCGTGGCTCTAGGGAACTTCTTACCTGGAACTACTTTGGAGGCTATTTAAACCACACCCGAACAGCAGCACATGCTTCGCGTTATTCTGCATCCAGCAGCGTGACGCTCACCGTGCCTGCAGCCAGCATCCAGTCTTCTACCACGCCCGCGTGCCTGCAGCCAACATCCAGTCTTCTGCCACGCCCGCCTCGAATCTGGAGCTCCTAGAATAAAGAAGAAGAAAAGGACAAGGTTAGAAAACAAACTTATTTCAAATTCCTCACCTAATTCCGGAACCATTTCATCTCCGGACCTGGAAAGTACATCAGTCCTGCATGCGTCGCTTCGCCAGCTCCAGCACGGCGCCATACTCACCAGTTCTCACAGCATCTTTCGATCCGGCACTGTCTCCATCATTTCTTCGCTGTAATCCGGCACCTAGGGGACACAAGAAAAAACAAGGTGAGCCAAGGGAATCAACAAATACAACCTCTTACCACCATAGACTTACCTGATTTACCACCGGCGGTATTATTCCATAACTCTCCACATTTTCATATGCCGCATCTGTAAAGAGGGAGAAAAACAACACGATAACGCATGCAATAGTTACCGGACAACGTTGGGTAACACAGACTCTTACCTGAACGCCAGCAGCAGCTACAAGACCTTCTTCTCACGAACTCAGTTGCAACTTAAGGAAGGAAGGGGACATGAGTGAACATCAGGCACATTGAACTCTTTGAACTTGATACTTACCAATCCCGCCAGGGACTTCAGAGTCAATACTTACCGGATCTCTCCCAACGCCTTCAAACCAGTGAAGTAACTGGTATCTACGCGACCCTGCAAGACACGCAGGATGGAGAGCTCATCTTTTACGAACATAAGGTGAGGTTACTAAGGGGATATCGGAGGTGATTAGTGGGGGAGAGCAAGAACAGTTGGGAGGCCATCACTAAAACCCACAGGTGGTTAATCCCTGTCTCCACTTGCAGGAAAATACTTCTTCGGGTCCAGCAGACAAGACTAGGCAGGCCAGTCCAGACAGTCATCTCTGCACTACGCATCATGTTGAAGGAGACCGCAGCTGTCCGGGTCCGTTCGACACCCCTGTGGGGTCCAGGTGAGCGTAACAGAACGCAAAGCCTCTCTACAAGTACCCAACCGGGTGTTATGGAAACCTCGGAAACCGACCAACTGGCCCAATTATTGGGGGAATTTAGGGCGGAAGTACATGCCGCTCGCCAAGAGACTAATGCCCTCAGGAGAGAACAGATTGTCTCAAAGGAGCGCACGGATGATCTGGCTAGGCAACTACTGCAAAACCAAGCTGGGCAAATGCCCCTACCTGGATATGGGGGAAACCCAACCCCCGTTTCATCAAGCAATCCTGTGCAAGTGGTTTTACCAGGAAATATTCCGTTAGCTCCACCCAAACGCTTTGCTGGGGACCCCAAAAGGTTTGCCGTGTTTATGAACCAATGCCGCTTGCACTGTTTATGCAGACCGGGAGCCTTTCCAAATGACCAAGCTAAAGTAGCCTTTGTATTGTCATATCTTAGTGGCAGCGCAGCGGATTGGTCCATTCCATTAGTCAACCAGGATGATCCTCTTCTCCGGGATTTTCAGGGTTTTCAAAGGAGCATGGAAAAACTATTCGCCAGACACTCACAGGGTCAAGCCCTGGACAACGAACTTTTATCCTTACGACAAGGTAACCAGGATCTGCTAACCTATATTGCAACCTTCAATAGGTTGGTGGTGGAAACCGGGTGGCCGGAGGAAAAACGAATTACATTGTTTCATCGTGGACTTCGGGGAGAACTCAAAGATGTCTTGGCTCAAGTTGTGAACCCACCTCAGGATTGCACAGAATTTATAGACTTAGTGGTCGAGCTAGACCACCGACTTCAGAACCGAAAGACTGATCGAGCTAAGTTCGAGAACCGGGTATTGGTTAAACCCAACGTTGCCCCCAAAGGAACAGATGCATTTGAACCTATGCAGATCGGGGGGGTTAAAGGACCCTTAACTCAAAAGGAAAGAGAAAGAAGACGATAGATGCAGTTGTGTCTGTACTGTGGAATCTCAGGACATTTTCTACGGGATTGCCCTGCAAAACCACCCAAGAAGGTGGTAGGAGTTGCTGATAAAAGCCACATAGAGCCTGATTCGGGAAACGACCACGCCCGACAAGCGTAGAGGTCCTCTTGCCGAGCTTAAAGAAGGACACTCAGACCTCGCATCTGATCATCCCAATAGTCCTACTTGATCCCAGGCAGCCATCACGTATGCACGCAGTAAGGGCATACATAGATAGCGGGGCCGTAGGAAACTATATGGACCACAAATTGGTGTCAAGGATGAATCTACCTCTTTGCAAAAAGACCACTTCGGATGTCATCACCACAGTTGATGGAACTGAGATTGCCTCGGGGCCTGTAACTCATTCCACTACAGAGATGACACTGTTGAGTCAAGATGGGCATCGAGAGACTATTGTGTTTGATCTAATCAAAGCCCCACAGTTCCAGATAATACTGGGGATGCCATGGTTGGACACACATAATCCTTGTATAGATTGGCGAGAGAAGAGAATAACCTTCCCGGATTGTGAACACACCTGTTACCCGGAGAAAACTTTGAACAAAGGCCTGGCTACAGTCGTTAACCCAATCGTGCAGTTACCTCAGGAATACCAAGAATTTCAGGATGTTTTTCAAAAAGAACAGGCCAATACATTACCTCCTCCCAGATCATACGATTGTCAAATCGACCTCCTACCCGGTGCACAACCTCCATGCAGTAGAATCTACGCCCTCACGGAACCTGAAAATCGTCACCTACGGCAATACTTGGACCAATACCTTGCTAATGGCTTTATTCGTCCTTCCAAGTCTCCTGCATCCTCAGCTTTATTCTTCGTGCCAAAAAAGGAAGGTGACCTTAGAATGTGCATAGATTACCGCGCATTAAATCAGATTACGGTAAAAAAACGATACCCATTGCCTCTGATCCCCAAATTACTAGACCAAGTAAAGGATGCTTGTATCTACACTAAGTTAGATCTCCGAGGGGCATATCATCTTGTACGTGTCAAGAAAGGGGACGAATGGAAGACTGCCTTTCGCACAAAGTACGATTATTCGAATATCAGGTGATGCCCTTCGGGTTGTGCAATGCACCAGCAGCCTTCCAGTATCTTATGAACGATGTCCTTTGTCAACTCATTGACGTCTATGTCGTCGTATACATAGATGATATTCTAGTGTACTCCTCCTCAGAATCAGACCATGTTAAGCACATGCGTGCAGTCCTTGAAAAACTACGCCAGCACAAGTTATATGCAAAATTGGAAAAATGGGTTTTTCATGCTCCAAAAGGAGTCTGAATGGACTCTCGAAAGGTGGACGCAATTCTCAAGTGTCCATCACCCAGTTCAGTCAAAGGGGTACAAAGCATGCTCGGATTTGCTAATTTCTACCGCAGATTCATTCCGGACTTCTCTCATGTTGTACACCCCATCACAGCACTTTTGCGAAAAAACAAACGCTTCTTGTGGACCGAAGAGGCTGAAAAGGCCTTCCAAGAGCTGAAAGCGAAATTCACATCAGCACCTGTCTTAAAGCATCCACGCCCTGAGCTTCCATACATAGTAGAAACTCATGCATCCAGTTTAGCCATGGGAGCTGTCCCGTCCCAGAAGGATAGGTAGAAACAGGGGGGGCTTGGAGCCTTCTTTTTTGTTAGAGGGGGGCCTGACTCAGAAAGGCAAATATAGTAAGAAGAGAAGAGTCATAGGCTACCCCTAATCTAACCGTATGTAAAAGGTAGGCTGAGAGAAAGCAGGAAGCCAGTGTGTGAATGCTGGCAAAAAGGAGGGACCAGCAGAGGAAATTTCAGCAAAATTATCAATTTATTCAAAACATTGTTGCACACTATTAAAACAATAGGTCTAAACGCAAAACCTATTTAAGAGTTTACTTGAGCCAAACCTCAACACAACATTGGAAATGTTTTTAAACATCACAGTTCGAAGTAGGTAGAGGTTAGTAACATATTGTGTGAAAAAGGGTTTGCATTACTACTTTGAACATATAGTAGTATTGGTTGCTGACACAAGAATATGTTTCCAATCCGGGGTGGAAATGAGCCTTCACTTGAGCGTAGTGATGTAGTTTAGTGAAGGGTCCGGACTTTCATCAGGACATGGTTCAAGGGGTTGGATTTCTAGAAGAAGATAGGAAGATTTAGAATAGTGTTTTGAAAAACGGGGGACCACAAAACCTGCGGGGTCAGAGCCTTCCTTATATAACATCAGTGGTTAGACTGGAAAGTATTTCAAGAAGGGCTGCGCAGTTAGCTAGGCGAAGGACTGTAGCCGGAGTCTACAGGGGTAAAATGGATAACAGTTGGTTATCTTTGTGCAAATAATTTCACAAAATGGTGATAATTTAAAAGGAAAGGGGTACCTTAGTCAGAAAAAGTTTTCCAGGTATGAGGCTGGAGAACGGAGGCAGTTATATGCAGTACCCGATACGTTGAAGGCACTGAAAAAATGATGACGAACCTTATTAAGGTAAGGTTGGGAAACGAAATGACTAAATGTTGTGGGTGGTGCCTATATTAAGTGGAAAAAACGTCCATTAGTGCTCAGCCAAGACATATTTAAGCTAGAGTGGTGAAATGGATGGTGCACGGTTTAATGCCACAGTGAGATATTAAAGTGACTGGCGCAATGGTTGGATCAGAGTGGATGGTGTTGTAAGCGGCCATCCGTGGAGGACGATTTTGGCGCATATAAACTTTTCAGACAACAGACTGATTTGTGCAAAAAATCGTAAAGCGGAGGGGATTGGTGTTATCCAGTGTCCTAACAATAAGTCGAAACACAAACAAGTCGAAAAACAACGGTTCCGCATAGGGTTATGAGAACTTACCAAATGGCTGTGCTACAAAAAAAAGAGGACGACCGAGACAGTACCAACAACACCCAATGAGAACACGCCAATGGATGCCACCAGGGAACCACACTTGGTAATACCCATCTTCAATCTGAGCAAACATATACTCTCCCATGAAGAGATCAGTGTCCTTAGCAAAGGCCTTAGTTTCATTCCTACAACACCAGCGAACAGATTTCAAACTGAAGTCGAATAACGAAAATTTTTCCGGACCATCAGGCTTAAATACTTTTTTATGAATAAACCTGATCAAGTCCCTTCCAACTCCACAGGTTTAAGACCACCTTCCTCCTTCACGCCACTATCACACATGGTGTGTCCAGAAATCCTGGCATATGAAAACCGTATTCTTTTGGAAGTAAACCAACTCTTTGACAAAAAGATCAGATATCCAGATCACTTAGATAAAAAAGAACGTTCGGCACTCAACGATCTTGAGAACAACCTTGAATTCCTCATCAAACCCGCCGACAAAGGTGGAGGCATAGTTCTCTGGGATAAAACACTGTACAATACAGAAGTTCAGAAACACCTTAGTAACACTAAATTCTACAGACAGATCACCACCGATCCAAGTACCAGACTTCTCACCGAAATCGAGAGTCTGATGTGCCACGCCTGGCAAGAAGGCTGGATCGACGATGACGAAAAACTTTTTTTGATAAACCGAAACCCGATCTTACCTGTCTTCTATTTGTTACCAAAAACCCATAAAGATGCCACCAACCCACCAGGCCGACCGATAGTAGCCGGAATAGGATCTATCCTAGAACCACTTTCTATCTACATCGACTGCTTCCTAAGACCTTTTATTGGACAAATGCGCTCCTATGTACAAGACACTACGTCAACCATAAAGAAACTGGACACCCTCTCTGTAGGACACAATGACCTCCTGGTCACTTTGGATGTTAATCTTTGTATACCAGTATCCCTCAGCGCGAATGTGTAGATGTCCTAGCTACCTACCTCGATCGCAGAATCAACATGGAGCCTCCAACTGCCTTCCTACTTGAATGCATCCGGCTTGCCCTCACAGAAAACTACTTTGTCTATGAGAAAACTTTTTACCAACAGTGCCACGGCACCTCAATGGGAGCAACCTTTGCACCTGATGTAGCGAACCTCTTTATGGACTCATTTGAAGATAAATCAATCTACAAAATCAACAACCCTTTCAAAGACCAGATAGGCTTTTGGGTTCATTACATTGACGACGTATTTATGACATGGAAAGGTAACGAAACAGATCTGCAAGAATTTTTCATCTGGCTGAATAGCAAAGACTCATGCATCCAATTCACTATACAGTCAGACAGAACCTCCATTCCTTTTTTAGACCTTAGAGTGTATAAAACATCTACCAACACCCTAGCTACTACTCTCTATCGCAAACCTTCAGCAAAAAACACGCTTTTGGAATTCAAAAGTTTTCACCCAGCTGCACTTAAAGACAACTTACCCTTGGGCCAATTCTTACACCTTAGGCGTAACTGCACAACCCGGGAAGACTACGACACAACCAGCAAAGATCTCTCACTGCGTCTTAAAGAAAGAGGATACCCGAGCCATATCATTCGCCAGGCAAAGAAAAAAGCGAAAAATAGGAGTACAGAATCTTGTCTTACACCAACACCCCGTGAAATAAGTACAGAAAAAATAACCTGTGTCACTACCTTCACTCCGCTAAGTAACCAAATCAAGAAAAGCATTTTTACGCCATTGGAACATCTTGCACACTGAGACCTTCAAACCTCTCAAACCTCGCTTCGCTTTCAAAAGAAGCAGAAATTTAAAGGACAGACTGGTCAAGACCTATACTGAACCAACTAAAACCATTGAAAGACAAAATACCTTATGGAACCTACCCCCGGTAAAAGGTCACTTCAGATGCGGATCTTGCTCCATCTGCTGCCTAACAAAAGACATGAAATCCATTGAACTTAATGGTAAACCTTGGCTTTTCAACACTTTCACAAACTGTAAAAGTAAAAGGACTGTGTACGCCATACAGTGCCCATGCAAACTTTTCTACATTGGCAAAAGCAAACGAGAGATACGACAACGCATTTGTGAGCATCGCTCATGTATCAAGAACGGCATTCAAGACAAACCGATGGTAGCACATTTCCAAGAAAAGAAACACACATACAATGACATTTTTTGGTTCATTCTGCAAACGGCTAAGAACCCTTTTCAGAGGAGGTGACAGAGATTTGGCCCTACGAAAATTGGAGCAACAATGGATATATCGCCTGAATTCAGTTAAACAAGGCCTTAACGTTGCCATTGAATGGAGCCTATTTTTCAAATAATCAACAATTCCTTCCCCCCCTTTTTTCCTTCCTATGTGCAATATTCTTGACACTAAGTTAGCTTAATTAACCTTTTTTCTCCATTAATTTTCTTCTCTCCTATTTACCAAAATGCCATAAGAGCAGTCTCCTTCTGTACCAACATTGTATCTCTAAACCACCTACTAAATAATGTGTTACTAAATAATGTGTTAGCACTACAACTGTAAACAATTTCATTTTCCGCACTAACGTTGATGTCTCTGTTTTCAACAATGGAATTTGGCCTTGCATTTGCGTTTTTGCTCTTTTGTACAATGCCATAACATGTGCCTTTATATGACACATTCTTTGCCAAATACTGAGTGTCACTCTTAAAATGTTTTTCGAAACTGCTGCCTTTCTTTTTAATCTTTCTTTTTAATGTTCCTAACTACACCGGTATGAATTAATGCTGTAGCCGACATCTTGCGATGTTTCGCATCCTTTCACTGTCATTTATGGGTTAGAATTCACTACAATACTTGGCATATCATCATCCAATTGTCTTGTATGCCTTGCCCATTCAATAACGTTTTGAAATTCACTTTTCTTTTGTGAGCTGCCACCCATTCCATCGCGCATGCTCCGATTATCAGTATCCCCCACCACACATGCGCGCTAGTAGCTCTCCTGCGGCTCTACTGCGCGCATGCGTATTATACAGCAGTTCCTGGCTATCTCAGTCGGAGACAGCCATTACTACAGCTCACGTTTGCGCACTGCTCACGGCTCACGAACAGCACTGCTACAATTTTTGTAGCACAGCCATTTGGTAAGTTTTCATAACCCTATGCGGAACCGTTGTTTTTCGACTTGTTTGCGTTTCGACTTATTGTTAGGACACTGGATAACACCAATCCCCTCCGCTTTACGATTTTTTGCACAAATCAGTCTGTTGTCTGAAAAGTTTATATGCGCCACAATCGTCCTCCACGGATGGCTGCTTACAACACCATCCACTCTGATCCAACCATTGCGCTAGTCACTTTAATATCTCACTGTGGCATTAAACCGCGCACCATGCACTTCACCACTGTAGCTCAAATATGTCTTGGCTGAGCACTAATGGACGTTTTTTCCACTTAATGCAGGCACCACCCACAACATTTAGTCATTTCGTTTCCCAACCTTACCTTAATAAGGTTCGTCATCATTTTTTCAGTGCCTTCAACGTATCGGGTACTGCATATAACTGCCTCCGTTCTCCAGCCTCATACCTGGAAAACTTTTTCTGACTAAGGTACCCCTTTCCTTTTAAATTATCACCATTTTGTGAAATTATTTGCACAAAGGTAACCAACTGTTATCCATTTTACCCCTGTAGACTCCGGCTACAGTGCTTCGCCTAGCTAACTGCGCAGCCCTTCTTGAAATACTTTCCAGTCTAACCACTGATGTTTTATAAGGTAGGCTCTGACCCCGCAGGTTTTGTGGTCCCCCGTTTTTCAAAACACTATTCTAAATCTTCCTATCTTCTTCTAGAAATCCAACCCCTTGAACCATGTCCTGATGAAAGTCCGGACCCTTCACTAAACTACATCACTACGCTCAAGTGAAGGCTCATTTCCACCCCGGACTGGAAACATATTCTTGTGTCGGCAACCAATACTACTATATGTTCAAAGTAGTAATGCAAACCCTTTTTCACACAATATGTTACTAACCTCCACCTACTTCAAACTGTGATGTTTAAAAACATTTCCAATGTTGTGTTGAGGTTTGGCTCAAGTAAACTCTTAAATAGGTTTTGTGTTTAGACCTATTGTTTTAATAGTGTGTAACAATGTTTTGAATAAATTGATAATTTTGCTGAAATTTCCTCTGCTGGTCCCTCCTTTTTGCCAGCATTTACACACTGGCTTCCTGCTTTCTCTCAGCCTACCTTTTACATACGGTTAGATTAGGGGTAGCCTATGACTCTTCTCTTCTTACTGTCCCAGAAGGAGCCTGAAACCGGTCAACTTCACCCAGTAGCGTTTTGGTCCAGAAAGTTCTCAGCACCTGAGTTAAACTATGCGGTTACCGATAAAGAGCTATTAGCCATCAAATCTGCCTTTAAGGCTTGGCGGCACTATCTTCTTGGTGCCAGGCGTACTATTACCGTAATCACCGATCACCGGAACCTGCAGTATTTAAAAACAACCAAAGCCCAATCATCGCGACAACTTCGATGGGCATTGTTCTTTGCTGAATTCGATTTCGTGATCACTTATCGACCAGGCTGCAAAAATGGCAAAGCAGATGCCTTATCCCGAATAGGGATGGGAGAAGCATGTGCAAACCCGGAACCAGTGCCAATAATTCCTGAGCAAAGAATTCTTGGCATAACTACTCTACAGACACTAGAAGATATTCATTCAAAAATCCAACAACTCTTCGAACCAGCAACCCTGCAGTACTGGGTAAAGAAAGGCCCGGACTACTCAGTCGTCAATGACCTACCTTATCAAGGACGAGTATTTCTACCACACAAGGAAATACAAGAACTAGTCATCTCCAATTACCATGACACCCTGATGGAAGGGCACCCAGGTATCGCAAAAACTGAAGCGAAAATTAAGAGACAGTTCTGGTGGCCCACTTGGCGAAAAGATGTAAAGTCATTTGTGATGTCTTGTGGCATTTGCGCCCAAAACAAAAGCCAGAAGAAAAAACCTGCTGGCCTTTTACAACCTTTGGATATTCCACCTACACCATGGCACACCTTGTCTTTAGACTTTATTACAGATCTACCTCCATGTAATGGATTTAACACCATCCTAGTTATTGTGGATCTTTTTTCCAAGATGGCCCACTTTATTCCTTTAAAGGGGTTACCTTCTGCTTCGATTCTGGCCAAGGACTTCCTCAAAAACATAGTTCGATTACACGGATTCCCTTCCGTATTGGTTTCTGACCGAGGTAGTCAATTTATCTCACATTTTTGGAAGAAATGTTGTCAACTGGCACAAATTGACGTGAGGCTATCAACAAGTCACCATCCCCAGAAAGATGGTCAGACGGAAAAGACCAACCAGACCCTTGAACAGTACCTACGCTGCATGCTACACCAGACCGAAAGCAATTGGAAAGATATTTTATGGATTTCCGAGTACGCATACAATAACTCTGTACATTCAGGAACCGGCAAAGCCCTTTTTATACCATATATGGACATCACCCTCGAACCTCAGAACTCGATTCGCCTCAGCACTTAGAAATGCCCGCAGTTAGTCATTTGCACTCTACTATTACACAAGCCTTTAAGGAAGCCACAGAACATTTGAAACAAGCAACAGAGAAATTCAAGAAAAATGCTGATCAACATAGAAGTGAAACTCCACAATACCAGATTGGGGATCAAGTTTGGCTGGCTACAAAACATATACCTCTGAAGGGAACTCAGACTTTTAATCCTAAATATGTGGGACCTTACACCATTAAGGCCATTAACAACCCGGTGGCCGTCAAATTGGAATTACCCTCTAATATGCAAATTCATCCTGTCTTTCATGTTTCACTTCTAAAACCAGTTCAACCAGGGACAAGATTAACCAAACCACCTGACCCCATCTTGATAGATGGAGAACCTGAATTCGAGGTAAAAAATATCCTGGACTCCAAGATGATTAAATCAAAACTTTGTTATTTGATCGATTGGAAGGGCTACGGACCACAAGAAAGATCATGGGAGCCTAGCGACCACGTTCATGCACCTCGGTTGGTGAGAAGATTCTATCAGAACTTCCCAGACAAACCGGGGCCAGGGGGAAGAACAACTTTAGGAGGGGCCTTGGGGGGGAGTGCTGTCATGATGCCTACCCCCGGGCATCAAGACCAAGACCCTCAGCTCTGGGAGCAGGCATCCAGACATTTGTTTAAACCTCAGCAGCTAGGGGCTGTCTGGGTTCAATCCTGGCGCCTTAGGCGCCAGGCTCATCATAGATATCAGTCCTGGCGCCATAGTCGCCAGGCTCATAGACTTTACTTACCTGATGCAGACCATGCTGCAAAAGAGTCCAAGCCTACATGAGGCCTGGATGGGACTATTTTGTTACAGGGACTATTTTTTTACTCGGGCGTGGCGCTAGGGAACTTCTTACCTGGAACTACTTTGGAGGCTATTTAAACCACACCCGAACAGCAGCACATGCTTCGTGTTATTCTGCATCCAGCAGCGTGACGCTCACCGTGCCTGCAGCCAGCATCCAGTCTTCTGCCACGCCCGCGTGCCTGCAGCTAGCATCCAGTCTTCTGCCACGCCCGCATTGAATCCGGAGCTCCTAGAATAAAGAAGAAGAAAAGAACAAGTTTAGAAAACAAACTTATTTCAAATTCCTCACCTAATTCCGGAACCATTTAATCTCCGGACCTGGAAAGTACATCAGTCCTGCACGCGTCGCTTCGCCAGCTCCAGCACGGCGCCATACTCACCAGTTCTCACAGCATCTTTCAATCCGGCACTGTCTCCATCATTTCTTCGCCGTAATCCGGCACCTAGGGGACACAAGAAAAAACAAGGTGAGCCAAGGGAATCAACAAATACAACCTCTTACCACCATAGACTTACCTGATTTACCACCGGCGGTATTATTCCATAACTCTCGACATTTTCATATGCCACATCTGTAAAGAGGGAGAAAAACAACACGTTAACGCATGCAATAGTTACCGGACAGCGTTGGGTAAAACAGACTCTTACCTGAACGCCAGCAGCAGCTACGAGACCTTCTTCTCACGAACTCAGTTGCAACTTAAGGAAGGAAGGGGACAAGAGTGAACACGCTGCCAACAACAGATGTCCTACCTTCCCGTGTTCCCACACGTGTCCCGACGAAAACGGTACCTCACATGTGTGGATGTACCTAACTCGGCGCAAAGGGAAAAGGCTAACCCACTGATAACCCCAAGCCTTTCGGCAGAGCAGATTTTGCTCATGTGGACAACCTACAGATTTGGGCCTAGGGTGCCGAAGCCACCAAGGAAAACAGAGAACCCCATGCATTTCCAAAAAGCAGACACCCGTGGGCACCCCCCTTTTCACTAAAAACAACCATGGTGGTTTAGTGACCCCACACTCACCCAAAACAAATTATCTTTTTTATTTTTGTTTTTGTTTAGCCTCTTTCCTAGGGGCGGATTGTGCTAGCAATCTGCCCCCAGAGAGGGCTACATGAGATTCCCCCCATCTATTTGGGGTGGAGGGGGAGAGGACCACCCCTATTTCCACTAAAAACATCCATGGTGGTTCAGTGGCCCCCCACACCCACCCAAAACAAGTTATAATTTGTTTTATTTTTGTTTTGCCCCTTTTCTAGGGGCAGATGGCCACATGTGTGTGGCCATCTGCCCCCCAGGGGGTTGGGAGGTCAACACGAACTGCCTCATGCTTGGGGGGTGGCTCTGCCAATATTTGCAGTGGTCTCCCCCACCCCAAATGGATGGGGGCATCTCATGTACCCCTTCCTAGGGGCAGAAATCTGCCCCCAGGGAAAGCTACATAAGGTACCCCCATCCACTTAAGGTGGGGGAGAGGGTCACCCCCCCTTTCAAACACAAAAGATCCTGGTTGTCTAGTGGGCTCCCTACCCCCACCCAAAACAAGTTATAATATATATATATATATATATATATATATATATATATATATATATATATATATATATATATATATGTTTTGCCCTTCCTTAGAGGCAGATGGCACATGTGTGTGACCATCTGCCCCCAGGGGGGTGGAAAAACATACTGCCCCAGGCTTCCAAGGGGCAGAAATCTGCCACCAGGGAGGGCTACATGAGGGGCCCCCTCATCCACTTAGGGTGGGGGGAGGGCCATCCCCCTTTCAAACACAAACAATCCTGGTGGTCTAATGGGCCTCCCACCCCTACCCAAAACAAGTTATAATATATATCTTTTTGTTTTGCCCCTCCCTAGGGCCAGATGGGCACATGTGTGAGACCATCTGCCCCCAGAGGGGGTCAGAACGTACTGCCCCAGGCTTGGGAGGGGTGGCTCTGCCAATATTTGCAGTGGCCTCTCTCCCACCCCAAATGGATGGAGGGCATCTCATGTACCCCTTCCTAGGGGCAGAAATCTGCTCCCAGGGAGGGCTACATAAGGTTCCCCCCATCCACTTAGGGTGGGAGGGGAGAAGGCCAACCCCTTGCAAAAATTCCTGGTGGCTAGTGGTCTCACCCGCACCCACCCCAAACTACGTTTTAAAAAAAAACTTTTTTTTGTTTGTCCCCCATCCCTGGGGGCAGGTGATCAACCATCTGCCCCAGGGTATTGCCCCCATGCTTTGGGGGCCAGGGGGAGAGGGCAGCTTACCTAGTAAGAAGCCCCTCCCCCACTTCAAAAACAGATCCCTGCAGGACACAAACAACACATATTCTGGGGGGGATAAATGGCATTACATCCCCTCCACTTAAAATTGTGGGGGGGATTTGTCCCCCTTTCCCCCCCCCCCCATGTCCTACGCCCATGGGATATAGACCGCTGTAGTTTCTTAGACATTTTCATGTTATTACCATGATTCCAACTTATTCTACAGCCATTATTTGATACCTCAATGTTAGTAGGGCCACATCCTTTTTTGTCAATGGTATTCAAATTGAGCAAAGCTACTACTATAGAGTGATCACTAAATGGCAGTGGCACTACTTCAAAATCACGCAAGTAGGTAAGTGCAGTGAAATTCCCATATATGTAATCTAAGGTAGCTGTACTGCTACCATTAGACCAAGTACATTGGCCAGGACTATCACTTTTGGTTCTTCCATAGAGAGGCCATAAATCCCAATCTTGTAGAAAATTCCTCCACACTATACCCCTCACATTACACTTGTTTTTAACCATGATATTAGTTGTATGAATATTAGAAAATTCAGATTTAAGAGTAGAAATTTCCGCAGTGAGCATTGAGATCACGGCCCAAGATTACCATATCATTTCCATAAATAGATCCCCAATTTGAGAGTAAGGAGTCCAATTGATCTTGTATGAACTCCATACCCGGGGGAATCATATACATTTATAACTAATACATTCGGGATAAGAGTACCATCTTTTCCTGTAATTTCAACTGCAATAATATAGTCATTCTCAAGTGTGTCAAGTAATTCACTAGACCAAAATTCATGGCTAATACCCATAAGTAAACCGCTATATGGGCGGCCTTTTTCTACCTTCTTTGCTGGATGTTGATAGATGCAATGAAAATCAATGTGAAGGTCCAATATTAGCCAAGTTTCCTGTAATCGGAATATATGATGCTTGATAATATTATGAAGCGATCCACCCTCACTAAGAAAATGGGTATGGCCCCGAGTGTTCCATGAGTGGATGGAAATGGCTCATGGTTGACTCACTTCCAATTGACTCAATACATTTTTGAGCCATTTCCAACCCGCTTGGTTTTGAGCAGAACTTAGAGGTTGTTTCGTTAAATTCTTACCATGTTTATATTTACAGGTTCTGCACTGGACACAGGCCAATGAATCTATGTTACTAGGAATAGGAATGTCCAAATCATAGCCCATGAAAATGAATTGAATCCACTTGAGATCGAACAGCAGCCGCAGTTGTTGGAAGAACACAATGAACTAATGTAACTGCACCAAATTGAAATTTAATTGGTTGAATAAACTCAAAATCACATGATTTAAACATACGCAATCCAGGAATCTTGGCACAAAGTTCCATCAATGAGGGTCTATTAAAAGATTTCTTCGATCGTGTATCCGTCTGTTCGCTGAAAGTTACCACTCTATTATCCTTAATCATGGAGTTAGATTTTCCAACATTTCCCCGCTGCCGCAATGAACAGGCTTCACATATAGTTCTTTCCCTCTCATATCATGAGTGATAGTTACACCTGTTTCAGATAAAGAGACATGCTGGCGATTCAGTTTGCGAAGAGCCTTGGGAGTCTTCCTGGCAACATTGTCATTAGTTGCCAACCAGCTCGTTAGATTTCCCAGTTTGGCTGAAGCTCTCTTTTTTTTCGGTTAACTCGTTTCCTGAGACATTTATCTTTGGCTTTAATCGAAACAAGTGAGGCGACAGTGGAATTCATAGGCAAGTTGTGATTGTTGTTTTCAGCATCACTAGTTGCACATAGTACAGGTGAAGGTGATCTTTGCTTACGTCTTTTCACTTGTTTCCTTCGTTCTTTAAAGGTTAAGTATCTAGCTGGAGATTCAGCGATATTGTACGAGTTAGTGGTTTCAATGTCTTCTACTGGGTGAGAGGTGACACTAGGTTCATAAATTATTTCCATGTGGCTATTATTTAGGTTTTCAACAGGACAAGATAGATTGGTGCTCTCTTTTACTTGCAGGAGGGAGTCTAATATTTTACCATTTTGCGTAGTTTGATAATATATTTGGTCGGTCAGTTTGATCAAAATCTTCAGGGCAAAATGTATTAAGCCAATGGCAGGAAATGCCAGTGGTTCAGAGAGAATACTCTCTTTATGCTCCATTGGAGGGTGTAAGGAGGTAGGCTCATTGTGATCAGATATATTAATCACCTCTGGTGCTACCAGTATTTCTGGTCTCTGATAACTAGGGAGGCCAGATAGTGGTAGCAATGAGGGGGTACTAGACAGACGGGAAGATGGAACAGCCACATAGCAGGAAGTTTCAGTAGTATGGTTAATGGGCTTATCATGCATGTGATCAGCCATTGCAACCTCTGCTTCAGCAGTAGCGCGGTTTGTCCCGCACAAGCGATAGCACAATTCCAGCAGGGAATTATCATCAATAGCATCAGGGGAATGGCCAGGGGGCATACAAACACCCATGCCCCCAACATGTTGGGGAATATCAGCCACAACAGTACTACCAATGTTAACTGTTTTACATGCCTTTGTTTGCAAATGATCTACATTCTTAAAAAAGTTTGTAATGTGAACAGAGTTACTAATGGCTTTGGCTTTACAAGCACGAGTCCTGGTGGCTTTAGAAACAGAAAGGATAGTGGTATCCAAGACGCAGTTTTTGTTATTTAAGGACAAACGTTCCTCACGTTGGTGGCTTGAGACTTTTCCATAAGGTTTGCCTTTCCTTAGATTGTAATGTTTGTTTTTTGTTGTGGTCTTGCCCGGCATGTCGGATAAGAACCTGGGCTGACTCTAGCCTCAGCACGTAGGATGAAGAATCCGAAGGACAGTCCGATTAATAATACAAAACACAAACGGCAGCTGTCACAGGCCGAACCGCCAAGCACACTCCTCTACCAAACTCCGCGTAGCGGCTATGGAGAGGTAGAGGCAGGATCCCGGGCAACAGTGAACAGGAAAGGGAGGCGGCAATTACACACCAGTATTCTCAATAGTAATGGGCAACACTGACTACCCACCCACACTCCGCACTCTACGAGGCAGCTATGGGAACGTAGGAGCAGTGTTGTCAATGGGTGTAGAGTTAAAACAGACAATATAATAATATAAGAGGGAGATTACCTTTACTCAGACTTCTGCTAGAATGGGGCATGGAACACAATACCCCGAATGAGCAGCGTGTGTCACCAAGTTAGCTGCTACAGCACACAGCAATTGTTCCGCTTTCCACAAGCGCTTGATCATACAGCCACAGCTCTGTGGTTTACCCGGGCCGAACCTCAGGCACCCGGCCCTCTGGGCAGGACAAAAGTGGGGGCAAAGGTACACCCAGAGACCACACAGGAGCCCTGCCGCTGTAAAGTCACTTTTTTGCTATCTGTCAGAAAATCAAATGCGGTAGGAAAATCTGACAGGAATTGTAATGTCATTTTTTGCTACCTGTCAGAAAATCCTACCGATAGGAAAAAGTGACGGGGTAGGAAAATCTAACAGCCTGACCTGTCATTTTTTCCTACCCGTCAGAAAATCCTACCGAGAGCAGGCATTGGGCAACCCAGCCAGGGGTAGGAAAAAGTGACGGGGTAGGAAAATCTGACAGCCTGACCTGTCATTTTTTCCTACCCGTCAGAAAATCCTACCGACAGCAGGCATTGGGCAACCCACCCAGTGGTAGGAAAAAGTGACGGGGTAGGAAAATCTGACAGCCTGACCTGTCATTTTTTCCTACCCATCAGAAAATCCTACCGACAGCAGGCATTGGGCAACCCACCGAGGGGTAGGAAAAAGTGACGGGGTAGGAAAATCTGACAGCCTGACCTGTCATTTTTTCCTACCTGTCAGAAAATCCTACCGAGAGCAGCCATTGGCCAACCCACCCAGGGGTAGGAAAAAGTGACGGGGTAGGAAAATCTAACAGCCTGACCTGTCATTTTTTCCTACCTGTCAGAAAATCCTACCGAGAGCAGGCATTGGGCAACCCACCCAGAGGTAGGAAAAAGTGACGGGGTAGGAAAATCTGACAGCCTAGCCTGTCATTTTTTCCTACCCGTCAGAAAATCCTACCGAGAACAGGCAGCATTGGGTAACCCATCCAGGGGTAAGAAAAAGTGACGGGGTAGGAAAATCTGACAGCCTGACCTGTCATTTTTTCCTACCCGTCAGAAAATCCTACCGAGAGCAGGCATTGGGCAACCCACCCAGGGGTAGGAAAAAGTGACGGGGTAGGAAAATCTAACAGCCTGACCTGTCATTTTTTCCTACCCGTCAGAAAATCCTACCGAGAGCAGGCATTGGGCAACCCAGCCAGGGGTAGGAAAAAGTGACGGGGTAGGAAAATCTGACAGCCTGACCTGTCATTTTTTCCTACCCGTCAGAAAATCCTACCGACAGCAGGCATTGGGCAACCCACCCAGTGGTAGGAAAAAGTGACGGGGTAGGAAAATCTGACAGCCTGACCTGTCATTTTTTCCTACCCGTCAGAAAATCCTACCGACAGCAGGCATTGGGCAACCCACCCAGGGGTAGGAGAAAGTGACGGGGTAGGAAAATCTGACAGCCTGACCTGTCATTTTTTCCTACCCATCAGAAAATCCTACCGAGAGCAGGCATTGGCCAACCCACCCAGGGGTAGGAAAAAGTGACGGGGAAGGAAAATCTGACAGCCCCACCTGTCATTTTTTTGGTATCCCTACATATTATCCCCACCAAAAATATTGCCGTATATATGGTTGTTTGTCTTGCCATAGGCAATATTTTGGGGGGGGGGATAATTTGTGGGAGCGGGGGATGCGGGGGTGTCCCCCATACATTTAAAAATAATGCTGAGGTTGCAGGGGGTGCCCCCGCAGGGTCCATGGCTCAATATCGCCACAAAAATACGGCAATATTTTTGTATCACAATATTTTTGCGTGGATATTAACACATGGAACAATTTTTTCCTACCCGTTAGAAAATCCTACCGAGAGCAGGCATTTGCCCGTGTACCGGGAAAGTGGGGTAAGTGGAGTAAGAGGTTATGGAAACAATTCCTCTTTTTTCAGTTTGATGACAAACCCAAGTGGATTGAAACTTTTTGGGTTACCGTACTCCCTCAAAGTGCATTTTTAAGGATGGCAGCTTGCGCAACCTCTATATGCCCCACCACTGCTTTACTATTTTGATAATTAGTATTGCGAAGACACAATACAAGGACATGATTGTTGACGGGTATAAGCTCAAACAATATTCAACTTAGAGAGTTGCCAACAGGATGAGCTTTGTCTGCACCTTTTCTGGCAACATGTCACAACAGTACTTTACATATTGAAATGTCCATATCATTGGAAATGTTATGTTATGTTATGTTATGTTAAAGGTACTTATATAGCGCACCGTCGCCAACGGAATTGGTCCCCAGGCGCTCTGGCGGATCTGTAAACAGGATGAGGGCGGGTAGGGTTAGTCGAGGAGGAGGGGAGTAGAAGAGTGGGAGAAGTGGTGTGCTGTTGGCAGCTTCAGCTCGGTATGCACCGAGTGCTGGGCTTTGGTGCAAGTATCGGATCGGGCGAGGCCTTGTGTGTTGTAGGTTCGCTCTATGTGTTGTTGATGTGGTGTGGTAAAGTGCGTGGGGATTGCTGGGATAGAAATGTTTTGTGAGTGGGTTGAGTATGCAGAAAATTGAGGGTTAGGTTAGTGGGGTCTGTATCCTGGTCCAGGTACTTCTGTTTCCATTTGGAAAAATGCCACGACCTCTGCACACATAGGGTACATATCTGCATGCAGGTGTACACTCACTTTTTTATAGCTCGCATGTAGCTGTACAAGAGGTTGCAGTAATGGGGTACACTAATATGGATGAGAAGATACTTCCGCTCAGGCCTACATGTCTCTGGGGCGCAAGGTATGCACAGGCACAACTTTAGCCACCAGGGGCATCACGCATCAATTATGTATGGGTCGCAGTCTGCGCGCAAGCAGCGGAGAGGAGGCAGGGAGTGAGACAACAGCCATTGGAACTCTTCAACAACACACTCCAGGCCATCATTAACCAGCATTCACTCTTAAGAACATCCAGCCCCTCCACTCCATCTGCACACACACGTCCATCCCATCCTCGATGGCCTCTCAAATTCACACACTATACAACCACTCGCTGGCGTATTTTCAATGACACTAAAAACTCACTTTGAAACCCTTCCTTCTCGACACTGATAAACCCAGACCCTAACAACTATTATTCGAGGCACAAACGACAATATACAGAGGCAACGCATTTGCCTCCTAAAGACCCCGACACTGTTGTACTCACCAGCGTTACATCAAGAACATAACCCCCTCTCACACAGTGACCTTCAATCTATCAAAGAAATAACCCACCTAGCAATCTCCTCTGCAAGCGTCCTAACATCTGACTCTAAAAACACAAACTATCCATCTCCTTCCGTACACAGCAACACCTCCAACGATACGGACCCGTCTATCCACCACCAAAACATTTCACTGCAGTTTCTTTCGCACCCACACAGCATACCCACTATTTTCTGTAAACTGTTTGCCAACATAAACACCTTACACCCCAGACTGCCTCATTGTAACAAGCTCACAATCCGTCTGCATGCATACCCCACCGCTGGTCTCTCAAAAAAGCTGAACTCGGCCAAGTCACCCAATGTTTCCAGCAACTGAGCGCTAGTTACCCTCACTAATATAATTGCCACCTGTCGAACACATCACAATTCCAAACACCCGCCCTCCCCACATCTCTCCTCGTCAAGCTTAGCCACTTTGTGATCACCAGCTGCACAAATGCCATTTAATTTCCCCCAAAAGTCCCATTCTCT
Organism: Ambystoma mexicanum; assembly: GCF_040938575.1. Lineage (NCBI taxonomy): Eukaryota > Metazoa > Chordata > Amphibia > Caudata > Ambystomatidae > Ambystoma > Ambystoma mexicanum. The sequence goes on from NC_090934.1 coordinate 1,366,018,278, forward strand.
CGTCCTTCACTATATAAACCCCCTCCAATACGAGACGCTACAATCCCCCTGGTCACACATACCCAGACTGCCTAGTGCTTCCAAGTCACACCATAGATATAGCTATCTACACACCTTCATAACCCTACAACAATTCCCTTGATTACTTGTAAACTGATTCACCCATTAACCACCGACTTGGTGCTGGCAGCACGAGCGCCTCTAAGACAACCCCCATTTCAAGGAAGTTTCTCCTCTTCAAACCATTACTCCATCCAACCCTCTCGCTAGCAATCACAATTTACAACCATAAATACAACCCAAGCTCTCCTCTTCCTTTCACCACCTCCTGCTGGTACTATCCTTCTTGAAATGCATCCACCTGGCCCCTCGTTGTACACCGCCTCCCCCGCCAAGACTGTCACTAACGAAAGGAACATATAAGCCACCTATGTTCGTCTATCCACCTATACCCTTGCAACATACTTCTACTTTCCATCTCTTCCCTTCTTCCCTTCATTCACCCTTCTAATTACTCCTGCCAGCCAAGGTACATACAGGCCTCACCTATTCCCTCTTCTCCCCCCCCCACTGCTCTCTACTCTGTTGCGCCTCTCGCATTCTTAAGCCCACTATTCTAGCCTCCTCACTCCCTACCCCCTCCCTTGTCCCCGGTACGCACCGGCCTTCTTCTCTCTGCTCTTCAGAATGAGACAGTCGCCAGTGCAGATATAGTACTTTAAAAACAATGAAAATAGAAGTAGCGTTTAATGAAGGTAGCCATGGCCCCCTTTTTTGAATTTGTAACGTTCATGGTAAACATCGCATATCTACTTAAAATGATACATAAAAGAATAAACTGTCAAGCACCAGCACACACAGGGTCAGCGACGAGGCGGGCCCGATGCCACCAAGGTCAGGGCCAGCACCTGGCAGCCCTGTGAGGCCTTCGCCGAAGAGCCAGAGGCTCTGCAGGTAGCTGGATTTACAGCCCCCACGCAGGTTTTTGTTATGAGCGGGGCGGGGGCTATCCAGAGGGTGCATTTAATGCAAAAGTTAGTGAGCAGACCAGACTTTTTGGAACACTTCCTTTAACTTTAATATTTCCAATATATCTTCTATCGCACGCGACGCAGAACAGCACCACCCGACTGCTTTCACAGGCTTGCTTTCACAGGGGGAGCAGGAGCCGTGCTTTATTTGGCTTTCAAAAATGCATATACATAGCGCATCTGATCGCCGCTTATTGAGGGGGCGAGCGGATGAGACTCTGCTATTTCGGCGCCCCTGCCCCCAATGCTTCACTACACACAAACATCACAGAGGCAATATGCCCTGGTCTTTCTACAGCATAATTCAAACCATGGAAGTGACTTTTGAATAAGTTGCCATAAGTAAGCAAAATGGGAAACAAAAGCAAATGTAAGTTATTTAAGAACAAACTTAACTGGAAAGGCAGCAGCAGTACTACTCAGGGATTCTACACCTTTCACTGTCCAATTCAGCAAACAAAGAGGGCTACTACTCCCCAAACCTGTGCATATAAACATTTCCCTGCCTCCCACTATCCAGCCTTGCCTCTGGACAGCCCCTCACACCTTGCCCCAGTATTCGGCTAATGTCCTTCTGCCATCCTCTTCACCCCAGCATGCCCTCCCTTTTATCACACTCTCCCATTTGCCAGGCGCCCCTTCCCCTTGGAGCTGCCTGCATCCCTTCCCCCCAAGCCAGTGAATCTCCATGGCTGGTGGGGGGCTCACCACTAGGTGTTAGGTGTGGGGGCCACCAAGAGGCCAATGTGGACAGGTCTGCATACAGACTGGTGCAGCAGAGGTCCACTGCACACTTTACATACGCTACAAGCTTCTGCATTTTGGAGTTCATAGTATTTATTATATGTCAAATTTAATATGGAACTCCAAGTTCCAGGGTGCAACACGCGGTGGGCTAAAATTATAGGATCGTCCTACCATTTCATACACCATGAGGAGAAACTGTACGATTTGGTCACAGAACAAGTGTGTTGATAATTCAGGGTATCTGACAAAAAAAAGATGTTTTTGGAGGGGACACCATTGTGTTACCTGACTGGCATACTTTTGTGTTTGTGTTCAGTGGTTTGTGAAAAATGGCGGTAATTCTGCTACCGCCCAAAAAAGTGGCAGTAATGGAATTACCACTTTTTGCCGTGCCACTGAACTTGTAATGAGGCCCTTAAAAGCAGCACACTTTAGCTCAGTTTGGTGTATGTTGTGCTTGGTCGAGCTATGGGATGCTTGTGTGAGCTATGGGTTGCTTTTGTGAGCTATGGGATGCGTGTGTGAGCTAGGGGATGCTTGTGTGAGCTATATGATGCTTGTGTGAGCTGTGGGATGCTTGTGTGAGCTAGGGTTTGCTCAGTTGGTACAGTGGGCGGGCATCAAGAAGATGCAATCTAGGGTGGTGTTGATGTCTTGAGAGGAGCCTGTACTGGGATGTAATTGTGTGCTTGGCTATACAGTTCGGGTGAGCTTATGTGGGTGGATGGGCTGCTGGCGTGAGCTAGGCTGGGTGAGTGCTGTGCTGGGGTGAGTTACGGTGGGGTGCTTGGATGAGCCACGGTGACGTTGTTATTTGCTCTAGTGTCCTAGGGTGGGTTGGCGATGTGCTGTGATAAGCTATGTAAGCTTGTTCAGATGCTGGGTGGCTAGGTTAAGTGGGTTGGGTGCTGGTATGAGTTTAGGTGTAGTGGGATGATGAGGTGAATTAGGGTAGGCGGGTGGGGTTGGTGGGAATAGCTCTGGTGGGTGTGGGGCTAGGGTGAACTAGGATGGATGGTTTGCTGGGGTGAATTAGGATCGGCGTGCTAGTCTGTGTCATGCTAGGCTGGGGCGTTTTGCTGGTGTGAGCTACGGTCGGTGGATGTTGTACCTGATGAGCTAGATTGGTGGGTGCTGTGTTGTGGTGAGCTAGAGTGAGTGGCTAGGGGCTGAGATGAGTTAAAATGTGCGCAGTGTTGGGGGAGCCTATGGTGGATAGGATGCTTGGATGATGGGATGCTTTGGTGAGCTTGAGTTGGCAGATGGGGTGCTATAGTGATCTTGTGCTGGAGTGATCTAGGGTGCAGGGGGTGTTGCTAGGAGGTAGAGGAGGGTGGTTGTACTGCACAGGTGAGCTAGGGTGGGTAGATTGTATGCTGGTGAGTGGAATGTTTTTTTGTGGTGAGCTATGTTGTGAGCTAGGGTGGGTTGGTGGTGAGCTGGAGAGAGGAAAGGTCGGGAGTGTACTGATTGGTGTGTGGATTGGTTTGCTGAGGCAGCTTATGGTGCCCTGGGTGAGCTACAATAAGTATTGTGCCAGGGCAAGCTAGGCCGGGAGGTTTATGTACTGAGGGAGCTAGGGTGGATATGTATTGTGCAGGGATTAGTTAGGGTAGATGGGTGGCATGCTGCGGAGAGCTAGGGTGGGTCTGTGTTATGCTGGGTAGCTAGGGCGGGGTGACGTTGTTGGGTAAGCTTGTGTAGGATGCGGCAAAGTGGTTTGTTGAAGTTTGGTGGGGTGTGTGAGGTTGGGTGAGGTGTGAGGGAGGTTGTGTGACTGGGGAGAATGGGGCGCTGGGGTGAACTGTTTTCTGTGGTGCTTTGGCAGTGGTTGGATAGGTGGGATGCTGGGATGAGCTATGTTGAATGCGTTGTGCTTGTTTTTATTGCATTTGCATTGGGGGGTGAATCCTTGGCTGAGCTAGGGTTCCTGGGTGTGGTAGGTTGTGGTTTGGTTTGGTTTATTCATTTGTATTGCGCACCAGACCCGAGGGTATGAGGGCGCAGGAGCAACAAGGTTATTCACAGCTTGGTTACACATTACAATGAATGTGCTGGGGTGAGGTAGGTTTGCTGGGGCGAGCTAGGGTTTGTTAAGGTGCGCAAGGGTGGTTGGGGTGCTGGGATGAGCCGCATGTGTTGCAGTGATGTAGCCGGGCAGGGAGTGATCAGGGTGTCATAGGTTATGGGGTGGGCTAGGGTATGGGAGTGAGCTTGGGTGGGTTCTTAGGATGTGTGTGTTGGTGTGATGCTGCAACGAGCAGGGGGGATTCTAGGTGAGGAAGAGGGGGTAGAGGGTTAGGTGTGATCCTGGGGTAGCAAGTGTGGGTGAGCTATTGAGATGCTTGGGTGGGTGGACTCCTGGGGTGAGCTCTGGGTGGGTTGCTGGTGCACGCTGGGTTGGGTGGGTGGTGTGTTACTTTGAGGTGACCTAGCATGTGTGAGTGGGGTGTTGGGGTGAACTATGTGGTGTTCTGGGGCTAGTTATGAAAAATTGGTTGTTGTGCCTGGATGAGCTAGGGTAGGTGGGTATTGTGCTAGGGTAAGCTAGGGTCCTCAAGTGTATGTGCTATTGTTAGCCTAAGTGGGAGGGGTCATGAGGTCAGTGTGGTGGTGGGGTGATATTATGTTGGATGAGGCGAGCTAATGTGATGAGGTTGGGTGAGCAGGTGACATGGTTGGTCGGGTGCTGTAAATGGGGTGATGTGAGGTAGTGGGGGGTTGGTTTGGTTGAGGAGAGGTGGTGGTTGGGTGGAATTAGGTGTATTAGTGGGGTGATTGTGGCCGGTCTGAGATTTCTGGGTGAAGGTTTAGGGTGAGGAGAGGTCGTTGGGACAGGCTGGGTGGATGAAGTGAAATGGGGGTGGGGTTGGGTGTGGTGAGCTTTAGGCTGGCATGTGCTAGGGTACATGGATGGAGGAAGGGCAAAGCTGAGGCAGGTAAATTGTTGACCAGAACTACGGTTCCCAAGGGCGTTCAACCTACCAGCGCTTTGAGATCATACCAATGATATATAGAGCGCTATTTAAATACCAAGTAACATAACATAACATTGGACTGGGGTGTGCTCGGATGGTTGGGATTCACTACTGGAGTGATCTAGAGTGAGTGGGTTTCAGTGCTAAGGTAAACTAGACACCGCCCTCCTTCATGCCACGTTCTTCATTCTGCCCAGCGCAACTAAGGTTCTTCTGTTCTCAGCCTTCTTGACTTGTCAACGGTTGTTGACACTGTTGATCACTCCACTCTCCTGTCTTCCCTTGCCTCACTTGCTCTCTCGTGCTGTCCTTCGTTGGTTCACCTCTTACCTTTCGTATCAATCTTTTTGGTACCCTGGTCTGGCTCTACACCTGACTCTCGTCCTCTCCAATTTGGTGTCCTGCAGGGTTCTGCGCTTGTCCCTCTTGTTGTCTCTCCTTATGCACTCCCGCTCTCCCATCTCATATCTTCCTTTAATCTTTGCCTCATTTCTGTGCAGATGACACCCAACTTTTTCTCCTCTCTTTCTAACTTTTCTGACTCCCTTGAGGCCAATGTCTCTGCTTGCTTCTCAGCTATTAAAACTCTGAATCCACACCCACTTTCTTCACCTTAAAGCCAGTCAAAATCCGAGCTTCTATTTATTCCCCTCCTCCACTCTACCTCCCTCTGCCTACCCTTCTGGTATTTCCTTCCCACCTGCTTCAATCCCCTTTATTCTACAGTGAGAAATCTTGGTGTAATTTTTGAGTCTTCACTCTCATTCACTAATCATATCTCTACTACTGCTTTTATAATTAATATAATGGTATCTATTGAGGTGGACCTAGCTTTGAGAAGCAACAGAGCACTTTACAAAAGTATACAACAATACAAATACATAACAGAGCTCTTTAGAGAGGTATACAATCCATAACAGAGCTCTTTAGAGAGGTATACAATCCATAACAGAGCTCTTTAGAGAGGTATACAAAAGTACAGAAGCATAACGGAGTGCTTTTCAGAGGTAACAACAGAACAGATATACATCGGGGTGTAGGATACATGGGAGCACAGAGGAGGGGTACAGCTGTACCGGGTGGTGTTGAGGAGAGGGGCCGGTGTCATCTAGTGAGTCAGGTGGTGCAAGGGGCGACGTGATGGCCTAGGTTTGAGTATGAGCGACTCCTTGAAGAGGTGGGTCTTGAGTTCCTTTCTGAATTGTAGGAGCGTGGGGGTGAGTCACCGTTATAACAGTTGTCGTGCCTGTCCCTTCTGGTCTCCTCCTGTCTCGCCGTCCCTTCCGCTCAGGTTGTCGTGCCCATCCCTTCTGGTCTCCTGTCTCGCCGTCCCTTCCGCTCAGTCTTCAACTCCTCTATTCGTCTCATGTTTTCTGTTCCTGCTCATGATTCCATTAGCAGTCACCGATGCTCCAATTTACTTCTTTCATTTGACAACCGACTTCTCTTTCACTTTCTCTGCACAGTCTTCAAGGCCTTAATGGTCCTGCTCCTTCCTATCTTGCCCTCTTAACTCTCTCTACCTTCCTGCACGTTCTCTTCACTCTGAACCTCTTCTCCGTATCTCTGTCCGCAAATCCCCTGGGCTCCATCCCGGTTTTGCTAATTTTTGTTTCTTGCTCCCATACTTTGGAGCTCTTCCTCTCCCTATCTGCTCTGCCCCCTCTTTTCATCACTCCTGTGCTGCACTGAAAAATCTTTTGTTTTCACTATCATAATTCGTGATTTCCGTTTATTTTACTTGTTATATTATTATTTAATATGACATTTTATATTACATTTTAAAATGTAACTATCCCAAACGGCATAAGGCTAGAATCTAACTACCTATCCTTTAGGAAGAAACTGAAGACACTGTTGTTCAAATAAAGGGCTTGCATAGATACTAAAGACCTGGGCTTCGGCGCTATAGTAATAAATAAATAAATACAATTTTGAAAATTACTTTTTACCATCTTGTATCATTGTTCAGCAATTTGGCGAAAGTGCTATAAAAATGTAATAAAATACGCATAAAATAGAAATAAACAAACTGACTGGCAGCCGTGCACATAAGGCAGGAATATTCCAATCAAATTCTCTGCGTTCTATTACTCCATTAGCACCAGAACCTCTTTACAGCTTACCCACCCAATATTAATTAAGATGATGCCAAAACCCCTGTCCACTCAGAGTCAGCCAGTAGATGGGCAATAGTCAGCCTTGCATGTGCCATCCTTAGAAATGTGGGCTTGCAATGTGTCTCCACTGGGTGGCACTTCAAGAGGTGGCTCAGGGCAGCCCTTTTTAGGAAGACAGCTCAGGTGCTAGGCGGTTTCTCGTAGGCAAAGTGGCATTCATCAATAGGAGGCACTAGTGCATACTCTAGAGAGGGGACAGCAAGAGAGCCTTCTCCGGGAAAGATGACCATAAGCAGAAGACTATCCCTGTCTACAGAATCCAGGTGCCTGTGGTCCAGGACTGAACAAACCTGCATTCACTTCTGATAAGGCAGGTGTGAGCATGTCCACGCTGCTCCAGAACATTCAACAGTTTCTAGTCAATAGTGAAGTCTCATTTATCGTGCGAGGCATTACAGCATCCAATGCATCTATCCAATTTCTTCACATTTCACTGAAGTTAGTCTCAGAATTGTCCTCACGGATTATTACCCCACAATAATGAACTTTGTATCTGTTATTTGGACTGTCAGATGCCTGTAGAATGAAGAGGTCCACAGAGGTGGAGGGGTGAACCCATCCTCAATGATAGGAAGACGCTATTCTTATCTATAAATCTTCCCAGTGAAACGCCTTCCATCTCACTGAAGTGACAGGATAAAGTCGTGTTTACAACATCTTCAAATCATCTTGGCTGTAAAAGGTGGGATTTTCATCTCCATACTTCTCCCTAACATGCTCCGTAATTTGGCATTTGGGGAGGTTCTCTGTCTGTGCAGTGCCCTTAAGAGTCTACAGTGAAGTGTAAACATGCACAGCAATCACCTTACAATTGTATTTTGAGGCTCCTTTGACATCAGAATGCTGGCCTACCTTTATCTTTGCACTGCACCACGCAGTGATGGGTGCATATTGTTGGGGTGTTGGCAGATTGACAGAGATGCAAACAGCTTCAAGCAACTCAAGTTTCATCCTGAGGACCTGAGTCTTACCCGTTCATATACAGTCCGATTTTGGACACTGCCAGTCCCTCCATTTTTTTCTGTAGTCTCCCACATAGTAATTTTCATTTATTTTACACAAATGATAACATTTGTCCAAAATCATCCTGCCTCGCAATATACCTGGGCGTGGCATGGCACAGCTGAACTGCCAACACACTTTTGTGCCATTCCAAAACCCATGCCCTGTGTACATGGTGACAGGGGAGCCGACTTATGAATTTCCCGGGGGGGGGGGGCAAATACAGGAAGTGACATCACTGGCAGTTATAGGACCACAAATTTGCATGTAGTCGCCAACTTGGTGCAACAGCACGCGGGGGGGTGGAGTCGCGCGCAGCGCAGAACAGTGGAAACATTGGCTAGCATGTACTGCATATACTAAAGTCAAGTAAGAAGGAGATTTAAGCCTTCGAGTTGCATTCCAGTAAGCCATTACTGCCCCTACTCCACCCCTCTATAATCATCCAGGTTGTAGTAGCCCTCAAAAAGCAGAGCAACACAACTAGGATGGGAGAACGAAATGCCGTCCCATCCTGTGAGTGTGTCAAACGTCAGAGCAAAGACTGTGCGGGTGCCTCCTACCTTGGAGCACAATCTCACTAATTTGGTGCAAATCTCGCAAGTGGGAGCATGGGAATCCCCTGCATGTGTGTGGGCTGCAGACCCCGGATCACATGCTCACTACTTCAGTGTGAACCTCTGGCCAAGGCTCTTTGGGCAAGCATTCAGGATGGGTCTCACACCTATAAACAGTGTGATATATTGAGTGGGCACCTCACTCCTCGGAGCATGGTATCAACCGTTGCTGATAATCTCACAACTGAATGTACAGTTTCGCTCTTGGGCATCTCAGTGACCCCATGTATATTAATGTAATCAGTCCCCCATCTGGGAAGACAATTATATTTCTGTTAAAACACTCTGAATTGTCACTCCAGTTTTCTCGATCTATAGATCCATAACATATTCATTCAGTGTGTGCAGGGGTGATAACTTGTGTCTGAGAGAGCTCATTCTTTCATTCAGGATAGATAAAGGGGTAACAACCCCCCTTATGTGGGATCAGGCTCATTTTGCCCCATGGCCCCTCCAGAAGGAGTGAGCAGGTTTTAAGACTCTGCTGATTCTGCTATCCGACAGGCTTGAGCCTTCTACCCTTTGCCCCATCACGGCTCCCAACATCATGAGTGGCAGCTTATGGACAGCAGGCAGCTCCGGACATGCCTGTTGCCAATTGAATGTAGACAGATCTACTATTTAGACACTGGGAGAGAGCCATGAATCCACATTGGTGGTGAAGAAGCACTCAACATACAGAACACAATGGTATAGTATTGCTGTCCTGCTGAGAAATGACAATTCTGAGCATGTGAGCAGTAGGCTGGATCAGTGCTGCCCCATAAAAGGTGTAGAAGCCTCTATGAGAAGTGGCAGTACTGGCCCAACGGTGAGAAGTGTAGTATTTTCACATTAACTATGCTTAAGAACTTTGGGTTATTGAATAGTGCTGCTACTTTCTGAGTAATTCCATCCCTTTAAATATATGAGCTCTTGTATAACCATGACAGTGTTGTGTTAGTCTGATGATGACAGACTTGCTCAATAGTTCTGGTTCTGTATCATTAAATGTACTTCAGATCTTTAGAGTATCGGAAGGATAGCTCAGAGGCAACGTGCTCGCCTTGGAAGCAAGATGACACAGAGCAACACAGGTTCGATCCCTCGGTCCGCCCAATACAGGTTCACTCCCTCGGTCCGCACAACACAGGTTCGCTCCCTCGGTCTGCGCAACACAGGTTCGCTCCCTCAGTCCACGCTTAGAAACCTCTGGGTAGTACAGGCATTATAAATAACCAATTAAAATAAAAAGAAATACATCTGTTGAGAAGTGCTGGGGCCTTGTCAATAAGAGTGTAGCAGCTCAACTGAGAAGTACTGATTTTGTCCCATCAAAAGTATAGCAGCCCCACTAAGATGAACTAGCATTGCCTCAACAAAAGCATAGTATTATCGCTGAGAAGATTCAACAATTACAGAAGCCCTGTTACAGCAGTACTATCCTATCAAGAGTATAGCCGGCTAACTGAGGAGTACCCATTTCAAATATGGCAGCTCTACTAGAAAGTGTTGGCTCATACGCCTCCGCTCCCCGCCCATAGCATTCACGCTCACCACATGCACACTCAGAGTCATGCAAACAGTCTCATTTTCCCTCTTCTTGCCCCTGCCCCCTCCCTCGCTTTGCATCTGTACCTCCATTTCTAAAAAGCCTTCTGGGTTGGGTGTACCTCTACATCTGTGCACCCCTCTTACCTAAAGGGGTGCACAGATGTACAAATACACCCAACCCAAAACGATTTTTAGAAATTGAGGGACAGACTTGTTTTGCATCCGTGCCTCCATTTTTAAAAATCCTTCTGGGTTGGGTGTATTTGTACATCTGTGCACCCCTCTTGCCAACAGGGGTGCACAGATGTACAAATACACCCAACCCAAAACGATTTTTAGAAATTGAGGGACGGACTAGTTTTGCATCTGTGCCTCCATTTCTAAAAATCCTTCTGGGTTGGGTATACCTCATCATCTGTGCACCCGATCGGGGGTGCCTTTACTACGAAAATCATCAAAGACATGGCTTCCTTTAATGAAAGACCTATCATTTTTGCTCTCAGCAATCCAACCAGCAAAGCTGAGTGCACTGCAGAAGAGTGCTACACTCTGACCGTGGCATATTTGTGAGTGGAAGTCCCTTTGACCCAGTCACACTCCCAAGCGGAATTACTTTGCATCCTGGACCAGGTAACAATGCTTATGTGTTTCGTGGAGTGGCCCTTGGTGTTGTTGCATGTGGAATGAGGCACATATGCGAGGAAGTATTCCTTATTACTGCTGAGCTCATAGCACAGCAGGTTTCTGATCAGCATCAGCAGGAGGGCCGCTTGTAAACCATCAGAGACGTCTCCCTCAAGCTGGCTGTCAAGATTGTGGAACACGCCTACAGCAACAATACAGCATCTGTCCAGCCTGAGCCCCAAGACAAGGAAGCATTCATCTGCGCAAAGATCTATAACAGTGATTATGACACGTTTGTGCTGGAATCCTACGTATGGCCCGAGAGTGCAATGGCAATACAGACAGGGAATATGCTTTAATGTGCTTGCAAACTTTTATCTGGTGCCAGGAAATGTAATTGGCTTGTTTACACTGGATTCCTTTTTAAGTTTCTTTAAGCTCGGCTACCCGGCATATGAGGCAGTGCATTTAAAGCGTTGACTGCATGTGGAAACCAAATTGGGTCTTTCTAGAGGTAGTAGAGCCTTTCGTAGTAAAGTGTACTTGCTGCTAAAGGCACCTAAAGATCAAAGAGTTCAAACCCAGGGACGTCATTTGGGGGTCACCAGAGGTTGCAAGAGCGACCGCTGGCGATTGGCCAGCGACCCCTGTCAATCTCTTGCGACCTCTGGCTGTTGGCCAATCAGAGGAGGAGGGGGCGTGGCCACAGCGTGCTCCGACGCTTGTGTTGCCAACTTGTCCTCCATTCTGCACGTGCGGAAGTGGAACGCGTGCTTCGGCCTGCTGCTGAGCTGCTCCTGTGCTCCAGACCAGTTTGTGTGTCCAGGGCAGCCTGGCATCCACGATCCACCACCGAGGCACCGACTGCACTGGAGAAGAAGGTCACTAGGCCAGGCCAGTGACTTCGAGGAGTACTCGAGGTGAGTGAGTGACCCGTGAGGCTCGAGCCAGCCTGTGACGAGTTGGACCGGTGGTCGCCGCGCGGCCGACGCGACGGCCGCACTGCGCAGCACCAAATTAATTTTACTATTGTTGTGTGCCGGCGGCCGCGGCGGCTTGCAATGTTGTTAAGCCTGCCGCCGGCAGCCAGCACATAATTTAGTAAAACGAATTTGGTGAAAGCAAGCCGCCGGCCGTCGACGGCAGCATTCATTTTACTAACATTGCAATTTATGTGCGGCCGGCGGCTTGCAATGTTAAGCTGCTGCCGGCACATAAATTGCAACGTTAGTAAAATGAATTTGGTGCCGCCGTGCCGGCGGCGGCTTTGGGAGGCAAAGCAAGCCGCCGCCGACGGCAGCACCATTCATTTTACTAACTTTGCAATTTATGTGCCCGTGGCGGCTTGCAATGTTAAGCTGCCGCCGGCACATACAAATATCCTGCCTGCCTCTTCTTCCTTTTCCAGTGTGGGCCCTCATAGCTGGCTAGCCTGACCGGCATTCCCCCAGGGAATTGAGGGGTGTGAGGCTCACTGACTCGCTTCTAGCTGAGGGGGGAGGGGTCTCACTGACTCGGTGAGGGGTGTGAGGCTCACTGACTCGCCTCTAGGTGACAATGGGGGGGTCGGGTTGAGGGGCTTGTGGCCTCTGGCTGGCCTTCTGAGCTCCCCATGTCCAGGCTTCTTGAGGTCGGGGCGTCGGGCTGCTCTTCTAGGGCAATGGCCTGGCTTCTGTAGGCTGGCTGGGCTTCTTGGCGCTGGCTTGTGTTATTAATACCTAGCGGGCTGGCCTAGGCGCTTCTGTGGGCTGGCTGTCCTTCTTGGTGCTGGCTTGGGTTATTAATACCCGGGGCTAGATGGTGGTCTAGGCGCTTCTGTGGGCTGGCTGTGCTTCTTGGCGCTGGCTTGGGTTATTAATACCCGTGGCTGGATGGTGGTCTAGGCGCTCTGTGGGCTGACTGTGCTTCTTGGTGCTGGCTTGGGTTATTCAGCTCTCTCCGCCTTGGAAAGCGCGGGCATCTAGCTTGCCCGCAAATGAAGTTACTGTCATTAATTTCAAAATTCCCATTATTCAAGTAAGAAGTAAGTCTTACATTGAAGTAAGTGTTCGGGCACTGTTAGCACTACCAATTGTTGCAATTATTGAACTGGAACATAATGGGACTCATTTGGTGCAACTATTATCTCACACTTTTGTTAAGCGGGGAAGCCGGGATTAACCCGTAGGCCTCATGGTTCGAAATTTGAAACCAAACACAGGTGCGAGCGCCAAGCACAGCGGACGGCGTAGGTGTGTGCACCACTTCAGGGCAGCCTGGGGCTGCAGCCGCTTCTCCCCACATCATTTGAGCCCCAAGACGCAAAGGCATAGGTTTCTGGAATAAGTGTGTCACAACTTCTGAGCAGCAGGTTATGTCTTTCTTGAGGTCAGCCGCGAATCTCTTCTACCCGGATCCATGAAAGTTTGAGGACGGTGGCCTAGGCAGTTTGGAGGGTGGCACAAAGAATTTGCGAGTGTAACGTGGGTGAGAGGTGTTGGAATGCGGGGCACAGACAAAGAAATCTTTCAGAGGATAATAAGGCGAAACGCTCACCACCTCACCCCTATCTCATATAGTTGAACTGTCTCTTTTTGTCCATATAACGACGGAGGAATTGAGTAAATGAAAGTCAAAAATGGCGGCCATGGAGAAACGCAATTTGTTTTTTAAAAAAAGCCCTCTTGATTTATATGCTGCAACAAGGGACAGATGACTTAGTTAATACAAGGCTGAAACTGGGTGGGTGTGGGGACAAAGTTGACTTTGCTCTCTTTTTGTGGTCTATGTAATAACGGAGCAAACCAGTTACACTACATATTTTAAATTTGGACGGTGCGATTCCTCGATTTTGCACCTAGTGCAAACTTTTTCAAATGCAACCTATGAAGTCCAATTTCACATCAGCTCCTCTACAAACCACTGGATAAGATACAGAGTGTGCTCGCCCCCTGTCTTCATCCTGTTGTGTTCACCCAAGCAAAGTCTGCGCGTGTACTGGGTGCGTAAAACTATCCTATACTAACTACTCTGTGCTGCGCAGAGGAAACTAAAGAGCCCTGCTGGGAATTCCATTTCTGGGCCTCCCTACCTCATTGAGGGGGTCATGTCAGCGCACATTGCTTTACATAGCTCTCTCCCTCAGAAACTATTGTCCAGTCACATTCTCCCCAGGCATTGGGCTGAGCACCGTAGTAGAGTAGAGGATTCACACCACCAGCAGGTGCTCCCCATGCTGTGTTTTTAGTTCCCAACGGCAGCGTTGCCACTTGCAGGGTGCCAAAAACTCCGGCAGATGGAATGGATGGCACCGTTATGACAGGGCGAGAGCGTATCCCCTTTTGTCCCGCCTTAGGAGGCATGCAGCTGACTAATGTCCGCTCTGCCAGACGCAAAACGTTCCCCTTTTGAATGACCTACTTCTGGGCGGCATGTGGCAGAAATCTGCACATTCCCGGCATTGGTTAAAGTAAGAGCTCGACCTCACCGGAAAGCACCTCCAGACTGCCCCAACAGGTAGCAGATGATTTCTGTGCGTGTGTGTCCCCTTTATTGCGTGGGGGAGGGGTTTGGCTTCTGTGGAAAACTACCCACAGGTCTGTACTGCAGGGCAGCGAATAATACAGTGATTGTCACTGAATAATACACATCCCGATATTTGCCTCTTTCCCCCTCTACTGTCTCTGTGGAATCACCACACTGCACCATTACAGCATCCATTTTGTCCCCGCTTCACCAGACAAATCTGGGACCGGACCTGTGTGTGTTGTCAGGATAGATAAAATGTGAACCCGGGCTTTGTGGGACGAAGGGAGTGTTTTATAATCAACTATTTTATTACATTTTGTCTTTCATAGATCATGTGGGGGAGGGATTGAAGGCATTTTTACTTTCTGCTGTAAGATAAGTAAGATAAGTCATCGCCGGTTCCATGTGCCCCCGACCCCAGCCAGCTTGTCCATGTTCCACTCGTCACTGTGCCCCTTGCCCCTCGCCACTGTGTTCATGTGCCCTCCTGAGCCCAGTTTACATTAACAGCTTATGCAAATTAAACTGCTTAAATTAACCACAGGCAGATGAAATCCAAGTCATTTGTGGCCTGCAGCCTATACATTTTGCAATGCATTTAACTAGGATTTTACATTGTGACACAACATTATGTAAACTGCTCCTTGCCCGAGCCACACACTCAGCCTCGGCCTGCTGCGGCCTCCAGAGCTAGTTCCTAGAGATCCTAGGGCAATGGCGCATAACATAACAACAGTCACAGAAGGTTAATGATGAATCGTTGCCGGGCCTGAAGTCAGTCTCTAGGTCTGTCATGTGCAAAGCCTCTGTGGTCCAGTTTGTCTTTGCATGATGCGTGCACCCCAGAACTCTAAAACTCTATTAAAAATTAATATGGTCTGGTGTTGCACAAATGAATCTTTCTGATATTTTGTTCTTATTTTCAGACCTGCATCTTCGTGTGGGAGTTCCTTCCTTTCTGTGTTCTCAACGCCAGCAAACAGTACCACCATTGAGCAGCTGACATCCAGCCTTATCTGTGACCGCTGTGAGAGGTAAATGAACGTGAAGCAACATATTGAAAATGTACAGCATATGTTAATGATCTGATCTGTTAGTCCTTACCTATTTATGCATTGCAGCCTTGTCCTAGTTGTCCTAGTTGTTTCAACACTAAAGATGGCTGTTTCTCTTCCATTTAATCAGAGAATACCACAAAATTAACTTCAAACTGTATGACACTGAACGCATGCTTCACTTCAGTTTTTTTGGGACCCGCAGGTTTCCTTTTTTCTTAGGGGCAGAGTTTGAACAGGTTGCAACTGTTAATCTCTCAAATATAAAGTATTACCCTGACAGATACATACTTGAAATTACTGCTTAGGTATGTACTCAGTGCTCCAGATAAGATTTTGAAGTGGGACTATTGTATTCCCTATTTTGTAAACTTGGAAGTAAAATGATTTTTATGGAGTAAAAATGTAAATCTAGTTCCCCACGGCAGTATTTTGTAAGCAAGTAAAAATGCTTTAACTGAAAAACAGAAAGGTTTTTCTAATTATTGTTGCACCTAGTTACTCATACACATTAAAAGATCATGTGCATGTCTACCGATCGAGCAGTAATAATAGTACTTTCTTCCTTTGGAACTACGTGTGCTACCTCTCCAAACATCCATGGAGCTGTGTGCGTGAAAGCAGGGGCTCAGGGTCCAGAGTGTTTGTTTCCTATTTTTTGTTGGGAGTATTTGTAATCTGTTTTTCTTTTTGGGGAGTACTCGCTTATTTTCAGGGAGTACACTGATAAACTTGTAAGCCAAAGCAATACATTTCAGATTTGTCTCCTCTTTGGTATTCAGCGGAAGTGGTCCTCCAAAGAAGAGTGAAGCACAAAAGAAGTCGTGAGGACACTGAGGAATCCATCATTTGCTTGAATAATAGCTTCTTATTTAGCAGTACTAAAATAACGAACATGTCTACACCTACAGGAAAACCCAAGGATCCAAAACAGAGGTCAATCGTTGATATGTTTTCTCCAAAAGCAAGAGGAGCTGGCCCTACTCCAGGCTCTGATTCAAGCAAGCGCAAGAGGTCTGATGATACCTCAAGTGGCAGTTCAAACACAGCTGCACATGTTGTCCAACCATCGGCCAGCACATCAACTCTTGCTGGCAGCGAAGCTGCTTCTTCAGGTGCAGACAGTGCATCTACATGTGCAGACATTGGTTCACTATCTCCACATGCTGACTCTTTGTCTACAGCTCCACCTTCCTTGGTTGACATAGCATCTCCTTCATTTGTAGTGGCCACTGATGGCTCTTGTTCACGTGCAGACATTGCTGTGACGGTTTCACGTGATGCTGATGACCTAATCAACACTTCAAAGTTCCTGGATAGCGCAGAGTGCTCTTTCAACCCTGATGTTGAGGATTGTTCTTCCCGTATTGGCATGTTTGATGATCCTCCCACTGGTGCTTGCTCTCCCGACATTTCACTCCTCGGGGAGAGCACAAGCAGCTCTTGGTTGCAGAGCGATAACAGTATGCAGATGTGTCTAGCTGAGCAGGGCATTCCAAGAAGATCTCCAGCTCCCAATTTAGATGACAGTGTGGTGACTGATCTGTCCCCAAATCCATGCAGTGACCCTGTACAGCCAAAACTTCCTACATACCCTGTAACTGGTTCCCGTAAGTTTAACGGAGACTACAAAACATATCCTTGGGTGGAATATTCCATTCTGAAAGATAAAGTATACTGCTCTGCATGCAGACATCTCCAGAGTATCAAAATGACATGATCTCAGTTGTGGCAAATCTTATACGTCAGAATATCGTTAGGAAAGTGACAAAGCACTTTGCAGTGTAGGTTGATGAAACCAAAGACATTTCGCATAAAGAACAGATGAGCTTTGTGATCAGGTTTGTAGATCAAGATGGGAACATTCAGGAAAAAGCCATGGGATGTTACCACATGGAGAAGTTGGATGCCTCCAGTTTATCTGCAGCCATTGACAAATCTGTACGCAATGCTGGCCTTGACTGGAAGAACTGTGTGGCACAATGCTATGATGGGGCATCAGTTATGAGTGGCTGTTTCAATGGAGTGCAAGTGAAAATAAAAGAAATTGCTACACAGGCAGTTTACATTCACTGTCATGCACATCGTCTAAACCTTGCGTTAGTGCAAACTATCACTAACATACAAACAGTGAAAGATTTTTTCTCAACTTTGCAGGCTGTGTATGTGTTCCTTTCACAAAGTTCTCCTCGGCACGAACTCTTTGTAAAAGCTCAAACAGAAAGCGGTCTGGAAGTACAAGAATTAGAAAGACTTTGTAGCACTAGATGGTTTGATTGGCACGCGTGTGTTAAAAAAATACAGGCTCGATTTGAAACCATTATAGTTGTTCTCAGTGTAAAAGAATCATCGCAACAACGTGACAAGCAGGCTTGTTCAGAAGCCAGAGGACTTCTCAGAAATATGCAGTGTTTTGAGTTTTTGCTAACTTTGTTAAGTATGGAAGCAATTCTGAAAAAGATTTGTGTGTTATCTGATGAACTTCAGAGAAAGCATCTTGATTTGCCAGATGGGAGTCACCTAATTTAAGTGACAAGAACTGCCCTCGTCAACCTTAGACAAGAATGCCATTGGGTGAAAATCGTCAATGACGCAACGGAATTGGCAGAAAAATGTGGTATTGAAACAGTTGAAGACCACGACCGCAGAGCTTTACCAGTAAGGCAGCACCAACTGAGCAGCAAACTCAAAGAATACCTTGTTGGTACTACTGTAGGGAAGAGGCCTGGACATTATGAGCACTCTGAGGATCGAATGCCACAGACTGAACGGATAAAGCAAGAGGTGTTTTTCTGCACCTTGGATAGGTTTGTAAGAGAGTTGGATGCTCGTTTTATAGATAACATGGGGCTTATCAAGGCTGCCGGCATGTTCAATCCAAGGGCTAAACATTTCTTGGAGGACTCATCTGCAGATCTTCTTGCTCGGCACTACCTAGGGCCCCAAGTAGATTATGCTGCATTGCATTCAGGCCTTGACACTGCAAGGGGCTATTTATCTGGCAAGACTTTAGCAGGTATTCACTCTGTCAGGTACTATCTCAATGAATCTCCAAGAGGCTTTTCTGATGTCCTAAATCTGTTGGATCTGGTTCTTGCATTGCCGATTACAACTGCAACAAATGAGAGGTTCTTCTCTTGTTTGAAAAGAGTTAAAAACTATTTGCGAAATAGATGTGGAGACAACAGACTTAGTGATTTGTTGGTAGTGGCATGTGAACCTATGGAGGTTGACGAGGTAAATTTGAGTAATGCCATTGACTGATTTGCTGACATGCGACACAGGAGGTATCCTCTGATGAGATGAACCATCATCTTCTTTGACACTGTTAGATTACAGCTCAATTTTCCAGTTAGGTCTTTCTTTTCAAGTCACGCAGACCTAATCAGCACCACATACAGTCTTCAAAACCATCTGCTACTCTCCTACACTACCAGCCTCTTCTCCTCATGAAGTCAGCCATGATACATCGCTCATGCACTACAACCAGTTTGTCTCATCTTCAAAACACTGCATGGTATGCTGTTGAGTTTAGTCAACATCCTATTTTTTACCAGTGAGCTAAGCAACAATGGACCATTACGTCAGAAACATCATGTGTGTCTTTAAAATGGCATCATCTGCCACACCGCCGGCATCCTACAGATTTTCAGTCTAAGCAACAGCAAGACATTCAATTAGCCTTTTCCTGTGAAGCCAGTCAGGCACTACTAGTAGCACAGCCACAAGCATCTGTCAACCACCAGTCTCTTAGAATCTGAGTAGCCTCCATCAGCATCTTCTTGACAGGTCAGCCAGAAGCTGCAGCACAGCTGGAGTCTTGTGTCATGAAAACATTTGCTATCCGATTCCCGTCTGGCTCTTCTTCATTTCCAGTCAAGGAAACAATGATGAGCCATCTAAGCAGCAACTTCCATTAAGCCAGTCACCAGCTACCCCACAGCTACAGTTCTGTCTTCACAATGCCAGCACCGTATCCTTGATTTGTAGTCAACCAAGCAATGATGAGACACACCCAGTCAGTGCCCTCTGTTAAAACCAGCCCGGCACCATCGGCATCACAGCCAGTATTCTGTGACCTCAAAACAGCACCTGCCATACTTGCAGTCTCTTCTCTGCCAAACACCTGCAGCTCCACTACCAGAGTTCTGTGACCTCAAAACAGCACCTGCCATACTTGCAGCCTCTTCCCTGCCAAACACCTGCAGCTCCACTACCAGAGTTCTGTGTCTTCTTGATCTGTTTCCATTGAACACTCACAGACCTTTCCTCTGGTTTCCAGTCACCTAAGCAACAACCTGCCTTCGAGTCAGAATCTTCACCTCACATGCCATTGAAACAGCAGCACCGGCACGTCTGTCAAGCCACTGTTCTGCTCAGTCTGGTAAGAAACTACATTTTAAGTCTTATGATCAGAGTGAAGGAAGAGCAACTGTTGGGCATTATCCAAAAATCTATATAATAGTACTAATTGTTGGAATGTGTACCATTGTGGTGCGGGGTGTGGAGGACAATGAACATGTAGGAACAGAAACCTAGGCATATAAAGAGTGTTGGTGAGTGTGGGAGTAATGCAAAATGCAGCCAGGATTTTTTCCCCCATACAATCTGGGCACTGGACTGATGAGGCTTTTGGTACTGAAGTTTGTATCACTCAGTAATGCACTGTATGCCTTGAACACATTTTGAACTAATCTTTTGGCAGCCAAAATAACACAAGCAGAAGAGTC
Source organism: Ambystoma mexicanum (assembly GCF_040938575.1). Classification (NCBI taxonomy): domain Eukaryota; kingdom Metazoa; phylum Chordata; class Amphibia; order Caudata; family Ambystomatidae; genus Ambystoma; species Ambystoma mexicanum. The sequence goes on from NC_090934.1 coordinate 1,366,038,282, forward strand.
ATTAAAAACTGAGGATGCCATACATGTTTTCTGGTGAAATATTCTCCAATCTCCCCTTTTATCCTGGCTTTCCCCTATCCCCGTGCCCACCTATCCGTCCCTGTCCCCCCAGAATGTGATTTCGCTCTGTAGTCCTGTTGAAATAACAGGGCAGATCCACATAAAGAGGGGATTGGGGTTCATACACTTCACGTGGCAACATGGACCTTGACACTGATACATATGATGATCCATTCTTGTATGAAATGTCACAATACACTGATATCGTAACCATTTTTCTCTTAATGCACTGAGCGATAATGCTTTATTAGGCCACTTCCTGTGATGTCATGGTGGGGGTGTGTTCTAATGACATCACTTCCTGTGGGGTGTGGTCAAATGACATCACTTCCTGTGGGGGTGTGGTCAAATGACATCACTTCCTGTGATGTCATTCTTGGGGGTGTGGCACTGTGATGTCACTTCCGCTACCCCTGGCATTTTGGTGAAATTACGTCCCTGTTCAAACCACAAGGCAGGCTTGTTCGTGTTCAGCGCCTTGCTTCTGAAACAGTCTGCCTATCTCGCTAGGGTTAGCCCCTTGTCGCTTCGTGTTCTAACACCAGCTCGAAAGCTTTTTCGAGTAATCATGAGCGTGTTGGCTTAAAAGTAATTTGATAATGCACGATAGTCCAGAGTGTTGGATGTGTGTGTGTTACCCAGAACTAGTCTGCTTAACTCGTTTAAACTTTGAATTGTGAGTGCTCCATACATCATCCATTATAAAATGTGCACTTTATAAATGTTTTTAAGAAACAACATTTTCACCCAAACGCAATATCTCCAGATTGTATTTTCCTTAGGACAGACGCAGAGCCTACATGTTTCTTAAGTAAGGCATAAACATGCCTGGGCCTGCTGTTGGTAGTCTTGTTCAAAAGAGAACTGTTGAACATTTCAATGCTGGATTATACCTGTGGACAGGGCCAGCCAAACGAATGTACAAATGCACGTTTCTCCTCTGGTAAGGAATGGTTAGCCAAAACGGGATTGGGGACCCACCTGGGTGGGGACCATGCCATAGTATAGATTATTTTCCTTTCTCATTTTCAATAGGGGAGCTCAGACATGTAGTGCTTGACTGTATTTTGGTTAAAATGTAAAATTACTTTTCATGTTATTTTAATTGCAGGACATTTTAGGTCACAACAGTTTGCATAAAGAATAGACAAATGAACATTTCAATGTAAAATAAAAAGTTAGAGCAGTGGCAGAAACGGAGAACAGTGTTGTAAAGGATCAAAACCAGATCACAAAGCCCTTTAAAAAAATAAAGTGGAGCGTCCTATCCTGTGTACTACCAATGCTATGAATGGGAAGCATTTGCAAGTATATACAAGGTTAAACAAAGCACTTTGTGCCAGAATCCATCTGCTCGTAGCCTCTGGGAGCATGGTTAGCTTAACGCCAACAGCCAAGAAGTGCTCACTTCACTCTTCAGGCAATCTTGTTCTATGAAAGCAGACCTAAGCGATATTAAGTTTGTATGCTTGTAATCTTATAAAGGACGCATCTAGAGGACATTTAAAGCATAATGGAACATATATAAAGGACCAAATGGTAAGGTTTCAACTCGTGAAGTTAAAAATTGCAGTGCTCCATTTACCATCTACCGGTTCTCCAGACTTTGCTCCAGGCCACCATGTGATTCCTGATACACATGAACTGGTTTTAGCTTTTGCTCATCAAATCACAACTTTGATTCCTGAAAGTCGTACCTCTTCCGTCATCCCAAGGACCACTGGAGGAGAGTCTTTGCAGCCCAGGAATGACGACAGCCTGTCAGGGTAGACTAGCCAGCCGGACCCTAGATCTATCCAGAGGTGATCAAGGTGGGAGCTTCAAAGACCCCTTCGCTTTGCAGGACTTTCCCCTGAACTGAGCGATGTGATTGCAAACCAAGAGGAAGAAGCTATGCCTGTATCGCCTGGAAAAAAAAACTGCTCAGAGTGCTTGCTTATATGCAGGTCCTTGAGAAGGCCAAGAGCATGTGCAGAGCTATTGACTTAGGCAATGATGGTGATTCTCACAGATCAGATGTTCAATAAATGTTAGAACCTGTATGTGCTAACATCACCCCCCTTATTATCATTGTGGATGGCTCAGACCGCCCATTCTGAGAGCGGTATGGTTCAGGCATTTTCCCCATAGAAATCTGCATGCAGGAAGAAAAGAGAATGTGGAGGAGTTTGCAACACCCACGTGTGACATCCTGCTTCGAGACCAGGATACCTGCAGACCACATAGAATACCTTACCGAATGCTGGAGCAGTATAAAGATCACAACCAGGCCTTATATCACTTTGGAAAGCCACTGGTTCACAAAGGAAAGGGAAAATGAAATCACCAGAGCAGGCGATCAATCTAGAAGCCCCTCCACAGGTGTGTAAATGAAAGCCAATCACAACTGCAACTAGGAGGAAAAAGCAAAGACGATAGAAAGTCTGATCATGGAGCAAAGAAGGGACATAATAAGCAGGAAGTAGAATCGCAGGAATTAGCATCTTGGGAGCAAATGGAACAGAGGAAGGAGCCACAGCCCAGAATCCCTGCAGAAGGGTTTGAAACTTAGGTAGCAGCAGACTTTTGAATTTTTTATTTTTTTTTGATTTATAACAAAACCTTTACAAACATTTACTAGAAATTCAGAGTCCCTGTAGATGGGCTGTTGGAGCGCTCTGCCAGTGCGAAGGGTACTCTATGGACCTCAATACAAGTTTGCTGGTATCTACGTTAATGCTGCATAACTGCCGTTTTGAGCCGCACCGCCCAACTTTTAATGAGGTCCTATATGCTATCACTTTTAGGGAAAGGGCAAGATAATCATCATAGTCATAAGGAGGGTAGATCTCTCTTGAAGAAGGATGAGCGTTAGCCATTAAGGGTGAGACAGGTACCAGATCCACTATTCCAAAGGGAATGGGCAATACAACCCTCATAGTTAGAAAGGCACTATATTTGTTAAAAAAAAGGGGCAGAGAAGAGAGGGGTACGAAATCTTTTAATGAGCATGTAGGGCACCCTGACCCCACCCTCACAATCAACTACAACCCCAGATCAGTCTACCAGGCACTTATCCTTCTGGTGTGGATTACAGAATAGTGGGCTGGTCACAATACCCCTGCAAAGAGGATTTGCGGCAAAGAGTTTCTGGGCAATAACTCCCTGTGAAAGGAAGCGAATACAGGAAGCAGCTCTGAAATACAACTCAGAGGCAGATTTTTGGGCAATGAAGCGGCTGGGTGCTATATCCTGTAAACCAGAGGTCTTCAAACTTTTGTGGCATGCCCCCTCCCACCCTGAGCAAAATATGGGCAGGCCGGTCCCTCCCAAAAATGCCAAATGGACAGTATGTACAATTGGCTATGAACTATTGTGCGCTGTCACCGCACCCTACTCCCAGTATAGTCTCTGGGCTGCCCCACCTGCTCCCATCACAGTCGCTGGGCTCCCTCATCCCACTCCTACCCAGTCCCTGGGCTCTCTCCACCCCATCACAGACCCTGGGCTCTCCGCACCCTGCTCTCACCACTATCCCAGTGCTCCCGCCCATCTTGCTCCCACCAAAGTCCCTGGGCTCCCCCACCCCGTTCCCAACACAGACTGAGGGCCAGTGGCAGCTGGTGAAATTTTAAAATGGATGGGCATAAATATTTCCAACAAAAATGCCATAGCGACCAAGTGCAGTGAGGGAGCCCGAACCAATCAAGTGGGATTCGGGGGGGTTTTCCCCCGTGAATTTTTTAAAAATAATCTGTTAAAATGTTGCATTTTTTAGCATACGTTTTAAAAAAATGGGTAAAAAGCCAAACATTTTACAATTGGCACTGGGGGGCTAAGGGGGAAAGCATGGTATTTTTGACTGGACATCTATGATAGATAAAAAAAATACCATCCCTGTCCCCTGGGCTCCACAGCGCCTCAGAAGGAGAGCTGATTTTGGCAGGTGGGTAGGGGCATTATGCAACAACCTTCCTTTCCCACTAACCCCCACTCGCCAAAATCAGCTCAACTGACCAAAACAAAAACACACACATTCACACAGCAATCACTATCATTCATACAAGCACCCATCACCATACACTCACTCATAACACAAGCCTACATGCATCCATACACATATTTAAATTTTTAAAAAAATGAACATAAACGTACCTTCTGCAGGGACCAGCGCATGGGTGCTGAAATGCCCCACTCCAGGTTGCTCTGTCCGTATGTGCAAGGAGGTGCAGGAGCTCCCCCTCACACATACAGACATGCAGTGTCCCAGCCAGAATTTCCAATGAGCTATGTAAGGCTGGTGAAGCAAAATGCCCCCAGCCTTGCATATCTCAGCCCCCAGCCTTGCATTTGCGGCTGGGGTACTGAACTGTCAGCCCAGGAGCACTCCCTCAGCTGGAAAAAGCAGCTGAGGGAGTACTCAGTGTTTCACTGGGCTGGCTCCTCGGCTCCTCCATAATGGGTGAGGGGGTCACTGGGTGGATGCCCCCTAGCTCATTATGGATGAGCCGCCAGGCTCAGACTGGCCTTTAGGATAATAGGGCAATGCCTGTACCATAAATGCAAAATGCTAGTGTAGGCCAGTCAAAATAGGTCACTCTTTTTGGCCAATGTGGGACAGTTTGATGAGTTACTTCACTATGCAGCTAGTAGTTTTGACCATTGTTGCTGTAAAAATATGCTTTAATATCACAATTTGCTTGCATTTTAACAAAAAACACCCCCTTGGGTACTATTCATCATTCTGTGCCTAAAGGAATGAATATCCATTTGCAACTGTGAGACACTTTTTCATTGGTACCTGAGCTGTTTTATGGTCCAGTCCGACCATGTGAGCCGCCCCTGCCCATATCCTGCAAACTAAAAAAAATCAAATTAAAAACTGGTTTATTTTTTTTTTTTAAAAACACACATTTTATGCTGCTGGGCACTCACAACCTAAAATGAGTTTAGGTGTGTTTGATCAGAAACAAATCACTAAAGAAGTTGATGGTGAGCTTTTAGAATTAAGGCAGGGTTCAAGGGATTTGGTTAGTTATGTAAAAGAGAGCTTCTCTTTTCTATCACTGTTTGAAAGACAAGTAGAAGGATGCTCTAGCGTTGGTGGTAGACCGACCGACTTCTTGTGAAGGTTTGATCGACATGGTTAAGCAAGTAGACTTTAGATTGAGTGAGAGACAGGGGGCGAAAAAGGAATGTTAATGAGCTGCGACAGTGGGGAAGAGGTGATCGGCCTACAGGGGACGTAGTTTCTATGGAAACTAGATTTCAGGGTTCTCCTTCTAAACCTCATCCCCTTCAAGTACTGAAAAAAAGAGAAAAGAATAACTTATGCTTTTACTGTGGAAAGCAAAGACACTTTGTCGGGTACAGTCCACGACGTCCTAAGAAGTTAATAGCACCTCATAATAGAAGTCAACAAATAGATACCACCTTGCAGACAGCTGTTCATCACATAACCTTAATGGTATCCTTGTTTAATAAAGGGTTGGTTCGTGAGGGACCTGCTATGTTGGATTCATGAGCTACAGGAAATATTTTGGACTGGGCGTTGGCAAAGGCCTTGGGAATTCTAATCAGATCAAAAGCACAAATTGAGCAGGTAAGAGCAATTGATGGCACACATCTGTCTTCGGGGCCAATCACTTATGAAACAGTTCCTTTGGGTGTAGGAATTGGGAGATAACATAATAAAGAGGTAGTATTTGAGTTAATTGGTACACCACTGTTGAGGATGAGTTTAGGTATTTGCCCTGGTTAACCCAGCATTAAACCAGCAATTGATTGGAAGAAAAAAAAAGTGACTTTCAGATCTGCATTCTGCATTGGACACTGTCTAAGCACATTTTTCTAGCATTGATTTTAAGCCCTCTGAGGGAGTTGAAATAATGCTTAAAGCCGGAATTGGCAAGTTTCATTCTATAGGAGCAGTGGTAGGAGAGTTGCCAAGTTGTTATGCAGAATTCAGAGTTGTCTTTGACGAAAAGGAAGCGGGAGAGTTACCACTGCATCGATCTTACGATTGTAAGATAGACCTGGAACCTGGATCTGCGATTCCCTGTAGTAGGATAGATCCGCTGACTGAGAAAGAAAATCAGTATTTGAAGGAGTACATTGAAGAGAACTTGGCCAAGGGTTTCATCCGGCATTCTCAGTCTCCAGCAGCCTCACCATTATTTTTCGTGCCAAAGAAGGAACGCTCTGACCTGCATTGATTATCAAGCTTTAAATAAGATCACAATTAAGAATATCCGTTATACTTGATCAGATACAGGGGCAATGATTTTCACCAAATTAGATCTGCGAGGAGCATATCATCTAGTGTTAGTAAGAACCGGAGACAAATGGAACACTGCGCTCAGGACTTGATTTGGATTATATGAATATCAGGTCATGCCTTTTGGTTTATGCAATGCCCCTGCTGCATTCCAATTCATCATTAATGAAGTGCTTAGAGAATTCTTGGACGTATTTGTGGTGGTGGGCATAAGACGATATTTTGAACTATTCGCATAATGAACATCAGACCACCGTCAAACTGGTTTTGCAACGCTTACGTGAAAACCATATATTCTTAAGTTGGAGAAAAGCCAATTCCACATGGAGCAGATGGAATTCTTAGGCTTTGTGATTTCCCCTGAGGGTTTGGAGATGGCTACATGAAAGGTACTCAGAGTGAGAGAGTGGCCTGTTCCTACCCGTGTGAAGGAGAGCCAGCGTTTCTTTGGTTTCACCAAATTCTACCACCCTTTCATTCAGGGATTTTCTCACTAATCACACCTCTCACTAAACTTTTGAAGAAAGGGACAACATTGATTTGGTCGCCAGAAGCCAATTAAGCATTTCAGAGTTAGAAGGAAAGGTTTATCTTGGGGCCGATATTACATCATCCCAACATTGAACAACCTTTACTCGTGGAAGCAGATGCTTGGAAATTGGCGTCATGGGCCCTTCTGGGGCAGCAGCATCCTGCTACTGGGCAACTCCACCGGTGGCTTTCTACTCTAAGAAATTGTCTCCCACAGAAATGAACTATACCATTTCAGACCGTGAGTTGTTGGCCATAAAATCTGCTTTTCTTGAATGGAGGCATTATTTGCTGGGAGCTAGACATACAGCGACAGTCCTAACCAAACCCAGAAACCTATTTTTGAAGTCAGCCAAGACCTTGACACCTCAGCAGCTTCGGTGGCCTTTATTTTCTGATGGTTATGATGTCGTCATCACATTCAAACCCAGAAATACTAAGGCTGATGCTCTCTCACGTCAAATCCCAGGAAGTGAACAAACACATTTGGACACCAGTCAGGCTCTTATACCAGCAGATCGCTTTCTAATAGGAGGTACTAATGTGGATCTGTAACAGGAAATGCAGAGTAAGATGTCACTCGATCAGATGCATGAATGGGCAGAAAAGGATCCAGTGCATTTAGTACAAGGATGTCTTCCCTATCATGAGAATAAACTATACCTTTAATTTCAAGAACGTTGGATTTCCATGCTGAAGGAGTGTTAGGATTTGAATTTGTCCGGTGTGAGAAACCTCTCTCACATCTACTCCCCAAGGATTTTCTGTTGAGGTGGAAGGGCCGTTGTTTTCGTATCACAACCCTGGGGTTGGACAAGCGAGGGTGGATTATCCGAGTGGAGGGTCCTTGGGGATTGGAGAGAAGGAACCTGAAAGCGAGACATGGTATCCCCCCTTTCCTAATACTGACCTACCCTCCCTTAGCCTTTATGGGATAGTGCCAATTTCATCCCATCCTCCCCTGTAGTTTTCCCTTAAGCACTGAGAAGAAAAAGAGGCAACTAGGAGGAGTGCAGATTTCCTATTATAAACATCACTCTGGTACTGGGACGAGAAAGAATGGTCTGAAGGCATTTAGCAATGAAGATCAGTCATGGCACACTAATAGGCTCAAGCAGGGTCAGGCAATTGAGTATACCTTATTTCACCTGCAGCTTGTGAATGGTAGAGGAGAGTATACAAGGTGGAGTCTAGAAGCATAGGGGAGGTGCAGCAGCAGAAGGAAAAGAGAGCCGAGGAATTGCTGTGCTGAGGAGCAAGAAGCCGAGACGCTGATGAAGTTCCCGAGAGTCTTGCCTAGCTGACTGGGCAGGACTGGGATCCCTTGTGAGAGAAGGCGTACAGCAGGCTCTGCTAGGGAGCAGAGGTGAAGCCAAGCATGAAGGCCGGCATGTGCTGAGCAGAGCAGCCCACAAACTGGCGAGTTGGTTTTCCCACTTGGGGGGAAGTCGCCAAACAGAGCTACAGAGACCCTGCCACACCAACACTGGCGTATCAGCCCAGCTGGGCTTGTATTCCCTGCCGGGCCACCATTTTTAACAATGGCCGACAGCTCCTTTGCTTGGCCATCCAGGGACCTCTTGAGGTCCAATCACAGGAATCGGCTTACAAATGCCGGCCTCTGCCAAGGCCCATACTAGGCCCTGCCTGGCCTGCTCCTTCCTTCTTTTCAACCATAGCGATCCTGCATAAACTGGTGAGTACCTGCTCCATGAGGCTCATCTTTGTCCTGGCATTACATGACCAGCGCCGCATAATGCCACCAGGTAAGCTCAAAAGGGGCTTAGGTGAATTTAAAAAAGAAAGCAAAAAAGTGTTTATGTTTGTTTCTTGCAAAACTTCAACAAAGCTTATTTAAACTGTCCAGTTAGGCACTGATGGTAAGCATATACTTTGGCTGTTTTATCTTGTATTTTTGGCCAGCACTGCCACACCAACACTGCCGTATCAGCCCAGCTGGGATTGTATTCCCCGCCATGCCACCATCTTTAACAATCGCCAACAACAGTCACAGGAAGGATGTGCACCAACAGTCCGGCCAGCAGCTCCTCTGATTGGCTAGCCGGGGTCTTCCTGAGGACCAATCATAGAAGCTGGCAGGCAAACGCCAGCCCACACTAAGGCCACCAGTCTGAGCCTGTCCGCCCCCCGTAAGATACTGCTACAGGCTAAGAATGCACAGTGATGTTGTGTACTTCATCGACGCCCCTTGTCTATGGCATCCCCCCTTCTGCTATTAAGTGAGTGTGGACTGTTTGCTCCGTTGGCTTCCTCTACCCTCCTTGACTCTGTGCCTGTGCACCCTAACATTGTCACTAATCTATCAAAGCTGGCACTTCTCTGTACTTCGTTGCTAAAAACTCCTACATTGTCTTTCCTTCTTGAACTCTCACTCCCACTGCTTCCACTTCTGTACTGCTGTCTTGCAATACTTTTTTTTTTAAAACAATTTTTATTAGTTTATACAATCAAACAATACAAACCAAACTTGCAGCATATGTACAACATTTCCACAATATTCGTTTGATGATGTACACTGCTCCCCTTATCCCTCCCTCCCACCCGAGCCTACTACTCCTTGCGTTCTATTCCTACATCCTATAGTGGGGTCTCCTCTTCTACTGTTTCTGTTGGGTCTTGTATTGATCCAAACAACTCCGCTATTAATAATCTCCAGGCCGTCAGGGTTTCTGCTTCTTCTTCCCCCCCGGCACTACTCGCTTCCTGCCATACCATGGTTTCTGCCTCCGCCCATTTCTGCAAATCCCTCCACCACACCTCTAATCGTGGCCTGTGGCATGTCTTCCACCCCATAGCGATTCTCCTCTTTGCAAGCACATATGCCAGGTCTTTTAGTTTGTTCACATGCTGAAGTTCCCTTGGTCTGGGGAACTCCCCCAACAAACAGGCCCACACTGTATCCACCTCTATCTTAACCCCCTTTCCAGCTAGCTTCTGTGCCACTTCGCTCCAGAAGCGTTCAATGACCGGGCATGACCAAAACATATGCACCATGCCCGCATTCTCTTCGTTACATTTGGGGCATGCTTGCCGTCCCACGTTTTTAAACCTTGATATCCTCTGGGGTGTCATATACGCCCTATGTGTAATATACAATTGTATCTGTTTTAATCTCGCATTTCTCGAGACCTTCTTGTGATACCCTTGGACTCGTTCCCACAACCCGTCATCCATCGGGGTTCCCACTTCCGCCTCCCAGTCCAGTCTCAGTTGTACTATCTCCTTACCAACTCTAGAAATCAACATCTCGTATATTCTGGATATCTCATGTCCCCCCCCCGCCACATCATATATCGTGTCTATAATAGCATCAGGTCCTTCTGCCAGTACCGTTTCAGGCCATGTTTTTTTAATTCTCCGCACCATTCTATGATACGTGATGTACTGGCCCGTGTGTAACCCAGTTTCTTCCCCCAGCGTTTCAAAATGTATGATGGTTCCTTCTTGCCACATATCACCCATTGTTGCTAACCCAACCGGTTCCCAGTAGCTTCTAATTATCATCCCCAGTTGTTTATCTTCCCCCATCAATGCAACTAGTGTCACCTGCGAGGAACACAGGGATGGGCTCTCCATCATCTGGCACGCCCTACGCCATATCCTCCACCCAAGTACCAGCATCTTTGGACGCCCTTCCATCTCTGTCTTGGGCAGCCACATTATTTCTTTCAAATAAAATGGGGCATAATCTTGTCCAAACAGCCTGGATTCCGAAGTCGTTTCATCTGAGAGCCATTTAGCAACATATTGCAGTTGGCTCGCTACATAGTAGGCTTCATAATTGGGCAGTTTAATGCCCCCCTTCTCATGGAAATTCTGAAGTTTCCAGAGGGCTACTCTGTTCCGTGTGCCATGCCATAGGAAATCCCTGCTCATACTGTCCAGTCTGGTGAAAAATGACTTAGGTATCCAATGCAGGATGTTCCCAAAGTAATGCAGAAGCCTAGGCAAAACCACCATCTTCAGCATTGCCCCCCGCCCCATCATCGCTAAGGGCAGCTTTACCCAGAACCTCATGCAGTTTTCGATTTTTCTAATAGCTACCTCTGTGTTGAACCTATGCTCTTCCGCCACCGTGTGGTATATGTCTATTCCTAGGTAGTGGAATGTGTCTACCGCCCATGGTATCTGTAGCACCGGCAATTGTTCCGAGGGGGTCCCTTTATATCCACCTAGTGGAAACATGCTAGACTTCTGAGGGTTCACAGCTATCCCAGACATCTCCGCATATCTTCCCATTACTTCCAGTATATATTGGAGGTTTTCCTCTGGATGTCGTAGATACAGCAGCACATCATCTGCGTATAGAGATATCAGATGTTGTTCACCCCCGACAGCAATACCTATCGTATCGTATTGCTGCCTCAGGTAAATCGCCAAAGGTTCCAGGGCCAATATATACAGAATAGGGGACCATGGGCAGCCTTGTCTGGTGCCCCTGCTAAGTTGTCATCTCTCCGATATCACTGCCCCAGTTTTAACTCTAGCCAGCGGTTCACTGTATAGCATCTTGGCCCACTGCAAATATCCCAGACCCATCCCATAGCCGGCCATTGCCGCCAGCAGCCATGACCATTTCACCGAATCAAAGGCCTTTACTGCGTCCAATGACACGATTGCTAGCTCGCCTTCATTTTCGTTTCCGTATTCAATTACTCTGTGGAGCCTCCTAAGGTTGTGGGTTATGTTTCTATTGGGGACATAGCCTGTCTGGTATGGATGTATAAGTTTGCCTATGACTCTCCTCAATCTATTTGCCAAGACAGCCGTCAGTATTTTGCTGTCCTGGTTCAACATTGATAGGGGTCTATATGAACCGCAGCTATACCCTGGCTTATTTGGTTTGGGTAGCGGTATTATGACCGCCTCCCTAAGTGACTCAGGCAGCCTGCCTCGCTCATATGCCTCGTTCAACATCTCCAGCAGCGGGGGAAGCACCTCTCCCTTGAATGTCTTATAAAATTCACTTGGGAGTCTGTCAGCCCCCGGAGTCCTACTAGTGGGCAACTGTCTCACCACCTCCTCCAGCTCTTCCAGGGTGATTGGTTCATCCAGCTCCCCCCTCTCCTCTGCACTAATCTGTGGCAATCCTATGTCCTCTAGCGTTTCCACAATCATCGCACGGTTATCCTCCCCATCGTCTCCATATAACTGCCCGTAGTAGTCTACAAACTCCTGGTTGACCTCCTCTTGAGTATCAACCACCCTCCCGTCTTCTCTTATTATTGTCCTGATCATGGTTCTAGGGGTTTCACTCTTATATAGCCATGCCATGATCCTTCCAGGTTTATCCCCTCCCCCATGCTGTCTCTCTATATATTTTTTATAGTTGAGGTTACACAGTCTCTCCCAGTGCCCAGCGCATTTCTGCTGCAGCCTGAGTTCCCTTTCGGCATCTTCTTCAGTATTATTCCCCCCCTTCTGTACCCTTTCCAGTTCACTCTCCGTTTCCCGCAGGTCGACCAGAATCCCTCCCTGCAGTCCTTTAGATTTTGATATAGCCACTCCCCGCATCACCACCTTAAAGGCCTCCCACAGTGTACCCGCCGAGTCCACGCTGCCAGTATTTGTCTCAAAATAATTCACAATCTCCTCCCTCATGTCCTCCCTAAAAAGGGGGTCCTTTAGCGCTTCCGCTCTAAGGCGCCATGTCGGTATCCTCGCCCTCGTGGGACCATATTGCCATCCGAGGATCTGGGGCGAGTGGTCCGAGAGGACTCTTGCTCTATATTCAACATGCCATCTCTGCCACTATGTCAGGTGTACCAAAAACATAGCCTAGCCTCGTGTGTAATTGCTGCGGGGCAGAGTAATGCGAATAATGCCTCTCAAGGGGGTGTCACGCTCTCCATATGTCTTCAAACCCAAAATCATTTAGTAATGTTTGCAGCGCTTTAGCAGCTGGGGTAGGTCTATCTATTTTCCCATCCGATCTGTCCAATGTAGGGTTCAGTACACAATTAAAGTCCCCCCCAGATCACTGCACTCCCCGCACACATGCTGAGGTGATTACCTAATGTTTTAAAATATGCTGCCGTATTCTGGTTTGGGGCATACATATTCACCACACTTATCTCCCTGTTTTCCACCAGTCCTCTCATTATAACCATTCTCCCATCCACTCCCACCACCGTCTGTAGCAACTGAAATGGGACGTGTGGCGCCACCCAGATAATCACACCCCTGGCATACGCCGAATATGTCGAACCCACCACAGTCCCCCTCCATTTCTTCCCAACTATCTCCAGTTTATCTCGCGTCAGATGCGTCTCTTGCAGCAGAGCAATGTCTATCTTTTGTCTACGTAGATATAGCATAACCTTGTTCCTCTTCAAATAACTATTGAACCCCCTGACGTTCCAGGTAACTATTTCAAGATCCCCCAAGGCCTGTCAAAAACCCACTCCGCCCTTGCTTGTCTGGTCCAGACCCCATTTCTTAAATCGTCTGTGTAGGCTCATACCCCAACTTAAACTCCCCACTAAAAACACAACAAACCCCTCAACTTCCCAACTGCCCTCCCCCCAAACACCTCCTAACAACACCCCACCCAACTGTTGCCCAGCTCCATCCCTGGATCTCAGGCACCCCCGCATCTAGCCCTTTCTGGCAATAGCCCGTACTTGCGGCTCAGCAGGGTCAAACCGCCCAAGTGGCTGTCTTACTATTGACTTCTGGGGGGTGGGCCGGCTCCATTCTACTGCTCCTGTTTACACCATCTAGTGTTTCCCAGTCAGCTCATAATTAGTTATCTATATTCCAGTCCAACAGAATCCGTAAATCCGAAAGTGACATAATACAATACAAATGTTCAAACATGACTCAGCAGGCCCCCCTCTGCTTAACGGCCCATCGGCCTCACTGCAACCCCTTCACTTATCTTGCTTTGCGTGATCCCGTTCCTCATCTCGATCCGGGCAGCCCAGCAGGTCAAGCCATGCCGCCGTTTCCTCTGGGGTCTCAAAGAAGAACGCTTTACTTTTGTGAAAAACGTTTAGCCTCACAGGGTACAGAAACATATACTTGATCCCAGCCTTGCGCAATCTCCTCTTGACTGACACATAGCTGTACCTCTGTCGTTGCACCAACATCATGTAATCTGGATACGCTGTGATGTTAGCAGATGCTCTTTCTATCGTCACACCTTTTCGGAAGTATTCCAGAATTTTTTCTCTGTTCCTACAGTTTAATATCTTCACGATTATCGCCCGAGGAGGGGCCGCGGGCCGTGGTTTTCTCATCAGGGCCCTATGTGCTCGTTCAACTGTAAATCCTTGTGAGAGCTTGTCCGCCCCTATCTCTTGCAGGATCATATTCTCCACATAGTCTGTGGGATCCTGGCCCTCCTCCCCCTCGGGCAAGCTGACCACTCGGATGTTATTCCGTCTCGCTCTCCCCTCCGCCTCCTCTGCTCGAATCTCCAGGTTAGCTACCTGCTGCTTTAATACGTGGACTTCATTCGCATTACTTGTGCTGGCTTCTGTATTGACTTTCACCGCACTCTCCAGTCCACTTGTTCTTTCCGCCAGCGCCCTGACGTCTTGCCGCAGCAAGGTAACTTCTATCCCCACTGCATCAATCTTGTTCTCGAGGGCCGTCCGCAGGTCCGCCATTGCTGTTCCCCATGTATTCCTCAGATCTGTTATTGCTGCAAGGACCTGGTGATTTTCTCCCCCTGGAGTACTGTCTGCAGAGACTGCCATTGCACACAGTGTCGGGGCAGTAGGGGTTTGCGGCGTCTTGGCGAAGGCCTCCATTGTGGGTTGTTTGCTTTTGGCTCTGAGGCCTTTAACAGACATGCTGCACCCCTGACTGCGTGACCTGCTCCAGTGATCTCGCGTCGTGCCTGTACTGTTTCCCCGCAACTTTCAGAGGCACCAGCACAGTCCAGGTCCGGGCGCTTTTTCCTCAGTTAGCGACAATGTTTGGTGGCATGCGCTGCCCTACAATTTCATGTGGGTTGTGCTCTCCCATGTACTTTCCTAGCCTGTTGCAGATTACACTCTTTCGGGGTGCTCCCTCTGTCGTCTCCTGCGCCTCGCTCTACTCGGGTATCCTATTTCCTAGTGTGTGGTCAGTGCATTCACACTCTCCCCGCTGTCCGCAGCACCTATGCAGGGATGTCTAATCCCCTTCCTCTTTATGTGTCACTTCCCAGGGGGGCAACCTGTAGTCCCATCCGCCACTTAAGGAGAGCCTGTTTCTGCCCACCTCCAGAAGGGGGAGTGGGGCACGTGATCCTCCTATCACGTCCCTTAATGTGAATGTTTATTCATTGCCCTGCTTGACTTCACACAAGTTTTTGCAGGGGTGCGGGCCACCTTCCACAGCCACAGTAGTGCTGAGTCTCCTCAGCTGCAGTGTCACAGTCCAGTTACCTCAGATCAGTAGCTCCTTGATGTGCAGGGTCCCCCCATCTTACATCATTGATATTGCACAATCTGCTGAAATGAGGTGGCACAGGATCCGTCAGTGCAAGGCCCCCTATTAGTTGCACTTGGGGGCATCTTAATGATATTCAATGCCATCCGCCTTTTGATGTAGATCAGGTGCTTGTTTTATATGCCATATGTTCGCAATGGCATTACTCAACTTGCAGCCGCGGGCAGCAGGCCCCTTTCGTTCCGTTTCACCCAGCGGGCGTTATCACCAGCAGCCGCACGCGCTGCCCGCTCCACCGCCGGGAAAGACCTGGCAGCTCCCTGCTACCACAGGGGGTTGGGTCTGCGGCTGTCTGACCCCGAATGGCAGCCGGCCGCAGCACACTTCTCTGCCAGTGCCGCCCCGTGTTGCACGGCTTGCGCTCTCCTCAGGGTGCTGCTCACCGTGTTCTCCTGCACCCGCTGTCAGCCCGGTACTACCAGGCCTCCGCACGTCCACTTTGCGAGACGAACGCTCGCAGCTCCTGCAGTCCGCCTCACGTTCACGCCCGTCACTTCTTCTGGTCCCTTTGTTCTTCCTTTAGGCGGCTGCCATCTTAACATCAGCCAGCCGCGTTCACTCCCAACACAATGTAGCATATCTCCCGTTCTGCTGGGACAGCTCGCTCGCGGGTAGACGCGTTCTGTAGCAGTCACCTTCATGCATCCATAGTGTCAGTTTCACGTAGCAGTTTATCAACTGGTACCACACGCTACGACGGATCTATCCTCGGATCTCAGCGCCTGATGGAGTCACAGCCTACTCCATGGCTGCCAGGCCACTCCCCGCTGTCTTGCAATACTTGTGTCTTAAAATTGGAATTTAGGTGTGCTCACATCGTGCATTGTTCTGTGACTGTTACCCTTAACATCCACTTGGCCGTCTGTGAGTTAAGGTCAGAACTGTGGACTGCGGCAACCCTCCCTCTTCATCTCTCTGCCTTTCCGCCTCTTGCTTCCTTCCTCTTGCTTTGAGATGGCACTCTCCATCTCTCCCTCTCACAAAATCTGGACGAAAAAAGCATTAAAACAAAAAAAGACATCCTTGCTTCAAATCCTGGCCTCCCAATTGCAGAAACCTATGTCAGTGCATCCTCCAGAGAAATCTTCACTGACATCCTTTCTCTGTCCCATCTTCAGACCTATAGACTTCTCATCTAATCTCTAGTCTCTCCTCTTCCACTACCATTAATGGGGACACCAAGTGGGAAGTTCTATTGGTGGGCTTCTTCTCATATCGCTGCTCCATTAATGTCTACTTCACGGGCACAATCCTGGTACAAAGCCCTCAGGCAAACATCCCCTTTGACCGGATCCTGCCGTCTCTCATCAACTTCCTTCCTTCTCCTGCCTCTCCCCCTACTTATTCCCTGTGCTTCTCCACCTCTGACTGAAGTACCACGCCTCTGTACTTCACCTCAAAAGACTTTCAAAGGCAGCGATCGTCTCTACCTGGCGACCCTCAGCGCACGCTCAGCCAACAAACACTCTGCTGACATCTGTCTTCTCCTTGAAGATACTGACCTTGACATACTCGCACTCACTGAGACTTGGTTCAATGCCAGCTCAGTCACTTCCTTAGACTCGCTCTTACCCGACGGCTTTAAGATCTGCTCCAAGACTCGACCTCACCGGGCTGGCGGTAGGAATGCCTTAATCTTCCCTGAACGGATTCCTTCTTCCATCCTACACCCACTCAGCTCTATTCATCCTTTGAGAGTCTAGTATGCAAACTGGTCATCACTCCATCCTCCACCCTGACCATTGATACCATTTACCAGACTCCAGGCACTTCCCCTCTGTTTCTCTCCGAGTGGGCTGATTTCTCTTCCTCATTACTCTCTACCACCTCCAACCTGCTACTTCTGGGTGACTTCAACATCCTCTTACACTCCCCATGCACAGCATCCACCCTCTTCATTGACCTCTGCACCTCCCTATCCCTTTCCATGCTTCCTTCTGGTCCAAACCACTCTGCCAGACACATGCTGGACGCCTTCATCCATTCCAACCTCCCTCTCTCATCTCATCTGTTCACTTGGTCTAACCATTCTTCTCTCCTCCCAGCTGGGTCCCTATGGCCCTCTGACAACTCCTCCAAAAGCCCTGCCAACCTCATTCACAAACATCCGTCCGATGAAACGAGTGTCAGCTGCGGCCTTCACTTCCACCTTCATTCTCCCTTGCCCACCCAACTCAGACTTTACCTCTGAATCTGCTCTTAGCAACCTCTATCTTTCTATTACCAACACCCTTGACATCCTTGCCCCAGCCTTGCCCCAGTCATCATGAGGAACCACCTGAAACCTGCCTCCAAGCATAACAACTCAAACTTAAAGACCAAAAACATAAGTGCAGGGCTGCAGAACGGAAATGGCAAACTTCAGGTTCACCCTCTGACAAACTGGCCTGCCGCCTGCTCCAAAAGGCACTACAGACTCTCTATCTGTGCAAAACAAAGGGCCTAAATTCAGGCACGAGTATGTGGTGCTTCCAACAACACGGCTGAACAAAATCTGCAGGGAACTTGCCAACCTGTCTGCAGTATCCTCTGCCAGGCCCTTTGCAATGTACTCGACATTCACTTCACGTCCAAAACTCAGGCCATACTGATCAGCCTTGTCACGCATTCTTCCAAATCTATCCCTCCCCCCTTGCCTCCCCAGACCATTCAACCTCCTCCTTCTTCCTTTTCCTCCTTCGCCTCGGTCTCTCCAGAAGAAGTCAAGAGAGTTGTGAACTCCATGAAGGTCTCTTCCAAACAGGTTGCCCCTTGCTCATCCAGAATCATCAAGGACGACATTTCCTCTCTCGCCCCTGCGCTCGCCGATCTCTGTAACCATTTCTTTGGTACTGGTTCTTTTCCATCTTCCCTCAAGCACGCCCTTGTGCACCCCCTACTTAAAAACCATCAGCAGACACTTCCTGCCCAGCCAACTATCACCCCATCTCCATTATCCCTTTCCTGGGGAAACTGCTTAAGAAGTTGGCACTCCCCCAACTTAACTCCCACACTGAACTTGTTGGCAGTCTTCACGATCATCAGTCTGAATTCCGAGCAGCCAGAGGCACGGAAAATGTTCTTCTGAACACCGCGAAGAACTGCTCGCGCCGCTTGACTACAACTCCCTTGCTGTCCTCAGCCTCCTTGATCTCTGTTCTGCATTTGACAAAGTGAACCACTCCATCCTCATGAAAAGGCTCCATGACACCCTTGGTATCTCGGAGTGGGGCCTGGACTGGCTTACCTCCTTCCTCACTGACCGCTTTTCCAATGTCATACTGGGCACCTTCTCCTCCCCTACTTCCTCCTCCACCTGTGGCATCCCATAGGGCTCAATTCTTTCGACTTGGCTCTTTAACATCTACCTTACTCTGCTGGCACGCCTCATTCCCTTCTTCTCCTCCAACTTCCAGTGCTACGCTGAAGACACACAGCTCTTCTTCAAACTTCTACAGATGCCCTCACACACTCCTCCTTCCTTGACTGCCTCTCAGCATCCAGGCCTGGTGTACTTCTAATGATCTTTGCCGCAACGCCAGCAAAACAGAGATCCTCCCATTGGGACACCGGCAGCTACTTCTTCCCTTCACTCTGGCCTTTTTCCAGGGGCTCTCCCCCTGCTTCCTCTTCAGAAGCCAGAAATCTCAGAGTCATCTTTGACTCCTCTCTCTTCTTCCTCCCTCATATTCAGGACATTGCCAAGAAGTCCCACTTTCAGCTTTTCCTACTGAAAGGGATTCTACCTTCACTCTCCTTCCCCCAGAGAGTCAATGTTACCCGGCCTCTGGTTCTCTCTAGGCTTAACTATTGCAATAGCCTCCTCCTTAATCTACCTTCGTACACTCTGCCATTTCTCCAGCTACTCCAGAATAGGGCAGCAAGACTTATCCTAGGGGCCGCATCTCTCCTGCCCTTCAAAGTCTTCACTAGCTCCCGATTGCAGCACGGATTAAATTCAAATCCCTATGCATCATCCACAAGTCTGTCTGGAGCACGGGACCAATCTATCTGCAACTCTTTCTGACCAAATACTCCCCCTCTAGACACCTGTGTTCCTCTGGCACCAACTCCTTGAGTGTGACGCAGTTTGCTAAACAGAGAGCAGGTGGTCGATCACTGTCTTCAGTGCGCTCCCTTCTTTGGAACAGCTTCCCCCTCCCTCATTGTCTTGAGCAGGACCTCCTTAAGTTCCGGAAAAGCCTCAAGACCTTCCTCTTTACCTCTTCCTTCCCTCCCTCCCTCTCACTCTCCCCTGCTAAACACACAGTAGCTTGACTGGGGTGCAGGGCCCTTATGCATCCTCGGGGCCCTGACCCCTCACACCTATCATCACAGCTGCTGTCTATTCCTCTGCACTTGCCTCGGCTCACCCTCCACCACTGGAGGTTGCACTTCCCTTCTTCATAGCCCTTCACCTGCTGCTCTCCATGAGCATCACATCACTTATCCCATACCTCTCTCCCTTCTGGACTTGCACGTTATGAACACTCACAAGGCATAGTAGGCTTGTCTTCCTCTCCCCATTGTCTCTTCTGAGTTTGTTGTAATGAATTATTAACATTGCTGCAATGACATTGCCCATCATCCCCCGCCCCCTCCCTGTTGCCCTGTGGGCGATTTGAAACAGTATTTGCTTCCTGTATTAGCGCCTAACAAGTGAACAATAAATAAATAATTAAATAAATGTCGGGAGACACTAGGAATGCAGGAGCGCTCCAAGGGACTGTGGAAATGGTAACAGTCCATGGAAGTAATGAAAAAATGCATTCATTGAAATACCAAAGTGTATGAAAGAGGTTATTCAAGCTTGCACAACTTAAGACAGTATTTACTGAATACCGGAATGAATGAAAGGTGCTATCCTGATGAATACAAAGTAATTGTGCACTTGCTGAATATTGGGTGGCAGGAAAGTCGCGGTTTGAGTGAAACCAAGTGAACGCTGCATTTAGGAAAAATGTAATGAAAAGAAAGCTGTTACTTGATCATACTATGAAGTGCTAAAGACTGCATGAACATTCTGGGGAAAATTAACATATCAAGTAACCCTCTGCCAGAAAATCACCTTAAGAATAATATGAAAGACCTATGAGGGAATTGAAGAGTTGTCTTGAATATTACTGAAAAACGGCTTTGGGAAACGTATGGTTGCGTGACCTCTGATGGGTGAACTCTGTGGTCTGACAACTGCGCCTAGACCAGAAAGTTTCCCAACATAGACATTACCAACATCAAGAGTCCAATCACAGACAAGGTATGTAGGTATGTGACCTGTAATGGGTGGACATCGTGGTCTGACAACTGCGCTTAGGTCAGAAACCACTAAATATTGGAAAAGCAGCAAAGAGGTGTGTGCCATTGACAAAGCTAACCAAAAGACGGGTCAAACGGACCCTGTATTCTCTTGTGAACAGATGAAAAAAGTCAACTACTCAGTATAAATCTTGGGAAAGGGAGCCCTGAGAACCAAAGAACTGGAGAGTATTTATCTTGAGGAAGGGAGTGCCAAGTTCACAGTGTTGTATGAAGTTGATTGCATTTGAACCTGGGGAAGGGAAACCCAAGACCCTCTTTTGATGTGATGCCTTTGAACCTACAGAAGGTAACTTCAGAAGTTGATCAAACTGAAACTGAAAATTGAAACTGTATTGAACTTGAAATGGAGAACTCTAGATGAACTTAAATTGCTAGTCACTGAACATTTACTTTTGAACACTTATATTTGGTTGAGAATATTTCCCAACTAGATTTTAGTTTAGGTGTGAGGATAGGATCTGACATAGACAGACTTTTTGTTTTGGACTTGTGGACACAGACTTTCCTTAGATTTCTTTAGGTAGGGAAATTCCACCATAGCATAGTGTTAGTTAGGCGCTACACCATCCTGATCCTTAATAAAGCTTTGTTTAGAAATATGTAGCTGTTGTCTGTGTCATCTCTCTTGATACCATGCTTTTCTCACACCGGTCATTCAGGATTTAAGAAAACATTGGAATTTTTATGGTTTAAGGTCTAATGGGAAAAGAAGCGAGTGGCTGTATCGAATTAAGTCAAGACGTGTGAGGTGTGTGCCCGGAATAAATCAGAAAACTGTAAGTCTACTGGAGAATTGAGTCCATTGCCCATTCCACCACGACAGTGGAATACTTTATTGAACTATTTTATAGTGGATTTACCTAATGACAAAGGCTGGTCAGCTATTTTAGTAGTAGTTGACCTTCTCACAAAGGCTGGACGTTTTATTCCCATGAAGGGTATTCTCATTGTTGTAAATATGGCTCAGAGTTCTTTGCAGAACGTTGTTTGTTTGCATGGTCTCCCAAGTCAATTGATATCTGATCGAGGTACTCAGTTTGTGTCAAATGATTTGGCATGCTCTGTGCAAGGTATTAGGCATTGAGGTCCATTTATCTTCTGGTTATCATCCACAGTCCAATGGCCAAACTCAGAGGGTTAATCAAGAGCTTGAAAAGTATTTGCGTTGCTACCTCCAGTCTCGTAAGAGTTGGGTAGACTTGGTGTGCCTTGCTGAATTTAGCTATAATAATACTCAAAAGGATTCAACCACCATGTCCCCATTTAATTATAATTTGGGTTATCATGCTGTTTCCTTAGGGATGTAACTATTGAAGTAATTGAAGAATTAAGACTATGAAAGAGAACCTAGAAAGAGCAGTACTAGCTCTGCAACAGAGCAAGAAATATTATAAGAGGTTTGCTGTTTGAGCATGTAAACCAGCTCCGGCTTAGGGGAGTTGGCATGGTTGTCTTCACCTTATGGACTGAGGGGATACAAACAAATTCAGTCCACATTATCTAAGATCTTTTGAGATTACAAGAATGTTGCTGCCTGTGTGGCTGCAAGATTGAAGTTACCTTCTCATTTAATGATTCACCCTACATTTGATGTCAGTTTGCTAAAGCCTTGTATTGAGGGGACAAGATTGAAGGACGGTCCAGAGGCAGGGGCGTAGTGGGGGGAAGGAGGGTACTGTCAGGATTCCTAGCATATATTTAGATTTACTTGAGATTAGGTTTATGGTCATAGGTTAGTAGTCTTTTCTCGTATCTAAAATTTGGTTTCTTTTCCTTGATCATTTCCTTTTCAGGAAGGTGAAGGTAACCCAGGGAAAGATGGCAGAGACAATTGAAGGGGTCAGGAGTAGGCAGGCGACTTTGAAACCTTGCCAAGGTTCTAAACTGCCTTCCATCAGAAGTAACTCAAGAGGCAGCAGCAAGATCCTGTAGCTCCAGATTATAAGGCCTTTACAGTATCAAAATCTCTTAAAGGTCAAGATCCAGTGGCTAAAAGGGATATGATCCAGATTACCGGTGGATCATTTGTAAATAGAAGCCTAGAGACTGTTTGAGCACCTGAGAAACTCGCCATGGTGGAAACAACATTAAGTAATTATTTACTACTAGTGGACTTGGAGCGCAATAGTCTTTTGGAGGTGCAAGTACAGTATGACTAAGAAATGCTTAACCTAGTGAGGAGTTAGTGGTCAGCACCCCTATGACAGCATATTGTAAGAGTGTCACTCACCTTCTGCTAACATCGGCTCATGGACCCGTTCAGTCACGGAGTCGGTGTAGAGACTGACTGACAAGAGCTTAAGCTCAAGTGTTACACTCACGAAGCGCTGGTCCCTTTGGTCTAGAAGCCGGCTCTGTGGCTCCATTCGGAATGGTACCTTCAAGATGGTGGATCGCAGTACGAACGGTTCCGCTATCACCGTTCCAGTCCTCTCACGTTCGCCAGAGGTACGGCGTACCGCTCACGTGACTCTTCATAGGACACGGAGACTTCCAGCTCTTCGCGTCGCTACTGTACTAGCGGATGCTCCGTGAGTTCGCAACTAGGCAATCTCAAATCTTCAGCAGAAACCTCTTACCTCTGACCATTACTAACCCCTCTTCTCTTAACTTTCCAGATTCTCTTTTCAGCATTCTGTGTTGACACAAATCCCCCGGATTCATCCTGCGTCTCATTCTGAAACGCTGCCTTTGAGTTCTCGAGTTAATGCATTCTGGGTAAAAATAAATACTCCCGTCCAAGTCCCTTTCTGAATCTTTCTTCAGGTATTGTAGGATTTGATTCTATGGGCTTACTCACCTTTACTTCCTTCTGACAGACTTGTGTTCCAGTCGCCCTCTCTGTGTCTCATATTCTCAGCTTCTCTCCTGGTATTTACAATCCGGCTGGTTAAGAGGTCAGGGGAATTAGTCTCTTTCCTGTTTTCCCCATTCCCCTTCCTATACTTCTGCTATTCATCACTTCGCTTCTCATTTCTTCCCTCTCCAGAAGCAGTCTTCCGATACTCTACGCCACGATCGAATTGGCGTCATCAGCCTGCGAACCACACTCCAATCTTCGGATCCTGCGCTCGACCAGGGTTTTCTTCCCCAGTGGGTTTCCCTGACTGGCGCGTACCTCTCACTCTGGGTTTCCCTACCGGTTGAGAGGTTGACGCGTTGATCGGGGAGATTCTTGAGTTCAGCATTTGCTTCCCGTTGAACATATCAGTCTGCTCAGGTAAGACCTCCAGACCTATTTAATCGGAGGTTCTTAAAGATCCATTGAACCTAGTCTAAGAATCTAGTATTCTATAACAGTTAGCGACGCCCAAAAAATAATATTAAATAAGGCTACTGCAGACTGAGATTCAATGGAACAGCAAATGCAACAACTTATTGCCGCCATGCAATCAATGTCCCTAGAGATGCAGGCTCTCAAACAGGATAATGCTCAATTACGACAACAGGTTACTCGTGCCTTCTCAGACTCTCCCCCAGTAAGTTTGAATACAGGCAAGTTTGACGGAGATCCACACAAACTTAAGGAGTTTCTTGATAGCTGCACTGTGCAGTTTACCTTTAAGTCCCGCTTCTTTCCCACGGACAAAGATAAGGTTGGCTTTGTGATTTCACATTTGGCCGGACCTGCTTTGGCCTGGGCTACACCTTTGGTGACCTCTAATAATGTGATCTTGGACTCTTATTCTGCTTTCACCAACAGTTTGAAATCAATGTTCAGTAGACAAGAGATCTCAGTGTCCACGAAAGAAAGACTGTTAGATCTTAGACAAGGTAACAAAGACCTACTTACCTATATCACTCTCTTCAAACAGCTTTCCTCTGAGTTAGGATGGCCAGACGATGGGTTGCTCACCTTATTCCGACGAGGGCTTTCAGACGAACTAAAGGATGAGGTAGCTAAGGTTCCGCGTCCGGCAAATCTAGCGGATATGATAACACTCATCATGCAAATCGATTACCGCTTACATGAACGTTCTTCTGAAAAGAAGAAGACTAGAGGCATACGATCCCAACTCGATTATCCCTCCATAACAAATAAACCTATAGCTTCTGACGAGCCTATGCAAATAGGAACAGTGAGAGGACCCTTATCGGCAGTAGAGAAAGAGAGAAGGAAGAGTTTGGGACTATGCATGTATTGCGGAGCCTCATCTCATAAGTTACGAGATTGTCCTTTAGTTCCTCCCCGACGCACTCCAGCTAAGGGGTCGGGAAACTTCAAAGCCCTACCGCAGGGGGAACAACGGTAGGGGTACAAGATTCTGATTCCCCAAAGAGAATCCCCGTAAATCTGGATTCAGTAGCAACCACTCACAATATGGTTATTATTTCTGTTACTCTCGTTTTTCACGCTCAGATGGTACAGAACGTACCTGCTCTGGTAGACTGCGGAGCTGCAGGGAATTTCGTTGATGATCAATGGGCCAATAAACAAGGAATTAACTGTATACCCAAAGCGATGGTCACTCCTATCCAAGGAGTTGACGGTCATCGACTAAGTTCCGGCCCTATCCGAGAACAGACAGAACCTGTTGTCTGTCAAATAGCCTCACATAAAGAGACCATAACTTTCGATCTAATCAAGGCAGCCCATTTCCCCATTATATTGGGTCACCCCTGGTTAAGGAGACATAACCCCTTTATAAATTGGACAGAAGGTACTCTCTTCCTCGGCTCGGAATACTGTGTCAGCCATTGTTTAGCCAAGGAATCAGTTGGCATCTACATTCCGACTAAAGACTCGATCCCTTCACCAGTATCTTCAATAAACAACTTGGAGATTGTTCCGGAATGCTATTCGAAGTATCAGTCTGTCTTCTCCAATCCCCAGTTCCCTACTCTACCGCCTCATAGAAGAGATGACTGTCACATTGAACTTCTTCCTGACAAACCCATCCCGTTTGGGAGAATGTACGTCCTTTCCCAACAAGAAAAGGTAGTCCTTAAAGAATATCTCCAAACCAATTTAAGGAACGGGCTCATTACTGAGTCAGTTTCCCCGGCCGGAGCCTCTCTCTTCTTCATCCCAAAGAAAGAGACTGATGAACTTCGACCTTGTATCGACTACAGGGGTCTTAACAAGATCACAGTGGCAGACAAATATCCTATGCCATTAATCCCTGACATCCTGGAGGCAGTTCGAGGAGCTTCCTTTTATACTAAGCTGGACCTTCGCGGAGCTTACCATCTCATCCGTATTGCCCCTGGAGACGAATGGAAGACAGCATTTCGAACCCCATTTGGGCATTTTGAGTATCACGTCATGCCCTTTGGATTGGTGAACGCACCTGCCGTGTTCCAGCGTTTCATGGACCATCTATTCGCAGATATTCTATTCCATTTTGTAATCATCTACTTAGATGACATCTTAGTATACTCCCACTCTCAAGAAGAACACCTGATACATGTAAAAACTGTACTCAAACGACTGCAGTCAAATCAGCTTTACTGTAAAGCATCTAAATGCGAATTTCACCAAAGACAGGAAACCTATCTCGGGTTTGTGATGTCAGCCCAAGGCATTTCTATGGATCCGAAAAAAATCTCCGCAGTGGTTGAATGGCCTATACCTTCTAACGTCAAGGAGATTCAACGTTTTTTAGGATTTGCTAATTTTTACAGGAAATTCATCCCTAACTTTTCGGATATTATTCTGCCCCTTACTCGACTGTTAAAGAAGGGAATTCCATTTGTATGGGATAAATCCACCGAATTCGCATTTCAGACTCTTAAATCCTTGTTCACCTCTGCATCCTGTTTGATAACCCCCAACCAGAATAAACAGTTTTTTGTGGAAACTGATGCATCTCATCATGCTCTAGGCGCGGTCTTACTTCAACAAACCGACCAAGGAGATGAAAGACCAGTTGCATATCTTTCTAAAACCTTCAGTGCCTCGGAACTAAACTATTCAGTGCTCGAAAAAGAATTGCTGGCTATAAAAAGGGCGTTTGAAGAGTGGAGACACTTGCTACTTGGTTCACCCTTTCCTGTAGTGGTACGTACAGACCATCAAAATCTCAGGGTCCTACAGAATGCACATACAACCAACAGTCGACAAGCACGTTGGGCGTATTTCTTCCTTCCATTCCGGATCGAATTTACCATACTTCCAGGAAAGCAAAACCAGAGGGCGGATGCTCTCTCTCGTAAGGACGTTCCTGTCTCCCAATTCAGCTCTGAACAATTGTTTCCCAAAGCAAGATTCATCGCTGTCATCGCCGACTTCTTAAGTGAATTGAGGACTGCATCGGTCTCTAACCTAGATGCCTGCAAGAAGACAGCCAGTACTTATCATCTTACCCAGAACGATTCTTTTTTTTTTTACAAATCACAAGTTTTTATCCCTACTTCAGAGCTGCAGCATGAAGTATTACGAATGTGTCACGACTCTCGGGCCGCTGGGCATCGAGGCATTCAAGGCACTTTAGACCTAGTGCTAAGATATTTTTGGTGGCCAGAAGTCCGCAATGATGTACAGGATTATGTAGCAGCCTGCATCGTTTGTTCCCAATCCAAGAATCCCAGGACCCCACCTTTGGGGCTGCTCACCCGGATGCCGATTCCAGAGAAACCTTGGCAAGTGATCTCTACCGACTTTATAGTAGATCTTCCTCCCTCACACAACAAGACCGCTATAATGGTCACCATAGATTATCTTACGAAGTTGGCACATTTTACTCCCTTGAACAAGCTGCCAGGGGCTGGGGAAATGTCGAAGATTTTTCTTTTGGAAATCTTCTCCAGGCATGACCTACTGGACACAGTGGTCTCCGATAGGGGCCCTCAATACACCTCCAAGTTTTGGGAAAAGGTTTGCCAAGTCTTGGGAATCAAGCGGGCTCACAGCTCGGGGTACCACCCACAGACGAAAGGACAGACGGAACGTCTTAACCAAACCCTGGAGACCTATCTACGGTGTTTCGTATCAGCAGCCCAAGACAATTGGTTGGACTTGTTGCCCTTAGCCGAATTTGCATACAACAATGCCCTTCATACAGCCCTTCATACTAGCCCTTTCCATTGTACTTATGGATTGCATCCGTCCTTTGTTCCTTCTGTCACTTTATCCCCTTCTAACTGTCCAGGAGTGGATGGCCTCATTTCCGAAATACAAGAAGGACATAAATTGGCTAAAGTCTCTTTACGAACGGCTCAAGATAGGGCCAAACGGACTTCTGATAAACATCGCCAAGACGTCCCACCATTAAGCCCGGGAGATACTGTTTGGTTGGCTTCTCGCTTTCTTCCCCGGCATTTGGTCCCTTCTAAGCTATCCCCTAGGTTCTTCGGTCCCTTCAAGATCCTATCGATGGTCGGTTCTGCGGCAGTCAAGCTTGATTTGCCCTCGTCATGGTCCCGGATCCATCCTGTTTTTCACCTCTCCCAGATTCGGTTGACAGTACCGGACCGATTTCACCGGTCAGACTGTACCCCTCCTCCTCCTATCTCTACCGATGCTGGCCCAGAATATGAAGTCGCCAGTATCTGTGACTCCCGTTATCGGAGGGGGAAACTACAGTTCTTGGTGGACTGGAAGGGGTACTCCCCTGCAGAAAGAACTTGGGAGCCTGCCTCAGGAGTTCATGCTCCACGTCTGATCCAACGTTTCTTTAGTTTACATCCTGGGAAGCCAGGGTCGCCCCCCAGGAGAAGGGGGCATACTGTTACACTCACGAAGCGCTGGTCCCTTTGGTCTAGAAGCCGGCTCTGTGGCTCCATTCGGAATGGTACCTTCAAGATGGTGGATCGCAGTACGAACGGTTCCGCTATCACCGTTCCAGTCCTCTCACGTTCGCCAGAGGTACGGCGTACCGCTCACGTGACTCTTTATAGGACACGGAGACTTCCAGCTCTTCGCGTCGCTACTGTACTAGCGGATGCTCCGTGAGTTCGCAACTAGGCAATCTCAAATCTTCAGCAGAAACCTCTTACCTCTGACCATTACTAACCCCTCTTCTCTTAACTTTCCAGATTCTCTTTTCAGCATTCTGTGTTGACACAAATCCCCCGGATTCATCCTGCGTCTCATTCTGAAACGCTGCCTTTGAGTTCTCAAGTTACTGCATTCTGGGTAAAAATAAATACTCCCGTCCAAGTCCCTTTCTGAATCTTTCTTCAGGTATTGTAGGATTTGATTCTATGGGCTTACTCACCTTTACTTCCTTCTGACAGACTTGTGTTCCAGTCGCCCTCTCCGTGTCTCATATTCTCAGCTTCTCTCCTGGTATTTACAATCCGGCTGGTTAAGAGGTCAGGGGAATTAGTCTCTTTCCTGTTTTCCCCATTCCCCTTCCTATACTTCTGCTATTCATCACTTCGCTTCTCATTTCTTCCCTCTCCAGAAGCAGTCTGCCGATACTCTCGCCACGATCGAATTTGCGTCATCAGCCTGCGAACCACACTCCAATCTTCGGATCCTGCGCTCGACCAGGGTTTTCTTCCCCAGAGGGTTTCCCTGACTGGCGCGTACCTCTCACTCTGGGTTTCCCTACCGGTTGAGAGGTTGACGCGTTGATCGGGGAGATTCTTGAGTTCAGCATTTGCTTCCCGTTGAACATATCAGTCTGCTCAGGTAAGACCTCCAGACCTATTTAATCGGGGGTTCTTAAAGATCCATTGAACCTAGTCTAAGAATCTAGTATTCTGTAACATCAAGGGTGCGTTGGCTCGAGCCGGCATCAGGGATTGGATCAGAGAATTGGTGTAACAGTTTAATTTTGTTTTTTTCCTGAAGGCGCATCACACTTGATAGTGCGTTTCCTGGTGCAGGGGATTCTTTCTTTGGTTTGGTTTCTTTTTGTTGTTTTTCCCGAGTTGCGCAACGCACAAACTGAAAGAGAAGAAGGACTAAAGAAGTTGCCCGGCAGGCGCATGTCCTTAGCAACAATGATTTCTATGTTTTGTGGAGCGCGCGTTCCTCAGGAAAAAGGCAGCAACATTGTGATTTGTTTTCCACTTTATTTAAACTGCAAAATGGAAAGACAAGAAATTAAATGCAATTCAAGTTCTACAGAAAAAAGTGGTTTAGTTAGTTTTATGCACATTTCTTCAGGAGAGGATTTTGAAAAGAAAGCAGCTAATTTCCTGCAAGTAAAGAAATCTAGGAAGAACCAATTGGAGACAGAACATGTCAGAAACAATCTCATTCCTGCAGAAGCTTTTAGTAATCACCTCATGGAATTCTAGCAGAAGTATTCAGGTATGCATCGAGACAGTTGGAGAGAGGAATACGTCCAAGGGAAAATATTAAGTAAGTGATGGTGTAGTCATTATATGATTGTCTCATTCTAGGTCTCACAGCAGCAAAGAAGTCCAAGGGGAGAATCTAGGTAATTATTTTGTTCCATTCCCCATTCCCTTTAGGTGCAAAGAACGTTCTGCATGTCAATGTAAAAGGGGCAGTTACATAGCTCTCAACCATTTGTGTTGCAAAGGCGGGTGAAACCACCCGATTTTGTTTTTGGCGGGTGAGACGCCCATTGGAATGCATGGGCGTGCAGGAGGCTTGGCGGGTGAGTCAGCCCTTTACAAGGCGGGTGACACCTGCCAAAAGCGTGTGAGTTGAGAGCTATGCAGTTAGTTGAATGCTTCAGGGTCTTCGGGGCCAGCAGCTTCCCCGGTGTCCCGACAGAAGAATTTGCACATTTTGACCACAAGCCACCTTTCTTTTTTTTTTATTCTACTAGGTTTGGTTTATTACAAACCTTTCATAAAACATATCCATATAATTAATATGCAGCATGAATAAATTCCAATCAACAGTAAGAAAGACAAAAGTTCCTAAAAAGCAGATAGCGCCAATCTCTTACTGCTATTTACAATTTCAACGCTTCCTCCAAACATTGAGGGATTCTCCCCGATTATAAAGAGGTTATACCATTCCTCTGGTGTTATGGACTTAAAATGATTACCAATGTCACTCATATTTTGTTCTTAGGTCTTTTAGGCCCTTACATTCAGTCACAAAATGTTCAGATGATTCAATCAGTTCATTCCCATTGCAGAATCTATAATATGGATCACTATCCTTACATTCAGTACCTCACTCGTGGGAAAGATGTTCAATCTCAAGTGCATAAAGAGAGCCCGATACCTGGGACTTGGAAACTTGTTTAAGCTTGCAGGCAGGTGGTTAATGGGTTTCCTTTCAAATCCCAAATTCAGTACGAGTCGTCTGTATGTACCTCTTTTTGCCTATGTACTCATACAATCTTGAATCATTATTTGTGTCTTAACCTTTCCGGGGATTGCCATAAGTACCTCCACTGGTAAGTCTAGGTTGCTTAACCATTCATTACAGTCTTGTTTGCAGATGTCTATGTGCCAATCCCTACCCACATTGCCTGCATTTCTTAAGATCTTAAATGGAGGTAATTTATCTAGGTCTACAAATTTCTGAAATAAGGTCAAGGATGTCCAACGGATGATAGAATGGAGGGACTGCAGACCCAGTTCATACTGGAGGAATGCAATCGGCAAACAATTAGGGAGGCAGAGTACCTTTTTCCAGATATATCCCTCCATCACCTCTCAAAAATAATTTGGCAGTTTCAGGGCGTTTCTGCCCCATATACCAAAATCGGGATTACCTTCTGCTTGTAGAAAGTTACTATTGGACTCAGTTTAAACTTGACAAAACTTCTATGTAGCATCATTGCTTGAGCTGCCATTCTTTTGCATTTCAATCTTGCTACATCCATCCAGTCTTGTTCAATCACACTACATTTAATCGAGACTCTCTGGTAGGTAATTGAATCAACACAGTCCAACCTCTCTGAACCCACAACCAATTCAAATTTAGGTTTCCTCTTCCCTCGGGCAGTCAATATTTTCCAACTGATTTAGTCTCCTCTGCAAACCTATTGGAGTCTGGTCAATCATCACCAGGTCATCCGCGTATAAAATCCATAAGGCATGATGTTTGTATATTCTTGCAGGAAAAGCTTTAACTGTTTTCTGGTTCGCAGCCATATCTGATAGCTAAAGATTAAATAATACGGCTGCCAGGAGGCAGCCCTGTTTCAGCCCCCTGAAAGTATACATTTTATTGGAAAGCACGCCCTCTGAAGACAACTTGACCCGGATAACAGTGGATGAATATAGGGCCTAAATAGCCTCCACTACGTCACGTGGACATTGCCAAGACGTTCATTTAGCCCAAAGCCTGCTGATACTGTTGAAGGGTTGTTCAAGATCAATGAACGCCAAAAAGAATGTCTTTTTTTCCTTAATTGCTCTTAATTTTAACAAGTTCGGCAGGAAGTGGTTAAGATTTGTGCCAACCCCCTTGACAAAACCCACTTGTCTTTCATCCAATTACCTGACTCCAAGGACCAGGTCCTTAGATGATGCAGGAGAATTGCATCAAAGATCTTTTCCAGCGTGTCCAAGAGGGCGATGGTCTATAACTTCTAGGCTGGTGTGAAATCCTGTTTGGAACTGTACTGCTGAGCAACACGCTCAAGAAAGCCTTTAATAAGGCTATTACTACTTAATCATTAGGCTCTGCACCCTTTTTGGCATGACCCTATTCAACTAGGCACACGCGCGCACTAGCGCGCACGCACCCAAGGAAGTACCGAGAAGTACAGCTTTGCTGCTTCGCTGCGGCGTTGTGAGCTGAGCGGGCTTTTCTTTGCCTCGGTACTTTTGCTGTGGACATTTCAGAGGGGCTGAGGTTTGTGTTCCGATTTTGTTACTTGTTCTGAATTGTGTTCGCTTTACCTGCCTAGTGAGCACTTATCACAGTGTGAGAAGCCTTCAAATGAAATATAGTCTTTACACGCTGCAAACAGGCATGCTGCCTCTTAACTGTGAAAGTCAGAACGAAATAAGTAAACAACTTAAAGCCGCCTCTTGCGTCTCCACTCCGCGACAAGTGTGCTACACCCCGAATGCTCGCTTCAAAGCTAACAAACTAGTAATTCACCGCACAATGGATACAAAAAATCCCGCCACACGTGATATACGATTCTTCTATCCTGACTATGTAGTGAAACTACAGGCGTCAAAGAGTGATATAGCTACCCGTCAGTCCCCCTCTAAAATTGATATTAAGAACAAGTTCACCTTCTGCACTGCCACTAATGTCTCCCTTTCTGACAGCACGGTCCTGCGAGGAGACTCCATGGCTCCTATAGTCTTGGTCTCCCAGGATAAAAGCACTGATGTTTCCATAGTTTCTGATGACATTGCAGTCATCGATTTACCATCTCCAGGGTCTAACTTTACTGTGCTCAAGAAATGATTGAAAACTTGTCGTTTTCGCCCAAGCTGTTTGTCAGTGATGACCTCACGAAATCAAACTTAACCTCTTCCTTTCTTGCTCCCACTCCTCGCAAACGGAACACTACAGAAAATCGTCCAAATAATCAAAGCATTCCAAAAGTGGTAGAACTCATATTGGAAGCAATGAACCTTACTATGAAAACCATTACTCAACTCTTTAATACCTTAAATATGAAATTAGATGTCCAAAGTGCACAACTGATTTCCGTTATTGCTTGGCAATCGAAACAAGATCTTTTCTTGGAACAAAAGAAGGTCTCACTTAGCCGACCCAACTTTGCGCAACAATATTCCCATCTCTTCAGTTGACAGAAGCTCATCTCCCATAAAAGCTTTAACTTCTACCGTTGCAATAAATACCTCTATTGCAACATTGGATAAAGACCCGTTGGTCGTGTTCCCTTTGGTTCCATGTTCGCTGCTGCAAATGAATACCACGACTGCGGTAAATCCTGATATAACTCCCTCTCTACCTTACATTGGGCAAATCATTACGGAACAAATAGCCTGTAATGACAATCATGCTGCAGCTTCTCTCCGCTCGAATAGTAAATTACCAGAACAGGAACCATATACCATCTTTTGTAAAAAAACCTTCATTAAGTAAAAAAACAAATCCTTCTGGGGAGAGAAAAATCAAAAAACATAAAAACGAGCAAAGTTACCTCATCAGCTGTCTCAAAGCATTTTATTAAAATGCTAATTGTTCCACTGAAGAACAACCATCTGGCTTCTATGGTTGTAACCAAAAAATATATTCAATTGAACCAAGCTCTTAAATTAAAACTTGCAACTACCAACTGCACGTCTCCTTCCATAATGCCCTATGCACGGTTAGATAACCTAGTTCATGCGGTCCAAAATCATGAAACTCTTCAATCAACGTTAGAAGCTAAGAACTCTAAAGCTTTCATTTCTGCTGACACTGATCAGGTGCTGATGAACACTTTAAATGTCTCAGCTGCGAAGACAAATAACCCGTGTTCAGCTTTTGCTTCTCAGTCTATCAAAACATCTATTCCTGCTGACAACGATCAAGCTGTACAAGATGCAAGGAGACAGGAGATTAGGAAAGAAGTTGATGCGTACATGAGTAGATTCTCTACTGCCCCCTTATTACATGCTCCAGTGTTATGTCCTACTGTTCCATCTCCGGTTATAAACCTTGACCCGGAAATCAGATCTTCTGTAAAAATTCCTTTTAGCAATGGCAGCCTGGATTTGGTTTCTCAACCTCCTCTCCTTTCGCAAGACGCTGAAATAGCCTTAGTGTTACAATCATTGCCATCTTCTAAACAAAATAAGGCTATGGCTCTCATTGCTTCCAATTCCCAAAAACAAATCCAAACTTCAAAGCAAACTGTAAATGTAAAACATCGTAATAAGAACTCCACAGTATTAATTCTTGGTTGTGGTCCTTTGCCTTACCCGCAATATATACTTAACAGACGCAGTATTCTAGAATTGTTTTTGGATATTCCAGCATTGGAGGGCATCAGTACTGCAGATATTGAACAAGTTGAATTTTTTAATGACTCCACTCTGAGCACGGCGTGTTTGTGGCTCAGTTCTCGAGTTGTTAGAAATCTCATCTGGGATGCCAAAGACCACCTCCTAGCTCTGGGGTTTTTGATTTTGCTAGGTCCGTCCAAAACTAATGTTGAGCAACCACAAGCGGGTTTGTGGATCGATGCGACCGTAAAAGAACTTGGCAAACTTTCTATAGAAAAAACAGCAGAACAGGCAACCTCAAAATGCATCTGTAATTGTGATTCCAGAAGTTAACTAGAGTATATTAACAAAAACGAACACCTTATAACTCTTTCCTCATGGAACACTTGTGGTCATCATCATTTAATTAACAATGAAAAAGTCACATTGAACAGCTATGACCTGATCCTATTGCATGAAACCTGGCTAACAGTAGAGCCTTTTTGGGACAATCATGTTCTTCATTTTACCTCTGCCCTTAAGGGAGACAA
The DNA here is from genome assembly GCF_040938575.1 of Ambystoma mexicanum. Classification (NCBI taxonomy): domain Eukaryota; kingdom Metazoa; phylum Chordata; class Amphibia; order Caudata; family Ambystomatidae; genus Ambystoma; species Ambystoma mexicanum. The sequence goes on from NC_090934.1 coordinate 1,366,073,166, forward strand.
AGGTCGTCCCATGTCAGGTCTCCTGACTGGATCTATATTGAGCTCCAAAATTAGCTTAATCTTTATCTATGCTCCTAATGCATATTCTCAACTTACTGTTGTCTCATTTGACACAATCTTATACGCACTAGTTAATTTGTACTGGAATCCCAAAAGCATCGACGATCGGAGGTTTTTATCCGATGTCTCAACTCTGCTGGATTATATTGCACTGGTACCTGAAATTGTCCACACGATTGTGGCTGGAGATTTAAATCTGCACTGCCTTTCACAAAAGAAGAGTCACGATCTTGCAAGACGTATACAATGGGAACAGCTTATGGCATGTAGAGGATTTTGTATGCTTAATGGGAGTAACCTTGATAATAGTGACTCAGCACACACTTGGTCTCAGGGATTGAACAAAGCTACCATCGATTATATTTATGTTGATGACAAACTATTTTTAAAATCCAAATCCTTCAACATAAAGTCCATGACGGGTAGTGATCACCGAATGCTTGTCTTCGAGTGGATGGTAACCTTGGCCTCTCCTGAGCCACTTACTTTGCCCACAAAGGGAACTATGTTTGTCAATCAACGCTTGAATCGTATAAATTGGACTGAAACCACACTGATCCAAATGTGACCAATCGTTACATTCTGCTTTCCTCCATTCAAGAGTAAATCAATCTTCTCGTGACATTCCCTATTATGACCTTATGCAATGTTTTGCTGCTAAAAGCACAAGCGCTCTATCTCATGGACGTCGTAACCACACTTTCGATGTCGAGGTAAAGAATAGGAAAACTGAATTTCGAGTACAAAAACGAGAAGCCATGAATCTAACCTTGATTCTTAGATCGAAAGCTCTAATTAAGGCCAAAACAACCTATAGAAATTGGCACCTTTGGAATCGTATTAAATTGTTACAACAAGATGGCGAGACAATGTTAACAGCCACTTGTGATAAGAACACTGCTCATATCTGGAAAGTGCTGAATAATGCTTTAGCCACCCCGCAGCTCATGTCCCAAGTAGACAGTGTCCCTGAGTTTGTGCGGATTAGCCATTTCTCCAAAATCTATGCGATCCCATTTAGCTCAGGTAAAGCTTCCAATTCCGTTCCTGTTAGTCCCTTTCATATCAACATCACAAAGTCACACATACTTTATTTCATTAACAAAATAAGTCAATCAAGAGCTCCTGGCCCTGATGGCCATTCCAACAAAACGTTAAAGCAACATCCTGAACTATGGATGTCAATTCTACAACAAATATTTGACCAAATTAACATAACTCTAAACATACCAGTCTCCTGGAAACATTCCATAATCGTCCCTGTCTACAAGAAAGGGGATTGTTGTTTGCCTGCAAGCTATAGACCCACTGCCTTATTGGATGCCCCCGGGAAAATCTATAGTCACATTACTTTGCAAGAACTCAATACGTGGACATTAAGAGAGTGCAAAAGAAACCCTTTTCAATTTGGTTTTGTCTCTGGGCTAGGGACCTCAATAAATGTAATCACTTTAAATATGCTAAAATCCAAATACTTTGAGTGTAACCAACCGATCTACTTGGCATTCGTGGATTTCTGTACAGCGTTTGATTTGGTTAATCAAGAACTTTTATTTGGTAAACTAAAGAAATACAGTTGCCCTTCGTCTCTTCTAACTGTTATCAAGAAACTCCACACAAATACTACCATTCAAGTTAGATTATCACTTGATGGTTCTTTATCAGTCTTTATCAGACTCAGAGGGGACTAAAGCAAGGGTGTATACTTGCATCAACATTATTCAATCTTTTTTTGTTGGACTTAGGAGTGTCCCTCGAAGATGTTCTGTCTGATTCACCAAAACTAGGCCCTCAAAAGGTCATCTGGCTATTATATGCTGATGATCTTGTATTACTTTCCCAAACACCAAAAGGCCTGCAAGAATTGTTAAACAAACTGGACAAATATGTCACTAATAACAATCTGACTATTAATGTTGATAAAACTCAAATATTGTGTGAAAAAAGAAAGAATCCTAAAATATAAAATTACCAATGGTGCAATCTGTACCATAAATGTTTATTGGGAACAAATGCAACAAACATCCTAGGCTCGGTTGCAGTGTACATCTAGACTTCGAAAGCAGAGTTTCCAAAAAAATGGGTTAATTGTATTTTGGATACCCTTGTTGAATGCTGGCATAACAATTGACCTATTATTAACTAACCCTGTAAAGGCAAACACTCAACTTTATCATTATGACTGGATTTTGACACAACAGTCCTGCACATGTTATGTGGATTTTAATTTGCAACTATTTCCTCATAAGAATTTCAGAACAGTGGAAAGCTATCTCAGCAAATGTCCTTCAGCTTCCATTCGTTCTGAAATGTTAAGGCTATGACTAAATTTATGCCCTACTAATCAAATTCTATCGAGAAGAGGTTTAATACACAAAAACCAAGCCTTCTGTCGAGTTTGGACCCAAAACAGCTGGAAACTTGGGGGTAATTCATAGAATTCAGCACACAAGTGGCGCAAATGGCTGGCGCACAGTGTGTGCGTGCGACAGTCTGCGCCAGCCGCATGCGCCAAAATCCATTTCCGCGCACAGCGTATTCATGGATTTTAACATCCATTACCAGCCGTGGCGCAGAGTGGTGCAGTGACCCTGCAGCAGCGCCAGTTACGCCCCGAACTCCTCCCCGTGCGCCATGCACAGTGCACACATCCCGTACTCGGCGCACAGGTCAGTGGACCAGCATACAGGCCCCCAACCACAAAAACGCCTGTAAAACTCCCCACGCACCCCTCCAAATACACGTACACCCCTGCGCGTGGAGTTTCACACGCGATTGGGCCTGTGCGAGCGGGGTACGTGGATTTCAGGGGTGCGCGGGAAGTTTCACACGCAATTGGCCCTGTGCGAGCGAGGTACGTGGATTTCGGGGGTGCGCGGGAAGATTCACACGCGATTGGCCCTGTGCGAGCGGGGTACATGTATTACTGGGGTGCGCGGGAAGTTTCACACACGATTGGCCCTGTGCGAGCGGGGTGCGTGTATTACTGGGGTGCGTGGGAAGTTTCACACGCGATTGTCCCTGTGCGAGTGGGGCACGTGTATTACTGGGGTGCGCGGGAAGTTTCACAAGCGATTGGCCCTGTGCGAGTGGGTTATGTGTATTTCGGGGGTGCGCGGGAAGTTTCACACGCGATTGTTCCTGTGCGAGCGGGGTACTGTATTACTGGGGTGCGCGGGAAGTTTCACACGCGATTGGCCCATTGCGAGCAGGGTACATGGATTTCGGGGGTACGCGGGAGGTTTCACACGCGATTGGCCCTATGCGAGCGGGCTAGGTGGATTTCGGGGGTGCACGGGAAGTTTCACACGCGATTGTCCCTGTGCGAGCGGGGTACTTGTATTACTGGGGTGCGCGGGAAGTTTCACACGCGATTGTCCCTGTGCGAGCGGGGTATGTGTATTACAGGGGTGCGCGGGAAGTTTCACATGCGATTGGCCCCGTGCGAGCGGGGTACGTGGATTTCGGGGGTACGCAGGAAGTTTCACACGCGATTGGCCCTGTGACAGGCACCTGCCAGCAGGCCCTGACTCATGTCCCCCAGCGCCCACACCCCCATCAGTGAGGGTCACCTGCCAGCAGGGCCCGACTCATGTCCCCCAGCACCCCCCCATCAGTGAGGGTCACCTGCCAGCAGGGCCCGACTCATGTCCCCCAGCACACCCACCCCCCATCAGTGAGGGTCACCTGCCAGCAGGGCCCGACTCATGTCCCCCAGCACCCCCACCCCCCATCAGTGAGGGTCACCTGCCAGCAGGGCCCGACTCCTGTCCCCCAGCACCCCCACCCCCCATCAGTGAGGATCACCTGCCAGCAGGGCCCGACTAATGTCCCCCAGCACCCCCACCCTCAATCAGTGAGGGTCAGGGCCCGACTCATGTCCCCCAGCACCCCCACCCCCCATCAGTGAGGGTCACCTGCCAGCAGGGCCCTACTCATGTCCCCCAGGACCCCCAACCCCCATCAGTGAGGGTCACCTGCCAGCAGGGCCTGACTCATGTCCCCCAGCACCCCCACCCCCCATCAGTGAGGGTCAGGGCCCAACTCATGTCCCCCAGCACCCTCACCCCCATCAGTAAGGGTCACCTGCCAGCAGGGCCCGACTCAAGTCCCCTTGCAACACGAAAGGAAGATGCACAATCATGGCCCTCATGTGCACCAAAATACCACTCCATGCCACCCCAGTCTTGACATGCAATGATTTCACCAATCCACCCCACACCGACATGCCTATGTCAGGACACAAATCAAAGGTCAACCATGTACATCAACACATGTCCGTCACACACACACACTGTTTGCCATAGATTGTGTAAAACCACAATTTCACATGCATGAACCCAATGAGCGAATCCCACACATGGAATTAAAATATCACAATGTATTATTAACAAAATCAATGTAATGAAATGAAAGGCCAAAAAATCAATCAAACATTAAATGAAATGCATGTCCAAAAATATGAAAAATGAAGTGTAGATGAAATAAAAAAAAACCTGAAGAAAAATGGTCCATAATCATTGTCCACAAAAAGAAATCCAAAGGAAACGTAAAATCAAAAATCCATTGGCCCATGGTGAAATCCAAATAAAATGTACACATAAATCCAAAGTCAAAGTATGTACAATCAATTTTGAAAGGGTCCATGAGCCCAACGAAAGAAATGTAACCTATCTAAAAAATGACCTAAGAAAAGAACTATATACAAAAGTGTGGGGCATAGTCCAATCACCCCAAAAGAAATGAAAATGAAAATAAAACCTAACACTAAAAACTATTTACAATGGCGGCAGGCTAGTCCCACGGCTCACTTTCCGATGTCCCGGGCCAGGGCATCATCGAACTCCTGCTCGATATCCTGGAGGCGGTCCTCTTCCATGGCCCCGAGGGTTCGCAGGGACGATGCCATGTTGGACTCCAACTCCCTGCGAATGGCCTCGAGGCACTCGGCCCGCCTCAGTGCCCTCCGCATGGAGTTCTCTGCCCTGACCATCGTGAGCCGTGCCTCTTCTGCCCGCTGCCGATCCGCATCTATATGCCGGCCCAACCACAGCCACACGGAAGACACACCCATTCCAGGGTTCTCCTGCCCTCTGGCCGATGCCTGCCCCTCTGATGTCGATGGCCCTGAGCCATCATTGCTCCCACCTAGAGCCTGCTGCTGCTGTCCATGTGCCCTGTCTGATGATGCCTGCACATCCTCCATCAGCTGGCCTCCAGTTGTTGTGGTGTCCACCCTGCTGGACCGCCGACTCCCGACTGTGGCAGGGATGGGATCTCCACCAAGCTGGCTGTGTTGGTCAGGCCAGGTCCACAGGGGGCCCTGGTGGAATCTGGGCCGGAAGACGGCAGGGAGAATGACTGGCACATAGTCTCCACAGAAGAGGAGAGGTCCGCCAGAGTGCGCGACACATGTAGGAACCCACCGACCAGGGCCCCCTCCCAACAGTTCCACGACGCGACGCTGCTGTTCGTGATGGCGTGTGTGCTCCGCCCAGGAAGCACGCACGTCATCACGAATGTCACACGAGCGCAACGCGACACCAACCAGGACGGAGCCCATACGGTCGTGGGAACCCTCGTCCGCAGATAGTGGAGAGGCAGATGACGTGGCACTCCCCCCTACCTGCGGACGGGCCTGGGACGGGGCATCCCTGCTGGTGCATGGTGGTGCAGTCACAGGGTCAAGGACAGCACCATGCACAGGTCCCTCCGCGGTGACCTGTGCTGCCTCCTGACCCTGGCCCTGGACTGCACCACTTGCACCAGTGGTACTACCCCCACCACGCCCCATGTTCGTCTCAGTAGCAAGCTCCTCCTCCTCTGTAGAGACCACCAAACTGGATGTCTCCCCGCCGTCTTCTGCCATTGCAAGCCCCTGTGGGGGCTCACCTGGCCCTTCCGCTACAGCCGTAGAGGCAGACACTGCACCAGGCCCCTCTCTCCCGGATGATGGCAATTCCTGGGAGGGTGGCTGGGCCTTGCGTCGCCACCCGGTGGAGGCATCCCCGCCGCTTGGCTCCACAGCGCCGTCTCCGCCCTCTTCTTCACTTGACGCTGTGCAGAGGGAGACATAGAACACAAGCATCAGGGTACAGTACAATATTCCCCTAGACAGGAAGCAATAATACATGAGTGGTTCTGTCAAATGTCACTTTCATCCTGTCCCTCCACAATACATGGGTGAATGCACGCAACACACATGCAGAAACAGGCAGGGCGCCTGCAATCAACATCAGCATCCATGTACAAGGGCCTCTTTTAACCAAAATGTTGCCTTCAAACTCACATGCATCATGGCTCACACTGATCCCATGCACACACATCACCGGAGGGTCATGCATCATGGCTTATACACCACAGACACAGTGGATAGACACAGTGGATACAACGGTGACCGCACTGCATGAGTGAATCTACACATCATCACGGACATGTGTCATGCATCCATGGCGTTTCAAAGTCACACACACACACTTCTCAGACACACACATGTGCACCATACATGTACATGAGAGGAGCACCCATCCCTCACCCCCCCTCCATGTCCAAGAACAGAGACTGGCATGCATTCATGTGTGCATTCCGCATACAGCTCCCCATGTTGCATTGGAACACATGCACCATCCATGTGGTTCACACATTACTGGTCTCACATGCATGACCATGATGTCGCTGCACACACACATCCATACATGGCCTAGGTCACAAATACAGGCAAGTATCTGACTACCAGCACACTGCAACATGCCCTGTCTCACACAGCAATGCTTGGCCACTTACCGCTCAACTCCAGATGGGTCTGCCTCCAAAGGATCTGGGCGTGGAGCGTTGGGCCTACGCGTTCCAGGACCCTCATCTGGATGTTGCTCATGCTGACCCGGCCCCCCTCCGCGAGGTGCCGGGCCTTGTAGAGGGACCTGGACCTGAAGTCCTCCCAGCGCTTCCGAACGTGCTTGATGTCGCGGGTTGCCACCCCCTCCGCATTGATGTCAACCACTGCGTCCTCCCAGATCCTCTCCCGTCCTTCCTTGTTGGCGTGTGATGTTCCGAAGAGGGCATCATAATGCCCCAGGACATGCTTCACCAGGACACCAACTTCCTTCTCACTGAAGCTGGTGGCCCTCTGCCTCTCTGGCTGGGGGTCGCCAGTGGTCTCAGATGGTGTTTGCCCCGACATGGCGACCCCCGAGGCAGGCGTGGGTGGGCAACTGGGTCCTGGGGCTGGACTGTGGAGCGATGGCATCCCAGTCGGGAGTCTTCTGTTCCAGCAGGGGTGGACACAGCAACTGGACCCCTGCAGATGGCTGACGTGCAAGCACCAAATAGCAGGGCACGTGGGCAGCAGGCAGGCATCAGCAGATGACTGGTGGGCGCGTGCTCGGGGCTCTTGGGGGCAGGAAAATGGCCTTTTGGGCAGGAGCGTGGTCTTCCGTGTGTTTTCGCGTGACCAGCTTGATACGGAGTGATTTGGCACGTGAAAAAAGTGCACTTCAGCGTGAAATCCGAGGAAAGGCCCTTAGCGCGTAAGCGCGTAAGTGACATTACGCACGCGGGTGTTCCCCACAACACGGGTGCATTGTGATTCAGCACGTGAGAAAACTGCACGTCACCCGTGCTATTGGAGGAAAGGGCCTTAGCGCGTAAGTGACGTTGCACGTGTGGGCTGGCTTAAAAGATACAAGTATCACGCTATTTTCTTGTACATGCTTTTTGTGGAGAGCGAGCGGGTGTTTCTTGTACTTCTTGTCAGTTCACAGGCGATTACTTCACAACGTCTCCAGTTCGTACTCCCTGTTTCCTCAGACTGCGTTCTTTTCTTCTTTTGGAAGGGGTGCTGCCAACGCGCACACGCGCCTCTTTTTCACGTTCTTTTTCAAGGCAGACAGTGAGTCACGCACGTATTTTCCAACTGTGGTTGCCCCCGTGTGTCGCGTACCCCAGGCTGCGTGTAACACGCGTACGCTTATTTTTGTGTTTCTGGGTGCCACAGCGTAGTGCGAGTTCATTTTTCCACGCACGTGGTCTACCAGGGGTTAGTGCATGTGTACTTTTGTTTTTGGGGTGCCTGTGCGTTGCGTGACCCGTCATCTTCCCCCAGGGGTCACATCCAGCCTGGCTAGAGCACTAGGGTATGAATTCCATCTAGTACCCTTCCCCTTTCACCCCAATTGCCCAGGACAATTGTTTACTGCAACTCCCATACGCACAACAACATCAGTGCCATGGTTGGGAGGCGACCAAGCAGTAAAGGAGGCAAAGGTGGCTGACCTCCAAAAGGTGGGCGTGGTAGGGGACGTGGTCAGGATTTGCAGGGTGCCCCTAGAGCCCCGTGTGTGGAGGACCAATCGGGACACCTATGTCCCCCCCCCCAATGGTTGTGGGAAACGTAGCTGACACCATCCCAGCTCAGCCCTCGTTGGACTGGCCCATTTTGTCACCTGAACCGGCACAGTGTGACTCCCAGGCTGACTTCCAGGTCAGCAAGTCTAATCCATGTGTGCCGGTGAAAGTTGCTGTCACAAGGCCACGTGGATCTGGGGCAGCAATGTCATCTGCTGCACCAAGTAGGCAGGGTGGGGAGGCTGCAGGGGCAGCTGCAGCTCAATCCACCCCAGCTCCGAGTCTCCCAGCCGGGACAGTGTCGGTCCAGGTCCATCACACCGACGTTGGCCCTGCTGACATCACCCTGCAGCCAATGCCTGCACCAAGACCTATGGTCATTGTGCCTTTACAGGCTTCTAGTACCCAGTCCACCTGCGCTTCTGCCCCTACTGACCAGAGCGGTGTAAGCCACTCAGGATCCGCACCACCTTACAAGAAGAAGAAGGGTGCTCTTGCACTACAGGCTGAGACCCCAGACACGGCTACACACTCCGGCACATCAAGGAAGCCTAGCTTCAATGACACTGAACTTGATGCACTCGTGGCCTATGTGTCGGCACATAGCTGCGAAATGTTGGTGACTGCAGGCTGTAAGACTACGTCCGCTCAACGTAGGGCCGACTGGCAGACCATCGCGGACCACATTAGTGCCCTTGGATTTGTGAGACGCACAGCTGATGATTGCTACAAGCGGTGGAATGACCTGAAACGAAACGCAGAGCAAAGAACAAGCTGGCTTCCAATCATGCCTCTACTCTTGTGACTGGCGGTGGGTCTTCACCAGAGGACGACCAACTCACTGAACATGAGTCTGTTGCTGGAACCTTCGTCACAGAGGAACAGATCCAAGGCGTGGGAGACCAACCAGATTATGAGGCATTGTCCGGTGAGTGCCCATGCAAGTGTGTGTAATCCATGTGTATGTTTCTTGGGTGATGTGTAATGATTGAGTGCCAGGTGAGGGTGTGGGGTATGGGTCACCCATGTGCTTCCTCCAAACCATTCACCAGCCTTGGGTTTGGATATGACAGTATCCTTTCTGACCACAGTAGACAATTAGCACCACATTACTGCAGTTGCCCTTGAACTGTCATCTTGCAACAGCATTGCAACAACAATCATCTTGCAACAGCATTGTTCTGATTTTTCAGTGTTCATTCAGCCTGATTGTTTCAATCCTCCCATTTTTGCAACGCATTTTTCTGCCCTAATGCCACATATGTGACATGCTTCTGTCATAGATTACAACCCACATTGGCCCACATTTATTACCTTGTTATGGGAATGATTTGACCATTCAGGCAGATTGAGTAAGGGCCTGCTCACATTAATTGTTGGGCCCTGTTTGAATGTTGAACATGACTGTTGTGTTCTGTCATGTTGAAGTGACCAACCATTGATGTATCCATCTTCCTGCCATCAATGTATTATTGCACACTGGATGTGTTGCAGTGTGTTGCACATGTATATTTTGTCACACTATTTTGCATTTTTCATCTCATCATGTCCATCTCACATGGATGGGTGACAGTACTCATTCACTGACATACGGCTGTACTTGTCAAATGTACCATGGCTATGCTACGTGCCATCTGTGTGCTGGCATGTGCCACGTATGTGGATTGACCATGCCACTCACAGGCTAATATGTGATGACAGTGCTATCCAGCATGCAGCACATGTGTTCATTTTCCATCTTGGAGTCCTCAGTGTATGCATTTTGCTTCCCCTTCCAAATCATTGACAGTGCATGCATGCCAAGGTTATGCTCATGTGGGACATTTGTTGTTCATGTACTGGATCTCTGGCTTGTCAGGCCTATGTGTGTGCTATGGTGCTCATGCCTGTTTCCATTTGTTGTCTTTCATGTTTTTGCAGGTGATGACATACTTGATGCTGTAGAGGTGGAGGAGATGGTGCAAACCCAGGAGGAATCTCAGGCACAACCGGGCACCAGTGGAGGACGTGGTGTGGTGGTGGGTGAAAACCCAATCCTCCTGCAGACCATACTGTCCAGGGGTGTCTCTGGGTGTACCTCCCCAGACCTCTATGATTCAGGTGCTGAATCGGATGATGAGACTTATGTGCTGTCGCAGGTGAGTGTTTCTGGCAGGGATGCTGTTCTGTCCAACCCACCTGCACCAGGGGTAGACCCCTCTATGGGGATGTCAGTGTTGGTAACTCCGCCTTTGGCGGTTATGGATGCAGGGTCACAGTCCACAACATCTGATCCTGTTCCTGGGCCAGCAGATCAGAGAGGGAATACAGTCCTGCAGCCTCAGGCAGAGCCAGCACAGCAAGGTGCAGATTGCCTTGCCCCAAACAGGTGTGGTGCCCGCCGACGCGGTGGCCGTGCGCCACCAGGCAATACTGTATGGGAAAACTCCATGTACGGTATAGCAGCACAACAGGGAGCATCGGTTGAAATGATGGCTCAGGCAATGGAGAGGGTGGCCACTTCCATTCTCCCCCCTGAAAGGCAGATGGAGCTCCAACAGCAGGCAACAGAGTCCATTTGCCAATCACACAGGGAGGACATGTTGGCGTCCAACAGGGACCGATGGGTGGCACTGGAGACTCTGCGCGAAGCCATATCTGTAGAGTCCCAGTGCCACAGGGAAGCCCTGAGGTTAGAACTCCATTTCCTCAGAGAGAATCTGGTAGAACTTGAGGCTTCCCGTTCGCTCTCAGCTGAGCTGAAGGCAACTCGTGAGGAGATCCGGGCATGCGAGGCCATGCGTGCAGAAATGCAGGCAACCCGTGAGGTGCTGCATGGGGATCTCCGTACCATCATCCTCCAGAACGAGACCTTCCACACCTGCATGCTTGCTGCCATGGAGGACCATACCAGGGTTTTGCGTGGGCTGCCTCCCATAGCACCGCCACCTCCTGATGTAGCAACAGAGGGTGAAGAGAGCGACAGCAGTTCTCCCACATTGGCGTAGCCGTGCAGGCCATGAGCCCATGGAGGTATTTATTTTTCCCCAACATCCACGCAGGTGGGTGTTGGTGTGCACCCTGTCCTCGAACCTCCTGGGTAGCCTCACCCCCCTGGCCCACACATGGCCATTTTTTTTTTTTTTTTTTTTTTTACAGTGTGTTGCCTTGTGTGGCTCCCGTGGGCATCCACTGTGTATTCCAGCTGGGCACATGCAGGCTTGTCCTGTGTTTGGGTTAGATGCTTGGGTTCCTGACACACACACCCCTCCTGCTTCCCCTTTCCATGGGCTTGGAAAGGGTGTGACCAAGTGACAGTGACTTACACAGTGACATTGGGCTCCCATGAGCTGTGTGGGCAGTCTGTGGTCAAAACTGTGTGGACATCCCTAGTGGGGATTGTTGTTGTATTGAACACTGCATGGTGTATTGATATGTGCTTGTGCATCCATGTCTTCCCCCTTATTCACAGGTACCTTCTTCATGTCTTCACAAGGCCGTCTCCTTTGCAGATGCAGTTCATGTTGTATGCAGTACGCTGACACATTTGCCTGACAGCAACCCTCTGCAGTTGGAAGGGGTCGATGTGCTGGCTTATTCAGGTTTTAAGACTTGCACTACTTTGATTTTGTACTGTCATATTTTGGCCCTGTTTCATCCTGTGTTGCTGTATTGTGTTGCTGGTAAGTATTTGTTCATGTGTGCTGTTTGTTATTGATTACTGGGAGCATATTGTCTGTGGCCTGTTTCCATTTGGGACAGTGCACTTTGTGACACTTGTGTCATGTGTTGTGCATTCATTTGTTTGGTTTCACATTGCATGAAATGCCATGGTGTGTTGGGTAGCTGAGATGGGGAGGGGTTGGGTGACATGGCACTATTTTCATGTTGTATTTTGCAAGGGGGTAGTCATTCATGCAGCAATAATGTGTGCCTTTTGTGACACAGCATTGGTTGTCTTTCAGTAGGTAGGGATGCACACAATGTAACACTTCCAGGTGACCAATCTGAGGCTGGTATGGTTGTGACAGTTGACTGTCCCTTATGTCACCATCATTGATTGTCAGCTGGTATGTGCCAGGGCTGTGTGCACTCCACAGTGGTGTGATTTTAGGTGAAGTAATTAGCCACCAGCTGCGTACGGGCTGCCTCACCACGTGCCCTTTCCCCTCCCATGCGCAGCGGCCGTGCATGTGGTTGGGGATGTGGGGGCACACCATATCCACCCACAAGCCCCAGCGTGTTGCAATGTTGTGAAGGACACATGCTGCCACTATGATCCTCCACACTACTGGGGGCGCATATAGCAGCTGCACACCAGAGCGGTCAAGGGAGCAAAAGCGTGACTTGAGCACTCCGAATGTGCGCTCCACTATCCCCGGGTTGCAATATGGGCTGTGTTGTATCTTACCTCGGGTGGTGTGGTGGGGTTCCGAATTGGCGTCATCATGTGGGTGCTCAGAGGGTAGGCACTGTCCCCTGGGAGGTGATGATGGGTATCATTAGTGGGGTTGTGACATTACTCAGTATCTGACAAGCATGCATGTGCAGAGGCATTTATACTCACCAAGCAGCCATGTATCGCCATGCCGCCCAGATTCTAGGCCCCGGTTTAGGGGTGACATTCTGAAAATGAAACTGTCATGGGTGGACCCTGGATAGTTGGTATATACTGAGGTGATGATTCCCTTGGCATCACATACATCCTGCACGTTGATGGAATGCCAGTGCTTGCGGTTTCTATAGATGTGCTCAGTTGCCCTGGGAGGACGTAGAGCCACATGGGTGCAATCAAAGGCACCTAGCACTTTGGGGAAGTGTGCCACCCCGTAAAAGTCCTGGACGGCAGCCTGCCTTTCTGCAGGTGTTCTGGGCATGTATATGTGCCTGCGGACTGAAGAGCATGCAGTCATGATGGCCAACACCTGCTGTAGGCAGCGTGACTGCGTGGCCTGTGACACCCCGCCACTATGTCACTTGTCCGCTGAAATGAACCAGTGGCCAAGAAGTGCAGTACATTGAGCACCTTTTCCAAGGGGCTCAGTGCTTGGGAGCACAGGGTGGGTGATGTGAGGTCATCCTCCCACTCACTCAACAGGTTGAGTATTATGTGTGGTGGGAACCTGTACCTCCCATACACCTGGTCATCAGGCATCGCAAAAAGACTGGTCCTGGGTGTAAAAATTCTGGGCCTGGCTATCCTCCTCCTCCTCCTGCGGTGTCCCACGACCACTGCTGCGAGGAATGGTATATTCATCGTAGCGTCTGAGCTTGTTTGTTGTTTGTGCGCACTTTTATACTGCGCAGGGCAGCGTACACCTGCTTCCTGCTGGCGTACGCGTTTCCGGATTAGCACGTCTTTGTTGGCACACGCGTTTCCCCTGTTCGATTCCATGAATACGTGTTGTAGGCGTGCGTGTGGGCGCTCCGCGCATTTGCCTCCTGTACTTCCCCCGTAATGCCCACATTTTCACGTGTTGTTCCCCATTCCGCATGTTACGCCCTGTGTTACGCCTACTTTTGTTGTGTGTGCCGCGCTATGTGTGCTTTCGCTGTGCGCGTAGCGCACGCCGTTTGATGACGTGTGCACCCGCGTGCGCCACCCAGGATTTTAGCGCACATCCCAGGATTTACACGCGCACTGACTTCCATGAATTGATGTGCGCGGCTTTCGCACGCTTGCGCTGCGATTTTTGCACTGGCGCTGCGATTCGCACACTTTCGCACAATTGCGCAGCGCACAATAATTCCATGATTCGGCCTCTTTATCACACTTAATAATCGAATGTCCTGCCCTCCTCACACTACGAGTACAGTACTTTTGTAATTTACTGCAATTCACGTATGCTCGCTCGACAAACAAAATATGGAGTATTTTGATTACTGGTACTAGAACAGTCATACATACCGCGTTAACTCAATTCGTAAAAAACATTTTGCCTCGCGACTTGTCTCCAAAGGGAAAGTGAGTGACAGTTCTTACGTACCAGTTCTGAAATGTGTATTGACCAGTTTTAATATCAATTTTTAACACTTGATGAACAAAATTTCCTTTTATAATTTGTAATTGTCCTCACTTTTATTCATGTGTTTGATCTTGTTTTGTTAGAAATAAGGAATTTTGTCTGCTAATTCATATCTTAATTTCGATTTTGTGAAACATGTTATGATCATCATTGCCTTTAAATATTTGTATTCTGCTAATGTTGATTATTATTAATATTTGATGTAAATATCTATTTTTACTTTGCTGAAAGTAAAAATTTGAAAGGTTGAATGTTTCAGCTAAACAAATAAAAAATAAAAAAAATAATAACTTCTAGGATCTTTTCTGTCACCTTTCTTGAACACTGGTATGATCAATGTGGCTTCCAAGAAATGGGAACCTCTCTTGCCCTTAACAAGAGCAAGAGACACAAGTCGGCCCATGCTTCAGCATTTTGTTTTAGCATGTCGTTTGTAAGATCTTCCGGGCCAGAGGCTCGGGAAGAGTTCAGCTTAGCTTAGATTAGAAACAGAATATCTTCCTTGTGAAAATCAATTAACCACTACCAACTCAGTTTGCCCTCCTTTAAATTGTCTAAAGGCACTGGACAGGCAAAGAATGTACTGAAGTGTAAAATCAATTTTTCATCTGTAACCGCGGAAACCAGACTCGCAGGTTGGAATAGTGTGTTATTGTTAAGCAAAGCCCAGTGATCTTGTGTATTTTTTGGGGAGATTAGTTCCATCATTTCCTCCGCATCAACTTGTAATCGCTGGGCTTTCGTAGACAATAACCAATTCATATACTGTTTCTTTTTTTTCTTTATGGTAGCTCTTCCCCTACCTCTAAACGCTTTATTCTTCTCAAGTATGCTCAGTAGATTTTTCTGCCCTCTACATTGCTCTAGTAAGGACTTGAGAGTCTTTTAAAGCCTTGTTCAGGTCCCTCCCGGGGCTTCATCTGACACTCCAACAGTGTCCATGAATAATCAAGGCCTTTCGCTTCTGTGGTCAGGGAATTCCTATATTTGGCAGTGATGAAAGGGACCTTGTTCGGTAGTATTCTCAGTCTATTCCCTCCTTTATTTACCAGTACCTTCTCCACCCTTTCCAATTGTTGGTAAAAGAAAACTATTTTCCATATTAGAGTTAAAAGATGTTGATCACTGTTTTTCATAGCTTTTACAACCAAGACACTAATCCATTTCATCATACTCCCTGAGACAAAATAATAATCCAGATGGGATACTTGGTCGCCTTGGGCCCACATCACCCTACCCAGAATATTACCCTTCATCTGACCATTCAACATAAATATGTCCCATTCCTTCAATTCAGTCACCCACAAACGGCTTTCTTACTCAGAGGTCATGAGAATAATCTATACATCTTATGTTAAGGTCTCCAAGACCACTATTTGTAGGTCATTTAGCTTCATATATACCTCATCAATTATGGATGTTACAATGTTAACAAACTCTTCACCCCCGATCCCTACACAGTTCCAATATAAATGGAATAATACAATTAGTATACCAGTATTATCAGAGTGCCTTTTCCAGCTCAAAGTAAGTCTCTGTACATATGGATTAGGATTTTTAATTTCAGTCACCTTTAGCCCCTGGCCCAATTTTACCAGTCATAAGACCTGCAGATAATCTACCGGCAAATCCTTTTTTGGGCCGTGTTCAAACAAACCATAAAACCATCACAAATAGGTTTAGAGCATAACCGGTTTCTTGCATACAGAGGATATGATACTTTTTTAAGATCTAAGGTTTCCTCATTAAAAAAGATGTATGAATCCTCTGGTATTCCAGTAGCCGAAGCGTATTGGAGAGATATCCTGATTCTTTAAATGTTACTTTCCTAATACTTGAGCCAGGGACCTAGCCAGCCACGACCAATCCTGGTTTATGTTTTGTGGCTGGACTCTACTACCTTCTTCCACCACTTTCCTGTCCTGACCTTTTAAACAATTGAATGTTAGTTTTACCGACCTCAGGGACCTTTCTGAGGAAGTCGTGCAGGGAGGAGCCCTAGTTGACAATGTTTAAACCATTATATGACTACAAATGTTGCTGTTTCATGTTTTCCCGGGACACTAGTTTTTCCTGCTGTTGTCTTTGATCGCCAATATGCTATATTGGCTTCATGTAAGGCTCTTCAGTTATTTCGAACTTGAGAGGTCTTAAATCGGCCATTGCTTCCAGCAATGCATGTCGCTCCAACATCGAATACAAATGAATAATGGCCCAGTCCAGATGAATTTCATTCACAAACTGGACTATTTTTTGGTCATCCGATTCAATATTTTGTAATTTGAGGGCACTGTGCAAAAGTTTTAAAACATTTTCTCGATTCAATATTAAGCCGTCTCCAGATGGAGTTAGACTCTATGGCTACTGAGATTCTGGAGATCTTTATGGGTTGGGTGGTTCCTGACAAATTCTTTTTAGTCACCTCGTCTCTGAGAATGGAATTCTTTCGTCAAGGCTCTTCTCTTTTCTTCTAAGGTTTGGAAGCAGGCCCTTGTTGAATCCCTGATTTTATTATCCTTAGCACAATTATGAAGACCAAGAGAGTATTTCAACATGTTATCTGTACAAGGATGATCATCTGTCTTTCCGTCTTCCAAGTTATATGTTACATCCATTAGGTCCTCCAGGCCACGGATTGTTTCATCCGGGTGGGTCGTCAGGTCTAGTAAAATATGTGCATCTGTATCTTCCAATTTATTAAGGTCACTAACCTCAGGCTCTCCATTAGAGAGTTCTCATTTCCCTGTATTGCAGTAAGGATACTCTCTCTGACTTCTGGTGAACCGGCTGAAAATTTTTTCTAGATCGGGGGATCGTCAAGTTCCGAAAAAATGCCCTGGATCTATTAGACTAGGTTATTTGGCTAGTTGAAGATTTTTGGGGGGTTTGCTTCCTTTCCTTTTGTCCATCACCTTTTTTGCTTGGTTCTGCTTGTTAGTTTTATCAAATATAGAGAATGTCTTCAAGCTTGGTTTATTGGAACTAGGAGTTGGATGTACTAATGGAAGGGAAACCCCTCCCTCAATTTCTTTGTCGCCACATAGTTGAAAATTAGAGCCTTCTGTGATGTAATCGTATATCTCATGTTGGTTAAGCACAAGATCCAACCTTTCGGTCGTTGACTCACTCGAGCTCACCGACAGAAACTCTGCATCTAGGCACTCCACCTGATCAAGAATTAAGGTACCATTAGGCAGACTGGCCTCAGTGGATAGTCCAGACCGCGTAGTTTCGAAATGTGTGGGTACTTTCTGGGGAACCTGTGGTATAAAAGTAGAACCCCTTAGTTTCTTTAGGCGAACTTGGGTGTGTTCACCTTTTTCTTGGAAAGACCTAGACCAATTCATTGCTTCTAGTATGTAAGTCATCATCATAGTTTTGTCCGCCTCCTCTCCTCTTGCTAAGTCACACAGCCTTTCCTGCCATTGAGCAGTTAGGTCAGCTTCTTTATCCAAGCTAGACTGGATTGCCCCCGAGAAGGATTCCAGAAATATTAATTTCATATTGGATCATCACCAAGAGGGTTGCTTGGTCCTTTGTCTCATTCATTGTTACATATATTTAGAAAAAAGAATTATATTATTTTGGATCTGGACTAGTAATGCTGGTGAGTGCTGATGATCATTAGGAATTCTATTGATGGAAAAAGGTGATCCCAGTCGGGAGTGAATGGATGATGAGGCGGAGGAAGATGTTTGCAAGTCGTGGATCTGCCCCATTTCCTGATGGGACGGTTCCATTTCAGATTCATGGGCAAGAAGGCTTTTCTGGACATTAGATTTAGACGCTGTCGAAGGAGCCCGTCCGCCCTCCTTCAGCGAGGGATTAGGTGTCTTCATGTAGGTAACATTTTAATCCAAGTGAATTTTGGTTGCCAGTGTTGGCGTTGAGCAATTGCTACTTATGGAGTCACTCAATCTTTTTTACAGGCAATGGTGGTTTAATTTCGACTATATCTCGAGTAAGCCGTGCTGCTAGAATAGTGTTGACCCTCTAAGCTATTTGACTGCAAGCTTGGAGAAGGGGAGGACACTTGCCTTGCAGGGTGTTCAAGTTGCTTTATTCGCACATATTCAGGTGAATCTGGACAAGTAAACACACCCTCCAAAAAAGCATAGTCCTCTTCAAAATTCAACGTTTCGCTCAGGGACATGTCAATTCTCTCCCTTTTTATCTTTGCATTCTTCAGCAGCCTGCGCAGATTGCCATGGTAATTCAGTTATTACAGGAATTGGTGTCATTTCATTATCACTCTTATCTACGGTATTCACTTCTATGTCTGTCGCATTTGTCCTTTTAATACTGTTGAGCTCCTTCTCCATGGTGGCCCCAAAAATCGTTGTAGGCTCGATCATTTCATTTAGCTCTTTTTCCAAGGTGACACCAAGATTCACTGGAGACTCAATCATTCCAGCAAACTCGCTCGTCTCCTCTATCGCCGTAAGACTGGTGGTTCCCCCTCAAAATTATGTTTAGTTAGCAACTCGCCCGTAACACGACAAGAAGATTCAGTGGGTAGAGCATCCTGCTTAAATTCCATAGGGTGGGTGCTAGCCGCATATTTGCATTCCTGAATGCTGAAGGGGTTGTCGCCTCGTCACGCCTTGTCAGCGAATACAAGGACCAACAGAAGCCATTTAGTCACAGACAGAAGTACGTGCAATCGGAAGTGGGATCTTTCCAAACACACTACTTGGATTTCTAACACAACACTCCTCAACCACTCAGCGACACGCTCCTAAAAGGAGCCTTACCTTGGTGTACTTCGTGCTTTTGTTTGCAGAGCTATAGCATCTTAGACCCTTTAATCCTGCATAGACTGCGACTGCAAAACTGCTGCACAACTCTGCGGCGCACTCCGTGCTGAAGCAGGGGTTGTAAAGAGCCACTCCCCCTTTCCAAAGACAGTGTAGACAGACTCTTCCAGCTCACCAGGACTGCCGCAACTGCAAAACTCTGCTGCACAACAGGCCGCCTTTCCCCAACTATAGCTCATTGGGTAATACCACTGAGTTTTTCACTAATGTGGGCTTAGAAGTGGCAGCAGCGCAGCAGAAAAGGTAAGGAGGGTGGACGGGAGAGGTGAGGGATAGTGTGTGAACTTTGAATGGGATCAGGGGGCGTGGCTTGGAGCGCCATCGATGTGGCTGCTCCCTTGAGGCCAGCCGTGTGAAGCCCGCTGCAATATTGAAATAAATGCAGTTCCACATAGCCCCGCAGGAGCCAAAATTAACCCCCAGGGCGTCGGAATGCCTAAGGCATCTATGGGCTGAGGAAGGGAGCGTAGCGCTCTTCTGGAACAAAGTTATCCACCCTGAACCACCGGGCTTGTACCAGCGTCGGAAGACCCAAGATGGCGACCGCACCTATCCTTCAGCCCGGAGATGTGGGTGACGGCACCAGAGACCGCCCTCGGTATCAGCACGGCTCGCCCTGGTTCCCGGATCCAATGTGAGGTGCCGATCAGGTAGTCCCCTGGATCCCCCTCCCACAACCACCCCAAAGCAAGCGGCACGCAGCGGGCCGCACAGCGAGGTCCCCGTCACCCCCGCAGCCCACCCCGGGTCGATCCGTGGCCCTGCGGGGCACAGCACCTCGGCTCCGGCACCGGAGGGAACAACGGCACAGGCGGTGCCCCATCAGGTAGGGGCTGCTGGGGGATGAGGGTCAGGTTGAGGGCCCTCCTCACGTCCTTCCTGGGCTTCCGCCAGAGGAGCTGGCAGTGCACGCTCCACTTCATCACGGAGAGGCTGCTCCCTCCCCCCGGCGGCCCCTGGAACCTACTCCAGCCTCCTCTCCTCGGCGTCTCAATGCCTGAGGGAGACTCCACAGCCCATGCCTTCACTCTGTGCCTCTTCCCTGGCCTGGGAATCGGAGGCTCCTCTTCTCCCTCTCCTCCAGCTGTTGGAGCAATGCTGGGATCTTGTGCGCACAACGGATCCCACTTGGCCAACGTGGGGGGTCCACAAACCTCTGTCTCCAGCTCCACTGTACATCCAACCTGCTGCCCCGAGCCCTGGACCTCTATTACCACTCACTGGGGGTAAGTGGACCCCCAAGGAAACGACGCCACCCACCTGGTGCCCCGACCCGGTGTTACTGCTTTTGGTTCCGGGTACAGATGGACTGTTCCCCATAATGGGTCTCCCTGCTTCGGCCTCCCCCATCCCCTGCTAGGGAGTGAGTCTAACCCCACAGCATCCTCAGAGGCGGCACACTCCAGCTACCCACTTCCTGGGGCACCCCGGCCCATTGCTACGCTCACGCTCCTTCACCCACCCAGATTCCAGTGGGGACCTAGTAGTCTTCTCGCCTCTCTAGAGCGGAGTGTCTTACCTCCTCCCCCCACCGGACAGAGGGGACTTCTCCTTCACCCAAATCCCTCAGATCTGCTGAACTTGATCCTCCACACTGGGGTGCCTCAGATCGGCTGACCTCGGAACTAGCACCCCCAACCCATAACCTGCGCCTTGGTGGCTGGACGCGAAGTCAGCCTCTCCAACACCTCCTCCACCCCACGAGCCGCCACCATGTCTAAGCAAACGAAAACAACCAAAAACGCAGACATTGCCACCATGCTTACCGCTCCAGACAAGGGGAAAAAAACAGAGCTTGCCAAGCCCACCTCACAGACTTCCCAAGAGGGGGGTGATACCCCGACCACCAGGGGCGACCTACTGGCTTTTATGGCAGACATTAAAGCCGAATTTTGGTCCTGCATGTCGGAACTTACCACCAAACTGGAGCAAACTGACCACAGGGTAACCGAGGTGGAGCAAAGGCTAGGTGAAGTCGAGGACCACTCCCAAGACCAGGCAACCATGTTGGGAGACATCCAACAGGCAGTAACAGCTCTCCAAGACAAATGTGAAATCCTCGAATTCAAGCAGGAGGACTTGGAAAACAGAGCCCGCCGCAACAATCTTCGGATCCGGGGAGTCCCATCCCCAGTCCCAGACAAAAATTTGCCAGAATATATAGGATACCTCTTCCAGGCCCTCCTCCCGCAACTAGACAAATCCCAACTACTGCTGGATCAGACCCACAGACTGCACTCGCGCCGGGGAGTGGACTCAGTCCTTCCTCCAGATGTCATCACTAGAGTCCACTACTTCTCCACGAAAGAAGCCATCTCTGTCATCAGCCGCTCTCGCGATGAGCTCTCCTTCCAGGGCTTGCCTATTCAGATCTATCAGGATCTTTCACTTCTAACTCTGCAAAGAAGAAGGGCGCTCGGACCCCTGGCCCTTTTCCTTCAGGAACAACAAGTCCGGTACAGATGGCTTTTCCCTACGGCACTGCAATTCTCATTCAATGGCTCTCTCCGGAGAGTCAGTCACCTGGAAGATGCCGCCAAGATCATGCATCCGGCCTCCCCCAGGGGGTCGCTTCGCAGAGCCCGGAGACAACAGGGAGCTCTGAGTCGGCCCCTCCCCAGCAACCTAGGCGGTCCTCATGGTCGAGGGCATCCCGAAACAACAGGAGGAGGTAATCAGACCCTAAGATATGCTAAAAGACCCGTTACTGTACTACCTGCCTAGGCGCCCAACCCCCCCCCCCTCTGCTAACCTAAAGCATCAGTTCCGGCCCTGCACAAACTTACGATCACCCATTGAGGCGGGCTTCGCCCAAGGATCATGCCCATTCCAAGGTTCGTCCCACCTTAAAGTCCTTGGAAACACATGTTATTCCTAATGTCTCAATTGGCCCCGTTGGCCAGGGGTTGGGCTACACTCACAAAGTTGCCCAACCCTCCAATTAAAAAGTTGGCCTCCCATTGGGGGCCGGTGTTAAAACCCCAAGAGCAGGACAGTACGCTTCCAAATCACCCTTATGATGGCAACTAATGGGTAATCTGTCAACTCCCCCCCCAGGAGCAGGGAGTAACTGAGGCTCTGACTCAGAAGCATCAGACGCTGAGATGCCTCTCATTGAACGTTAACGGGCTTAACGCCCCCTCCCAAGCGCAAGTAAATCTTACAGAAACTACAGAACGAGGAGGCCAGAGTGGCGTTACTCCAAGAAACTCACCTCCTTCCAGCTGACTTTGGTCGCCTTCAATCCCGCACCTACCCACGCCAGTTTTTTGCCTCAGGAGACTCTAAGAAGGGGGGCACGGCGATCCTGTTTCGGAAAGACCTAAATCCCCAGATACTGGACTCTATAACCTGCCCAGAGGGCCGCTTCGTGGCCGTCAAATGCCTTCTGCTGGGGGACCTTTATACCTTTATATCAGTATACTCCCCCAACTCGGAGCAGGCAACCTTTTATGACTCGCTGGGTTCCTCCCTCTCGGGCTTTGTAGAAGGCCAAACAATAATAGGAAGAGACTTCAATGGAGTACCAGATTCCACCAGAGACAAATCCCACCCCCCCACCCCTAGTGATTTCACGCAGGCCCTCAGCCTCCTGCGCCTTTTCAGAACCCTGGAGGTGGTGGACTTGTGGCGGGTGCTCCACCCCACCGAGAAAGACTATTCCTTCTTCTCCCATGTTCATCGAACGTTCTCTAGAATTGACCTCCTCCTATCTTCGCCCCAAACCCTCGCTTTCACCAATAAGGTATCCATCGGCCCAAGGATCCTATCGGATCATGCTCTGATAATAATGGAACTTCGCATCCAGGACCCCAAAGCTAATACTCCACGTAGATGGGCGCTCTATGACCCAATCCTCAATGACATGCTAATCAGGGACAAAATTGCTACCACCATTAGGAACTTCTTTGAGGAGAACCCGGTCTCAGACACCTCCCCCGCTAACAACTGGGATGCGATGAAAGCAGTGGTTAGGGGAGCCCTGATAGCCCAAGGACCGGAGACAAATCCGGCAAGCCCTGGAAGAAGAACTGCAGTCAGCAGAAGAAGCCCAAAAGAAAAACGGATGGTCCCCCAGATCTCAACGAGCCCTCCGCTCAGCCAGAAAGAAACTGGAGGCCCACTACGCGGAGCATACTGCGCAATTATTTGCCAAGACCAGACAATTTTATTATGCTAAAAACAACAAGGCTAACAAGCTACTAGTAGCCAAACTGGCCAAAACGAGACGCACCAATACCATTGCAGGGCTCTGAGACCCACAAGGGGTGATTCACTATTCTGAGACAATGAAACAACTAGCAGTGGACCACCTAACCCATGTCATGACGGCACCCCCACGAGATCGATCCAAACAAAAAGAATACCTGCAGAAGGCCACCCTGCCACGCCTCCCCGATTCCACGAGAGAGCAACTGGAGGCTCCAATAACAGATGAAGAGGTCAACGAGGCTATCAAGGCCCTCAAATCGTGGGCTCCGGGCCCGGGTGGGTTCTCCTCGAGAGTCTATAAAATATTCAAACCCCAACTGATCCCCCACATGGTGACACCATTTAACTCATTCAAGGGGTCAGGCTCAGTTTATTTATTTATTTATTCGGATTTATTTAAAGCGCACATCAGCCCGGGGGCATCATGGCGCTGTTACATGAGTACATACATAGTCTGGTTACAATGGAAGGAAGATGGTTACAAAGCAATTTTCATTACAGGAAGCATTTCGTGTCGAACACTTTTCGTATCAGATGTGTGCGAGCTGAAGTGGGTGAAGGGAAGGTGGAGTTAGCTGAATAGCGTGGTTTTGAGGGATTTGCGAAAGAGATACAGAGATGGTTCTGCTCTGAGCGAGTTGGGGAGGGCATTCCAGAGCTTAGGTGCTATGTGAGGGAAGCCAATGCCGCCGGCTTTGGCTCTTTTTACAGTGGGTACTTGGAGTTGGTTGGCGTGATGACTTCTTCTGGGGCGGACGGAGGAGTTCTTGGTTATAGTTTCAGATAGGTAGGGGGGTGCTGTGTGGTTGATGCGTTTGTGTGTGAGGGTGAGGATTTTAAAGTTGATCCTTTCCTTGACTGGGAGCCAGTGGACGCGTCTTCTGGCCTGTGAGATATGGTCAGTTTTGGGAATGTGTAGTGCAGCACGGAGGGCATTGTTTTGCACTATTTGGAGCCTGTTTAGGTTTTTTGATGAGGTGCCTGCCAGGAGGGCGTTACAGTAGTCCAATCTGGCTCCTATAGTAGCTCTGGCTATGGAGAGGCAGTTGGGCGTGGTGAGGTAGGGTTTTATGGCATAGATGAGTTTGGTAGTCAGAGCAGAGGCTGAGGCAATGGCGCTGGTTTGTCTTGTCATAGAGAGTGTCGCGTCAATGTAGACTCCTAAGGTCTTGACGGCAGAGGAGACAGGAATGCTAATACTGTCGATGATCATGTGCGAATAATCGGGGCTGAGTTTGTTTAGAGTTTCGTTAGGGGCTAGGATGATGATTTCGGTTTTGTCTCCGTTTAGGCAGAGACCATTGATAGCCATCCATGTTTGGATAGTCGAATAGATTTTGCGGAGGGCTTCTGAGTCAAGGTCGTAGTCTCCAGAGAGGGGGAGGAGGACCTGCGTGTCATCAGCGTAGTTTGTGTACGCTATGTTGAGGGAGTCCAGTAAGTCAAAGAGGGGTTTGGTGAATAGGTTGTAGAGGGTCGGTGCGGTGCAGGACCCTTCTGGGACTCCACAATTGATAGTGGTGGGGGGGGCGCTATCCTGGTCAGAGTATACTTTCATGGCCCTGCCTTCAAGGAAGGATGTGATCCACGTGGTAGCCTTGTGAGAGAAGTGTGCAGCATTGGAGAGGTGCGATGTGAGAATGCTGTGGTCGACCAGATCGAATGCTGCAGAAAGGTCGAGTAGGAGGAGGAGGGCAGGTTTGCCTGTGTCCATTATTTTAGTAATTTGATTTTTGAAATCTAGAAGAGCAGATTCAGTTCCATGGCCTTTGCGGAAACCTGACTGTCTTTTGCCTAGGATGGTGTTGGTTTCCAGGTAGTGTTGGATTTGATTGTGTGCGGCTTTGTCTAGGATTTTAAGGAGAAAGGGGACGGTGGTGATGGGGCGATAGTTGTTAGGGGAGGAAGGATCGAGAGAGGGTTTTTTTAGGAGCGGGCGGACCCAGGCTTCTTTTAGGCATTGTGGTACACTTCCAGATGCGAAAGAGGCATTGATAAAAGCCGTGATGATGGGGGTGAGGTATTCTGCGCATTATTTGATTACGGAGGGTGGGCAGATATCCCCTTTGCATGTGGAGGGTTTGATTTTTTTAAGGAGGTCCTTGACTTCCGTCTCAGAGACTTCTCTGAAGGCAAAAAGGGGTGTTTGTGAAGGAGAGATGTAGGTGAGAGGTATGGGCGGGCAGGTGGGGGTGTTGAGAGCTTTGCGTTGGGAGGCTATTTTGTCTTGGAGTAATTTAACTTTGTTGAGGAGAGCAGCCTGGATGCCTGTACACCATGCTTCATCCTTGATGATTTCGTCTGGGCTGGAGGCTGGTGTGGTGAGTTCTTTGAATATGGAGAAAATTTCTCTTGATTTGGAACTGGCAGTAGTGATTCTCTGGTTGTAGGATTCGGATTTAGCAAGGAATATGGCTTTTTTGTAGGTCAGAGAGATCTCTTTAAAGTCATTAAGCGAGGATTGGTTAGGCGCTGCTTGCCACCTGGATAGGGCTTTGCGTTTCTTAGTGCGTAGGACGGATAGTTCTTCAGTGAACCAGGAATTGCAGTGTATTGATTTTTTCCCTTTTTTTTCTTCTAGCGGGGCAATGAAATCGATGGCTTGAGTGAGTGTGCTGGAGTAGATGTTGGCTAGAGATGTAGGGTCAAGGGGGAATGGATGCTTGAGTTGCGGGGTATCAAGGAGAGGGGCGAGGTTGGCAGCAGTGAGTTTTTTGGAGCTTCTTACTTTAGCGGGTGGGGCATGAGTTAAGGTTTTATGAGTGGGCGTGGTAGGAATGGTGAATTGGATGAGGTGATGGTCCGTCCATGGAAGGGCTGAGATGGAGGTAATTGCAGATGAGCAGTTGTGATCAGCTAGCCAGTCAATGGATCTGCCTTTGCTGTGAGTGGGTGCAGTCATTTTGTGTTCGAACCCCATGTTAGATAATTCTTTGGCTAAATTTGCGGCTGCTTTGTCCTTCGGGTCAGCTAAGCCAAGATTAATGTCCCCTAGAAGGATGCTTTTGGTGGTGCTTTTGAGGTTGTTGCCTATGTTTTGGAGGAGTTGCTTTTGGTAGTCAAGGGGAGATCCTGGTGGTCTGTAGGTGATAAAGAAGTTTATGGTGCAATTAGGTGAAAGGGCTAGTTTGGCAGTGAGGAGATCGGCGTTATTGTCCCATTGTTGATTACACATTCTTATGGAGAGGGTGTCCTTAAAGATGAGGGCGACGCCGCCACCAATTTGTAAGTTTTTACGGTCCTGTCTAAGGATGGTATAGTTTTCAGGGAGAGCGAGGTGAATGGAGGGACTGGAGGCTTCATGGAGCCAGGTTTCGGAAATGGCAAGTATGTCGAGATTGTGGGTGGTGATAAGGTCATTGATTTCAATGGCATGGGCATGGACAGAGCGCGCGTTGATGAGAGCGCATCTTTTTTTTTTTTTTTTATTTTTTTTTTTTTATTTGCATTTAGTTCAATTACAAGAATAAATTCGAGTAGAACCTTTGCAAAACGAACATATTAAATCCATATAAAAAGGGTTTTGAAACATGTTGAATTACATCAATACACAATACTCTCAATACAATTTAAAATACAGATACGAAAAAGGATAGACTAAACAATTTACCGTCTAAGCATTTCATACTCCGCTCAAAATAAGTTCCTTTTCTATGTGCTTACAGAGGCTTACTAGTTCAAAGATTAAGCGATTGTGAGCTCCTTGCATCAAACGGGACCATAAAAACTCAAGGCAATCTTCAAACTCTATATCAACAAATTTCATGAGTCTTGCTGTGCGCATTTTTTTAAAATGCGGACAATAGAGTACAAGATGCTTCAATGTTTCATATGGTTCGCTGCATTCATTAAATCTACATCCCGCAGCAAATGTGATGGCATTTTTTTTTGCCAATTCTTAGTTCTATCTCTCGTGTGATAGAGATTAAATCTAAATCGAATATACGCCTTCCTAGTAATTTCACAAGGAAATAAAGTGATATGTGCATAGCGGGGGATGCGCTGCTTAACATAGGCACCATATTCTTCATAAGAATTATATGTCCTAATCCGAGCGCATCTTAAGTTTGGATGTAGAGTGTGTGTGTTGGTGGTGCTGGGGGTGGGCGGTGTGAATATGGGTGTGTGAGGCTTGGGCGTGGCACATGCAGTGTGATGCGAGCTAAGGTAGTGAGCGTGGTCAGGGAAGGAGGTCTGGGCGGCTGGAGTATGGGTGCCAGAGCTGAGTCTGTGGTTCCTAAGGAGTGTGGAGTGTGGAGTACTGCGGAGAGTAAGGAGGTGTTTGGTGCGAGTTCTTAGTCTACAGAGCCTGAGGTGGAGTGGGTGGTGTCCGACCGGATCGGTAAGGAGGTTGAAAGTGGGATGGAGTGCATATGACGGTGTGTTGTGTATGAGATCAGATGGTGGGGTAGGGCAAAGGTGGGCATGTTGGTCTGGGTGCGCATGCAGCATGTTGCAGGTGGCCAGAAAGGAGAGGGATGTGAGAAAGATGCAAAAAGTGGAAGGGAGGTATGTAGGCGCTTTGGGGTGTGGGCTAGGGGGCTGCATTGGTAAACGAGAGATGTACAGGTAGGTGGGCAAGAACGCTGTTGGTCAGATCACAAAGTAAATCAGGGCAGTTTGGGGCAGTCAATATCACAAAAGAGCAATTTGACCAAGGGGCACAACACTACTGAAATGTGGTCTGTGGGCGACCATAGGGCACAATACAATTCTAAACTGGTCTGTAGGCGACCATGGGGCACAACACAACTGAAATGTGGTCTGTGGGTGACCAAAGGGCACAATACAATTCTAAACTGGTCTGTAGGCGACCATGGGGCACAACACAACTGAAATGTGGTCTGTGGGCGACCATAGGGCACAATACAATTCTAAACTGGTCTGTAGGCGACCATGGGGCACAACACAACTGAAATGTGGTCTGTGGGCGACCATAGGGCACAATACAATTCTAAACTGGTCTGGAGGCGACCATGGGGCACAACACAACTGAAAATGTGGTCTGTGGGCGACCATAGGGCACAATACAATTCTAAACTGGTCTGTAGGCGACCATGGGGCACAATTCACTTGTGGGTTACCGTGAGGCACAACACCAGGCATAGCATGAACCGTATAACGATCAAAAAGCACAACATAGGACAAAGGGTGTCTGATCCAGGGCATGGGGCATAGCACGTGACAGGGGTAACAGGGACCCCCTCAATGCAAGAGTCCAGAACTGTCCTCCCTCCTAAGCCAGGGAAGGACCCGAGAGACCCAGCCTTGTACAGACCTATCACTCTACTGAACATAGACGCCAACCTCTACTCTAAGATCCTGGCTAAACTTCCAGACATAATCCACTCCAACCAAACGGGCTTCATCCTGCACCGAACCGCGGGAGACAATATCCGGAGAACCTTGAACTTGATAGACATCACCCACCGAAACTCCCAAGCCTGTGCCCTAATGGCCCTAGACAAAAGGAAAAAGCAGTGGATGGGTATCCCCTACTTCGCTGACTTTGAGGAAGCAAAATCGTAGTAAATAAGAGTCAAGTCAGCGGAAACCAAAATATTAATTCACTTCAAGGACATCGTCCTACCGTTAAAGAGATAGAAACAGCACTGCTGGTCATAAGTCAGATCACCATACGTCAATCAACACATGATAAAAGATAACATGTTTATTAAATGTCTTATAAATTTATTTCAAAAAGTTCAAAAAGGGATTAAATAGTCTACAATACTTGTGCAATACACAAAATTGTATCGTACAATTAAAGAAATAAAGAAATAAAGTGCATACTGCGGTAAAGTGCTAGTGCCAATTGTGAACCTCGAATGATATCAACGGGAAATAAATCGATCGTAATAAATCCCAATGATAAACACAAGGATGACTCGAGGGTATCCCTAGATGAGTGAAGGGGATCACTCGACCGGGGAAACCCACAGTGACCCAAAAATAATTGGAATGTGTAAATAGCAAATGTCTATTAATGACACATTCCACACAATGCAAAGAGTCAAAATCGAATCGATTATAATAATCAGCAAACAAGAGGACCAATAGCTAGAAAAAACTCAATACCAGAGTAAAAACACATCTAAAACATATACACATAGTAATACAAGTTAGGGATGCTATGTGTCTAATGGCCCTAGACGCCACCAAAGCTTTCGATAGGGTAGACTGGTCATTCATGGAGTGCACCCTAGAAGCTTTTGGTTTTGGCCCAATGTTCCGGTCCATGGTTCTGGCCAACTACAAGGCCCCTAAAACTATCCTGAGGATCAATGGTGCCCTCTCAGCTCCGATCCCCATGACCTGCGGGACAAGACAGGGCTGTCCACTGTCTCCCCTTCTCTTCGCCCTCACAATGGAACCCTTCGCCCAGAGGATTAGGCAGAACGAACTCATCAAGGGCCCACAGGTGGGCCCATCGCAACACAAAATTGCATTGTACGCCAACGACGTACTGCTGATGCTCTCAGAAGCTAGCACCTCAGCGAGGCACACCCTGGCAGAAATAAAGAATTTTGGGGAGGTCACCGGCTTCACTGTCAACTTTGCCAAATTAGTGGCCCTGGGCATCGGCCTCTGGCCAGAGGAACGGGAGGCACGAACCAGATTGTGCCCAATTAGGTGGCGAGAACGGTCCATCCCCTATCTCGGAGTTCACATTTCGGCAAACCCAAAAGACACCTACCAGGCAAACTTCCCCAGATTATTTCGAGAACTAGAGGGGGACCTGAAGCGCTGGACCACGCAAGAAATCTCATTAATGGATGGATCACGGCCACCAAAATGAACCTACTCCCGAGATTCCTCTACGCCTGCTCCTCCCTCGCCGTACCCATACCAACACCGGCCCTTCAGGATCTACAGAGGAAAATGCTAAAGTTTATATGGAATGGCAAGAAGGCCAGGATCCCCCACAAGACCCTGGTCGGTAATGCCAGGCTCGGGGGCCCCTGATCTCCAAGCATATAGAGCAGCGGCACAGTTAGCACACATTCACGCCTCGCAAATAAGCACAGCCTGCCCCAGATGGGTGGAATTGGAACAAGCTCAACTCCCGCTCCCCCTGCGATTCCTCCCACACATCCAGCCCCCCCTCAGGGAGCGCTGGAAGGACATTGTGCGGACGACTAAACACACCTTAAGCTCCTGGGACTGGGCCCTGAAACGGAAGGGAATCCCGAGAGGCCAAAGTCCTCTCTCACTAATCTTTCATAACCCAAACTTCTTGCCGGGGGCTCATCCTCGTAACTTCCAAAATTGGATAGATGGGGGCCTCGAAACCCTAGAACAGCTATACTTTGGGAACAAACACTGCACCTTCGAACAATGCAAAGAGGTGTTTCAACTCCGGGAGGGAGATAGATTCACTTATTGCCAGCTTCGCCACTGGTGCTCCCACCCCCAGATCCTCCAAGGGGCCACCCGCCCCCTGACACCCCTTGAGTTAACTCTCAGAGACCTACCAGCTATAGGCAGAACCTCGACTCTATACAGACGCTTCCTGGGGGACTTTCTGGTGACAAAAACTCGATGTATGGCCCAATGGGAGACGGACTTAGGTCACCCGATTGACGATCAAACATGGGTGGACATCTGGACTCGCACCTACACTTCATCTTCCTGTGTCACCAACAAGGAATGCGCATACAAGCTCATGCTGCGATGGTACTACCCCCCGCTCAGATTACACCATATGAACCCACGAGTGGACCCCTCCTGCTGGAGGGGCTGTGCCCAGCCTGGCTCCTTCTTTCACATGTGGTGGACCTGCTCCAAGATTCAGCAATTTTGGGTTAGGTGCCTATCGACCAACGAACAGATTACCGGAACCGCCCTCCCACTGGACCCTGAAACCCTCCTACTGGGGGTCCCGACCCCGGGGATCTACCCCGGCTCCGGAAATAGAGCAAAACTATTAACGCAATGCCTCTTAGCGGGCAAAACTGTGCTGGCCCGCTTCTGGAAGTCCCCGGGCGGTCCCTGCATGGCTCACTGGTGGGTAAAACTCGGGGACATCCTGATCACTGAGAAGGTCACCGTGGCAAGAGCAGGGGTCCTGCACCGCTTTCAGAATATCTGGGCCCCAGTACTGGACTATGACCAGCGATTCCCCACCTTGTCATTCAAACCGATCAACACCCGATGGGCTGTGATAGATCAGGAGGCCACTTAACAGGCGGGGGCAGTGGGCTGAAGATGTGGCCTGGGAGAACTGGAAGAGGGGGTCTGGGGTCCGGGCTGGGAAAATGAAAAGGGGGGGGGGAGTACGGACCTGATGAAACTATTAATGATATGCAAAGTTGCCATGCAATGTTACTTGTAACCTGTCCTGCCTTGCTTTAAAATAAATTTGTTTTAAAAAAAAAAATAACTTTGAATGGGATGTGGAGAGGGTCTTACGGAAGTGATCAGAACGGGGCTTGGAGAGAAAACAGGTGTTGCAGGCGGGAGGCTCCTCAAAAGACGAGGAAGATAGTAGGGTGCCCTGCGCATTAAATATAGGACTGATGGGGCAAGAGGGCGACAAACTATGACTTGTCACAGAAGGAATTCAGAGCCTGGAACACAGATGGCTTGCTCCTGCTTAATGAAGCCTGACCCGTGAGGACAAGGGAGAACAACGAGGTAGTAATGGTGACCCTCTTTTGCCAAGCAGTAGCTTATCAGTCAGCACCCGCCTCGATCTTCCAGAGAAGAAAGGTGGCAGTTAGAGAGCACGCCTCCAAGTAGGCACTGGTTTGAAAGTTGAGTGTACGGGTTTGCTACATCGGGGCTCTCAATGCAGTTAGCCACTTCCATCCCGAATTTTCATGGGCCTCTACTCACTCATCCTGTACAATACATTAGAAGTCATTTGAGAGGTTGTATGAACAATAAAAGTTGATTGCCCTGAAGTCTTCTATCCTGGACTATCTCCAGTTCCCGTAGTATGGATTTAATTTGGGCCTCGCAGTCAACAATATGAGTTAGTGGGCAGGTTTGGATGGGGATCTTCACTGGTTCATTTTTCTTTACTCAAGACATCCAACTTGACCCATCATCCCTTCATGGGGCATTTCTCTATACCTCAATGGACTCAAAAGGTCGGAGTCACTGGAGCAACAACAAAAAGGAGGTCAAGCCACTATTATTTGCACACAGGGGCCCAGGAGGCAGAGAAAAACAACACAGAAAGGGGGGGCTGTTTTAGTCTTCAATTGTTTAATATATTGCATATTATTTGGAATAACATGTGGAACACAGACTTGTTATTCAGTTCTGTGATTTGTTTCATGGAAATATATAATGTGACAAAGGTAACATATATTCAGGTTGCCTGTGTACATTCATACAGGGGGGGCAGAACAGGTCACTGATTAGGTATGGCAGTTCTAGTTATTCTACCCCCTTCCCTCACAGTATCTATGATTGATCTTGCGAAAGACAGTGCATACAACCAACATTCAAACATCCATACTCACATTCGTACTAATACACATGACTAAGATGAGGACAGAAACAGCTGTGATTAATACAAATTAAACAACACAATATTACAAAATAGAAATGGTTAGTTGGAGACTGAATAACCTAAATCAGCTCCTTTCATCTGGTATGCAATTCCAGCAAGCGCTGTTAATCATGAACATTCTGCGCCATTACTCTGTAAAACATTGCATGTGAATAAGTAGAACACCTATGACTCTATAATTATAAAACAATGCTCATACACAAAGAGGAACCCTAATCATATAGGAACAAAGCTAGTTGACTGAGGTTTCGGCCATCATGAAGATGGTGCCTTTGTGGGTCACAAAGGGCCTTCTTCAGGGCAAGAGGAGAGCATGGATGTTGGTCATAGGATTGCACAAACATATCTGTCAAGAAAACAAAAATACAAAATAAAAAGGAGGTCTAAATGATTATGAGTGAGCACTGGTTAAAATGCTCAAACCCAAGTGTAGAGTCTGCACTCAGTCTCCTGCCACCACCAGGTGTCCCAGGAAAAGGGCGGACCGGACCGACCCATTTGCACTGGATTGTGATCCATGTGAGTCACGCGCGTGATCTGCTAGCCTACATTACCACATGCAAACATGTACAAACTGGTGCCTGAAGGTGCACCCATTCCACGCTCACCTGTGTGCCTGGTGGTTGCAGGGTCACAAGGCAGGACGGGACGCTGTCAAGGCAAGCCCACGTGTTTAAATCGGGGCCACCTAGTAAAAGATATAAAAGTTATATGGGCAGTGTAAGTAAATGAACATTAATCCAAGTCAATACATGATTGTTGAGTGTTTGCCTGGCTACAATTAGGCGCATTGTTGAAGCGCACTGATCATATTAATGGAAAAGTGTGAAGTAGACAATGTAGTTAAAAAAACAGCGACCACATTGAGAGTGGCCTGCACTCAACTCTGCGTGTAAAGGGGAGACACTTGCGTTGCTCTGTTTGTGCATGTAAAGGGAGGAGCCCACCTATGGATTCATGAAGGTGCCTGGGGAATATAATGAAGGAAAATGAAGGCCTCTGTGTCTGGAAAGAGGAGGCCAAAAGTGGTAAGGGCAAGCGCACTCACCCAGGACTCGCCTACACCCGTTTGTTGCATCAAGGTTACTCTGTTGGCAAAAAACAGCTCCGTGATCTGTGCCGGTCGCAGACTGCTGCGCAGACTGTTTACATCAGTTGAAGTCAGAGTGTGGATGCCTTATCAGTGCTATCCGACTCTGCCGGTCTCTGGTGGGTGGACAGGACAAGAGTCACCGGGTTGTCATGGCAACCTGGATCAGGTGTCTGCAGATCACATGGTGTACACCGGTCTGGTGCCAAGAGTGAAGCCACGCAGCCGGCCATCTTGGAATGGTGCTAGTTACATGGAAAGCTAGCACTGAAACTTGTTTCACAGACCAAGGGCAGCTGGGGCGACCCACGGTGAGGATGGAAGAGTGAATACATAAGGGTGCTAAAATGCACCAACCTTGTGCAATGTCAAATATAAAATCTTGGTACGTGGTTTGCCGTACTCAGGGGGCCAGCAAATTTGAGAGGCCATTCCAATGGAGGATCTTAATTCGTAGTGTGGCAAGCCCAATGTGTAAGTGTCAGAAAACGGTCCCAGGTTCGCAACATCCCTCCGTTTACCCTGTCCTCTCGCAGGCAGCAGCAGGTGCTCTTACCGGATGAAAGACGGGGGGCAGCGGTGTCTTGTCCACGAACCGTCTTTTGCAGACGCGTTCGTCAGAAACTGCGTTTCCGACGCCTTGTGTGGAAGTTACCATGGCGATTACGGCAGTGGGCGCGTCATGTCCCACGTGATTCCATACGTAAGGGGTCACGTGATCGACTTATTACCGGTAGTCCGGTATTTAACTCCTCTTAGCCCTCCAGTCGCTGCTTCTGATCGTGTTTGACAGCAGCGTTTGTTCTTGCTTGGATTTTCTGGTACTTTTGGACCTAGGATTACGTCTTTTGGATTCCTCGCCTGGATTACCCTTTCTTGTAGTTTCTTGGAATTTTGACCCCGGATCGTTCTAGGATTGTCTTGCCCAGTGATTTTGTGTTAGTAGATTCTGGACGTAGGTGGGTTTGTGACCGCTTCCTCTCTGATACTTTCTGCTTGTTTCTCCTCTATTCTGGGACTTGTACTTGGTTGCTTGTTTTCTATCTCTCCTATTATTCTTGTTCCTCCTTCCATTCATCCCGTTTAGCTCTCAGGCGTCTTCGTGCCGGCGGGCACAGGTTTAGGTGCTGGACTAGAGCCTTCCTTAGCACTTTAGGCGTCCTCATGCCGGCGGGCACAGGTTGAGGTGCTGGACTAGAGACTGCCTTGGCACCGTAGGCGTCCTCGTGCCGTCGGGATAGGTGATTGGTGATTTGGAGGACACGTACCCTTGAGGTTTAGGTGCTGGACTAGAGCCTTCCTTAGCACTTTAGGCGCCCTCGTGCTGGCGGGCACAGGTTGAGGTGCTGGACTAGAGACTGCCTTGGCACCGTAGGCGTCCTCGTGCCATCGGGATAGGTGATTTGGAGGACACGTACCCTTGAACTGGAGTGGATTTCCGAGAGATGACAAGGACAAGTACTCGCTTGGGATCTCTCACACCCTGAGAACACTGGTAAGAATCTTTCACTTCTCTTGCCATTTTTCTGTACCTCTTGTTACCTCTTCTGCTAAATACCTTTTTCTTGTGGTCTACAGAACTCATCAGCCTTGAGGACCAATTTATATGGAACTTCTTTGGTTAATGTCACGTTTCTCTGCAGGTTAGTCTTCTGAATATTGTAAAGCATTATTGGAGAGTTCTATAATAGTTGGTAATTAGTTGTATTTTTCTGCAGTTATTTGGAGTAACCTGGATGTCCTCATTTTCGTGAAGCGGTTGCGGTTCCAATGAATTTACAACATCTTTCGATCAATTAGTTTCTCAGTCTGTCCTCTTGTACCCCTGAGAATCACATTGATAGGAAGAATTCCTTACTTCAAGACGTGTTCAACAAGGGGCAGATATCTAAGGAGTCTGACAGTAAGTCATGAGGCCTCATTACAACTTACCCGGTATGGAAATAATGGTGGCGGTAAACCCGCCGCCACTGTTGTTTCCATACTAGGTGATCTCGAGTCCTGCAGGCGGAGGTGTCATTCCCGCCAGGTCTGACCTGGCGGGTTTAACACTGCCCGCCTGCAGGCGGACGTGGAAACACCGGCACCATCACGAGATGGTGCCGGTGTTTCCATGGTCCCCATTCCCATTGAGTCCATGAGAATGGGGATTTACCGAATTCTGCCTCCGGTTGTAATGCCCCGGTAATTCTGGGAATCACGGAGGTGGAATGGTAGTACCAGTCCGGCGGTAACCGAGCTGGAAAAACCAACAGGTTACCGCCGGACTCGTAATGAGGCCCATGATGTACCACATCATTGGGTAATAAAAGCCAGCCATATGAACCCATTGCTTAGACCACTGATGTGTGTCTTTAGGCGAAGGATCCAGGTTTGTTCCAATTTCAAGAGGTTCGCTGGATTCAGAAACAAAACAGGTCACAAACCATCTAATTTCGTTCGGTCGATGATTGTATTCATGGTAATGCTGCACCAAAGGCGCATTTGCAGTGTTTCTAATTCTACTTCTACGCTTCCCAATCCGAGTCCCGACCTTTCTTGTGGTCATGCCCACATACAGTAGATCGCAGGGGCATAGGTTGACATCATATTTTTGGAATTACAATTGGTGAACCGGTGAAGTGTCCAATTTAGCTGTTGGTGTATAAACATGCTACTTTTCTTGGTAAAGGCACATACTGCGCAGTTGCTAGAGGCGTGATGTCCTGCAAACCTTGTCTGGCAGACCTGGCCATCTAAGGTAAGGGAAGGGAAACTTGCGCTGGGCCATCTCCTGATCAAAAACTTGAATGGACAAATTTGTCCCTGATGCTCGTACCCTGTTTGAGAGCAAATAATGGCATCTGTGATCATGTGCATCCTGTTGACGTGACTATCGCCAGTATTTCTTCATCAATTTGCATATTTGATTGGTTTGGGGTGAAAACATAGTCATGCAGATCACTCTGTTGCTTCAACTGGTTCTTTGGGGGTCAAGAAAGCCTCTCGATCAGTGAAACAAGCCCTTTTTATGGTTTGTTTCACAATATTTCAGGGACAGCCACATCATCTTAATCTCTCTGCCAGGTCCTGGGAATGTTCTATCAAATCGCCCAAATGTGTGCAGCTGCATCTTAGTCTAGGAAATTTCCCATATGGGAAGCTGTCGTGAAGATTCCTGGGGTGTTATCTCTCATAGAGTAAAAGCGCATTTCTGTCTGTGGGTTTCCGGAAGAGGTTGGTGTAGATTATCCCCTCACTATGGTGGAAGATCAGATCCCTCCCCTCTCTATGGCTGAGGATCAGATCCAAGAATGGTATTTGCAGTCTACTATATTTGCTTGTGAATGTCAGATCTGGTGTGGCATTGGTTCAGCCAGTTCAGAAAAGCCAGTCACCCAGTTTCCTCCCCTGTCTAAATGAAAATCATGTTATCTATATAACGATGCCATTGAGCAATGGAGGCCAAGTTGGGATTATTATTGAAAACAAATAGTTCTTCAAATTCTGCCATAAAAATGTTGGCCAAACTCAAGGCAAACGAGGCACCCATAGCAGTGCCTTTTTTCTAGTGGAATAATGTCATGTTGAAGACAAAAAAGTTCCTACACAGAGGGATCTCACGTAGGGCAATGATGAAGTTAGTCTGGATTGTTTGTGGCAGAGGTCTGGCATCTAATCTATTCCTCCTGACCCTAAGGCCTACTTCTGCGGAATGTTTGTGTACAGTGCAGCAATATCGAGCGTTACCAGGATATCATTAGTAGATGCAAAACCAAATCCTGCAAAGATGTTAATAACAGACATGGAGTCCTGCATGCATGATCCAGTGTTGATCGCTAGGGGTTGCAAAAATATGTCTAAATATTGACCTATTGGTTCCAAAATGGAGCCGCAAAGTGACACGAACAGTCTCCCTCTGAGGATTTCTAATCTATTTGGGCATTTTGGGGAGAGCATATATCGTAGGTACACTGCATTCTGTGGGTGTCAGAAAGTCATCTTCTTTTCTGGTGATGGAGCCTTCTGTTATTCCTTGCTCATCGAGATCCACTGTCTCAGACCTCAATTGTTCTGTCGGGTCTTCTCTCATTTTGGAGTAGTGCCCCTCACTCTCCACAAGAATTCGGACCATGTTGCAGTACATGTTGTCATCCACCAAGACAATGCCCATGCCCTTATAAGCAGGTTTAATGACCAGTTCTTTATTGGTCGCCAGCGTACTAAGTGCATCCTTCTCCTCCCTGAATAAATTACTATGTCGTGCCAGGTGGCAGTCTTCAAAGATTGCTGGTAGTTCCCCTAATACCATTTTTTCAAAGGATATAATCTCTGCAGGGATCTCAGCATCATTGGGAACAAAATTAGACTTAGATCTGAAATTGGTATTTGCATTCTCTGGTATGTTTTTTTTGTGGAGAGGCAGATGTGCATATTATCTATAGTGCCCAACCCCTTACCTCTGTCATAATGGAAGAACAAGAAGGCACTGTGCATGACACCAGGTATCATTCCCAATACTGCATCGAGGATATGAGAGAAGTTATGCACACAGACAACCATATCGAATGTAATTCCATACTGATTTATGGTATGGTATTGTTCATTTGTAAAGCGCCTATAAACAAAACAAGTGTTTCAAAGCGCTCAAGAAAGGAGGGAACAAGGGGAAAAAATAACAATCATTCAGAGCCCTTGAATTTCTGAAGGATACAAGTCTGGACGGGCAGAGTGGGTGCATGGAACATGTGCATATAATACAATTAACGGAGTAGATAACAGAAAATAGGTCTGATAACGATTCTGCAGTTTTTCCAAGTGCATTGAGGTGCCACTATGCAAGGAGGGGAGACAAGGGAAAAATAGATTATCTTCAAAGAATGGTGTATTCAGATTGTGCAAGTGTGCAGACAGGTGCAAAGGGGCACAAAAGTCAGGCAGTGGGGGGCGCAAAGTGGGTAAAAGGGGACCAAGTGTGCCCAGTCCATCAGAAGCAGGGCTAAGTGCTGAGAGATGCCTCGCTCATGGGCCATTGACCACAACAATGAGGCAAGTGCAAGGCCCGGAGGCAATGTGTCATCCCTTTGACAAGCATTTTTGAAGAAGATGAGCAGAACATTAATAGGATTTATGGCCTAATCCAAAGATGAATGCGTCTCAACAGAATTGCTCTCAATACAGGAAGAACTGAGTTGATGCTCATTGGGACAGAGGTAAAAATTTGCAAGATGATGTCAGAATATAATAATAAATATTTGTATAAATATTTTATTGTGATATAATCCAAGAACAGGATTTTACACAACACATGTTAAACACACAATCATTAATATCCATATATATATATATATATATATATATATATATATATATGCGAAATACAAAATATATATATAAATATAGTTCAACACAGAGACATAATACAATACAGTACAATTCAATAGAAAAATGCGGTTTAACACCAAAAATATATATAGAAATTCCAACAATTCTGAAACTTTTAAATGCTAAGACTCTAAATTCTAAAAACTCTGTATAATCATACCTGGGTAATTAGAGGGAAGGAGAATGATGATATATTAATACCGATAATACTATAATACCTCAGTCAGTGGCATGATTTGTGACCATACCCTAAAAAGTGCAAGCTGTAAACCAAGTGATTCAGTGTTCAGACACGCATACCAAAAATCATCCTCTTTAATTGCCTCATAATTATGAACCCATTTCATACGCATTGTTTGTTTGTTTGTTTGTTTTATTCACTTATAATGCGCACCAAACCCGAAGGTAGCCGGGCGCAGCAGTACAGAAAATGCGAAGCTTAGGTTGCAGGGTGGGGTCATGGGAATACATACACTGTATAAATACAAAATACAAATAATAGAATGCAAAATATCACAGGAAGGCAGCAGTTGCGGTTTACATGCCGAATAGATACAAAATATGATCAAGAGAGTCTATGTACAAGAGAGTGGGACCATAAAGATCATGATGAAGTGTATGTTCTAGGATGGGGTGAAGGATAAGTGGGCGCCAATAGGCTATTCATTGGCAGTCCTTAGCAAATTGATGTAGTTGATTCTGAATTTAAGGAAGGGCTGTGCCTCGCGTAGAGGATTAGGCAATGAGTTCCATAATTGAGCTGCTTGCACCGGGAAGCTACTACCCCCCGCCTTAGATAACCTGAATCTAGGAATGATGAGGCTGTTGGCATTTGCAGTTCTGGCAGGGCGCGAGTGATTTCTTTTTGTGAGTTTATTGCGGAGATAGCTTGGTGCTGCATTGTTCAAGGCTTTATGAACCAGGGATGCTACTTTGAGGTGGATTTTGTTTTGGGAGGATAACCAGTTGTTTAGACGTCTGATGTTTGAAATATGTGATCTTTTGGGTACACCAAGGGCGGCTCGTAGGGCATTGTTTTGAAGAATTTGAAGTCGGTGGGTAATGGATTTGTTTGCTCCGATGTAGAGGGCATTACAATAATCAATCCTCGAAAGGATTAATGCTCTTGCTAGGATAAGGCAATTGTTATCGGAGAGAAAATGCTTGCCTGCTCTAATGAGCTTACATGTGTAGGCGGTGGCAGATGCCAAAGACTTCACCTGCTTATCAAAAGAAAGGGTGGCATCCAGATAGAAGCCAAGTGTCTTAACATCTTTGGAAACCTTGATAATGTTCCCGTCAATTTCAAATGAGGTATAGTCCTGACTGAGTTTCTTCATGTTAGAATGTGTCCCTAGGATGAGCAACTCTGTTT
The DNA here is from genome assembly GCF_040938575.1 of Ambystoma mexicanum. Classification (NCBI taxonomy): domain Eukaryota; kingdom Metazoa; phylum Chordata; class Amphibia; order Caudata; family Ambystomatidae; genus Ambystoma; species Ambystoma mexicanum. Next base: position 1,366,113,955 of record NC_090934.1, read on the forward strand.
TGTCATCGTTCAGGCATAGACCGTGGGTTGCCATCCATGCCTGGACGATGATATACACCCTATTCACCAAGGCCAAATCCTTGTTGTAGTCCCCGGAAAGTGGGAGGAGAATCTGGGTATCATCTGCATAGTTGGTGTAGGTGATACCAAGATGGTCCAGATCATCAAAAAGGGGCTTAGTGAATATGTTGTAGAGAGTCGGGGAGACGCATGAGCCCTGAGGGACTCCACATCGGATGGGGATTGGGTCCGCCGCTGCCGAAGGGGAGAACACCCTCATGGTCCTATCACTGAGGAAGGATTCAATCCAAGATATGGCCTCCTTGGAAAAGTGTGCAGCAGAGTCTAAATGGCTGCAAAGTACTCCATGGTCTACAAGGTCGAAAGCCGCCGAGAGGTCCAGCAACAAGAGGAGAGCCATTTTACCTTTATCTCTTATTTCATCTATTTGTGCCTTTAGGTCGATCAGGGCAGTCTCTGTACCGTGTTATGGCATTCATATATATATGGCCTATTTTTGGACAAAGTGTTAGTACATGTCTAGCCGTTTCCAGCGTTCCTGCCCCCTAGCAGATACGACATAGCCTGGCCTCCCGGGGGATCTTCAATCGAGGGCCTATAATAGTGAGAACCGGAAGCTGGTTGGTTCTCAATTTTAGTAGGAAATGCCTTACATTGGGGGCCGGGCTTAATAACAGATAGGGCTGTGGTTTTAAATATCTATGTGAGACATACCTGACCGCCTCATATCCTTTCAATTTGGACAAGTGGTCTGAGTTCGCACACCAGTCCCACTTGTTCAACTTGTCCTCAAATGCCTTTTTTTGGTGGATATAAGGTAAATTGATAAATTTTTCATAGGGCCAATCAATCTCCTTAAAGAGTGATTAATCCAACTCTTTATAATTCAGGCCACCTGGATGTTTTTCAACCTCATAATTGTTCCATGCCAGACTCAATAATTTACAGCTTGGCTCTGCCCGAGATTTCAGATAAAAGGCACCCCGGGCTCGAAGTGCCCTACCTCTCAGGGAGGTGAGGCCCAATTCTAGTCGAAGATATTGAATCGAACAGGAGAGACCCAAGCCAAGCACCATACGCCAATAATGGCCTTCCAAAATGTTTAGCTATGTAAGATCTTGCATAGCCAATGCCTCCAAGCCATATAATACGTCAGGTACAAAACATTGTTGGTAAAGTTTCGATATACCAGCCATACTGAAACCCGCAGTGCCCTTTGCAAATTTACAAGCCTGAAGGGTGAGTAATTTTGCTCTTCGTATCTTATGTTTTTTTATGGCGTCATAATCTGTAGGTGCTCTAAAATCTAGTCCTAAGTAGGGATATTGCTCTACCACCTAAATTGTTCCTACCTTTGTATCTATCCCAGTACGGCCAGGTCCCTTACGAGCTATCGTCATTATTTTTGTTTTCTCCACATTGATTACCAGTCCTATCTGTGTTGAATAATCTACCAATTCATTCCGCATGTTCTTTATACCAGCCATCGTATGGTCCAGAAGGATCAAATCATCCGCATCCAGCATACCTATTATGGGGATCTTCCGTAATTTGGGGGGGCAATTAGATTTTAGTGCCATACGATCCAATAGGTCAGCTATATATATGTTGTATAGCATTGGCGCAGTTACACAGCCCTGCTTTACGCCCATATTGATGATGATTTTATCAGTTACATCGCCTTGGTCATTTAGGCGGACCCTAGTAGAGGTATTACTGTGCAGGGCTATTAATATATTTAGGATCCACTTCAGGCAATCCATAGCCTTTAATTTAGTCCATAGGGTATTCCTCCTCACTAGGTCAAAAGCGCTACTAAAATCTACAAAAGCGATGTAACGTAGCGTCTTTGATACTCGTGGTGTTATTAATTAGTAGGTCAAGTACCCTGATGTTATGAGTAGTACTAGACCCCGGTCTGAAGCCCGTTTGTGCATAATTAAGGATATGGTTATCCGTGGCCCACTTTTCTATTTCCTTAAGTACCAAGGTGTCGAAAATTTTACTAGTGACATCCATCATAGACAGTTGTCGATAATTAGCTGGTTTAGTCCGCTCCCCTTTTTTATGTACTGGAATCAATATAGATTTCTTCCAGGAGGTCGGTATCTGGCAAGTTCTGCATATTCTGGAGAACAGAGTAAGCAGTAGCTGGGCCCAATTATGTGGGTCTTTCTTCAGGACTGCATTAGCTAGTCCATTTGGGCCCGGGGCATTAGATGATTTTAGATTCATAATAGATTGCTTTATGATCTTATAGCTCAGGGGGAGGGGCCATGTCCTTACACCCACTAAACAACTGCTGGAACTCATGTTCTCTTTGTAGAATTGATTTGATATATATATTCCACCCATACATCCCCTGGAATGGGATTGAGGACCCTCAGTTTCGGTTCTCCCCCAGCCTGGGCCAGTATCCGCCAAACTCTGCGACTATCCCTACTACATAGCACTTCAGCAAACTTTTGCCATTGATTTCTTTTTTGAGTTTGGCGATACCCTCTAAGCCACCTCTGATATTTTCATTTTATTTTTACCACACCCTCATCACTTTGGGCGATTTTATTTACTCTTATACTTCTAAGCGCTTGTCGCATAATGCTTTTCTGGTCTCTTATATTTATACCAAAGGTTAGGGCACCCCTCATATTCCAACTTAGCCTCGTGCCAGGGCTCCCTTTAAATAATGAGTGGGTAAGATGAGTTATCCAGTATTCAATATCAATATTTCCCCACATTAGCTGTTTGATGTTAATATAGTGGGGGAACGTTACACTGGTCATCTTTTCGATGTTTCGCTGGGTCCACCTCATCTTATTTCCCGCATGGTTAGGTAGAATTTCTCTACATATGCCCCCCTCTGGCCTTTCCCCACTTCCCTCCACACTTAATATTAGCGTACCATGATCACTGTAGTTATACAGCGTAACATTTAAGTGCAGAGCATAATTCAGCAAACATTCAGATACAGCCATGTAGTCCAGAACAGAACCCTTTTCTCCTATTGCCCAGGTTTCTTTACCCGGAGTATCCGCCCTTGTACACTCATTTAAAATGGTCAAGTTCCATTCCTTGAGGATTTCAAGCCACAATCTCCCTTTACTGTTACTCTGGTGTAAGGGTATTTCGCTGATATTTTGAACAAAGGGATAATTCCCATATCCCTCGGGATCGAGGCATTTGGCATTCAAGTCTCCGCCAAGTATTACGGCAGTCGCTTCTTCCCCCATACACCAGGTAGTTAGCAATGCATCCAATTTATCTCCTAAGGCTTCCGTAATCAGTTCCCCTGGTGGGTCATAGATGTTAATAATCAGGACTTATTTACATCCTGCCCAACCACCTGGTGGACTGATATGGATCGCCAAGATGTTACCTCCAGGACTATCTTGATAGATCAGTTTAGGGTTGTAGGCAGTCTTAGCACTTATTAACAGACCCCCTTTCGGTCTTCCCCGTTGTTAGGCAGAAACCTGTGCAGTTCCCTCGGGGAACACTGCAAAAGATGAAGGACTACAGGTTTTTGGCAGTAAACCCACTTGGTAGCAGTCTGTACCACACAGATTCACTTGGTAGCTGTGGCTGAGCAGTCAGACTTCCCTCAAGAAGAGTTAGGCAGTATACAGGGTATTCACAATAGGTCAAGAGAACACAATAGAACAAGTAAATACTGACCAGGGCTTGGTGTAAAAGAGATATCATTATTTATTTAAAACCACATCTAGAAAAACACACAGGCACTAATAGTAAGCAATTCAAAAACACGGTCACTAAAAGATCTACACTCGCTTAAAAGAATATTAGACAAGTCTTAAGTAAAGCCCCACTTATTTTCAGACAGCGGTGAGCGCTTAACGTAGATGGCACTCTAATAATTCGGTTTAAAAAGGGAGAGAAAAGCAGAGAATAAATTGAAACAGATCCCAACACTTTTTCACGAACACAACAAGAGAGGAAGGCAAAGTAACACCGTGAATTCAGAGTCAGTAGGCCGGATCCTCTTTAATAGGATCAAAACAAAATGTGTCCAAGGTCACACGGTTGCAGTGCACAAAGTCTTGTAATGGTTCAAAAAGGAGTTGGACCAAAGAAAGGGACCAGTTAGAGGGCGAAGGCGGCCAGCCCAGTCCAGAAGCTTAAGGGGTTATTATTACCTTGTAGCAATCTTTAGAAAGGGAGGCCTGGCGGACACCGTACCTTAAAGTGGTGAGAACACTCCAGCAGGGGCAGTTGTTCCTGGCAGCAGATGCAAGTCGGTGCTTCATCCGGGGGAAGAGAGGATCTCGTCGGGGAGGAAGACAGGAATCCGTTGCACTGCCAGGGAAGAAACCAGCCGCAGAGTTTCTCAGGTACAAGGAGCGGTCTGTTGATTCGCGGTTCAGTGGTAAGTGGCTATCCGGCTGCCGGAGTGCTTGGCACGGGCAGTTCGACCACAAACCGGGTTGGGGTGCGAAGAGAAGAAGGTAAACTGGTTGTGCCCACCAGTCAGGGGAAGAAGCCTCTCCAGCCGGGAGATCTTCTCTGCCGTCGGGAAGTGGTGAGTCGGTTCCGCAGGGCTCCACCGGTGGTGTCATCGTGGTAGGTTGGCTCAGCTTCTCCCTCGTCGGATTCTCAGGTCCTGTGGCGACTTCTGAAGTCCCAGTCCCAAAAGCCCTGCTTTTATGCAGCATACCCCCATTCACTCAGCCTAGCTGTCAATCAAACATGCTAAGTGGTGAGCCGGACAGCTCACCAATTGGGCCAATCACACAAGAGTGCGACTTGAGTTACCAAGGTAACTCAGTCCAGTGTGCCTAAACCCCCTCCCATACCCCCTGTGCTACCCAGACAGAGTGGCACCACTTTAGGAGTCTTCTGTGGAGAAGCCTGCCAAAAAGTGGAACAAAGGGCTCGACTTAGGTTGGAGTCACAGAAGAGAACACAAACGCCATTTTAGAATCGAGTCCTGGCAAAAAATACCAACCAGTGAATTAATATTAATTAAATAAACCGGCGGTATGTTCGAGGCTATGAGAATTAAATAATTAAAGTTGGTAGCCTCGAACAATGGGAAAATCCCATAGGGATATATTCGCGGTCGAATATAAAAAGTAGTATCCACTGCCACCAGCCAAAACTCGATCAGGGGGGACGGAGACGTGCCCCCTCGACTAACAGACCCCAGGGCAATCGAATTGCCCCGACCAGTAAGTCCACAATATGATGGTTTGTATGGTTTCTGTTAATAATTTGGGACTAGTAAAGCCAATGGTGACTTTACATGCCCTGGGAGACGGTAGTCAGTCCCAGGGTATGGAGTCTATGGTGTGGTGTCACTATGACACCCCTGTGTTACTGCACGGAGGGTGCTGTGTAACACACATTTTAAAAACACATGAGACCCTATGGAGTAAAGGACCCCATAGCCCATAAAACACATTAACAGTCAAAGGAACACCATAAATCATGTCCAAGAGTGGGAGAAAAAGAATCTCGCTCTTGGCAGGAGAAAAAAAACAAACTCCAGAAATCCAGCAAAGCTGCTGGGGGACTCACTAGATTAGGAAATTCAGCCTAAATAGAGAATCCTCCCTAACACCCGTTCTCCCCTTATAGCCATGTTTTGATAGGTTGTATATCCATTGAATTCCAGATCGAAGGTTACCCACGTTTCCTGTAATAGAAATAGTTCATTAGTCAGAAGTAGGTCACGTGAGGGGCCCTCATTCATCCAATGACTAAAGCCCCTCGTGTTCCAGCTAGTGACAGTTGCGGATCATCCTCTTTTTTTTCTGAGCAAACATTTCTTGCATCCATTCCCATCCTTGCTCATCGCTAAACCTTTGTGGAGTTTTTGTTAACTTTATTGATGCCGGTCTAGTGGAACATGCATATGTACATTTTTGACAATTTTCTGCTGTCGACTCTGTCGGAATAGGTACGTCCAACAAGTATCCCAGATATTCAAGCGATGATCGGTTTGCCCTTATCATCGATGCAGTTTCTGGTAGACAGCAATGGATGGTTGTATGTTTCCCTCCTTTTATTCGTGAGGGTTCCACGAAATTCACATCATTAGAGTTTTGGCAAATAAGGCAAAGAGTGTAGATCGATTCAACTGTTTGCCAGGTTTGCCATTCTCTACTGGCGAAATAATCAAGTTTTTAATGTCAACCCAGTTTGACTCCACTCTCCCGCCCCACCCGGATTTTGTACATCAAGGAGGGGGCAGGGGGCAGGTAAGACAACCGGCTCCTGTTCTGGTACTGGCGCCGTGTGGGATACATCATGGCCAGATGGAGTATAAGAGACTGAATGAACAGCAGAATGATGGCTTGCCTTGGCCGGTTGTTCTTCCATAAACCAGCTTGTCAGTGTACCCACTGTTTGGGCCGATCCTCTTTTTCTTCGTGCCGCTCGTTTACGCTGCTTCTTAGATATATTTTTACCAGGAGGGCGTGGGGTAGAATTCCGGGACGGAGGATTATTTATTTTCTCTGCACGTTTATTCGCCAGTCTCTTCTGTTTCGAGTATCCCCCCACTCCTGGTTCCTCCCCATGTTCCCCTAGTGGTTCCTTTTCCTCCTGGGCAGTAAGGTCCTTTTCCGCCATCTTTGGCTGATTTGCCCTGTCCTGATTATTTTGTGGTACTTCTGTTGCCGGTATCTCCCCCAAATCAATACAGGGGATCATGGGTGCTTTGTTAGTCGGTCTTAGAAGTTTGTGGAGGGCTAGGATCACCCTTCCCTGTGCTTTTAAGTCCTCATGCATCGTCCCACAAAGTTTTAATAGTATTTCGATGGCAAAGTTCAATGTAGCATTTCCCGATTGCGAAGTTTCGTGTGTGCTATATTCTGATTGCACAGGTTCACATATTGAATTTGTCGAGTCAAACGCCATATTGGGACTGGCTGACAGGCGTGGTGCTTTAGGGGCTGAGACATGTATAGAGACAGGTATGGGGATACTTGGAGCAGTCTCAGTTTGTGATGTTGAGGATACCAGTATGGGGGAGTCATTTTCCCTTGGTGTAAGGGTATCCATAGGCTCTTCCTGTGGAGCTACCAGGTCTCCTTTCCCTACCAGTTTGTCTGCTACAATGTCACTACTTGTTAGATACACCAGGGGCTCTTCGCCTACGGATTTCCCCTCTTGTGTTCCCACACGTTCTTGTAGTGCGTAACACAGTTGCAGGAGGGAATCGTCGTCTAGATCTAGGGGGAGGCAACTGTCTTCTCCTTCCAATTGAGATACATTATTTTTATTGGTGCCTTCCCCCAATTTACCTGGAAAATAGGCATCTAATGGGCCCTTTTGAGGGGCCCCAGGCTTGTCTCCAGTTTCTTTTGGTCCCCCACGTTCTGAGGTCATTTTACTACTTTTATCAATGGCCCCTTTATTGGACCGTAAGCCATAGGGTTTCTTCCCTCTTGTCGCCGCCGTTTTATTACGGTTAGCAGCCTTTCCCAGCATTTTCCTGGCAGATATGTACTGGTACACACTAAAAAGGCAATGGGCAGTCGGTGTCCAGCAATTTGGGATTTTGGACAGACCGTGGGCTATGGCAGTATACCTGTCACACTCCCAGGGTCTGTACAGGATATTGTTATGGATTCGAGGGGTATGGCAGTTTACAGCTGTCACACTCCCAAGCTTCTCTTCCCCTTCCCAACAATGAAGCAGGCTAGCTAATTCAAAAAGAGAGTACCTTCCAGGTAACTCTGCTAAGGCCAGTAGTGGGAGCAGTTATTGTCTGCTATTCTACAGGCAGTATCTAACTGCTCACGCCAAACTGTAGCACTTCCAGGGCTGAAGAGATTCACTTAGCCCAAGTTGCCATCTCCCGCCAAAGCTCACCCACTCTCTCCTGCGCAGGCACCCAGGCGGACCCACAGCACTCCTGTACGCGAGCCGACTACTCCCGCGGGCGCACCCACCAGCTCCAACCAAACTCACCCAAGCAGCGTGCCCACACCGTGCCCTCACCCTCAGCCTGCCACTTCAATCCGCACGGCTCCGGCTCGCTCGCGCTCAAAGGACCCGGGTGGTCGGGTGTCGGTAGTCAACTGGGAGCCGGAAGGCAGCTTCACTCTCTCGCTGCCTCAGCCGCGTACAGCCGGAATCAGGATCTCAGGATCCGAGGAAAGGACCTTCACCCAACAGACGTGTCAAGCCGCACCTCACGTACGTCACGTAGGAGAAACAGAGGCCGCTTCCGACACGAGAATCCAACCCAATGTCAGAATATACTCAGTTTCAGATTGAAGGCTGTACAATAAAAATCAATAATAAGGTCAAGACCCTTGGGGTTTTTCCTGGACTGTAATGTAAACATGAAGACCCAAGTGAGTAGCTTGGTGTCGTCGGCCTCTTACTACATTAAGTTGTTAACCCACACACGTCCTTTTATTTCAAAAGATAGTCTGGAAACATTGGCAAGAGCCATGATTGGTGCATGAATCGACTACAGTAGCAGTCTCCTTGTTGGGATCCCTAAGACTGAAGTCAATAGACTTCAGGTAGTGCAAAATAATGCAGTTAGAGTGATTATGGACCTGAATAAAAGGGAACACATATCGGAGGCGAGAAGGAGCCTACATTGGCTCCCGATCAAGGAGAGAATCCACTTTAGGCTGATGCTAATCTCATTTAAGTGCTTAAGATGCACTACGCCGGTGTATCTGAAGGACAAACTAGTCATCAAGTCAAACAGCCATAACTTGAGGTCCAGCAATGCTACACAGTTGAAAGTTCCTGCATGTAAACTCACTCAAGTTAGGAAAGGAGCTTTTTATGTAGCAGCGCCAGTGGCTTGAAATAGCCTGCCCTTGGCTTTGAGGGAGGAATCCTCAATCACTTTGTTCAGGAAAAGACTTAAGACCTTCCTTTTTAATTAGTTGCTTTGTTCAAGTCTTGGTTCTCTAAAGCTGTGGTGCTCTCTCTCCCAGCTGGTTGTCCCCTCTGCCTATCCGTATGTATTTTTATTTTTGACCGTTAGCGCCCTTAAGTCAGTGGCAGTGCTATACAAATGTAATAAAGTAAAGTGTGAGAGGACTGGCGATGGTGTCAGGGACCTTTGAGACGCTGAGGTACACCAGGCGGCCAGTCAGCAGGCTGCGCGGAAAAGGAGGGAGAGAAAGATTAGCCGGGTGAAGGAAGAGGAGAAGAGAAATGCTTTAAGGAGTTTCCTGAACTTAAGGAGATCAGGCTCAAGACGGAGCGTGGCAGAGAGGCCTCCGGATCGCTGCTTGGAGAACCCGCTCAATTGCAGAAGGTTGGAGGTAGATGAGCAGAGGGCTCATGAAGGACAGTATTTAGTTAGGCAACGTTGCAGACAAGTAGATCCCAGGCCCCAGAAAGCCTTGTGAACAATGCAGAGCGTCTTGAACTTGATCCTTGCAGCCACAGGAAGCCAGTGGAGGGATTTAAGCGTCGGAGAGATACGATCCCTTGGCTTGAGGCCAAGGATAAGTCTCACAGTTCTGTTCTGGAAGAGTTGCAGAGAATGCAGAGCAGAGGAAGGGAGGTCGTTGCAATAGTTCAGCCTTGAAAGAAGCAGGGCTCTGGAGACAAGTGAGCCACTGGGGGAAGGAGAGAAAAGGAAGAGTACCTCTGACGAGGTGTAGCTGGTAGTTGGACTTTTTAGAGATGTCCAAAATGTGAGTGAAGAAGGAGAGTGGAGCTGTATATGACCAAGGTTGTTTGCCTCGCAGGTGGGTGCGGGCACAGGGCCAAGGGAGGCCAGCCAGAGTGAGAGTGGGAAAGCTGGAGCAGGAGTCCCAATGCGAACAATCTCAGTCTTACTGGCATTGAGGCACAGGTTGTTTGCAGCACACCATGACTGATTTGCGGACAGACAGATATGAGCGAGTTAGAGGAGGTGGCTGAGGGTAGCCTGGAGGAGAGTTGCGTGTCATCCGCATAACATTGCAAGGTAGGGATGAAAGTGGCAATCACACATGCAAGGGCAGCCGTGTAGGAATTGAAGAACCAGGGCAATAGGTTAGAACCCTGGGGAACACCACAGGTTGAAAGAGTGATAGTAGAGAGAAAGGACCTAAGTTCCACCTGGGATGGGGGGTCTGAAAGGAAGGAGCTTAATCACGCCACAGCATGACCTGTGATTCCCAAGGTGTCATGCAGACTTGGGATCAGGATGTTGTGATTTACTGTGTCAAAGGTAGAGGAGAGGACAAGAAGAATAAGGACAGAGAGAGTGTTAAGTGTCGGGATTTGAGAGCAGGTCTTCACAGGTGTTCAGAAGAGCCGTTTCCATGCCTCTGGATGCTCTAAAGCCAGACTGATGGTCGTGGAAGCAACCAGCAGTTTCAGTGTGGAGGGGGAGCTGAGAGATAGTCAGCTTCTCCAGGAGTTTGCCCAGGAAAGGGTGATAAAGATAGAGCGGTAGTTTGCTGGAATGGAGGGGTTGCCAGAGGTTTTAAGTAGAGGGTGCACAAGGGAGTGCTTAAGAGAAGTTGGGAAATCTCCAGTGCTAAAGGAGAGATTGCAGAGATCAGCTAAGGCTGAAGCGAGAGAGTCAATGTTGTCCTTAATGGTTTTGGAGGAGCAGGGGTCCACCGGTTTGGATGAAGCCTTCATAGACCGGACTTGTCTGGTGATCTCATCAGGTGTGATGGGAGTGAGAGAAGAGAGGGAAGTGGTGGAGGGGCCAAGGGAAGCTCCAGAGGTGTTGGTGGATGAGGAGGTTTGGAGGAGAGAGAGGAAAGGATGTCTTGGGTTTTTGCAGTGAAGTGTGCAGCCAGGGCCATGCAAATGTCCTGGGTGTGTGCGACAGAAGAGGAGCCTGCCTGCAGGATTGTCCAGTTCCTTTACAGACTTTGAAAAGTTCAGCCGTGTTTGATGCCGCGGAGATGCAGGCTGTTACGCTCACCTGGCTTCTGCGGAGGTGTTGGGGCATGGTTGCAGACCTCCCTGAACTTGAATCTCCCCCTTCAGGCCTCTCCCTCAGTAGAAAAGCTGTGAGCGGTGGTACGTGGTGATACTGCTCCTGCGTGGAGATAAGAGTGTGTGAGTGCGCCAATCTGTGATTGTTGTACCTTTCGAAACCCTTCACCCTCAAAGTACAATTTCTGTGAGCATGCGCCGGCCCATAAAGCTCACCTGTGAATTATGGAAGATAAGCTCTCCATCCTGCCACTTCTGGCAGGGGCGTGTCGAATGGGATCTAGTTCCTTCACTGATCCCTGATAAGGATTAGTCCAGTCCAGCTGCGACTATGCTTCTCCTTATGATTAGTAAGTCTTTCTTGAGCTCTTGTGATGCTGTTCGTTCTGTTTAACGTCATTATATGTTGCTCCTATTTATGCCCGCAATAATGTCTCTCTTCTGTTTTCTTCCCTTAGATGGAAATGAGGCCTCAATGCAGCTGTGAGACGCGACCGGATGGAAGATGGATTCTACTGCAATGTTCGACAGCAGGTAAGTGATGGTTTAAGGAAAAGCGTGAAGTATGGCGAAGCGCAACCTTGTCTTCCGTTTTTCCTTGCAGGCGCTGCTGTCGACGATGGAGCGTGTCGTGCAGCGGTGCCAAGATGAAGATTTCGGCATTCCGGAAAGTGTAAAGATGAATACTTGGTTCGCTGAAGAGATGTACAGGTAAGAACAGCTTCCCCCAGTTGGTAAGTATGCTAGCAGTAAGCAGGATGTCCAGAAAGCAGGATTTTCAAAGGTAAGTCTGACCTCAGGCGACGGTGAGCGTTAGGCTGCTTGCAATTGCAGAATAACGCAAAGCATCTGTCTTGAGGATCAGGGCAGTTTATATAGCTGAGATCGGGGGCACGCCCATTAGGGCTGGCTTGCCAGCCACACCCTGCCACTCCTAGAGAGTGAGCATGTGCAAAGGCAATCCATTAGCAGCCACATCCAAGAATACACTTGGGGCTGCTTAATGGATGGAATGTTCAAGGTTAATGCATCCTGCTTAAGGGATGGAGTGTTCAAGGTTAATGCATCTGAAGTGCTATGTCCATAAAGCGTTTTGTTAAATGGATGTTCTAGTTTACTTTTGTTCATGAGCCTGGCGCCAAAGGCGCCAGGACAGTGTCCACCCAGGTCTCCTTTGCATGCGACCCCTGCATGCCTGTGCCCCCAACTTCATGACCATGACACAGGCTTGAATACATTTTCTTGGTGTGGATGCAGAGTCGATATTGCGTTTAAAGGAGGCGACAGGTCAGTTTGTCAGAGGGTCCGCCCGACTAATTCCATTTCTGCTCAGCTGCCCTACACTTGCTTTTAAGGGCAGCCAGAGCAGATTCGTACCAAGAGTTGCACTTTTTGGAAGACTTCAGTTGGACCCTCATGACAGCGGCAAGAGTATCAAGGGTGATAGGGAGACTGAAGTTAGCGAGAGCTGTATCAAGGTGGGAGTCAGCTGCAGGAGTAGGAGACAGAGAGTAGGTGGAGGCAAAGGCAGCCACAGTCACTCTTTTCATGGGTCTGGTGACTTTGAGACCTAGTGGCCGCGCCGGGTGTGCCGATGCAAGAGGAGAGGAGAGCTTCAAGTGTGATGAAAGAAGGAAGAGAGTGGTCTGTCCAAGAGAGAGAGGTAGTGAGAGGGATGTCGGTAGAGATGAAAGCATCCAAAGTGTGGCCCGCTGTGTGCGTTGAGGCAGAAGGTAAGATAGAGAGGGAGAGATAATCGCATAGGTTGCAAAAGGGTCCTGAGGTGTCAGGAGAGTCCAGATGGATGTTGAGATCACCCAACAGGAGGAGTTCAGAGGAGGAGGAGGAAAGTAGACAGGAAGCCAGGACAGCCCATTCTGAGAGGAAGAGAGTGGGCTGTCCTGGTGGCCGATAGAAGGTGGCCATAAGGAGAGAAGATTTAGGGGAGAGTGAAAGCCTGCAGACTAGACACTCGAAGAAGGAATAGGCCCAAGCAGGGATGATGGACACAGGTATCCATTCTGGGAAGATCAGGGCCACTCCCCCTACTGTCCCCTTGTGGTAGAAGGATGTCTGCCTACACCATTAAACATAGAAGAGCTACAAGTGAAATCTGACAAGTGAAAAGTGATGTCATTAAAAGAAGATACGAAGACACAATGAAACAATATAAAAGAATGAAGATGTAACTGAATCAAAGAAGTAAACATACATGCAAATACAAATAAATCAGATACACTGAAAAGACAGGTGAGAAGAGGTGCAGTAGATGTATATATGCAGAAACGCAAGGTAGGTGAGATATATAGAGGCTTGCTGCAGCAGAAAATTTAACAGGGGTAAAGCAGCATAATGAAAAGATGGATGTCGATAAATAGTAAGCAAAAAGCCTGAAGGAGAAAGACCAAGACTGCAGAGCTGACAGCTTTGTGCAAAGAACAAAGGATATCTGTTTGGCTTGGGATCAAGGATGCCACAGCAAGATGCAACTGCAAACCACAAAAGGAGTCTGAGAGGATAAGCTACATACGCACAACATGTTTTTCTTAGATTAAGCAAAGGCGTGAACATTTGCAAGTGCCAAATATTGAACAAAGTTGCGAAAAGCATACGCAAGACAGCTAAACCAAGTCTCCACAGGCCAAGAGGAGTAATAGCAGCCAGTATACCTTAATTAAAATAGCACTAAATAGGGGAGGTGCTGTTGCGCACAACGAAGATGGCTGCTTGATCAGAGCGCTCCGGCCCGTGATCTATCCGTAAGCTAAAAAATCCTATTTTTGGAGCCCGCTGTGCTGCATCGACCACACTGGGACGTGTCCCGAGGTTGCAGGGATTGACACCAAAAATCCTGGATCCTGAGGTGCCCTGGCTGCGGAGCTGCGAAGGACGACAATCCCGGTGAGATGAAGCAGAGGCGCATGCCGATTCTGGGACCAGGAGACCGCTGCCCTGGGCCACTGACGCTCTAGCCAGTGGGTCGAGCACCGAGAGGACGGTGGGGCCTAGGAGGGGACGCAGGGCAATTTGGCTGGGGCGCCCTGCCCCCCCTTCTGTCTACAACCGTTCCTGGGCTTGAGGCAAGCGCTCCTACCAACATTTTGGCTGCCGGAGAAGACTGTCGGCCCTGTACTGGCCTGACGTGGGCTGAGCGGACGGAGAAGAGCTCCTGCAGGCACGCGGTATGCGGCCCCGGGTAAGACGAATCAGGCCCGCGGGCCCACGTTGACCCGTGTGTGTGCGAAACGAGGAGGTGGGGGAGACGGGGACATCTGTGTGGTCGGGGTGCTGATCCGGCCTGTGGACGCACACCCGAGCTGTGTGCGGCCTCGGAGAGGCCCGGTCAGATACCGCGGGCTGCCGCGAATCACAACGGGCCGTGAACTGGCCTGGCGGTGCTAGCCCACCGAGTGCTGTAGTAACTGCGCCCGACTGCGCTGGTATGCTGAGACGTTTGGAGCCTGGGCTGTCTGCGGGAACACGTTGCTGGGCCCCCGTTTGGGTGAACAACACTGTGCAGGGGCTGTGCATCTGTCCGTGCCCAGAATCAACACAGTTGCTGGTGCGAACCTGGTAAGACTACTGCCAAATACCCACCGCAGACAATACCGGTTGTGCACTGCTATATAGACTTCATATCACACACTCAGAAACGTGGGAGAGCACAATCCATTGGTAATTTTGGCCGGTCTAGCTACCCCCTGTGTAAAGACACCACCTGTGGAGGACCTGAACTGGTGCAGAAACTAGGCAATACCCGAAGGGGTCCCCTTTCTCGCCGGTCATATTCCTCGGACCAAGATCTACTTACCTGCGAGCACCGCTCCTCCTTGCAAAGCCCAGTTGAGTGGCGCGGGAACCATGGGAAACACTAGAAAGCAAGACAAAATGGCGGAAGGGGCGAGCACCAAGAAAAAAGGGCAGATGGACTCTTATACAAGCAGCCAGGCGGGAAGCTGTGAGCTGGAACCACCGACAGCATCCAGGCCTGAACCCAGTCCGGGGAGTGGAGACGGGGTAGAGCAACTGACCAACATTGTTCAAAGCAGCTTCCTATCCTTAAATATGAAACTGGACGAAACTCGATCCTATCATGGAACACTCGTGGCTCTCAACATTTGTTTCAGGACTTCGACATTCCATTGGACGATGTGTTTGTAATTTGTCTGCAGGAAACTTTGTTAGTTAATGCTCCAATTAGAGATGGTTTCAATATTTTTATCAATCCTGCAATACAAAATACTCAGGGCCGACCTTCGGCAGGACTCTTGACAATGGTTTGAATCTCACGAGTATGGTCTACTCCCATTTGTTTTAATCCTAATCCCTACGTTCAAGGTTTAATTATGCAAGCATGTTCAGATACTCTAAACACAGTTGCAACTCTGTTGATCATAAATTGTTACTGGAATCCGGTCAAAATAAAAGTTACAGAGTTTACCACAGCGATCAGCTGTTTAATGGAAGAGGCAGCCATGCAATACAATAACTTGAGCATTTTATGCTGTGGTGACCTCAATGGCTCGTGGTTTAAATACGATCTCCACAATCAAGCTTATAGCCAGATTCCATATGAAGAGTTAGGCGAGAAAGAACAACGTTGGTCAGATATTATGGAGACGTTTGATTGCGTTTTGTTGAACGGCAATGTGCGTGGCGATATTCCAGCTCAGGCCACCTGGCATCGTGAATCCACGCACAGTATAATTGATTATTTCTGGGTGTCTAGTAACCTGGGATCAAAGATTCTGACACTGCAATCACTGACAACGACTAAGAGCGATCATTCGCTGTTGAAAGTGAAATGTCTTCTGGCGGTGTCTGATACTTTGTCCCCATACCCAGCAGCAGTTGAAGTAAACATGGGTGGAAATCGATTAAGACTGAGCGCAAATGAGATCCGTGCTCTAACGGCTAATCTAAGTGATTTGACTGACGCTGTGGAATACACTCCGCTGCTACAGAATCATATCACCTCGATCAAAGACAGCGCTCAGCAACATAAGTTGCACATCCACCCTTTTAGTAAATTGCTGGATGATAAAAAGAAAGTTCTAAGAAAAGATGTCCGTAAAATAAAAATGCAAAAAAATGTATCACCTAAGACAATGCTGGAGAATGTGAAGGCCAGACGAGCTATTTATAGAAACTGGCTGAAATCCCACAAAGCGATTGTAGAACAGGATTCTGCCGAGTTTATGATGAAACTGATGGTTACAAAGAACACACGCGACATCTGGCGAATATTAAATAAGGGCCCCTTCAACGGTTCCAATTCTACGCAGAACACAATTTCTGGGGATACCTGGTGTAAACACTTTAGGTCAGTGTTCAATAGCCAGCTGAAGGTTCCTAAATGGAAATCAGTGGCTAGATTGGGTCCCTGGGATGTCCAGATGTCGCTGTCAGACATCATTGACGCTATTAAGTCACTAAAAAATTCTCGTGCTGCTGGTCCAGATATGATAAGTAACGTCAGACTAAAAAAAAATCCACAGATCTGGGCACCTTTCATTGAGTGTTTGTTTCACAAAATCGCAAAATCCAAGTGCTTGCCTAAATCGTGGTTAACAGCAATCGTAATTCCAATCCATAAGAAAGGCTGTTGGGACGCACCTGAAAATTATTGTCCCATTGCCCTATTGGACTCTATTGGAAAACTCTTTGGTTCCAATTTGAGATGTAAATTGGTGAGTTGGGCTAAAAAGGCGGGAATCCTTGATATCCGGCAAACTGGATTTTCAAAGGGTACAGGTGTGGAAGTCAACCTTTCGATTTTGACAGCTTTGAAATATCATGCACTACAGAGTAAAACCAAATTGCATTTAGCCTTTATAGACATGAGGTTAGCTTTTGATGGAGTCAACCGGCAGATGCTATGGGCCAAACTAACGAAATGGAAATGTCCTATGGCCCTTCTCAACCCAATAATGGCACTACACACGGAGACCTCTTTTAGAGTACACCTTAACAAACAAGGCATATTATCTGACAGCATTCCAACGACAAGGGGTGTTAAGCAAGGCTGCCCATTGGCCGCTGATTTGTTCAAACTATTTTTGGCAGATCTCCCATTATTCTTGGAGCAAGCTCATTGTTTCCCTCCACGTCTAAACGGAACTCCAGTACGGTATATTGCATATGCTGACAATCTCGTTCTGATCGATAGAACACAAATCGGCCTTCAACGTCTGCTAAGTTGCCTGTATGAATATATAGTTGCAAATGAATTGGCCATTAACACAGATAAAACTAAAATTGTGTCGATTGGTTCGTTAACGAGTAGAAGAGATTGTGCATTTAAATGGGCGGTAGGTGGTCAACAGTTAATGTCTGTTAATTCGATTCGCTATCTAGGCATCGAATTCAACAGTTCAATCGGGGAAGTCCAATGGCTAAATGCGTTGAAACTGAAAGCAGTAAGACTGGCACTGCAAGCAGCCCAGCAAAACAGAATGGTGATGGCTGGAAGGTATTGAATTAATCATAACCACGGGCAAAGCTCTGGGCAACCCTCCAGACCATCGTTTTTCAGCCTGCCAAGCCATTACAGAAGGGGAAAAACCATATGCAAATCAGGCTTGGTCCTACTCCAAAAGGGGCAGTCCAGCCCGAACTGCTAGGTCACATCCCTTCTGCACGAGACCACAAGCATCCCCAGACATGTTTCAGCCCTGTTGGGCGTCATCAGTGAGGAGTAGCTTGGGTCTCTAGGCCCGGCAGACTCGGGACCCCAGCCCAGATCAATAAAAACTTTGGTAAATTTTCATTATCCCCGGTGATAACGTTTTACCGTCAAAAGGTTGTTCCTATTTTAACATTTGGTGCAGAAGCGGGATGGAATATCAGTGAACAAAATTGGAATACTGTAGAGGGTCTTTTTTGGAAACAGGTTTTTAACCTCCCGAATTGTATTGCAAATATTGCAATACGCCACGAACTTTCGTTAAATTCTCTTTTTTCAAATGTGGTTTGGAAGTCCATCTCACTTTGGCGCAAGATGAGAGAAGTGGGTGGTGCGCCAGCATATAGAATATTTACTGCCTCTGATGATTCGAAAATTAGTAATCTGTTGGCCCAATGGAGCTCAAGAGTGCAAGAGTGGGTTGCAGCAGCTGACATTAATAATTTCGACCTGTTTTCACGCCCAAAAGTGGCAAAAAGAAAATTTGAAACTTGGGCATGGATCATAAATGTGGAAAGATACTCAAATCTTGATCTCTCCAATAAGTTAGGTAATGCTAAAAAAAAATTAAACTGTCAACAACCATACCTCCTGCAGTGCTACAATCGTCATTATCGGGAACAATTTCTTTGTTTCCGTTTAAATACGTTGAATACGAAAGAAATTCTTTTCCAAAGAAGGCAGCCTGCTATAAACAACAATCTGTGTCGATTCTGTGAGGAATCGGTTGAATCTTTGAAACATCTGATTCTAAGCTGTCCAGCAATTGTTAATTTACGTTCTGTCCACCTAGGCGAATATGCCCCGCTAAATGGTGATATGATCACCTGGTGGTGCCTGATATCCTCAGGCCAAAACATTAAACATGTTTGTGCGATTGTAAATTTGATGAACGCGCTCTTGAGATGTCCTCCGTAATCAGGAGGGGTGCTAGGCTGATGCTCGAAAACGGCAGAGGGATCAATGACCTGCCTAAGTGCGTAACTATTTAACTGATAAGTCGAATGTTTAATTGACTTTGTATGTCTGTTTGCTTGACCATTAAGTGCCTTATATGTTACGATGTTGCGTAGAAGAACTTTGTGGAAAGCATAATAAGACATAATGATGATGTTGATAACAATGATATGTATTGGATGTGTAGACGATTTGAAACAAAAGTTCTCTTTTCTTTTCTTCTTTCCATCTTGGTGTTGGAAAGAGAAAGGAGAAAACTGTAGTTTTCAATAAAAAAAAAAATAATAATAAATATGAAACTGGTCGATATTGTAACAACCATTGGCACACTGAAAACCAGGGTTGATAAACACGATCTGAGGCTGACTGAGGCGGAGGACAGGATAGGAAAAACCGAGGACACAGTGGCGCAGCATGGCCATTACATCGCCCAGCTCAGAGAGAACATGAAGAAACTGAGAAACAAGTGCGAGGACCTTGAATCGCACTAACGAAGGAACAACGTGCGCCTCGTGGGAGTTCGAGTCATTTGGCAAGGATAAAATGGAAATTCAGGTGGAATCACTCTTTAAATCCCTCTTTGGAACAAACTCTTTTCAGACCACTTCCTAATTGAACGGGCGCACTGCACTCAGGCTCCTGTACCAAAACCCGGAGCCCCGCCCGGCACGATTATCGCACGACTACTCAACTATAGAGACAGGGACTTAATCCTCCGGATGGCAAGAGAACATGGGACATTGCACTACGAAGAGAGTCGTATACACATTTATCCTGACTTTGCCACCGGCGTGCAGGCAAGCCGAAGATCTTATGAGCCAGTTAAAAAACTCCTAAGGGCAAGACAAATCCCATATGCACTAATATTCCCGGCTAAAATGCGCATCCAATATGGGGGAAGGGCGCACTTCTTCGAAACTCCTGCTGCACCCTTGGCCTATGTAGAGGCCACCATTCCGCTGCCCCCTCGGGCCCTGGACCGGATCAGAATGGGAGGAATCCACCCGCGGCTGGGGACTGAACCCCTGCCGAGCAACACGGGACAGACAAGCATCCTTTTGGAATCGTTTGACACCTGCAGAGGGCTCCAAGTACTGTTAAGCGAGCCGTGAGCCCGGTCTGGCAGTCTCGTATCTGCAACGAAGCACCCTCAGGAAGGTTCCTAATGGTTAATTGGGTCCATTGTCAAGTTGGGGTAGATGATGTGGGTGGAGGGGGGGAAGGGAAGGTGGGAATGTTTTGCGCTACTGTGACCGCTCAGGCAAGTTTGAGGATTGGGGCAGGGTACGCAGTACTGGGAGTTTAAGGTTACATATTGTTGGGAGGTTTGAGGTGACTGAAAAGTGGTCTCGCAGACACTGGTGCTACTCAAATGCTGGTAATTTACACACTTATGGCTATCACAGTATATTACACCGTGTATGCATAAAAAATGGGTGATGGGTTAAGGATAAGACTGATGACATGGAATGTCAGAGGACTAAATAACCCAATGAAGGCCAGGAAAGTTGGTAACTACGTCACCAGACATGGGCCACAAATCCTAATGTTGCAAGAGACACACACACAGAGCATTGTTAATGAGCAGGTGTTGGCAAAATGGGGCAAATTTCGTTATTATACAAATTACTCCTCGCAGTCCAGGGGGGTTTGCACTCTTATACATCACTCGCTGGGATTTCTCGCCAAGGGCCACATTGCGGACCCGATGGGCAGGTACGTGCTGGTCTGGGGGGAAATATCGGGGAGACAAATAAGCCTGGTGAACACCTATGGCCCCAACCTGGATGATCCCGACTTTTACCTTAATATGTTGGAGATCCTTAGTAAGCATGATACACCTACCATTGTTTGGGGGGACTTCAACATGGCACTTGACCCGGCCTTTGATAGATCTGCCGTGATACCCAGACCACCCCCTAGGGCAACATTGATATTAAAGCAAATTCTGTCTCAATTGTCCCTACTTGATGCCTGGAGAGTACTCTACCCAACTAGCAGACGATATACATTCTACTCTTCGGTGCACGACAGTGAGTTGCGAATAGATTATTGGTTTATATCTGCGGGCATCGCGCATGCTCTGCAACATTGTGAAATCCTTCCCGCACGCTCTCTGATCACTCCCCGGTGATATTGGCGGTCACTCTGAATGATGCCCCTAGACCAATGTTCACATGGAGGATGCCCAGAGACATACTAAAAGATTCCAGCGTAGTCGAGTCACTACACGAAGAAATTGCTAACTTCCTCACGGACAACGTCGGGTCGGTAGACCACGCATCATCAGTATGGGAGGCAATCAAGGTTTGGGTTAGAGGGACCTTGATATCCAAGACCACTGGCCTTTTGAGGGGTGTACGCCGTGAATTGGAGGGGGTGGAAAAGGAACTGAAAGAATTGGAAGAAACCTATAGTCGTACACATGGCGAGGATACCCTTGCCAGAATACACAAGCCTCTCAGAGAGTTTGATCAGCTGGCAGTAAGAGAAGTACAGTATGTGGCAGCCCCTGTGCGGACGCGCAGGTATGGGGAGGGTAATAAGGCAGGGAAACTGCTGGCCAACCTTGTTAAAACTGAAAAACAATCTACTCCGATCGCTGCTATCCAAACAACACAAAATGAAACTATCACTAGTGAACAGGGAATAAACGATGAATTTGTAAAATTTTATAAAAACCTCTATGCGAACAGGGACAAGAAATCCCCTGTCGAGATTAGAAATTATCTCGCCACGCTAGGCCTCCCCAGGCTCCCGGAGGAGAGTAAATTGGTACTGGAGCAACCCATTACGGCAGAGGAATTGACCGAGGCAATCAAGGAGCTTACATCTGGTAAGGCGCCGGGCTCAGACGGGCTGAGCGCTGAATTTTATAAAGAATTCCGGGAGGAGCTGGTCCCGGTGCTACTAGAAATGTGGGAGGAAGCCCTGGGGAAGCAAACTCTGCCCGCAACGTTGCGCGAGGCCATAATCACTGTGCTGCCTAAACCCAGACGCCCGCCATAAGATGTGTCGTCCTATAGGCCCTTATCCTTAATGAATGTGGATGCAAAGATCTTTGCAAAGGTGTTAGCAAACCGGATGTTACCCATAACATATACGCTGGTGCATGCAAACCAAAGCAGATTTATCCCCCAAAGGTCTACTGCCCATAATCTGTGCAGGTTATTCGGCATAATTTCACAGATAAACCCGAGTAAACAGGAAATCTCGGTGTCACTCGACGCCAAGAAAGCATTTGATTCTGTTTCCCGGGAGTACCTCTTTTTAGTCCTTGAAGCGTTTGGCTTGGGTCTCTGCTTTATTAGCTATGTCAGGTTGCTATATACTGCCCCCGGTGCGAAAGTATGCACAAATAAAACCATATCTGGATTGTTCGAGCTGGGTAGAGGTACTAGACAGGGGTGTCCCTTTTCCCCCATCATGTTTGCTCTCACAATAGAGCCCATGGCAGCGGCGGTTCGATTGACGCATATAAATAGGGGTATCACGTTGAAGGGAGCCACCCAAATAATATCTTTGTAAGCGGACGACACATTGTTGTATGTGCGCGAACCAAACCAGAATTTAGGCCCCATCATGGCAGACATTAGTGAATTTGCAGAGTACTCCGGATACATAGTGAACAACTCCAAGTCTGAAATGTTCCCACTCACCCCCTCCACAAGGTGCCCTGCACGGGCGTGCGGCCTTAAATGGTCAGAACGACACATTAGATATTTGGGCGTACTGGTCTCAGGTAGTAGACAGACTCTCTACAATGACAACCACGAACAAGCGTTACAAACACTCGATACTAAGTTACAAGTTTGGAGGAACCTCCCAATCTCACTTCACGGTAGAATTGCAGTACTCAAAATGATTGTCCTTCCTAAACTATTGTACCTATTCGTAAACATCCCCATATGGCCGGGAAGGGAATTCTTATCCAGACTTAGATCCATGGCAGTGTCTTTTCTCTGGAGTGGGAAAGCGGCTAGGATTAGCTGCAAGAAAATGGCAGAACCGTATGAAACAGGGGCAATAGCGGCGCCAGACTTCGAGCTCTGCTACTTAGTGGCACAGGCGCAATTTGCGAAGCACTGGTATGATGATACGGATAACTCACCTCACACGTGGATAGAGGAATACACCACTACGCCCGCAGATATCAGATCAGTTATTTTTGACACAAGACACAAAGATTCATGTGAGTTTTACCCCGTGAGTTGTACGGTGAGAGCCTGGAGGGCAATATATAAAAAGCTAAAGATTGAGAACCCATATAACCCGGAGATCCCCCTATGGGACTATCCAAACATTCCCCCCACATTTGACTCTAGCATACAGGAGGCCTGGGACCCCGGTAAGGAAATGAAGATAGGCGACATGTAGATTGATGCGAAATTTGTGACCCTTACTGTATTTACGAGAGGCATGGGAGGGGGCCCGCTCCGAACATTACAGTATTATTGAATGAGATCTGCATATCAGGCTCACTGGCCATCCTTTCCGGATGAACCCCCCATGCACCCATGCTTACAACTTGTCACTACACAGGGTGGACTGGGGATCTCCAAGCTATACAAGTCAATACAGGCCCACATCCCCACGGCAAACCAGGTGAAAGAGAAATGGGAAATAGATATGAAAACACCTATACCTGATGATAAATGGGTGAGATACTGTGAGCTTACGAAGAAAGTGTCTCTCAATGCGGGCCTGCGCCTAATACAATTTAAAATCATTAATAGGTTGCACTATACTCCTGCTAAAATAGCCAAATTCACACCTGATGATGTGGGGGGCTGTCCTAAATGTGGGACCCCGCAGGTGGGCTCCTACCATATGTACTGGGAGTGCCCGGCCATGGCACGGTTTTGGGGACTGGTGGCCGCAATGCTGGAGGATGTTACACAAATTCCCCCCCATCTAGCTCCGCAAAAATATTTGTTTGGTGATATTGGAAAATGCTCGGAAAGAACCAGAAGACTGTTTAATGTATCATGTGTTATTGCTAAAAAATGTGTATTGCAGGCATGGAAAAGCCCCAACCCCCCCGAGCATGAACGATTTCTTGCGTGAATTGACCTATATTAACGAATGAGAGGAACAATACGTTCTCACCCAGCCAAGTATGAGTCGACCAAAAGACATATGGGGTCCTTTCAGGACGTATCTTTGAGAGTTGTTCTCGGACAATGAATCAAACATATGAACTGTATACTTTGTAACACTGATGATGTAGCCATTGTGAGATAGAACATGTGTAATGTTGATTGAGTGCCGATGTATCTGCTGAGACCGTTAATAAAAAGATGTTTAAAAAAAAAAATAGCACTAAATAAAATGTCAGAATGGACAAAATCGTGGTCTCCTCAACATGTGGTGCAAGACCAAAAAACAAGGCCTATACATTAAGTTCCAGATGAAGATAGCAATGTACCTTTACTCCCTTTAAAGTTTCGAGGAAGAGAAGAGTCAGCAAGGTAAACTACAAAGAAGAAGCATTGGCTTAGGGCCTAACTGATGATGAGATGGTAGGCTCATTGACCAAGAGGGCAGTGGTCCGACGTTGTTCCCCGTTCCTGGGTTACGTTTTGTTTACGTGCAGCCAACGAGCTGAATGTCCAAGGTTGGGAGAGAATGACAATTATAGGGGCCTATGTAGCAAGGGACCATAAATTGTTGCAGAAGCCAATCCGCTGCTATTATTTTGCTATCAATCTGTATTATACATAGGTAGAGGTAGTTCAAGGCATGCCCAGCTGTAAAGGGGCAGCCAATGAGGTTACTAACACTAACAAAGTAACCAATGCCTCCTTTTGATAGGTTTTTACTGTTTGCCACATAGGATGACGTCATAGCTGACGTACATTGTGGTATAAAGCTTTTGTGTAACAGAAATATTTTTAAGAGCCAATGAGCTGCAATCAGTTTGTTCTCCAGGTTTCCCTACTTTATTTAAGCTGATAATAAAGCAGTATTTTCCCATATTCTTTGAGTCCGTCTGGTTATTTGAGTCTGAGATAGTTCATTGGTAATTCCATCTGGCACTTGTAACTCTCCAGGTGCGACTGAACATTTTGGTAGCAGTGTGGATAGTTCTGATTCAGTCTCCTGGGCCAGATCCAGACGTCTTCCACCATTTGGAGAGCGTAGAAAAACACAACAGTGAAAATGAGACGGTCGGCAGGTGCCCCTTTTAAGAAATTCTTGTCTGGTCCCCACGTGTGCCACGCGGACTGAAGGCAAACGGGTCGATTGGGGAAGAGTTGGTACAGAGGGACTAGAGTTGCGCAATGGATACAAGTAGAGGATTGAAAGTGGCAAATAAAGGGTAGGGATTGTATTGTAAATATATATAGTAACAGGATATGTTTCAAGAGAGAGAAGGACGCACATTACATTCCGAGAGGGGGTATTTTTTGGAGATTCTTGAGGCGATGCGGAGGTGAAGAATGCTTGTTAAACTCCAAAATGGGTTAAAATTGAGATGAGCTACCTTTACTAGAAAAGTAGGAGAAGACAATTGTAGAAAATGTAAGTGCACATTTGTTTGGGGTTATAAATATGTCAGTATAAAACTTTCGATTAGTTTAAACTAAGAAACATAAAATGATAGTAATAATCTAGCTGGTTATCAGACTCTAAAAACAAACGAATTAAAAGTGGAGAAAGAAATTGCGTGTGAATTAAGATTTAGGGCCTGATTCATGCAAGTGTTTTATAATGGCGCAATCCCATAGGAAATGCATCAGGCCCTTAGAGTGTCAATAATAAAATAAAAGGACAGCAAGAATCGATGGAACTATAAACAAAGGAATAAAGAGAACATTATTGTACAGGCTTGAAAATTGGTTAAAGAATTGTTTTTTGGGCAATGGGCGGCGATTGATGGTGCTTGCCCGAATTGACCATTGTGGTATAATTGATTAACGTAATAACCAAATAAAAGGTCCGGTAAGTATTGACAGTTAAAAACGACTTATTATTGGGGACACTCCCTACTACACTTGTTCAAAACATTACCGAGATACAAACCAAGATTAGGAAGTACCATGCCGAATGCGTAAAAGGCACGGCTGGCAAAATGTTCATGATGTGGCCTCAAGAAGGTTCGCTATCAAGAACAGTATTGCAACATATGGCAACATACTTACATGCTGCATATACATGGAAGATGTTACAGAACATGTTAGCCATTTTAGAACTATGGAAGATGGATCAGAGCGAGAAGGAAGACCCGCTCGAAAAAGAGTGGATGCTTAATCAGCATAAAGGGGAGCACGCAATACCCTCGGCTCCTTTTTCTCCTTCTGAAAACAAGAGTACAGACACTGAGAAACAGAAATTTTATCCTTTAAAGGAGTTAAAAGCAGCAGCAGGGTATGTTAATCTGACATACGTGCCCCAGCTTATAATAGTGAGCACAATATGGAAGAGAGCAAGATTAAAGAATGTAAATATATGTCAGCACGTGATGAATATAAAGAGCGTGATGAAACAAGGGAAAGACAGATAGAGATAGAAGAAGAAGCTAAGAGACCAAAAGAAGGGAAGGATAAAGCCAAAGAAGTGACAATAATACAGAACAAGTGGATGGGAGGACAGATATTGCTCAAATTAGATGGAAAGGGTATTGACGATAACGGGAAAAGAAGTTAAAGAGACGAGGAAGGGCATACAAAGGTAAGGAAAAAAAGAAAGCGAAAGGAAGAATGAACAAGGTATGAGGAACAGAAGAAAGACTAGAGGAGAAGAAACGTGAAGAAATAAAAACAGAAAGAACAAAGGTTACAAAGAAGGCAAGAGGAAGAAGAGAAAAGGGAGATGAGAAGGGAAGAAGAAAGGAGAAGGAGTTGAGGACAAAGGGATGACTTAATAGATCACATCATTAATAGATGTATAGGAAGAAGAGTGAGGGTCACAAGAGCCCGGTAGGGAGCTGCAAGGGATACTGAGAATACAGACATGGGCGGATGAGCAGGAGGCAGAAGGCATAGGGAAAAGGATTGAGGAGTTCTGTATGCAAATGAGGTAGAAAGATGGTACAAAACCAAAGGGAGCATCGAAGGATCTCCACCGAAACAGGAACAAAATTAGATGGCATTATGATGGCCGAGCCTAGAACGCTGTTCTTAAGTAGACTAGATCTTGATGACGAGGAAAGGGACAACAGCCATACCAGCTGGGGTATAATGATGTCAGAGTAAGAAAGGGAAGCAAACGAAAGAACGCGAAGAGAAGGCGCATGTGGTTTTTCGATAGATCCAAGTATAGAAAGAGGGGTAAAGTGGTCAGAGCTAGAAGACCCAAAAGAAAAAATATCAGAACCAACACCATATTCTGAACTACCACAAGCATGGTCGTGCAGTGCAGGGGAGATATCCCAGCCTTATGTAAAGAGATACGGTAATTGCCAGGACGAAGACAAACGGGAGAAACTGGCCCCACCTGGAAGACAAGAAGCATAGATGGGTATGATTGTAGATCAGGATATACACAACTCCCATTATTAGAGAAGGGGGGGCAGATGACCACAATATATACTGTGGCCACAAATGGACAAAGATAATTTGAAATGTAGATTACCTGGTTTAACTGCAGGTGTGGCAAAATGGATTTATGATTTAGAAAGACAGTGGGAATGACGTTAGCCGTGGGTGACATATGGCCTGCTTGCAGCTATCCTAGCGGAGAGAGACGACATTTGGAGACAAGCAGGATAGGATAAGTCAGTGCAACGGCAGATGAAGAAACAGGTAGGGATTGAAGCGAAGGCATGCCAGAAATACAGTTGACTAGTGTACATCATTGTCAATTATCACAAGAGAAGAATAAGAAAAAAACGAGAATAAAAAAGCAGGAGGAAGTAAAGTTAGTTCAGAAAAAAATCGGCAAAAGGTGACATAGAAGGAGCAGTATTGAAGAGTGGTGAAGGTGGGGCAACACAAGAGTTACAGCCAGCACAGCCAAGCAATGTAGGGTATCCTATAGATCAAGGTGGATAAAAATGTTGGCCACGAGGTAGAGGGAATGACCAAGAGGAAGAGGTAGATTTCAAAACCATCAAGGCGGAGGAGGATTTAATGGAGAACAGCCACAACAATGTTGGAATTGTGTGAGGACAGGACATATGGCCTGAACGTATAGAAGTAGAGGGGGCATGCAGCAGGACTGGCAAGCTCCAAGAGGGAGGATGGGCTATTCTCCACAATATAATAGAGAACCGCAGGAGTATTATGCCCAAGATCACATGCAGAATCTGACATGTGAGCCGCAAATACAGTCAACGCAACACGTTCTGTTGCAATCACAGTCACCACAAGGGCAACCACAGCAAGCGCCTATGCAAACAAAAGTACAGACCCAGAGAAAGCACAGACACAACAAGCAATGGTGCCACAACGGAATGCAAATACAGGAGCCCCACAAGCATCCACACCCAGGATAGGTAGTGTGACTGTGGTAGGAGGAAATCCTTTCACAGGTTCAGGGATGAATGTATATCCAAAAAAGGAAAGCCCACAGTGTGACCTGAAGTGTTCAGTACTATCTCTGACACCAGACCACCCCCCCAAGAGCAGCCGAGGGTCAGGGTAATGATAGGAAGCAAGACATTTTAATTTGTTGTAGACACTTGAGAGACTTGTTCCTATGTTCGAGAGGGAAAGTATACAATGTCTGGCATTGGCATGAATGTGCAGAGATTCTCTATCGTGCTATGAGCTTCGTTCCTTTTACTGATGTCTGACCAATTTCCATAGGAAAACATGACGTCTCTATGCCACTATTGTATTCTCGGCAGACACCAGTTAACATATTAGGACGTGACTTGATAACAAAACGTAACATGACGATATCTTTCACTGACAAAGAGATAGTGTGTTCCACTCCAGGGATACATTACATGAATGTAAGAGTTTATATTAGCATTTACAGGCCAAAAAGCACAACAGGGTGTCCCTTTAGACCCAGAAATATTTTGTATGCAGCAAATATTTTGTTGACATGACTTCCTGGATTGAACTGTTGAGCATACCCAACCAATTTTTGTTTAGATCACAAATACCTATGGATGACGAGGAAGAACAGGTAATTCCGCCAGAACTAGAAACAGCAGTGCTAAGAGATGAAAGGGTGGTTGTTCATGGGACAGATGAGGTAAGAGCACAGTAATAGCCCTTGATGTAGAATACAGACTAACAGACTTGAAAGATGAGAAGCTGTTCAGAGATGAGAATTCAGATGAGTTAGTATTTTGCATATGTCTCACTTATTGGATTAAAGTTAAGAACAGAGAAATACCACAGAGAATGGCAGTGGTAAAAATGAAACCGCCAGTTTTACAGGAAGATTTAGAAAAGGTGCCAAGCATCCCATGGACTAGCAGTCCATATGACGTGGGTCTGTTGAGTGGAGCATGAGCACTTAAAATGAAGCTCAACCAGGAGCAATTTTGCCACAAGCAAAGCAGTGACCTATGTCCAGAGAAGCAGATGAGAATATATTTGAAACCATTTCCACGTTAGTACAGCAAGGACAATTGGTGCCATCAGAATCTCTTTTAACACGGCTGTGTATCCAGTGAAGAAATTACCAGGGGGTCTTGGGGATTTATTCGGGATGTACGTCCCCTAAACAATATTGTTGGAGCAGAATTTCTCTGGTTCCGAATCCAGTTCCGATACGATGCAATATTCCAGCCACAGTCACGTATTTTACAGTAATGGATTTAAAGAATGCCTTCTTTTCAATTCCCATTCCTGAAGACTCACAAGACTGGACTTCGTTTTCGTATAGAAACCAGTGCTGGAAACACACAAGATTACCTCAGGGGTACTGTGAGTCCCCCTCAATCTTTCATAGGGTCCTCCTTCAGATGGACTTAGGAAACGTACACACAAACAAACACAATAAACGTAAGCACAACAATTCAGTACGTAGATGATATACTAGTGTGCAGCGAGCCAGAAGACAAATGCAGAAAAGAATCAGTTCAACTAATGACAATACTAGCAGAGAAAGGATATAAAGTAGACAAAGAGAAACTACAGTACTTTCAGGAAGAGGCCCTGTACATAGGACAGCTAATCTCTCAAGATGGGAGAAAAGTGACATCTGAGACAGCAGAAGCAATCATGAAGACTACAACACCTGAGACAGTGAGGGAAATGCAACAATTTCCAGGCTTATGTAATTATTGCGGGGCCTGGGTTGTTTATTACAATACATGTTTTCTACCACTATTAAAAAGGACTTTAGGAAGCACAGATAGGTAAAAGGCAGATAATATGGACAGACGGGGTCACTGAAGGATTTGAAGAATTAAAAACGGCAATTTGTACAGCCCTTGTTAGGGATTCCAGACTATAATGAGGAGTTTTACTTATTCTCATATTCAAATGGAGAGGTAATGACAGCAGTGCTCACACAGAAGACATTAGGACATGGACATAGACCATTAGCCTACTAGTGGGATTTTAGACCCAGTAATGAAAGGACATTATCCATGCAAACAAGCGTTAGCTGCTTCTACTTTCGCGATTGAAAAAGCTGCATGTATTACAATGGGGTGTTCAATGAAGTTATTCGTTGAGCATTCCTTATTCACCATTTAAGAGAAGCCCACCCAAAAGTACACTGACCACACAAAGAGCATCAGGATATTAAGTAATTATTTACTATCCAACAATCAAAATTGTTAGATGTACAGTAGTGACTCCAGCCACATTCATAGCAGAACCAATAGGAAAGGAGGACTATGTACATGACTGCACAATGCTTACTGAGTTCTAAGACGATATTCCCTGTTAGAGAAAATGCTCTCGGGGGTGGGGGGGGAATTGTATTCATTGACGGTTCTTCAAAAATTGACCAGACGATAGGAGAAATTAAAAATTAATCATTGATAAATTGGCAATATCAGGAGTTTGTTGAACAACAAGAAGCACAGTACAGAGACCGAGCCCTTGGACCTAAAATCCAACCTAGCCAAAATTATTGATAAAAAGGTAGCCTAACCTTGCTGTTATTACTTGATCTCTCGGCCGCTTTTGATTTGGTTAACCATAGGTTACTGGCTGTGATTGGGAGTGTTCAAATATGACCATTCAGTGGTTGAAATAATTTCTCTCTCCTTAGCTAGCAAGGGTAGTCAAAGACGACTCCCAATCAAAGCAGGGTCATTTGGTTTGCGGGCTGCTCCAGGGCTCTTGCCTCTCGCCGTTGTTGTTTAACATGTACTCCAGGCTGTTAGTTGATCTCCTGGATGGTCTGGTTCTGAAATTTACAAATCCTGCTGATGACACCCAGATAATCCTAAACCTATCTGGGTCATATGCTATTGATTCGGCGAGAGTATGTGAGGTTTTTGAGACAATCCAATCTTGGATGACAATAAACTCACTTGCCCTAATTGACAAAAAAACAAGATTTCAATTCTTGGTACAAGTCCAAAATTGAAGAATCTGGATCCGCAATACAGTTGCTTCTCATCCGAGTCAGTAAAAACACTTTGACTCCCAATTAATTTTTAAGAAACATGTGTCGCACTTGAGCTCCTACTATGACTATATGACACATTTGCTGTGGCAAATCCATCCCTATTTTTCAGAAAACAGGGCGCTAATTGCTACAGCAACTATTAATATAAACTGGATTACTGTGATAGCCTTTTTGTAGGTCCTACCCAGGCAAATATTAAAAAACTTCAGGTAATCCAAAATGGATCAGTCCGTGCCAAAATGGATTAGTCCATGCAGTACAATGACTCGCAGTTAAACAGAGAATTCATTTTAAGACGTCAAGTATTGTTTACAAATGTTTGGCTGGTGATGTCCCGCAATATCTTGGATCTCGAATTGAGAGGGCGTCTATTAGGCACTTGTTACGCTCCAACAAACCAGCTTTATTATCTCAACCCTGCACCTTCCTGAAAAGTTTTGAAAAGTCCAGCTTTGATTTCTTGGCCCCATTTTAATGGAATGTTCTCCCGCTTCCATCACTGGCAATGTTTAAAAAGAGCTTAAAAACATTTCTGTTTGATCGAGGAGTTGTTGTTGCCATTCATTATTCTGTTCCTTGTTTGTTCGTCCTGCTTGAGCGCCCCAAGGCCTTCGGGTGTGTGGCAAAATATAAAAACTCTATAGTATAGAATAGAATGGCATACAGGATCAGCAGTAGTGAATCTAAAAACGAATGGTGAAGTAGTGACAAGTGTGAGACTGCTTTCACATTGTTCCGCAGGCTGCAGAATTAGCGGCTGCCCTCCACAGATAGGAGGATGAGGAAGTAACTGTGTACTATGACTCTGCCTATGTGACGTCACTCATATACGCAGGATTCTCACGCTGGAAAAGGAGGGGTTTCCTCCGCACAGACGGCACAAAGTGCAACATGCATCTCTAGTGAATAAACTCATTAAGGCACTAAAGCTCCCATTGGCTATCGCCGTGGTGAAATGTGCAGCCCATACAAAGAGGACAGGCATGATTTCTCGCAGTAACAAAGCCACAAACGAAGAAGCGAAAAGGGCAGCATATTTCCAAATATTTCTGATTATGAAGTAGAAAGTGTTAAACAAATGACAGGGCGATGTATGATGGTGAAGGAAGGTGTTTGTTTTATCCACTGTACAGTTAATTGAGCTACAAGGTCGAGCCCCACAAGAAGAGCAGAATTTATGGACGTGAAGGTGTGTTCTTCATCCCCCAAAGAGGCTATATGGCGACAAGATAGTACTGGAAAGCCAGTTATGCCTCTAACTTTATTGAAGGTGGCGCTGGAGCAGCTTTACTAACTCTCGCACACAACTAGAGAGTCTTGTCGCCATGATCGCAGAAGACCGGTTTTTACCACATTTGTTAGAACACGTGACACAGTTTATTGTGAACTGCATTATCTGTCAGAGGTTCACAGTAGGACACACTTTGCGAACAGTAAGAGGAGCAATCCCCAGACCCAATGGTCCATTTCAGCATCTACATATAGATAATGTGGATATGTTGCAAACATGCAATTGTTACAGATACAGGTTAGTGGTTGTATGTCCCTTTTCCAGATGGACTGAGGCAGGTCCATGTACGAAACCCCGATACCACATGTGCTGGCAAGTTTCTCGTCCGTGAGGTGTTTTCTAGATGTGGTGTGTGTGGTCTGATAATAGGCCACATTTTGCAAATGAATTGTTCAAGCACATAACTCTTCTATTAGGCATACAGCACACATTTTCATGTGCCTATCACCCATAGGCAAATGGTATTTGTGAGAGAAACCAACCTGGCTCAGATCACCAGCTGACTCCTCATGAGTTGGTGACTGGACGCCGCATGCGAGTACCCCTTGTTCCTCCCACTGGAGTAGAAACCGATGCCCACAGTGTAGCAAAAACATTAGGTGATGAGATGCACGATTATTTGACAAATATGACCGCCAGTGTTTCTTTCATTTCCCAAGAGATCAAAAATCGGACAGAAGGGTCGAAGAAGATTGAAAAGGACAGCCAAACAGTTTATCCCATAGACTTGCTGAAGCAACCTAGTTTGTACGCTGGTGACTAAGTGCTTGTTAGGAGTTTTGTCTGCACTTGGAATAAACTCTGTTTTCAAGGACAGTACCTAGTAGAGGGGGTCACTCCCACTGCATTGAAGATCGAAGGAAGAAGAGCCTGGCTGCATCTGAATGACGTAAAGCCTTACAAAGGAGAGACCCTGACCTCTCCTCCACCCTTTGACAGTGAAGCCAGAGAAGAAGTTCCACGAATGATGATGGGATCAGCTACCAAGAGCTAAAACAAAGACTCATCAAAATAAAGACAATTTAAACTTTCTAAAAATTCCTGCGTTTAACTTTGCAGCAGTTCCAGAACCATTCTATATAGGTTAAAGGGTAAAGAGACAATGTTTTAAGCCAAAGCAAAGAAGAAGAACACACAACACCTTATGTTGCCTCTAATGTTGCACACATTGTTGTACGCTGTTTTTACTTAAATCCTTCGATCACATCAAGCTTTCATGAGGCGACACGTTGCTATGGTCACTTTTTGGGAAATCCTAAAAACAGTCCTTATATTAGGAGTCATCATTGCGATCAGTTTACAGTTTCTATTATAAAAGAGTGTGGTTATTATAAAGAGTGATATGAATTGCACGTTGATAAAAAAAAAGAATGGGAATTTTCGAAGTTATAAGAGATACAGTCCCAGCAAAAAAATTGATACGTTTATTTGGAATACTTTGTGTAACCTCATGCTGTACAAAAATGTATCTTTTCTTCCTTATTATCATGGCATTTCATCAAATAATACTTAATGAAGTGGTTAGCAATGAGACATCTATTTGTGACCCTAACAAAAGCACAAGTGATATTTTCCCTGATATTTCCAAACAAATTATCTGATTAAAGAGAGATGCTGACGATCATGAGGATATAAATACATACCTTGATAATTCAGCCCATTTAAAGAATAACATGTGGTATGAGCGCATGAAGGAGGTGGGGAAAAGAATGTCAGATGAGAGCCGCTTTGTGCATTTTCTCATCCATTATGCCATGGGCACAGTACAACACGTATTGCAAGAGAAATACCTGAACATGATGCAAAGTGTCTCAGCCATCTAGCAGCATGCACGCGAAGAGGACAATTTGAAGGAGGATGGGCAACCTTACAACGGAGGTGGAGAGAGACGTTCCCATATGAAGATGCATACATAAAAACACAGAAAATGGAAAAGGACCCAGATTGAAAAAACAGAATGCTCATGTACTCGCTCAGTGGTATAACTGGAGAACAGAAAGGGATTGTTGAACAAAAGAGACGGGGTTGTGCAGATGCATGGGAAATGCCAGGATACTGGCAGAGGCCTCAGCTATTAGTATATGGACAAGTATCCACCAGCAAAGGATGGGAAGATGGAATGCTAGCATGCAGCAAACATTTATTGATGACAGCACAAATACAAATAGTGAATGATGAATATCGGAAAGAATGGTCTAAGTATTTGAAATGATTAACATGGGTTGAACATTATGCAGGACCTGTATTCATACTGCCAATAAAGAATACAACACTGTGTTTCAGAAACAGGGGTCTGACCAAAGTTGGAAAAATATAGGATGCAAACAAATAATTGATGTACCAGGAATACATGGAGGAAATGCCATGCTAATGGACCACTATTGGGCCTGGGGATCCAAATTGTATATGAAGCTGCCTAGAAAATGGGTATGAATATTTTCTATAGTGATCATACATGTTCCTGCATTAATGATTCCCAGAATGATCTCCATATCGACAGCTTTGCGAAAATGGATATACATCAAAGGAAGAAGAGCTCCCTTAACCTCATCGGACTGAAGACAGAACTATTTTTCAGCAAAATCAATAGAAGCCCAACATTGCGGCTGATGAAGTGATATTTACAAGTATATTCATGCCAGGAATTCAGACTGCAGTGAACGGCAAGTGTTTACAAATAACCAGGTGGGAGCGGTTACAAACAATAAGCATGACAATAAAACGATTTAATGCGATTAGAGAAGAATTGAGGGCCATTAGACATATGACCTTCCGGAACAGGTATTTCGTGGACTTGATTACAGCAATGCAAGGTGGTGTGTGCGCCATGATCGAGCCTTCTTGCTACCTGCCCACGATGGAGAAAATGGAACCCTGGCAGGGGCAATAACTATACTGTCAACTCTGAATATGAAAATGGAGGAAGAAGTAGATAAAACTGAAGAGGACTGGTTCTCGTCCCTGTTTTCGTGGGTTCCAAACTGGCTGGCAAACGTCTTCAAGCAGCTTGGAGCAATATTATTGTGTGGCTAGGATTCCCTCTAGTAAGAATCATCATAGGACAGTGAAAGACGACAGCAAAGAAAGCTGTTGGGATGAAGATAATGATCGATGTAAATGCTGTGACTGACGAGCACACACAAACTGAAAGCACCACCTGTCAAAACCTGAAAGGAAGTCCCCTGCCACCCCAGGAACAAAGTTTTATTACCCCAAGGATCATAAGAACTATGTGGGACGTTGGGTATTCTGTCAACCGACTGGGGAGTGTTGCCATATGACCTGGAGTGTGGATGAACACAAAGAATGCAGGTGACCTAGAAAAAATGAGTGCTTGCCGAGAGGCTATAGACTCCCTAGCGCGGTTTGATCGGGTCTGATATACGGAACGCGTGCATGGGGAAGGGGACAAGGCGGGCCAGCTTCTGGCATGGCTGATCAAACAGAGAGCCTAGGGGGACGATTACCCAGACACGGGATCCAGCAGGTAACCTGGTATTGTTGCAACATAACAAACAACGTATTCTGGGGGTACTACAGGCAACTGTACTCGATTGAGGGTACCTACTCAGAGCAGGAGGTCTCAGATCTGCTTGATCTGGTACAAATGCTAGGTTAGAGGAGGAGGCCAGAGAAGGATTTGAGTTACCTATAGAGGCGGGGGAGATACTGGGAGCGATAAAAGTGATGCCGGTTAACAAGGCTCTGGGGAGTGACGAACTCCCGGTAAAGTCTACAGGGCATTCGCAGATATTCTGGTCCCCCAGTTGAAGAGAGTTTATAACCACGTGCTTCAGAGAGGTTCATTGCCAGGATCAATGAGGGAGGCAGTGATCACAGTGCTGCTAAAAGAGGACAAGGATCCGACCCAATGCACCTCACATAGGTCCATTTCTCCACTAAATGTGGATGCGAAGATCCTGGGAAAAGTGTTGGCATCCAGGTTGGCTGTGGTGGCTCCCAGTTTGGTACAGCCAGACCAATGCAGGTTCATAGGGGGGCAGGATACAGGAATGAATTTACGCAGACTGCACCATGTGATGGATCTGATCAAAGACTTATGACGGGAGATGGCACTGGCTGCACTGGATGCAGTCAAGGCGTTTGACTCGCTTGAATGGCCATGGTTTTTCAGAGTACTGGAGGCCTGTGGTTTTGGAGACTGGATTTTGAAGTGGCTATGTCTGTTATACAATAACCCTCCCGCCCGGGTTAGGACTGGGGGGTGAGTATCGCTGGGATGGTCACTGGAGAGGGGAACACAGCAAGGTTGCCCGGTCTCCCGATTTTATTCTCCATGGCACTTGAACCACTTGCAAGGTACTTTAGAACGTTTATACCTGAAACAGGAATCTGGGCAGGGGGATGACTCACAATATCTTACTCTATGTGATGACGTGCTGTTATATGTGGATGAACCGCTGGAAAATATGCCGATCTTGGAATTTTTATACAATTTCCGTAAACTTTTGGGATTTCAAGTTAATCAAGAAAAGTCACTGTTGTTCCCACTGGCGGGTCTCAGGGCGCGAAGGGGTGATGCTTTTCCAGATTGGGGTCTCCAATAGGAACAGGAATCTTTTAGATACCTGGGGATCCAGGTCTTACAGGAAATGTAGGAAATATTTGTGCACAATACGGGGAAGGCACTCTCACACATAGGAGATGCAGTGCAGTTTTGGAAGTTACCCCTCTCGTTAACGGGGAGAGTCGAGCTTTGCAAAATGGTGGTCCTCCCTAGGCTCCTGTATTATTTTGCGAACATCCCTTAGGTTATCAAGAAAGTATTTTCTTAAATGTTAGACAAGACACCAGGGGAACTGTTGTGGAACACTGGGCAAACATGTATGGCTATGTCAATGTTACGTCATAGTCGTGAGGCAGGAGGACTCAACATGCCTGACTTTGAACTATACTTCATGGCGGCACAGTTAAGTGGTAGCCTACTGGCAAGCGGCTCCAGGGGGTGGTGGTTGTCGGACTGCTGGGTGGAATCTTGCAGGACAGACAAGGTGTAGAATTACTGTGGGGACCCATGATGGGTAAAGGGGGACACAACTGTCTTCAGAGTGGTGCGGGCAGTATGGAGGAAACTGTTAGGGAGTCTGTAGGTCAAAGGTCTGTATAGTAGAGATCTCCCTATTGGGTTTGATGCCACCATAAGAAAAGCATTGGGGAGCATAGGGCTCAGGACTTTGAGGGAACAGCACTGTGCCATGTGGAGGACTTTTTGAAGGGGGCAAATTGTTAACTTTCGAAGAATGAAGACAAACATACGAGGTTGCAAGTGATCACTTCCTCACGTATGTCAAGGTAGGAAGACAACTGGCGATACTGTGGGAAGGTATCCCAGAGGAGCCAGAGGTAAACCCGCTTATGCAGACATTGCTAGACCTATGAGGCGGCGGTAGGAAGGTGTCACGAGTGTATGGGGCCATACAGACAAGACGGGTTAAGGGGTTGGTGGTTAAAGAAAGAGGGGAAAGGGATTTGGGAGTACTCATTACAGAAAAGAGGTGGGCGCATTTGTGGGAACAGGTCAAGAAGGCATCCTGGAACACACAATTCAAAGTTAATTTTATTATTTACATAGGGTATACCTGTCATGATCCCAGTCAGAACACAGCCATGACTCAGACATTCAGGCTAGGTGGAACACATTACATCAATCAGCAGGTCAAAGGTGGGCGTTAGCCTGGCACATATGGTTTTTACACCATTCACATCATCCAATTCCATAGACTTCCATGGGTTACAATAGTAATTTCCATACTCATCAGATGGCCGCCTAGAGGGTCCATTTACAAGCAGCAGCATGGTACTAATCATTTGTCATAGGGCGCTACTTAAGCCCCGCCTACGCTGGAACGCACGCTTTGCATCTGCTCCACTGACAGCAGTGTAACGCTACCAGCGTTTCTCTTCACAGAATCTAAAGAAACTAAAGAAAAGAGAAATATTAGTCTTGCGATAGATTACAGAACATTACAGACCACAGATGAGACTTACCTGACAAAAGCTTTCCTTTGACGCTGTAATTTTTCATAGAAGAATAATTGTTTGTTTGCAGCACCCTTTCAGTCAGAGGTTTTTACTTGCAGCATCTTCCAAAGGTTTTCCCTCAGGACTCCGAAACCTGCAGAAAGCACAAAAGGTATTTAATTATTAAAAAAGTGAACTTTACAGAGTCAAAAGAGAAGACGTTTTTTGGTGCGCTTTCGTACCTGAAGTTTCACCAAGTTATCACCTTACAGTTTTTACTGCCCTTTGCTTTTGAAGGTTGCATTTACTCAAAATAGACGAACGTACGTTTTCTCATCCTGAGGATCCCTGCAACCATTCAGCGTCCATGGTTCCTTTCGTCATGAAGAAACCTCATCCGTAGAAGTGCGCATCATTCGTAGTCAGTGTTTCAACTCCCTAGAACCTGCAAAAAGGGGAAAAGAAAGTAATTAGTATGAGAGATCTCTCCAACGTACGAATCATTTAAAACTCTCAAGGACTACAGTATCTTCATTTGTTTACCTACCTAAAGACTCATTCTTTTAAAAAGACTCTCTCCCTCAAAGAATTACTGAGTTCTTCAGCGTTCCAAATTTTTGCAATGTCACCATCTCAACGCGCCCCTGTTGAAAGCAGGATGGAGCGCTCCACAATTACAAAACACAGGTGAGAAGGGTGTTTAGCACTAGAGTTAGAGGGGAGTACAATTCTAGGTATTGATACACATTTCATCTAGCAGTTACCCCCCCCCCCCCATTTACAATATTTATAGCATCTCCATTGTTGTTATCTGTCTGTCTTCACGGAAAAAGAATCCTAAAGGTATCAGGTCTACGGGTTGAAAGGATATTACGCTCCAGAGGAGTCCATATAAGCATTACAAATACCTGACATCGGAGAAATTGCATGTAACAAACCAATCAGTGCTGCATGCTAGCCTGAGTTGTGGTGGGGCACCACGCTGGATTTTGGCATATGGTTTGGGAGTGACCAGTCATTGCTAAATAATGGGAAGAGGTGATGGAACGATTGAACACTCTGTTGGGAAGCAGATATGAACGTACTTAAGAGGTGTTCTTGTGGGGTCTTTTACCAGGAATGAAGAGGTATAAAACTCAGAAAAAAATTGCAAGATTTCTATTTGTATTAGCTAAACAGCTGATAGCAATAGCGTGGAAGGGGCCTGTGGGTCCGTTGTTGAGGTAATGGCTCCAGGTGGGGGTGTTGCCCTTATCTTCCCTGAGTGGATTCCTGCCACTGTCACTCCTACGCAGACCTACTCCTCTTTTGAATGTCTTGTCTGCCGACTCTCTCTCTCTCCTAGCCATTCCCTTACTGTGGCTACTATCTATCGGCCACCTGGTCAAATTTCCTCCTTCCTCTCTGAGTGGGCTGACCTCTCCTCCTCACTCCTGTCCTCAACCACTCAACTCCTCTTTCTTGGTGACTTCAACATCCACCTTGATGCCTCCTGTCCCCCCACTGGACTCTTTCGTGACCTCTGCAACTCTCTCTCACTCTCTATTCTCCCGTCTGGTCCTACTCATTCTGCAGGGCACACTCTTGATGCTCTGATCTCTTCTGACCTTCCCCTCTCTGTCCCTCTCTCCACTCCTCTCTCCTGGAGTGATCACTTTCTCCTAACCTCCCACCTCACCCTCCCTATCCCACAGGCAAAGCCACCCTCATCATTGCCACCCACCTTCTCGGTCATCCGACCCATGAAGCGCGTGTCAGTTGAGGCTTTCGCTGCCACCTTCTCGCCCCTCCCTCCCCCTTCGGCTGACTCCCACCCTGACACAGCCCTCTCCATGCTCCACTCTGCTATATCTGATACTCTTGATATCCTTGCCCCTGTCATGAGAATCCGCCTGAAGCCCAAAGCCAAATGTAACTCCTGGTATGACTCGGATCTCGTCACCCTAAAACGCAAGTGCAGGGTGGCTGAGAGGAAATGGCGTGCTTCATGTTCATCCTCTGATAAACTGGCCTACTGCCTGCTCCAAAGGCAATACCGTCTCTCCGTTCTCACCAAAAAGAGAGCCCTTATCCAAGCCCGCATCTCTGCGGCATCCAACAACTCGGCTGAACTCTTTAAAATCTGCAAGGAGCTTGCCAACCCTGCTGCCGTCTCTACCTCTCCCGTCCCCTCCCAGGCCCTCTGCACTGCACTGGCCTCTCACTTCATCTCAAAAACTCAGGACATCCTGTCCTCACTCTCCGCCTATCACCTCCCTCCCTCTCTTCCCGGCTCTTCCTCTGGCCCTTCTGCAGCCACCCCTCCTCCCTCCTTCTCTGCCTTTCCACTTTTTTCTGCTGATGAGGTTTCCAGACAAGTCCGATCTATGAAAGTCTCGTCTAAACAGGTTCACCCCTGTTCCTCCAAAACTATCAAGGACCACATCGACTCCCTGGTTCCTGCCCTGGCTGACTTTTGCAACCACTCCTTCGCCTCTGGAGTCTTCCCATCCCCCCTCAAGCACTGCCTTGTGCACCCTCTTCTTACGAAACCCTCCTCCGACCCCTCCTGCCCGGCTAACTATCGCCCAATCTCCATCACTCCCTTCCTGGGCAAGCTCCTGGAGAAACTGGCCTTCTCCCAGCTTAATCTCCATGCTGAAACTGTTGGTAGTCTCCATGACCATCAATCTGGCTTCAGAGCGGCCAGAAGCACGGAAACTGCTCTCCTGAACATCCGTGAGGACCTGCTCTTGAACCTCGACTCCAACACTCCGTGTGTTCTCATTCTGCTCGATCTCTCTTCTGCCTTTGACACTGTCAACCATGCCATCCTGCTCAACCGTCTCCGTGATGACCTGGGTATCACTGGTCAGGCTCTGGCGTGGCTGACCTCTTTCCTTTCCAATCGACCCTCCCAGGTCCAACTTGGGTCCTTCCTCTCTGACATCTTTTTCTCCACCTGTGGTGTTCCCCAGGGATCTAATCTCTCTCCCTGGCTGTTCAACCAGTATCTGGCACTCCTTGCCCACCGCATCGCCGCTCTCTGCCCCTACTTTCAGTGCTATGCGGACGACACCCAGCTCATTTTCAGGCTACCCTTGGCCTCCTCCTTTCCTTCCCTCATCTCTGACTGTCTGTCTGCCATCCAGGAATGGTGTGCCACCAATGACCTCTGCCTTAATGCTAGTAAGACTGAGATCCTACTCATCGGCACACCCACTCCCTCCTTCCCTGTAGCTCTCTGGCCAGCCTCGCTTGGCCC
The DNA here is from genome assembly GCF_040938575.1 of Ambystoma mexicanum. Taxonomy (NCBI): domain Eukaryota; kingdom Metazoa; phylum Chordata; class Amphibia; order Caudata; family Ambystomatidae; genus Ambystoma; species Ambystoma mexicanum. Next base: position 1,366,155,511 of record NC_090934.1, read on the forward strand.
TCCTCCTGCTCCTACCTGCAAGGCAAAAAACCTCGGGGTCATCTTCGACTCCACACTCTCCTTCTCTCTTCATATATCTGACGTCTCTAAGAAGTCACACTACCAGCTGCACCTCCTCAGAGGTATTCTTCCCTTCCTCTCCTTCCCCCAGAAGCTCACTGTCTCCCGAGCCCTGGTTCTCTCGAAGCTGGACTACTGTAACAGCCTCTATCTTAATCTGCCTGCCTCCACTCTCCGCCCCCTGCAACTCATCCAGAACAGAACTGCGAGACTTGTCCTTGGCCTCAAGCCCAGGGACCGTATCTCTCCAGGACTGAAATCTCTACACTGGCTCCCAGTGGCTGCGAGGATTAAGTTCAAAACCCTCTGCATTGTCCACAAGGCCTTCTGGGGCCTGGGGCTTAAATACCTTCAACTCTCTCTTCCTAAATATCTTCCTTCCCGAGCCCTTCGCTCATCCATCTCCAACTCCCTCAGGGTCAGCCGCTTCTCGAAGCAACGAGTTGGGGGTCGATCCCTCGCCGTGGCAGGGGCCTCCCTCTGGAACAGCCTTCCTGCCTCCCTGAAACTTGAGGAGAACCATCTCCGGTTCCGGAAGCACCTCAAAACCTTCCTCTTTGCTTCTGCTTTCTCTCTCCCTCTCCCCTGCTAAATTCTCGACTGAATCTGCACCGAATCTGCAACTGGGCCACTCTCACCGATCTCGGTCCTGGGCCCAGCCACTCTCCTCTTGCACTGCCTCCCTGGCAACCCCTGCACTGAGGGACTGTCTCTGTATCCCTACAGCCCCCCCTTTCCCAGCACTTGTCTGCACTTGCCTTGCACTTGCCACCAGCTGGCCCTATTTATTTACTTATTCTATTTACTTGTACTGCACTTCCCCCCTCCCCTTCCCCTTGCACTTTTCCCTTCCCCCTACCCCTGCACTTGCGCGGTCTGAATGACACCTGGCCTAGTAGGATCGTTGTCTGTCTTCCCTTTGTTCCCCCCTCCCTGCCTCGTCGCGCCTTGAAACACTTGTGTATAGGCGCGTTACAAATGCCATATCATATCATATCAAGACGTACGTAGGTGGGGCTTTGCTGATGTAGACCATCTGAATAAACACAGAGACCCGTAGGGGGAGAATGCCTTGGTGGTGGATTGTGGACAGTTGATGAATGAACTGGCATCTACCCCAGATTTAAAACCCTGGTGATCTGACTCAAAGCAACATTGCAAGGTTGGTAGAAAACATTGAAGGGTAGTGGCCAACAGCCAGTGAAGTGGGCAGAGATGTTGGGTGCTTCGGGAGGTGGGGTTAGGGACTGAATAGCACTTGGGGTGGAAGGCGGATGGAAGAGGGGCAGCAGAATAGGACAGGGGGAGGGGACATTAATGTTATGTTGTGTGAGGTTTACTTTTTCAAAAACTTTAAGGAAAAAAACAAAAGAAAAATGCAGATGACCTGAGGGGGGTCGGAGGGTGACAAAGATATGGATTCCGAAGAAACCAAAGTGTGAAGATAAGGTGAAGAAGATTGAGGAGGTAGTTGAGGACTCGACCAGAGGGGGGAATGTAGAGAGGCAGATGTGTACATCACCTATAGTGCCCACCCCCTCACCTTCATCATATTGGAAGAACAAGAAGGCACTGTGCATGACACCAAGCATCATCCCAATACTGCATCAAAGAAATGAGAGACATTATGCACTCAGACAACCGTATCGAATGTACCCCCGAACAGATGTGGTAGAAGGATGTCTACACCATTAAAAAATAGAAGAGCTATAAGTGAAATCTGACAAGTGAAAAGTGATGTCATGAAGAGAAGATACAAAGACACATTGAAACAATATGCAAATACTTAAAGAAAGAAGATGTAACTCAAGCAACTAAGTAAATATACATGCAAATAAGAAGAAATCATATACATTAAGAGATGCAGTAGATGTATATACGCCAAAACGCAAGGTAGATGAGATATATAGAAGTTTGCTGCAGTCAAAAATATAACACGGGTAAAGCAGCCATGATGAAAAGATGGACTTTTACTCTTTTCAAATAGTAAGAAAGAAGCCTGAAGGAGAGAGACCAAGGCTGCAGAGCTGACAGGTGCTGGATAACCGCTTTGTGTAAAGAACAAAGAATACCTGTGTGGCTTGGGATCAAGGATGCCACAGCAAGATGTAACTGCAAGGCACAAAAGGAGTCAGAGAGGATATGCTACATACGCACAACATATTTCTGTAAGATTGAGAAAAGGAATGAACATTTGCAAGTGCCACGCATTGAACAATCAAAGATGCAGAATGCATATGCAAGATGGAGCAACCAAGTCTCCAAAGGCCAAAAGGATTAGTCGCACCCAGTATAATTTAATTAAATAGCACTAAATAAAAGGTCAGAATGGACAAAATCGTGGTCTACTCACACGTGGTGCAAGACCAAAAAAACAAGGCCTATTGCTTATGCTCCAGACGAAATTAGCAATCTACCTTCACTCCCTTTATAGTTTGAAGGGAGAGAACAGTCAGCAAAGTCAACCACAAAGAAGAAGCCTTGGCTTAGGGTCTAACTGATGAGAGATGATAGGCTAATTGGCCAAGTGTATGTAGCAGGTAGTTTAAGTGCACACCTTATTTTTGAGCAGATAAGATCAAATAATGATAGACGTAAAGATAATTTGGTTGCAGAGGAGATAACATAATCTTGACACAACTTTGGAACAAGTAGCAAAATTAAAGTATCCAAAAGGTATCAGATACTCCTGTCCTCTCAACACCTTATTGCTGAATAAATTAGACAAAATGTAGACAACTTTATAATTTGTTGAACATCATATCATACAATAGTTTGTAAATGTAATTTCAATAATTCCATAAAATATTCCAGTTGGTTAAAAATATGTTTCTTTATATTTGTTGACTTTAGCACAACAGGTTTTGGGATAACAATCCCTTCATTAGGTGCACATTCAAAATTCTACAAAATAATTAACAGTCATCAGTGCCGTATTCGGCCATATGTTTTACAAATCAAATTTATACTAAATGACATTTTTTCAAAGGGTGAGCAGTTTACTCAATTCAATGCAATTCATTCAGTGTCATCAAAAACATTATATATTATTGCAGACAATATGAAGCATGCTTAGGCTAGTGTTGTGCAAGCAAGATCCATAGTAATAGACACTCCCATTACAAGAGAAAAAATAATATTATACCACACCGGAATGGAGGGGGAAAATTCAATTGTGGCATTAGTAGCATTCAATTATCCAAGTGGGCAGGGGACTGATGCTGTTCCCCACACCTGGTTTAGTTTTGCTTACGTTTTGCTAATGAGCCGAATGTCCAGGTTTGGGAGAGAATGCCAACCAATCATAAGGGCCTATTTAGCAATGGACATACATTGTTGCAGAAGCGAATCTGCTGCTGTTATTTTACTATTAATGATATGATATGATATTGCATTTGTAACCCGACTATACCCAAGTGTTTCAAGGTGCGACGAGGCAAGGAAGGGGGCACAGAGGGAGGACAGAGACATCGATCTTACTAGGCCAAGTGACACTGAGATTGTGCAAGTGCAGCGGAGGGGGGGGAGGGGAAAATTGCCATGGGGAAGGGGAATGGGTAGTGCTGTACATGGGATCAAAACAATAACAAGTCTGGCCAGCAGATGCAAAGGTAAGTACAGACAGCAGGTGTCCAAAAGTGCAGGGGGACTGTAGGATTACAGATACAGACCTAAGTGCAAGGGTTGCTGGGATGCAGTGCGGGTGTGCAACTGGGCGGGCAGGGACTTGGGCCCGTAATCAGAGGGTTGCGAGGTGACCAGTGCAGTATCAGACAGGAAATCCACAGGAGAGAGTAAGAGAGAAGGCAGAAGCAAAGAGGAAGGTCTTCAGGTGCTTCCGGAACCGGAGATGCTTCTCTTCAAGTTTCAGAGAGGCAGGGAGGCTGTTCCAGAGGGAGGCCCCAGCCGAAGAAAGATCTACCACCAACTCGCTGCTTGGAGAAGCGACTGACCCTGAGGGAGATGGAGGTGGAGGAGCGAAGAGCTTGAGTAGGAAGGTATTTACGAAGAGAGAGTTGGAGGTATTGAGGACCCAGGCACTAGAAGGCCTTGTGATCAATGCAGAGGGTCTTGAAATAATCCTTGCAGCCACTGGGAGCCAATACAGAGATTTCAGTGCTGGAGAGATATGATCCCTGGGCTTGAGGCCAAGGACACGTCTCATAGTCCTGTTCTGGATGAGTTGCAGAGGGGGGAGAGTAGAAGCAGGCATATTTAGAAAAAGGCTGTTGCAGTAGTCCAGCCTAGAGAGAACCAGAGCTCTAGAGACAGTGTGCTTCTGGGGGAAGGAGAGGAAAGGATGAATACCTCTGAGGAGGTGCAGTTGGTAGTTGAACTTCTTAGAGACGTCAAAGATGTGCAGAGAAAGCGAGTGTGTGGAGTCGAAGATGACCTTGAGGTTCTTGGCCTCACAAGTAGGAGTAGGAAGAGGGCAAAGTGAGGCCGGCCAGAGAGTGACAGGAAAGGAGGGTGCAGGTGTGCCGATGAAGAGAATCTCTGTGTTACTGGCATTGAGGCAGAGATCTTTGGCGGTACCCCACTCCTAGATAGCAGACAGTCAGGGATGAGAGAAGGAGAAGGGGTGGCAGAGGGGAGCATGACAACGAGCCGGAGTCATCTGTATAGCACTGAAAGTTGGTGCAGAGAACGGCAATGCAGTGGGAGAGAGGTGTCAGGTATTGGTTAAACAGCCAGGCAGATAGGTGAGACCCCCGGGGAACACCACTGTTAGAGAGTGAGATAGAGGAGAGGAAGGACCCAATTTGGCCCTGGGAGGGTCGATCAGAGAGGAACGAGGTTGGCCAGGGCCTGATTGGTGATACCCAGGTAATCACAGAGACGATTTAGCAGGATGGCACGGTTGACCGTGTCAAAGGTAGAAGAGAGATTGAGTAAGATGATGACAGAGGGGAGATTAGAATCAAGGCTAGAGAGCAGGTCTTCAGGGATGTTCAGGAGAGCAGTTTCTCTACTTCTGGCTGCTCTGAAGCCAGACTGATGGTCACGGAGACAACCAAAAAATTCAGTGTGAAGATTAAGCTGGGAGATGGCCAGCTTTTCGGCTGAGGATTTCTTGAGAAGAGGGTGCATAAGAGTGCTTCAGGTGTCAAAGGAAGGCTCCATTGGTGAAGGAGTGGCTGCAGAAGTCAGCAACGGCAGGAGCGAGGGTGTAAATGTGGTCCTTGATTGTTTTGGAAGAACAGGGAAGAACTTGTTTTGATGAGACTGTCATAGATCGGACTTGTCTAAAAACCTTGTCACAGGTGAACAGAGGAAAGGAAGAGAAAGAGGGAGGAGAGGTGGCCACACGGGGGCCGGATGTAGAGGAGAGAATAGAGGGAAGAGGAGGAGGAGAGGACAAGAGGGTGGACAGGATGTCCTAGGTTTTAGAGATGAAATGAGAAGCCAGGGCTGTGCAGTGGGCCTGGGAGGGGACAGGAGAGGTAGAGACTGCAGCAGGATTGCCCAGCTCCTTGCAAATTTTAAAGAGTTTGGCCGAGTTGTTAGATGCCGCTGAGATGCAGGCTTGGATGTGGGCTCTCTTCTTAGTGTGGACAGAGAGCCATTATTGCCTTTGGAGCAGGCGGCGGGCCAGTTTGGATGCGCAAGAAGCTAGCCATTTCCTCTCAACCACCTTGCACTTGCGTTTAAGGGTGACAAGGTTAGAGTCATAGCAGGAGTTGCACTTGGCTTTAGGCTTCAAGCGGATCCTCATGACTGGGGCAAGAACCTCAATAGAAGAGCGGAGCATGGAAAGGGCTGTGTCAGGATGTGAGTCAGCCTGAGGAGGAGAGGGAGAGAAAGTGGCAGTGAAAGCCTCAACTGACACACGTTTCATGGGTCGGATGACCTAGAAGGTAGGTGGCAGTGCTGGAGTTGGCTTGGCCTGAGGAGTAGAGAGGAGAGGGAGAGATGGGAGGAAAGGATGAAGTGATCACTCCAGGAGAGAGGAGTGGTGAGGGGACTATAGAGAGGGAAGTTCTGAGGAGATCAGAACATCCAGATTGTGCCCTGCAGTGTGAGTAGGGCCAGAGGGGAGACTAGAAAGAGTCACAGAGGTCACAAAAGAGTCCAGAGGAGGAACAGGAAACATCCAGGTGGATGTTAAAGTCTCCACGAAGGAGGACTTCAGTGGTCGAGGCCAGGAGGGAGGAGGAGAGGTCCGCCCACTCAGAGAGGAAGGAGGTGATCTGACCAGGTGGCGGATAGATAGTAACCACGCTAAGAGAGTGGCCAAGAGAGAAAGAACCTGCAAACAAGGCATTCGAAAGAGGAGTAGGCCTGCATAGGAATGACAGAGGAAGGAATCCACTCTGGGAAGATCAAGGCTACACCCCCTGCAGAACGGTTGGATCTGGGCACAGAGAGGGTCGTGTAAGCATCAGGGAGGAAAGTGTCAAAGCTCATGACAGAGCTGCCCGTGATAATCTGTATTATATGTAGTTAGAGGTAGTTAATGAATTGCCCACAGGTTAAGGTGCAACCACTGATTTTACTAACACCAAAACTAAGTATAGGTATGTTCCCCTAACCAATCACTCTTTCTATTGGTTTTTACTGTTTACCATGCAGGACAAAATCATAGCGGACGTACATTGAGGTATAAAGCTTTTGTGTAACAAAAATGTATTCCAGAGTGGAGCTGCTATCTGTTTGTTCACCAGTCTTCACTTCTTTAGTGGAGCTAATAATAAAGTCGTATTTTGCCATATTCTTTGAGTCTGTCTGGTTATTTGGGTTAGATAATTTATTGATAATTCCATCTGGCACTTGGAACGCTCCAGGTGCTACTGCACATTTTCTTGTTCAAGGAAAAAAGCCTTAAGTCGTATAGGACTAAAAAATCTTCTGAGTTCTAATTCAGTTTGGTTTAGTGACAACTCTTTTGTGGGTACAAGGTCACTGGAGTGAGATGATATTTATTTATAGGAGGAAAAATGCTCTTTTGATCACAATCGAACGTACAATAGATAAGAAATCAGAATTGAACGGAAGCAGTGAGCTTCTTACAATGGGGCGAGTTTGAGGATATTCTGACCAGGCTGTGGAGAGGGGTAAATGGAACAGACACCACGACTAATACATTAGTGGACATACACAGATTAAGGACAACCAACATTGGACAATTTTAAGTGCAGGTAGGCGTTATGGCCACAATTGGTCTCCATCAAAGCCTTGTTTGTGGTGCCGTTTACAACAGCCAGAAGACTGGTGACTTGTCGCCCTTCCATTTTGTTAAACTGGAGTCTCTCTTCCTCCATCCTGATCATTCCTTTCTACCCAACATCTTCACCTCCCATCATAGATTTGAGAAAATCATCCTTCTGGCCTTCTTCCAGACCCCCAAATTGAGTTGAGTCGTCTCTAAATTTGCTGGATGTTTGCAGACACATTTGGAAAAGTCCTGGTCCTTGCAGAAGTCTCAACTCCTCTTTTGCATTTCTACCGTTATTCTTGGAGCAACACAGAAGATTTGGAGAACGTCCATGTGAGGAATGGTGGTCACCTGGACGGAAATGCAGAACTGCAGGTTGGCAACATGGGTCTCTTTGCATATGTTTGTAATGCAGTACAGAATATTACTGTGGAATCTCACAAAGGTGTTAGAGTTTTTATGCTGCTAAATGATAGTCTACCTTTCGATACCTCCAGTTTAAAATAAAGATTCACAATCATGACTGTGCTATCTTGGGTCACGTCCATTACAACTAGTCCTTCTCCTACTTGTCAAGAACATTACCACTCCCCCAAAACATGAGCCAGAGCTCCAGCCGGCATACATTGTGGAAATCCACACTGCACCTGTTTTTGGATTGTCACCCACTTTGTACTCAGTTCAGAGTAACAGAAGGCAATATACCCTCTACCCTCCATAGACTTGACTGGGGGCTCACCCATCCACACCAAACAAAATCGTATTCACCCATCATGGTGACACAAGAAGTTGTGAGGTATGGGAAATTGGCTGGGGGTGCAGTGGCACCAGCGAATCTATCTAGTTGGGAGCAGCCTAACCCATGACAGCAGGTGATCGTGGGATACTGTAAGCATCCAAATTCAAGATTATTAAATGGTGAGGTGGGATTAACCTCAATAGGAAAAAGAGCAGTGGGATTAGATGTTATGGAAAATATTTGCGGTATTCTAGCAAGGCATAAATAGGCATGCAAAATTGATTAGTCGAGACTGCTAAATAAAGATATTTTGATGAGCAGTCCAATGTACAAGATTAGCACATTTTTGTAGCCCTACTTTCAATCACGGCCAGCGCCAGACATGTGCCCACCGTACGGCAGCAGAGGCTCTAGGGCCTTCGCAGGCTTGCTTTGCCACTGGTGCTATGAGAGGAAGCCTTTTGTTGGACATGTGACCAGACACTGCTACCCTTGCAAATTCAACAGGGCTTACACTAGGGCCTCACAAATAGTTAACATGCTAGGTTATCGGCAGCGCATTTAAATGGAAAGCTCACCAGTGATGGCTCGCAGATGAACCATTATTTCTGACAAGTGTTCACTTTTCCTTCACATGTTACGAAATGGCAAGCATGAGTCTGTAAAACAATGACTACAAGAAGGGGACCTTATCATGCAATACCTTTTGATGTGCGTCTAAACCTTGAATGTACATTTCCCAAACTCAGGGGATGTTTTTAACTTCACATTACTTTGCATTCCAGTTCTTGTAGCTTTCCATTCAAGAATGGGAAAATAAAGCTATGACCATACTATTTGTTCTTAACATATTTCTATTTGAATTTATATATTTTTCAGCTTTGGTGATGATTTTTCTTAGGTTTCAAATCACCTCTGCACAACCGAGTATTCTTTAATATCAAACTATTTCTACCAACCAAAGCTGGGAAGATATTTGTTTAAGTGCCTTATTTTGCAGACTGGTCTCAAATCCTGGCTTCACAATTAACTAAAGCGTGTGATCCTTGGCAAATAATTGTATTTCACTGTCATCTACCAAAATGAGAAGTGCCCACAAGCTATTCAGTTCACACGTCTCACTCTTGGTACCGCTTCATGTGTAAAAATGATAATGCCACTTGTTGGTCTACACATCCCAAGTTATTGGTCTCTTGGCTTATTTATAGAAACAGTTTGCAATAAAGGTTACCATCATCCCATTGAGTATCAAAGACTACATAGGCGGTCACTTTCTTTGTTATCACTTCCAGTGATGTCAAAACATATGCAAATTGGGGTAGGCTTCATTTATGTTTTCGCAGACACACAAATTATAAACCTGCTGTTCTGACTTGAGTGTCGTGTAGGCCGATGAGACCTCCGTCCCCAAGTGACGCACAGGGGAACAAAAAATAGAAACCGGCTGTGCGACCCTTGAGGCCACAGGTGAGAGATGTCTTCCCAGATCCACGGAGCCTCTGGAACACCGATGCTGCTGTCAAGAAGGAATGAGGTTAAGCACCAGGCAATCACAATACAAGCAGGTAAACAAAAGAATCTAAAGTGTCTTACCTATCTGGTGTAAGGGAGACCCAGGTAACCTAGTAGGGAGGTTCGAGGCTCAACAAGATACAGCGGTCCCTGGAGTGGTAGAACCGCAGGTAAGCGTGGATCCAGGTCGGCCACCTATAAGATAGGGCTTGACTTGGGCGTAGAAGTACAGCAAGATACTCAGGGATGATCCAAAAGACAAGTCGATGTGCAATCCAAAAATCCGGCAACAGGTAAACAGTTCCAGGCAAAGGTACAAAGGGGTGTCCAAGAGAGTCCAAGATAGAGTTCCGTGGTCGAGGTAGCAAGGAGCAAGTAATAACGCCAAACAGGGTCCGAAGCCAGCTGAGAAGCAATGATCGTCCTGCCTCTCAGCTCTTTATACTGTGTGTCCCTGGGTCATGTGACGTCTCTGGGCCATGTGACGTCCACCAAGATCACGTGAGGAACGCCACACTGTATCACGTGACCGACGTGATGACGTAACGCCGTCCCTTCTGCGATACATCCTCCAAGGCAGTTGCCAGTGCAGGAAAGGCTGTAAACGAGCCCGTACACCAAAGAAGGTACGGTGTCTTCGGTTCTGTGGGTTCACCGAATCCCTTGAGCCTCGAAGCTGGGGTGGAGATGTTTGGGGAATGTGAGCAGTGTTCTGATGTGGGGAGGCCTGATGTGCTGATGATCGCCTAACATAGCCCCTCCCCAACGGCCCACGACCCCGTGGGCAGGATGGATGGTCTAAATGGAAACGGGCCACCAAGCGAGGGGCGTTCAGGTCAGAGGTGGAAACCCATGAACGTTCCTCCGGGCTGTAACCCTTCCAATCTACCAAATACTGGATCCCCCCCCTAAACCACCTGGAGCCCAAAATGGCCGACACCTCAAAAACATCAGGAGAGGTCAAGGACACCGGCGCAACAGGGGTACGAAGACGGACAGAGTCGGGACAAGGCTTGAGGAGGGAGACATGAAACACAGGATGGATGCGCCAAGAGCTGGGAAGCACTAGACGGAAAGCCACCGGATTAACAACCTTCGATATCACATAAGGACCGACAAAGCGAGGTAGCAACTTCCGACAACCCACTAGGCGAAGATGACGGGAAGACAACCAGACCCTGGAACCCACCACCAGAGGGGGAGCAGCCCGACGTTTGCCATCCACACGGGCCTTCATAGCAGCCTTTGCTTCAGTGAGATGAACCACAGTACTAGCGTGTAAGGCAGAAAGATCCCTAAGACATGTCGTGGCCGCAGGGTTCGCAGAATCAGAAGCATCAGGGACCGGCAAGACCTTGGGATGTTGGCCATAGAGGGCGTAAAAAGGAGAATAACCAGTGGCTGAATGAGCCGCATTATTATATGCGAACTCCGCAAGCCGTAAAGCGGCCAACCAAGAGGTCTGATGTTGCAATATAAGGCAACGAAGATATTGTTCCATAGATTGATTCGTCCTTTCGGTCTGTCCATCGGTCTCAGGATGATAGGCCGAAGAATACCGGGTATCAATGCCCAATAGCTTCGTCAGGGATCTCCAAAACCGAGAGGTGAACTGTGACCCTCGATCAGATATGATGACCGAAGGAAGGCCGAATAGCATGAACACATGTTCAAAAAACAAATCCGCTAATACAGGAGCCGAAGGGATACCTTTGCAGGGAACAAAACGGGCCATTTTAGTGAACGTGTCCACCACCACCCAGATGGAGTCGAAGCCCTTCGATTTGGGGAGATCGGTAACAAAATCCATCGTCAACGTATGCCAGGGCCTGGGAGGTACCGGAAGCGGAAGCAACAACCCTATTGGTCGACCCCTTTGATGTTTAGCCTGAGCACATACTGCGCATGACCTAACATAGCATTCTACATCGCGCTTCATAGAAGGCCACCAACACCAACGCTTGAGAAGATCTAAAGTGCGCTCCTGTCCGGGGTGAGCGTTAAAGGGAGCGTCATGAGACCACTCAAGGGCCAGATTACGTGTGTCAGGTGTGGGAAGGAACAGGCGTTCATGTACGAACGGTAACCCATCAGAAAACACTGGGTCCCATTCTCGCAACTGGTCAGAATGATCGCTAGTCCAGGATCGAACCGAGTCTATCAGGGACAATGAGGGAGTACAGAGACAAATCACATGACTTTTTCCGAGAACAGTGTCGGGAAATGTAGGCAATTGAACCCCCCCCGGGGAACGCGACAAGGCATCCGCCTTCCCATGTGCCGTTCCAGGACGGTGCATAATACGGAAGTCAAAGGAGGAAAAGAAAAGATGCCATCGGACCTGTCTACTATTAATGCATTTCAGAGAGGCCAAATCCTGTAGATTCCGATGATCGGAGTATACAGTGATAGGATATTTAGCCCCCAGAAGATGATGACGCCAAACACGGAAAGCGTCCATGACAGCCAAGAGTTCTTTTTCCGTAACGGTATAATGTGACTCAGTACTGGAAAACTTACGGGAGTGGTATGCCACTGGATGTAATTTGCCTGTACTAGGACATGTTTGTGACAATACCGCCCCGAGGGCAAAGGAAGAGGCATCTGCCTCGACTATGAACGGGAGATCAGGATTGGGATGTTGGAGTACCGGTGCGGTAGTAAAGGCGGTTTTCAAAGTCTCAAAAGCTTCCTGCTGTTCTCTCTGCCACTGATATGGTACCCGAGGACTAGTCAGGGCCGTGAGTGGGGCTACAATCGTGGAAAAGGAAGAAATGAAACGCCTATAAAAGTTGGCGAAACCTAAAAAGGCCTGCAAGGACTTGAGTGTTTGAGGTACTGGCCAATCCAAGACTGCTTTGACCTTAGACTCGTTCATGGATAACGCCCCAGGGGTGATGTGGAAACCCAAAAACTCAACAGAGGTCTTATGGAACTGACATTTCTCAGGTTTGGCAAATAAGGAATGTTTGCTCAAACGAGTTAATACTTCTCGGACGTGTTTTACATGGTCATCCAGATCACGAGAGAAGATCAGGATGTCGTCCAAATACACAACCATGTACACATCCAGAATATCCCTGAAAATGTCGTTCATGAATCGTTGGAACGTGGCCGGGGCGTTACATAAGCCAAAGGGCATGACAAGATATTCGTACAAGCCGTAACGAGTACAGAAAGCAGTTTTCCACTCGTCTCCCTCGCGAACGCGTACCAAATTGTATGCGCCGCGTAGATCAAGTTTGGTAAAGATGGAAGCATGTGTTAAATGATCTAAGAGTGGAGTGATTAATGGGATGGGATATCTATCCTTCTTGGTGATCGCGTTAAGACGCCGATAATCCACACAAGGACGTAAATCCCCCTCCTTCTTGGGTACAAAGAAGATAGGACTTGCCGCTGGTGAAGTGGAGGGGCGGATGTGTCCTAAACGCAGGGCGTTCTGTACATATTCTTTTAACACTAGTTCCTCCGAAGGAGACAAAGAGTAGATCCTGCCCGAAGGAACAGTGGAATCAGGAAGCAATTCGATTGGGCAGTCATAAGTTCTATGTGGAGGAAGTACCTCAGACGAGCCTCGATCGAAAACCGATTCGAAAGCCCGATATTCTGGTGGAATCCCAGACACCAACCCCCCAACAGTATGGGACTGTATGACTTCCGGATCGTCAACTGTCGGTGTGAGTTGTGCTAAGGCTCCCAAGACCCGAGAGGGTGTGTCAGGGGCTTGATGGATCGGGAGACAATAATTCTGACAAATATCGGACTCAAAGAGTACAGTGCCTGCTTGCCAATTGATCAGTGGGTTATGTTCACGTAACCAGGGAATCCCTAGTATGATACCGAATTGAGGTGCGGTGATCAAATCAAAACATAAGGTTTCCGTGTGTATGTCTTGTATGTTCAACAAGAGGGGTGCAGTTTGATGTCTAACAGGACCAGAAACCAATGCGGAGCCGTCTACGGCTTGAACATGTTCCGGTCGTGTCTTTGCCACTAAGGGTAGATTGAGGGAATCGGCCAAATCAATATCTATGTAATTACCAGTGGCACCGGAATCAATAACGATATTGACTGCATGTAGAAGGCCAGTAGAGGGACATAGAGAAGCCTTTACGGAGATGGGTTGAACACGAGCAAAGGCAAGAGGGGTTCCCGGAGAAGAAGATGGGAAACTCGACCTGGTCTCCGGTTCTAAGGTCGAGCCATCCGAAAAACCTGACTCTTCTTGGGACGTCGAGGACACTCTTTCACGAAATGTCCAGTGGTGCCACCGTAAAAGCACGCATTATCTACCCTTCTACGTTCCCTCTCAGATGTTGTAATAGGACTGCGAACCCCTCCCACTTGCATAGGTTCTTCAGTATCGGAAGCGGGAGTATTAACAAGAGTGGGAGAGGATGAGGCCCCCAATTCAGCTCTACGCTCCGATCGGCGTGCATCTACCTGCAAGACGAGATCAACCAATTCCTGATACTGAGTAGGCATAGAAGGGATCACTGCTAAGGCGTCTTTCATGGTGTTACTCAACCCCCTATAAAAGACCACCGCCCGCTTGTTTTCTGGCCATGATGTTTCCGCAACTAGCTGATTGAACCGGGTGATGTAATCGATCAGAGATCTTTTGCCCTGAGTCAATTCCAACAACTCCAAATCCCTAGACTGTGCCTTGTGTCGAGTATCGAATACTCGGGACATTTCTAGGACCAACAAATCGAAGTCATAAAGAACTGGGCTATTGTTTTCTAACAGGGGATTAGCCCAAGCGGCAGCTGTTCCAGCTAAATGGGAAAGGGCGAAGGCGGCCTTAGCAGTGGACGTGGGAAAGGCCAACGGCCTGCATAAGAAATGTAACTTGCACTGGTTAACAAAGGTTCTGAATTTCTTGGGATCACCCTGGTAACGTTCAGGAGCAGCCAGGGGGGAAGGAGTTGGGAGGATTATTGGAGTCGGGACTGGAGAAGCAGCCAAGGGAGGGGGTGTAGTGGAGGAGCTGCCGTCTCCAAACTCAGGGTCTGCTGGAAGAGAATGCTGAACGCTCTGTATGGTATCCAACCTTTGATGGATCACTGTGTTTGCGGCGGCCATATCTGCCCTTAGTATTGTAATTGCCTGAACTAGAGCAGTTATGGGTTCGTCCGTGGATCCCTGCATCGTCTAACACGACTATACGGCTTCTCAGTCTGTTCTGACTTGAGTGTCGTGTAGGCCGATGAGACCTCCGTCCCCAAGTGACGCACAGGGGAACAAAAAATAGAAACCCGCTGTGCGACCCTTGAGGCCACAGGTGAGAGATGTCTTCCCAGATCCACGGAGCCTCTGGAACACCGATGCTGCTGTCAAGAAGGAATGAGGTTAAGCACCAGGCAATCACAATACAAGCAGGTAAACAAAAGAATCTAAAGTGTCTTACCTATCTGGTGTAAGGGAGACCCAGGTAACCTAGTAGGGAGGTTCGAGGCTCAACAAGATACAGCGGTCCCTGGAGTGGTAGAACCGCAGGTAAGCGTGGATCCAGGTCGGCCACCTGTAAGATAGGGCTTGACTTGGGCGTAGAAGTACAGCAAGATACTCAGGGATGATCCAAAAGACAAGTCGATGTGCAATCCAAAAATCCGGCAACAGGTAAACAGTTCCAGGCAAAGGTACAAAGGGGTGTCCAAGAGAGTCCAAGATAGAGTTCCGTGGTCGAGGTAGCAAGGAGCAAGTAATAACGCCAAACAGGGTCCGAAGCCAGCTGAGAAGCAATGATCGTCCTGCCTCTCAGCTCTTTATACTGTGTGTCCCTGGGTCATGTGACGTCTCTGGGCCATGTGACGTCCACCAAGATCACGTGAGGAACGCCACACTGTATCACGTGACCGACGTGATGACGTAACGCCGTCCCTTCTGCGATACATCCTCCAAGGCAGTTGCCAGTGCAGGAAAGGCTGTAAACGAGCCCGTACACCAAAGAAGGTACGGTGTCTTCGGTTCTGTGGGTTCACCGAATCCCTTGAGCCTCGAAGCTGGGGTGGAGATGTTTGGGGAATGTGAGCAGTGTTCTGATGTGGGGAGGCCTGATGTGCTGATGATCGCCTAACACCTGCCAACTTTCAATCGAAAGTAAAGTTCACGTTTTGTATGAAAGTCAGATGTCAGCGTGCACATTTTCTATCAAGTTCCTTTCATATGGCATATACATTAATTAAATAAAGACTAGCCTATTCCTTGCACGCTTCGTCCAGACTATAGAATCTGGCATTAGTGGGGTTAAACATAATATTAGCTTTAGGTGCTGTAATTTAAGATGGTGGCCATATGGAAACATTTACAATAACCGCAGCAACACATAGCAAAGCACTGCAGCGTTGCACGAGCAATGTAGACTTTCACATGCACACAGACTTCAGCCTTACATGTGCACACCCAGCCTTTCACATGTAGCATAGATTGTCACACTCAGTCTTTCACATACATGCACTCCACATGCTTTCCTATGTGTGCACACATGAGAGCCTATCATATCCAAGGACATTGCAGTCTGAGCTGAATGTAGAGCTCATCAAAGGTGGGCAGAGAAGAGAGGCAAATTAAAAGAAAAGTGATTTAGGAAGCAAGAGGCATGAGAAATGAATAGATGAAAGAAGAGTAACTGAGAGGAGGGGAGATAGACAGTGGAAAAAGCTATAGTCGAGGATAAAAGAGAAAGTGAACAAAAAAGGGGTAGAAAATCAACAAAGGGTGCAAATGTGAGAAAAAAAGGTGATGAAATAGGAACATGCTAGGGATCAGAGGAGGAAGGAATGGCAGATAGGGTATCCTGACAGCCGCTCCCTCCCAATATTTGATACAAGCTTAAAACACAGCAGTCACTCTTGTCCGCAGTTTCCATCTATCAAAGTGCTTAAAAGTAAGCATTGAGTTGAGCTTGCAGCCTGGATCCCTGATTTCCATATATAGGCCCTGTGCTCTTCTGGAGCTTGGTGTACAGAATAATAAACATGCCCCTCTTCTGTGAAATCACATCGTTAGTGCGACAGGATTTATAATGAATTGCGATGCAATTCTGCTTACTTTATATGTCTTGTTCTAGGCATTCCGTTACTTGAGTACTGACACTAAATCTGGGCTTGGCCGACAGAACAATCCCAGAAAGGCAGACATGACAGGCATGGGACATGTTTGTGGCGTAAGAGAGGGCCAGAGTAACAATGTACTGCAATCATCAAACAGGTTTGACAAATATTACTGACCCAATGTGATTTAAAACCTGCTGCAAATTTTCCCAGAATTGGTCCTCAAACGTAATTATTTATTTTGTATTAAAGTGCATATGGTTTATACACTAGAGTAGCAAAATAACACAATCAATGAATATAATATAGTTTAACAAATAAAACTGAGATAAATATTTAAACAAAAAAGATGATACCATCAAGTTAAAAAAACAAATCTAATGATAGAACATTCAATAAACATCCAGGTCCTCTAAACAATTCTCAGCTACACATCGTACATGAAAGGAGACCACTGTTAAAACCAAAGATTTTGCCAAGAATACACAAAACCAAAATTGGTCAGATTTACAGACAAATGTCATCTAACCCTTAACATATTGTTTTGTTAGTGTGGTGCATAATGTCAAAATGTTTCGATGTTTTCTTTGCCGAAGCAAAACATACTTAATTCATATGGACACCTTTCCAGGTGCCCACATGGGAAAAGGTCAGTAATATAATGAAGCACTTTTGTAATATGAACCTTCTTAAATCACTGTTAAATATCGTAATAATGTAATCAAAAGGTTTTAAACAAGGAAAATCTTGTCTTCTATTTTTAAATTCTTCATATGTGCACCAACATTAAGCGGTTCAGTTAAAACCTAACCAATATCCACGTGAAATGTCTCACAGGACACTAAACTCCCTGAATGCTTTGTTGCTTTCACAGTCAACAGTGAAATATCGGTCAAACAGCCCAATTAAAGAATCCTTGTTATTTGCAAACGGAATTTTAGCCAGCGCTGCGAAGGGGGAACACCCCGCCGCTCGAAAGCAGGGGCCAGTAACCTGTGCTACAAGGAGGGCAGGATAGGGAGAGGGGGCAAGACATTGGCTGGCAGAGCCTCAGCCAGGGTTGTGAAAAACATATGCATATCCCCTTCTCTTCTCCCTACCCCCTCAGACTCCTGGCGCCAGGCCGGATGAGGGGATAGGTGGAAACAACACCTCTGTGCAAGTCAGGGAGAAGGTGCTAAGCACCCAGCGGCAGGGGAGGCAGGAAACACCAGCTAGGAACAAAAGGGCACCACAAGGTGTAAAATGCCGTCGGTGCCAGCCGGGGCTGGACACAGCCCCGACACAGGCAGACAAAGCCCAGGACTGGCCCCTGGGTGTTAGGGAGAATTCTCATTTATGGCTAATTTCCCTCACCTACTGAGTCCCTCAGCAGCTTTGCTGGATTTCTGGGGTTTATTTTTTTGCACCTGGTAAGAGTATGAGCCTTTTTCCCACTCTTACATGTGTTTTGCCATGTGTTTTTCTACTTTTTGTGTGATCTTGGACTCTGGAGCCACACCACTCCATGAGCGCCATTTTTTGTGTGTTAACACAGCACCTTCAGTGCAGTGACACATGGTTGTCTTTGAGACTTCCCACTGACTCCATTTTTCTGGGGCTGACTGTCCCCCAGAAACATGTAAAGTTGCCATTAACTTTATATAGTCACTTTTAAACTACAGACCCAGTACACCCCATCTTACATGGAGTATTGGAAAGGGTTAATTCCTACCCCTTTTTATCTGTGCCCCTTGGAGCTTTGTTTTGCTCTCTTAACATTTAGACTTGGCTGGTGGCAGTGGTATCTACCCTAACTTTCCTACCGCGATTATACTATATAAATGTGGCACTGTTTTAGGCTATTGTATTAGCCTCAAACATAAACCCGCTTGACCAAATACTTTTTATTTTGGCTCCGGTCGGGTTTAGTCGCCATTTCTTTTTGTTAAAGTCCTTCTTGTGTTTTACCTTACGCGCCAAACCAGGTTTGCCTTCTTTGTTCTCCGACCTTTGGCGGGCTTCTGTCCAGAAGCCCTCCTTTGGCGTTTGGGTGTCTAGGTGGGCTGAATGTGAGGGAGGGGCTTAGTCACCCCCTGCACAGGGTATCCTGGGAGACCCAGGTCGCACTTTGTGTCGATTGGCTGAGGTGGTTGTCAGGGCCGGACAACCCCCCTGCTAAATGAATGACAGCCAGGCTGTGTGAATGGGGGATTTTGGCATAAAAGGCAGGATTCTTGGGCTGGAAGTCAGAGTCGCCACTGGAACTGCAAGAACCGAAGAGAAGCGGAGAAGAAGACGGCTGCTGCAACTCCCGGGTCCAAGTGAAGCCTTGCTGCAGACCTGAGCTATCTACCCTTCAACGACAGAGAAGATCCAGTCCGGGGTTTTCTTTCCTTGAGCCTGGTGGGATCAACCAGCTCATCTTCCACAGCCAGAGGATCCTCTTCTTGGTTGAAATCGCTGCAAACAGCTGTAGTGGTCCGGATAGCCATCTGAAGAGCCTCTCCTGTTTTAAAGGAGAGCACCTTTTATTCACTGTTGCTTTGCTGCTGCTGGCCTCATCCCTGGGTAGTGCAGATCGCTCCAGACGTCGTCCTTCTTGTCCCCACGACTGAAGCTCCAGGAACCGGGAGTCTGCAGGAACTGCCAGGAACAACTGCCGGGGCACCAGCTTTCTTCAACTAATAAGGTACTGTGTCCGACTTCGAGGAATTGGGGTAAACCCTTCTTCCTCACTAAAGACTTGTCCTTTTCTTCCTTCCCTCTTATAACTTTTGCCTCCCTGTGACAATATCTAAGTACTCCTGGCAATCTCGAATCGTGAACTGTACTAACCGTGTGATCCTCGGCAACAGGACCCCATTGGCAATTGACATTGGTGCAGGCCTATTGACTTATATCTACTGTTTAGAAGGAGCCCTCTGATTCTATCTGCCTTGACAAAAGTATTGCCTATGATTTTTATCCCCAATTCTCTTGTGTTAATTCAGGTGCTAACTGCGTTTGACTTCGGTTACATTTCTTCCCGCGGGTACCCTTATCTTTCGTAAGACCGAAATGTCATTACTGTCAAAAAGTGATTGCGCATGTACTCCCGGTAATGTCTTTGTTTCACAACACCGGTCTGTCAAATCTCAATGTACTTACCTTGAATAGTTCTGCACAAGGGGAATTGGTTGTGTGTAGTATATTTGAAGTGTGGATTTATTTTAGTAGAAGTGAAGTGTTTTGTGAACAGATGGTTTAAAAATAAATGCACTTATATGTTTTTAACCAGAAAACTTGAGTCAGTGTTTGCTTGAGTCACAGTAATTATGATCCTTTGTGTAATCTCTACTACTGCTCATTTGCTCTTGAGATAGGTCTGGCTGCTCAGCCATTGCTACCACTCTTTCTGTGTAGGACAGGCAGGTACCAAAGGTGAAATTGTATTACCACTTGTAGTCTTAATTGTGCCCAGTGGTCCCTAAGGGTACTGCATATGATTCAGCCTAACACTGGTGTGCAGCCGTGGGATTTTTAGTACAGTGATTACACTTAGAGTGCTGCTATTACTTTGGGTCAACTAACGACAAAACTAAACACCACTATATCTGTTAACTGAAAAATCATGTCAAGTATGGAAAACTACAGTGAAGAGAATCTCTTAAATTACACTGCTGAGGTTTTGAGAACCATGTGTAGAGAAAAGAGGCTCTCTGGTAAAGGAAAGAAATCTGAACTGGTTGCTAAGTTATTGGGAAAACAAAGTCTGGAGAGCGGGTCAGAAGGGCCTACCACTCCAGCAAATGTGGATAATGTTTCTGATTCTGAGAGTGTTGGATTAGAAGAAGATGAGTCTATGTCAGAAGGCCCTACCACTCCTCTACCTGCCCGGAAACCACAACCTCTGTCCACAGGGACCCCATCAGGTCTCCTCCTGAATTTATTGCCCTTGAGAAAATGAGACTTGAATTGGAAGTGAAACGTATTGAGGCACAAATTGCCATGAAACATCAAGAGTTGAGGCTCAGGGAAATGGAGATGGCTCATGCTTTAGAGATGAAGAAATTGTCTTTGGAAAATGCTTCTCTCCCAGAATCTTCTAGGTCTTCCAGCCCTAAGAGACCCCGTATGCCAAAGGAAATGGCTGGTATGTATGAGACTAAACTTGATGTTTTGGATTGGTTAGAAATGTTTGAGTATAATCATGGGATTCAGGGTATCATAAGGAATCAGTTGATTCCGTGGCTTTTCTCTAGGCTTCCCCCTGTTGCAAGTGATGCTGTAATGGAGTTGGGGGAGGAGGATAAGCAGGCTAGATTTGGGAAGACTCCTTCCCAGTACCTTAAGAGGTTTAGGACCCTCAAAAAGCATGAAGGTACCCCTTGGGCTACCTGGGTGTGTGAATGTTTGAAAAACTTAGATGGTTGGGTTAAGGGTTACAAGGTGAACACTTATGAAGGTGTGAGGAATCTTGTTATGTTGGAGTCAATTTATGATGCCTGCTCTCCTGAGCTTAGACAGCACTTGGCTGATTCAAAGGAGATAGATCCTAAGAAATTAGCTAAGGCTGCTGACTTGTGGGTTGCCAAAGAAAGATAACAAGGAGAATTCCAATAACTCCCATCCAAAAGAGGGCCCCAAGCATAACCAGGGTAAGCCACAAGGTAAACCGAATCAGGCTAGTGTACCATCTGGTCCCAAACCAGATGGAGGTCAGAACAAGCCCCCATTCATTAAGGCATTTGGGAAATGTTTTGCTTGTGGGTGAACTGACCATGTGAAAGGGGATCCCCGATGTAAGGGTAACCCTTCAGGGGTCCACACTGTCTCCTTAGCCTTCTCCTAGGTGGAAGAAATACCTATAGCCAGTGGAAACTTTCAGTTACTAACTGATGAGCCCATGAAAGTCTCAGCTAATGTTTCTTTAGTGTCCTTGGGTCTTTGGGAACAACAGAACTTAGATATATATAACTCAATCCCAGATAATACTAAAGAGTATTATAAAGATAGTGTTCTTGTTAATGGTCAGGAGACACCTGCCATCAGAGACACTAAAGCCAGCATAACTGTGGTTGATGAATGTTTTTTCAAGGTAGAGGATGTTGCTAAGGTACCCAAACACCTAACCAAGTTAGCTGGAGGCCCTGTGCAAATGGTTCCCCAGTTACCAGCTCTCATCCAGTGTAATGACATGACTGTCAGGATACCTGTTAGTGTGCAAAGTAACGTACGTGGAAGGGTTCTGTTGGGTAATGACCTGAAAACTCTTGGAGTTGTGTCTAGTACCCACAGACCTCCCAGAAAAAGGAAGCAGGAGCTCACAAGGTCTGCAAGGGAGAGAACCTTGAGAGGCTCTCCTGGGGACCTGATACAAGAAGCTATCACCCCAAGTCCACAGGACGGACTTACTGCTATTGCAAGACAAAAAGAGACAAAGGGGAAACCCAAGTCTACCAGCAAGGAAACAGCAAGCACCCCTGTGCCTACAAGGACATCACCGAGACTATCCAAAGTCACACATGTGACTCCTCCACCAGCTGAGGCTGAGTGTGAGGTTCAACCCTGTGTGGTTCCACCAGATACTGAGGACTCAGATCTGGAAGACGATCTTACTCTGGTTGGAGATCTTGACTCTGTTGAACCTCCTGAACTGCAGTCTTTACTGGCAGAAGGTGGACCCAACAGGGCAGACTTCAGCAGAGGACAAAGAGAGTGTCAGGAGGGAGTGGGTTACAGTCCCTTTGAACTTCTCTATGGCCATCCAGTCAGAGGTCCATTGACCCTGATTAAGGAGGGGTTAGAGAGTGCTCCTTCCCCCAAGCCAGTCAGAGTGACTGACTATGCGATAGGTCTCCGGAGGAGAATGTCACACATGATGGCAGAGGCAAGTGATAACTTGAGGGCTGGTCAAGCTATGCTCAAACATTGGCATGAAAAGAAGGCTAACATGGTTGAGTTTACTCAAGACCAGCTTGTTCTTGTTATGGTACCCACAAGGCAGAGGGCCTTGTAGGACAAATGGATAGTACCCTTCAAGGTTGTGGGTAAACTTGAAGAGGTGAACTATCTGGTGGATTTAGGAAATCCTAAAGAGGCTCCCAGAGTCTTTCACACCAACCGTTTGAAGGCTTATGTCTCTAGACCTGAAATGTGGGCTTTGCTTCTAGCTTCAGCTCAAGAGGAGGAGGAGAGTGGACCTCTGCCTGACCTCCTCAGAGGCTTACCTTTAGATGAGAAAGTGGAAGGAGTTAATCTCTCTTCCAGTCTAACATCTGACCAGCAGGAAGAGTGCAAATTACTGTTAAATCAGTTTGCCTCCCAGTTCTCACTTTCACCAGGCTTGACCCCTTGGGGCCAGCATGATATACTCACTGGTGAATGTTTGCCTGTGAAAAGCAGGGGGTACAGAATGTCAGACAATGTAAGAACCCATATAAGGAATGAGGTCAACAAGATGCTTGATCTCAGGGTGATAAGAGCCCTCTACTAGCCCATGGTCTAGCCCAGTTGGGCTTGTACCAAAGGCAGGATCCAAGGGGATGAGATTCTGCGTGGACTATAGAGCTCTAAATGCAGTCACAAAGACTGATGCCCATCCTGTACCTAGGACAGATGAGCTGGTGGACAAACTTGGTGCAGTCAAGTACCTCAGCACATTTGACCTAACGTCAGGCTATTGGCAAATAGCCCTGACAGACCATGCCAAGGAGAAGACAGCATTCTCCACCCCAGCAGGCCTCTACCAATTTAAGGTAATGCCTTTTGGACTAAAGAATGCACCTGCTACATTTCAGAGGATGGTCAATCAAGTTCTGAATGGGATGGAGGACTTCTGCATGGCATACTTGGAGGACATTGCAGTGTTCAGCCCTACATGGAAAGAACACATTGATCACCTATGATATGTTTTGCAGACTCTTGAACATGCCTATCTGACCATCAAGGCAAGTAAATGTCAAATTGGTCAGAGAAAAGTGGTCTACCTTGGACATGAGGTAGGAGGGGGTGTAATAAGGCTATTGCCTAGCAAAGTACAGGCTGTACAAAACTGTGCCACCCCTACTACTGAAAGCCAAATGAGAGCCTTCCTAGGTCTCACTGGGTACTACAGGAACTTCATAGAGAACTATGGGACCATAGCTTCTCCCTTGAATGTGATCTCCTCTCCAAAATTCCCTAAAAAGGTCAGATGGAATGAGGAGTGCACTCAAGCGTTGCAAGGCCTGAAAAAAAGCCCTTTGTCGAGGTCCAGTCCTAAGAGCTCCTGACTACCACCAACCCTTCATTGTACAAACTGATGCTTCTAATGCAGGTATAGGTGCAGTCCTTAGTCAACTGGATGAGAAAGGTAGGGAACATCCCATTTGTTTCATCAGCAGGAAGTTAAAGGATCCTGAGACAAGGTGGGCAACAACAGAACGTGAATGCTTTGCTATTGTGTGGGCACTGAAGAAGTTCAGACCATACTTGAATGGATCTACTTTCATTATTCAGACTGATCACCAACCCTTGAGATGGCTGATGCAAATGCAAGGGTAAACCGCCAAACTACTAAGATTGTCAATCTGCCTGTAAGGGTTTGATTTTACCATTGAGCACAGAGCAGGAAGTCACCACCAAAATGCTGATGGTCTCTCTAGGATGTTTATAACCGACTAGGTCCATCCAGGAGTGGATTAAATCCTCCTGTCCCTTAGTCTGGGGGAGGGGGGGCATCGTTAAGGAGAATTCTCATTTATGGCTAATTTCCCTCACCTAGTGAGTCCCTCAGCAGCTTTGCTGGATTTCTGGGGTTTATATTTTTTTTTTTTTACACCTGGTAAGAGTGTGAGCCCTTTTCCCACTCTTACATGTGTTTTGCCATGTGTATTTCTACTTTTTGTGTGATCTTGGGCTCTGGAGCCACACCACTCCATGAGCCCCACTTTTTGTGTGTGTTACACAGCACCTTCAGTGCAGTGACACAGGGTTGTCTTTGAGACTTCCCACTGATTCCATTTTTCTGGGGCTGACTGTCCCCCAGAACATGTAAAGTTGCCATTAACTTTATATAGTCACTTTTAAACTACAGACCCAGTACACCACATATTACATGGAGTATTGGAAAGGGTTAATTCCTACCCCTTTTTGTCTGTGCCTCTTGGAGCTTCGTTTTGCTCTCTTAGCATTTAGACTTGGCTGGTGGCAGTGGTATCTACCCTAACTTTCCTACCGCGATTATACTATATAAACATGGTACTGTTTTAGGCTATTGTATTAGCCTCAAACATAAACCCGCTTGACCAAATACTTTTTATTTTGGCTCCGGTCGGGTTTAGTCGCCATTTCTTTTTGTTAAAGTCCTTCTTATGTTTTACTTTTCGCGCCAAACCAGGTTTGCCTTCTTTGTTCGCCGACCTTTGGCGAGCTTCTGTCCAGAAGCCCTCCTTTGGCATCTGGGTGTCTAGGTGGGCTGAATGTGAGGGAGGGGTTTAGTCACCCCCTGCACAGGGTCTCCTTGGAGATCCAAGTCGCACTTTGTGTCGATTGGCTGAGGTGGTTGTCCGGGCCGGACAACCCCCCCGCTGAGTGATTGACAGCCAAGCTGTGTGAATGGGGGATTTTGGCATAAAAGGCAGGACTCTTGGGCTGGAAGTCAGAGTCGCCACTGGAACTGCAAGAACCGAAGAGAAGTGGAGAAGACGACTGCTGCAACTCCCGAGTCCCGGTGAAGCCCTGCTGCAGTCCTGAGCTATCTACCCTTCGACGACAGAGAAGATCCAGTCCGGAGTCTTCTTCCCGTAAGCCTGGTGGGATCAACCAGCTCATCTTCCACAGCCAGCGGATCCTCTTCTTGGTCGAAATCGCTGCACACAGCTGTAGTGGTCCGGATAGCCATCTGAAGAGCCTCTCCTGTTTTAAAGGAGTGCACCTTTTATTCACTGTTGCTTTGCTGTTGCTGGCCTCATCCCTGGGTAGTGCAGATCGCTCCAGACGCCCTCCTCCTTGTCCCCACGACTAAAGCTCCAGGAACCGTGAATCTGCAGGCACTACCAGGAACAACTGCCGTGGCACCAGCTTTCTTCAACGAATAAGGCACTGTGTCCGACTTCAAGGAATTGGGGTGAACCCTTTTTCCTCACTAAAGGCTTGTCCTTTTCTTCCTTCCCTCTTATAACTTTTGACTCCCTTTGTGACAATATCTAAGTACTCCTGGCAATCGCGAACTGTACTAACCGTGTGATCCTCGGCAACAGGACCCCTGTTACATTTGACACTGGCGCAGGCCTATTGACTTTTACCTACTGGTTAGAAGGTGCCCTCTGATTCTATCTGCCTTGACAAAAGTATTGCCTATGATTTTTATCCCCAATTCTCTTGTGTTAATTCAGTACGCTGATCTTTTGTAAGACCGAACTGTCATTACTGTCAAAAAGTGATTGCGTATGTACTCCCGGTAATGTCTTTGTTTCACAACACCGGTCTGTCAAATCCCAATGTACTTACCTTGAATTGTTCTGCACAAGGGGAATTGGTTGTGTGTAGTACATAAGTGTGGTTTTATTTTAGTAGAAGTGAAGTGTTTTGTGAACAGATGGTTTAAAAATAAATGTACTTATATTTTTTTAACCAGAAACCTTGAGTCAGTGTTTGCTTGAGGCATAGTAATTGTAGTCCTTTGTGTAATCTCTACTACTGCTCATTTGCTCTTGAGATAAGTATGGCTGCTCAGCCATTGCTACCACTCTTTCTGTGTAGTACAGGCTTGTACCAAAGGTGAAATTGTATTACCAAGTGTAGTCTTAATTGTGCGCAGTGGTCCTAAAGGGTACTGCATATGATTCTGCTTAACACTGTGCCAATATAAGGAGCTCCAGGAGCTGCCAGAAAGCACAATCTGTTTGACACTCCTCACGGAGAACGAAACAAAGTATCCAGCAATTTACATTTTCTTTTCCCAAAGACCCTCACACCCAAGAAAAAGGGAAAAAAAGAAGTAAAAGAGATAACAGGGCAACGTACAGGGCCCACATCGTCCTGGGACTAAGAAGGCGGCACAAGTCTGAGGGAGTAACCTCCAGACCTTGTTCCCAAAAGTACACATTATGTATGAATATTATGATTATTTTGGTGTATTACGTAATGATGTGCAATAAAAACCTGCAGCCTTGCCAACACTCAACCAATGTTTAGTGCTGTGCTTTGGATGTGGGGGTGATGGGGATCAGCCACCAACCTCTTGGATCCACTGGTTATTAAGATAGAGACTGCTCCTGGCTATCTTGCAGTGTCAAAAGGGAAAACACAAGGCTCAACGTACGGCCTCAACAGGAAAAGTTAGGCAATCCTAGCACGGGGCGCCAGAATTTGCCCTCAATTACGATTCAACCACATTGCCTTTTTTTCATCGAGGATTTCAAGTCCACATAGTATTCCTGCAATAATGATTAATTGCGTCGAGAAGTAAAGAAGCTATTCGCCCAGTGGAAACTTCTTGTGGTGTCCGTGTTCATTTTTGTCGCAGTCCGATTCCACTTACGTACCTCATATTGTATTACTCTGCTCGACCCTAGCAGGTTTCTCACGCTCGTTAGTGGAGTGCCCACATGTTACCGTCAGAGCCGCTATTTCTCACTCTTTCCCCGCCTCACAACCCTCCCTGGCCCCGCCTCTCCCTCTTTTCCCAGAGCTCGCAGCTGCTCCCGGGCCAGCCTGCTCAGGATGGCGTTGCACATGGCCTGTCGCTTGGCGGCCCAGGAGGAGGAAATCCGCCTGCTCACCGGGGAAATCGGTCGCCTGACGCGGATGGAGGATCCGGTGACCGACCCCGGCTTGGAACTACTCAGGACTGAGAACGAGAAGCTGCGCTACAGGATCGTCCATCTGCAGCGCAGCCTGAGAGCCGAGCAGGAGGCGGGGCCTCGCGCTGACGGACAGGCAGGAGCGGCTTCCCACAGAGCGCTGCCGGCCGAGGGAACACAGGTAGAGCACGAGCCCTGTCAGCAGCAGACGGCGTCCGCAGTCCGCAGTTGGGGAACGCGGGGCAGAACAGGGGCCGAGCGGCTCCGGTCGCAGGGAAAGATGGGTAATAATGTTACGTGTCGTCCACGTCACAATAACCAACAATCCTACACGCAGTCGTGTTTCTTGTCAGAAATCATACTGATGCGCACCCATACAAAAGCCCATATACAATTCAGATTTTCAACACATTCGTTAAATAAGCTAATTCTATTAAAGACACGAAGGCAAAAGATAATGCTTTCTCTTAAAAACGTTACTTCTCGTGCAGTCCGTGAACAAACACCAATAATATCCATATCCAAACACAAACATCGCTTTTTTGAAGTCTTTGGTAGTCCACCTATTATTGGGCCATGAAAACCATGTGATAAATTCAACCAATCCACAAAGATATAGTCCCACAAACGCTGGTAGTCTCTTAGAACTTCCTCTTTCTTTTACTGTACTAACTTTTGTGCCCCAACCGGTAAAGGATGTATACGTTTTGACCGTGGCACAATTAGTTGTGGCCGAATTCACAGTGATCAAATCGGCCGCAATGGAAATTTTGCGTTGCCAAAACCGCCCAGTTATAAACCCAACCACCCCCTACTTATCTTGTCACCGCCTGGGCCTTTTATGACCCTGCAGTGTTGCATCTGTTCCTCCTGCGCATTGGATCCGACGCTGCAGGGTCTGCTTTTCTTCTTTTTTTGTCCCCCGCCTCAATACCTCTGGAAGCGGAGGGAAACCCCCTACCACCCTAAAGGCAATCACTACGAAACATGGGGAGCAGGGGACAACCCCCGCAACCCCGGCTCCCCATGTTTGGAAGAGGTTATCCAAATTGATTGTTTCAAAACGACCAAGTAGTACTGGCCGAATTCAGCCTATTGTACTATTCAGCCAATTCAAAACGGTCAATTTGGGTAATACCCGGTAAATGCTAGCTTCATTGAATTATTCTCCAAGATCAGCTCCCAGCTGGCTTGTTGTCCACATTGGTACCTACAATGAAACACTAGCCACTGTCTAAATAGGAGAGAAATTGTGACAAACATCATCATAAGTACCATAAACATCATAGCATTCTATAAAACGTCAATAGCATTCATTATCACAATTGTCAGGTAGGATAATCCTTCGCCTCACGTCAATAGCATTCATTATCACAATTGTCAGGTAGGATAATCCTTCGCCTCCATGTCTTTAATAGAATTATGGCTTTCTGTAACAAATGTGTTGAAAATCTGAATTGTACATTGATCCCAGCTTGTAACATCACCCATCTCAACCATCTTGCTAGAGTTGCCGGGGTTACTTACCCGTAAAGTCTCTGTAACGTTACGAACAACTGTGACACTCCCACTGGCCTCACATCTTTCGTGATGCACTCATAGGCTATTAAACATCTCACAGGACAAAGTTTAGGCTAATTCAGGAAGGCTTTGTAGGAGGTTGACCGTAACCCTGTTTTTGTCCTTCTCGCTATCAAGAAGGTCACCCCGGTAGGAGATATAGATTTCCTATTCACCTCTAATGCTCTAATATCAGAAGTTCGTTTACGTGAAAGAAGGCATAATAGCATAGCAAGATTAGCCGGCATAGCCTTCCTAGACAAATCTGAGTTATCCGGCCAAGCCACAAAAAGCTTCAAAACTGTGTCCACATCCCACAATTGTGAGTATTTCTCCCCAGGGGTCTAATCATTCTTTCACCTTTCAAAAGCTTGCATATTAGGGGATGTTTGCCAATTTCTACCCCCTCAACCTTGGGGTGGTCTTCCGAAATTGTAGAGTGTGCTCTATTAATGGTCCAATTTGCCACCCCCTGTGCTGCCATCTGCACAAAAAAATTGCTATGTGCACCACATCTGTTCAATCGGGACACACGTCCCTCTCCATACCAATTACGCCATCTCGCCCCTTGCAGCTTTATATGCTTTACGATTTCCTGGGGCCCAGGCTTCCTTGATAATGTTCTCAGCCTCGCCTGATAATCCCAGCCTAGTCCAGGATCCCCTGAAATCGCTCATGCAATCAGATGGAGGTTCCCTGCCCATACTAGTGGGTAACTGCCTCCTCTGGGATCTCGCACGATGAACTCATCCCTCGGAAGAGCTATTGTCATGTGTCAACTCCAGAAGGCTGGGGAACCACGCTTCACTCTTTCCGATCTGGAGTGATCAGAATCATAGAGGCCTTCTGCCTCCTTGCCTGTGCCAAGGTTCTCGCTATCATCGAGAACGGGGAAATGTGTAATTCCTGTCCTGCTGCCAGGGTTGGAGGAAGGCGTCCGTTGCTTCCGCCTCTGGGTCTGGTCTCCAACTGAAAAAATAAGGTAGTTGGTGGTTCCACCTCAACGCAAAAGGGTCGATCAGGCACACACCCCAACGTGCCATCAACTCCTGAAACACCTTCTCGCCCAGCTTCCAAGCGCTAGCATCCCTGAGAAATCTGGAGTTCAGTCGGCAACCTCGTTCTGGTGACCTGGCAGGTATTCTGCCGTTAACGACACATGTTTGGTACCTTTGTCTGGTACCAAAAGGTACCAAAACTCCTTTGCTAGCTCCGCCAGCAACCTGGATCTGGTGCCGCCCAGTCTGTTTATATATCTGACGGCAGAGACATTATCCATCTTGAGGGGGCACGTAGCACTGTGCTTTCTCTTGTGTCCTGCACTTCAATGCGAATGATCCAGCTAACAGCTCACGACAATTGATGTGCAACGTTCCCTGCTCTTTCCACCTGCCGCCTGTTGGCAGGTCTCTGCATTGGGCTCCCTAACCCCAGCTGCTGGCATCCGATTCGATTATTAGGTCCGGGGATGAGCCAAATATAGCTCTCCTGTTCCACGCATCCATGTCCTGGAGCCACCATCCCAATTCTAACATTGCTTCCTGTAAAATCGGGACGCTTTGCTCATAGTATACGACCCTCCTGAGGTGTTGAATATGTAGCCCATCCGTTTAATACCACCGATCCAGGAATTCATTCTTCTCCTGAGCCTCCTCTACCATCTGAATGATCTTTGTGACTGGACCCACAGTGTCTTGTCGTGGTAGGATCGCTAGGATCTGTCCAGGCCTTTCCGTATGTCCTTCACGTACTTGACCGTAAAGGTGACCGTTTTGTCCTCTATCTCGGGGGTGCCTGCGATCCTCTACGGGAGGTGTGGTCTAGGGCATTCTGCCCGTAATGTATTCCTTACTTCCTTTGCCTTTGGCGTTCTAAGGTGTTTTTTGAAGTAAGACGCTATTTTCTTAGGCAGTTCCCATTCAGACGACCGAGGGTGTATGAGGGCCTCTGGGTCAAACTCCTCTCCCTTTTAATTGTCTTCCTCAGTGACTTTCCTTTTCTTTGTCGCTCGAGGGTGTTATCGATACAACCTCATCATCCGTGTCCTCCTCTTGCCAGTCATCTTCACCCTGCTCCTCCAAGCTAGTAGATGATCTGTCCTGCCACCTGCTCGATCTTACCCTGCATCTCACTGCTTTCCTCTTGCCACTTTATTTCCTCTGTGGCATGCCCAGGGGGGATGGGAGTCTGGGCTCCATGTGCTTTTCTTCCCCTTGTATCTCTCCCCTGCTCTCTTATTCCTTCGAGCTCCTCCATGCCCTTGGAAAACTTTAACCAGTCTTCCATCAGTGTCATCGTTTGAGAACCATGTCCCATACAGGCTCTTAAAGCCTTCTGCAATACTTGCCCCATGTTGGGGTGAACCCTCTTCTGGCGACATGGGCCTTACCTTCTTCGCTGGAGCTACTCATATTAGAGCTTAGTGGGAGGGTGTAACTAATATTAATACAGGGATCTTGGGCCTGTTCCTGTCAGACAATTAAATGCAATAGCAGTGAGACCAGGAGCGGATGATTCAGCACCAGGTTTTACAGGGCACTGTGCCTGTCACTCTAAAAGACCAGCAGGTGCGCTGCATTGTTCGTTCAATGTTCCCTTCTGTGTGCGATGAGCTGTAAGGCTTCCTCAGGTCGCTAGTCAAACTCATATGATCTTTGCTCGATTCCCCCAGCTGACTAACAGTCCCAAGGGTCACAGAAGTGTGTAGAAGCACCGGAACTAATCCGGATCCGACGCGCTATGGCACTCCCTGTGCCCGTTGTGCCCCCTGTCAGCTGGCCTCAGATACTGCAGTCGTTGGAGAATCAAACGACCCAAAGTTACAACAATAACTAACGCGGATATGCTCCGCCAACCCCACGCTGCCTGAGAAACGCACATAAATCTCAAAGCATATAAACACAAGCTCAATATCAGTATAGAAAGTTAACACTTAACTGGCTGCTCGAGCAGCACAGAAAGAGGAAGTTCCAAGAGATTACCATCCTTTATGGGACTATATCGTTGTGGATTGGTTGAATGTATCACATGGTTTTCATGGACCAATAGTACGTGGACTACCTAAACCTTCAAAGTGGGGTTTGAAGTAGAATGTATGTAAAATCTGATGATCTGATAATATACTTCTAATAAAATACTTTTGTATGGGCAGGGAAAACGCGGTTGCAGCTATTTGTGAACATACGTATGTTATACATCAGTACATACAAGCCGCCTCTCCCTCTTAGTCGCGCGTTTCAATGCTGGTGAAATTAGATGGTTTTTTTGCTTGGTGACCCGATTAAACCCAATATTGAAGTAACATGCATGTTGTGCTTGGTGTTATGAGATGACGATAAGCATAAAGCAGTTGTAACCCCGTTGCACCTAATGTAAACATAATCCTTACCCATAGACAAAATTGTGACAAATAAAGGCTGTGGGCTTTATTAATTGTAGCACAATTGAAAATTATACACTTTATGATTCCCAACTGCAGATGTGCTGCTTGACTTTGCTCTGTGCTTTTGAGCACTTTGGGCCAGGAAAGGGAAGGTTGTCCTTTGCCACCAGCGTGACGTTACTCCTGAAGTTCCATTTTCCAGTTCTGTGCCTGTGGGACATGTTCTGTTATTTGGCTTGTGCTAAACCCCTGTGCCTGATGTCCGTTTCCTTCCTTGTCCATTCCGCAGCCCACCACTCAAGGCAACGTCTGTTGCCTGTGTTATCTCCTTCAGTGTATTGTGTTGGAATTTAAAGTTTCTTGCAATGTGTTCCCCTGCTTTTCTTTAGGTTGGGTGGATGGGATTGGAAAATAAATGGTTATCAGCATACACTGAAAACGTGTGCACTTCTTGGAGAGCGCAAGGTTCTGATTTCTGTGCCTCAGGAGCCTATTATTTAAGGGCAAAATAATGCCAGATCAAAGCCGCCCGGACCTCGCATTATTTCAGTCCGGCAGGGCACCCTTTCCACCTATATGCCTGGCTCCATAGTTTCCTTGCCTAACGCATGTCCCCCTTTGAAGTGGGGAAGTGTTCCCTTGGTGTTCCTTGCCCAGGCCCATCGCCCATTTGAGATATTGTGCCCCTGCCCAACGAGCGCTGACCGAGAGAGGTGGGGGTGTGCCTGTCAGTCACCCTCTTGACCTCCTCCCCCCACCGACCACTAGCTCAACTCCCCTCCTATCATCGCCTGTGCCCTTTAGCTCCATGGGTGCCCCATTCCGTGGCACATGGCACAAATGGAGATAATGTGAGGGAAGTGTGAGGTGGACAACTGTGTGAAGGTTTCTCAACAAATGCCATTTTATTAGATGGGATAAAGGCCTCACTATCCCAACCCTGATGAGGATTGCCCTGCCTGTAATAAAGAGGAAACTCTCTAACAAAGGATATCTGTCCCTCATACATACAACACATAAATAAGGAAATACATGGCAATTCAAAGACAATAAAATAATGATAATGGAGTTTTTAATGTAACCACAGTCTCTCCTTATAACATGGGTGAATTCCCTTTCCCCAGATTTAAGTAGGATTCTGCGTCAGAGTTCCAAAAAGAAAGTAAGGAAATCCTGATTTGCAACCAAGTTCCAGCACAGTTCTTTACAACTTCAACTTGTCAACAGAAAGTTTCAACACTGCAGTGATTCAACAAAGAAACAGAAGGCTCTTCCTCTTCTTTGAACAAGTGTACGGATTGTACTCCTCAGATAAAGAAAATGTTCTCAGTTTATCAACCTCAACAATCATTGTCTTGGTCAGGATCATTTGCCACAACTGACACGTTCTACAGAAATATAACTTCTTTGTAACAACTTTACAAACATCTTCCTTCAGCACCACTAACATAAATTGTCTTTGTCAGATCACTTTATAACACTTCATCACCTTCTACCTGGTTTACTCCCATGCTAGGTATACTCCTCCAAAGGTGTGCCATCCGGGAATACTTCCCCGCCCGAACAGCATTTAACAATCATTAGTGCCTTTTATGATTATGATCAACTGACAAGAGGTTCACAACTTCACAATTTTGCAGCTTCAAACTTTGAACAACTCTTCAGGGAAAACAAGATTCACATTGGTGCTCTTTAATACTCTGTAAATAATGCTCCTCTCCCTCTGAATATCCTTTTCCAGAAGGGCAGCCTTTTTTCCTTTTTTGTTTCCCGCCTGCGCAAGTATCCAAACACTGACAAGTATAGGGTCTTATTCTGCTTCTCCCTTGGCTTTGGCAATGTAAGTTTATACCAGCTTTTACAATAGGTTGTACAAAGTATGGGCAACAAGTTTCACAATTTATGGACCATTCATTAGCCCCCTTCTGCCGTTGGCCATATCTGCTGTATTGTATTTGTCTTGATTTAAGTCTCTCTTGGCTTTGACAATGCCTGTAGGTATTAGTTCTTAACAATACTGCCCCATCTGGTTGCTGGGTATTCCACAAACTCACACATTTAGTCACAGCCATTTGGCTTTGTTAAATAAGGCTTTTGCTGCTTTTCAATAGTTCAGTATTCAAAATGACTTTTAGAGCCACTTTCACTCCTACGCGAGTGCTGCTTACTTGATGAACGCCTGTCTAGAATGCGCAAGCGTGTTCAGCACTCCTGGGTCTCTTCCAGCGCGTGAACTCACCGGGTAAGGCTTGTGCTTTCCATCCCCTCGCAGCTTGCAGGACTTCTGCTTCTGTGACTCTTCGCGACTCGGCAAACTGTTTCTCTTAGTCTGCTGTTGTTCACACCACCTGCAACCGGAGCTCCTTTTGCTCCCGAGGCCCTCCGGTACATGCCAGCCACCGGAGATATCCTCCTGGGAAGGAAAGTTTCCCTTGCTTTCAACTCCCGCTGCGCAGCCTTTGCAGAACAGGTCCCCAGATGGCAAGCTTCCCTCTCACATGCTTCCCGACCTCTGCACTTCAGATTTCGGGAGACGGACACTCTCGGGACCGGCAGCTGATATCTGCTGAACAGTGGTCCTAGCGTCTTCTCCCTACTCCAGCTTCTGCCTTGGCCGCCAGCACGAATCACACTGCTTCTGCTTCTTGCTCTCTCTCGTGGCCTGCACCTGAGTGGGCCTTTTAAGCCTCTGTCTCCCTTAGTTGTCGGTCATCTGAGTTAACGATTTGACCACTCCTGCAGCATTTTACCTTTTTAGCCCTCTTCTTCGTCCGAGTACTTGGGGAGGGGCGGTTGGGGGGGAGGAGGGGGTGGGGAGTCATGGGACTTGAAGTCCATAATGCCAAAGCAAATTTTTCGGTTTTGATTTTCATGTTAAAACTCATCTCTGTTCCCTATAATATTCTTTAGGGGAATATTATAAAGATCAGTTATCAGACTTGATTGAAAGAGGAATTCAGTTCTTTTAGGCTGTTATTATTTACAGATTTTCTTTCACTGCACCTTTGGGCGTTAGGGAGGTTTTTCGCTTCATAAGTCTTCAGGATTTCGGACAGATTTTTATTTCTCACGATGCCCATGACTTTGTGATTGTTCTTGCCCATTTTTATATGTTTAGTTTGTGGGACAAATATATGGTTATCACAACAAACTATTAAATATTTTGGCATTGAGGAGGAATCCTCCTTAGGGGAAGAGCAATACTGTGTCTCAACCTAGAGTCCTCTCGTTCCCCTGGGTACCGGGCCCTTTCTCCTCTTAGGTGCCCTTTCTCCTCCAAGGTGACCCTCCTGCAGAACACCACACGAAGGTCAGGATCAAAAAGCGTCTGCCTTTCACTGGCCACCTGGGAGGAGACCTTAGGTAGGGATTTACTGAGGAGTCTGTAGGATTCATCACAATAAGCCTAAAGCAGTTGCAACATCATTGCACCTTATGTAAACAATCATTACCCAAAGACAAAAATTGTTGTGACGAATAAAGGCAGTAGGCTTTATTAATCATAACACAATTACACATTATACACATTATGATTCCCAACTGCAGGTGTGCTGCTTGGTTTTGCTCTGTGCTTATTTGGCACTTTGGGCCAAGAATGTGAAGGTTGTCATTTGCCACCAGCATGACGTTGGTCCTGAAGTTCCATTTTCCAGGTCTGTACCAGCAGGACCTGTTATGTTGTCTGGCTGATGGTAGCTTCCTTCCATTAGCTTCCTTCCTGGCCCATGCCATCACACCCGAGTGCGTCCCCGGCCACTCGGGTTCCCCCAAAATTACCTTTATCTACATCCCCCTCTCTGTTAGGACGTTGAGGATTCCTGCTGAAAACAATTCCATCCCTTTTATTGTTGGGTGTATCCCATCCTTGTGAAAAAGGTCTTGATTGGTCAGGGATATTCACCCAGTTCTAATAAAATTGAAACCCATGTTCCTGCAGAACCAGTCGATGCCCTTGTTGAGCTTCTTTCACGCTATATCTATGGCTTTGTTGGAGATTGCCCCCGTCCATTGCCTTCTGGGTAAAAGTTGGGACATAAAAATCTGCGTCTTTCCGGCAGTGTAGTATGCTCGTTAAGGATGTGCGTATATAATGGACTAACTATTTCATCCCTAGTTACATTGTCATTGCCCCCCTGGTCTATTATTAAATATTCTGGGGGGGTCTCTGAACCCCACCAGGTCAGCTAGCTTGTCGTGTATTTCTTCCCACTGCATGCCAGGGGTGCCCCACCATGCTGTGATAGTCTTTTTGAAAGATAGGCCTTGCCTTGTGTTCTCAATCCATATTCCTGTCCTTGACACAAAGGAGTGCCCTACGATCCAGGCTGACCTGAGAGGGCTGTCATCAACTGTCAAAAGAAGGTGTTGTGTTAGATTAATTCTGGCCTTATGTATCTTTTGTAACAACCAGATACCCAGACCAGTGGCAGATTCATGGTAAAGGGCTCAGCGGGCAGCACCCGACAAAGGCCCCTAGGTGGGCGGGTCATGGAGGCAGAGCTCAGGGTGAGCGGAGTTAATTGCAGTCATAAGAGCACAATGGCAAACTTACGAGACAAAAGCTTTTTTATTTAAAGTTGTCTTTATTACAGTTTTTTTTTAAAATTTATTTTTATTTTCAATAAAACCAAACAAAATAACACACATTACAACTGTTTAGGACGTGCATAATCAGCATCCAACAATCACATTATACAGTGTAATTCTCCGTCCTCCCCCCTCCCACCCCACAAACTAGAGCCGGCACACTCATGTCATCTACAGGAGCATTATCAGGTATCGCAGTGCTTGTGCACTCATCCGAGTCCTCTAATTCGTTATTGTTTTGGTGAGGGTTTGCCATAGAGGTCACCAATTGCCGCCAGGCCAACAAGGGCCCTACTTCCTCCTCTCCCCCCCTAGTAACCGCTTCAAACCAAACTACGGATTCCGCCTCCGCCCATCTGAGGAGGTCCGTCCACCATAGCTACACCTTGGGTCTGTGGGCTACCTTCCAGCCCATTGCGATCCTGCGCTTGGCCAGGATGTAGGCTAAATCCTTCATTTTGCTTATGTGCTTTAAATCCCGTGGCCTGGGAAAAATCCTGAGCATGCATGGCCAAGCTGATCCCACGGCCAGCTCCACTCCCCCACCAGCCAGTTTAGTTTTAATCTCATCCCAAAATCTGTGCACCTCCGGGCAAGCCCAGAACATGTGTAGCAGCCCCGCTACCACCTCCCCACACCTGGGACATTTCTGCGTAGCCGAGCCTCCAAACCTTGCAATTTTCCTGGGAGTCAGATAAGCCCTGTGAGTGACATACAATTGGAGTTGTTGGAGTCTCGCATTCCGGGATACCTTTTTATGGTACCTTTCTCTCTCCCATTGCCCATCGGTCATGGGTCCTCCTACTTCCTCCTCCCAGTCCTGCCTCAGTTGAAGCAGCTCCTTCCCTACCTTTGCTCTTAGAAGCTCGTATATTCTAGATATTTCATGCCCGCCCTCCGAAACATCATACATCGTTTCCAGGGAGGCATCAGGGTCATCCGCTAGCACTGTCTCCGGCCATCTCTCCCTAACCCGTTTCATGAGCCTAGCGTAGGTTTTATACTGGCCTTTATGCAACCTCTGAAATTCCAATGCCTCCCCTTCATGCCATATGTCCCCAAGGGTGGCCAGGCCTACCGGTTCCCAATATCTACGGACCGCTTCGAACAGTTGAGTCGTTCCCGCTTAGTGCCACCAGCGGGGCCTGCTGAGAGAATGGCTCTATATCACCCATCATTCTCCACGTTCTGTGCCAAACCTCCCAGCCCAGCCTCAATAGCCGCCCTCTTCCCACCAGTTTGTTCTTTTGTAACCACACCACTTCATTCAAAAAGTATGGGGCCGAGTCTTCCCGCAGAAGCCTGGCTTCCGCCGAGTCTTCAGTCGACAGCCACCTGGCCACGTACAGCAGCTTCCCCGCCAGATAATAAAGCTCAAAATTTGGCAGGCCTATGCCCCCCCTTGTCACATGGGTTCTGGAGTTTCCACAGGGCCACTCTGTTCCTGGAGTTACCCCATATGAAGCCCCTGCACACGCTATGAAGTCACACAAATAGGCTCCTGGGAATCAAAAACGGGACATTCACAAAGAAATGCAGGAGTCTAGGCAGGACCACCATCTTAAGCAAGGCCGCTCTTCCCATCATAGTGGGGGGTAATCTAGACCAAAACACCATGCTGTTCTTAACTCCCTCTAATGCTTTCTCCGTATTGTGTTCGTGCTCCGCCTCGATCTTGTGGTAAATATTTACTCCCAAATACCTAAATGTCTCAGTCTGCCATGGTATCGGCAGGATAGGCAGCCTCTGTAACGGGACATTCTTATATCTACCCAAGAGGAACAGACTAGACTTCCTGGGGTTCACCGATATGCCCAAGAGGGTGGCATATCGGTTCATCACCTCTAGCACATACTGCAGGTTCTCCTCCGGATAGCGCAGATAAAGGAGCATGTCCTCTGCATACAGCGATACCAGGTGTCTACCACTTACTGTACTAATCCCCACCTCCCCGTATTGTTGCCTCAGACATATTGCCAACGGCTCTAATGCCAGAATGTATAGCATGGGTGACCAGGGGCATCCCTGTCTGGTCCCCCTGCTAAGTTGCCAAGTATCTGAGATTATGGATCCTGTTTTAACTCTCGCCACCGGGGTGCTGTATAACAACTGGACCCACCTGATATATCCAGGTCCCATTCCGTATCCCCACAGGGCCGCTTTCAACCAAGGCCATCGCACCGAGTCAAAGGCTTTGACCGCGTCTAGCGGCACGAAAGCCAGCTCACCCGTATCTTCCTCAGTGTGGTCAATGATGTGGTGTAGCCTCCTATGGTTATCTGTAATGTTCCTGCCGGGGACATATCCCATCTGGTCTGGGTGTATCAGCTTACCGATCACCCTCTTCAGCCTATTGGCCAGCACTGCCGTAAGTATTTTGCTGCCCTGATTCAGCATGGACAAGGGTCTGTAAGACCCACACTCCACGGCCGGCTTGCCTGGTTTCAGGAGTGGGATGATCATCGCCTCGCGAAGGGACAATGGCAGTTCCCCCCTGCTTATAGGCCTCGTTGAACATGGCAAGCAGTGGCTGAAGCAGTTCCTGTTTGTATGTCTTGTAAAACTCACTATGCAACCCATTCGTCCCGGGTGCCTTACACGTGGGCAAATGTTGGATCACCACCTCCAGCTCTTCCGAGGTGATGGGGGCGTCCAATTCCGCACATTCTA
Organism: Ambystoma mexicanum; assembly: GCF_040938575.1. Taxonomy (NCBI): domain Eukaryota; kingdom Metazoa; phylum Chordata; class Amphibia; order Caudata; family Ambystomatidae; genus Ambystoma; species Ambystoma mexicanum. The sequence continues at coordinate 1,366,194,983 of NC_090934.1, forward strand.
TTTCGTCCAGGGTGGGCAGCTCTATGTCCTCTAACGTGTCCAGTATGTCTTGACTCCTATCCTCCCCTGCGTCCTCATATAAGTGTCTGTAAAACTTGAGGAACTCCTCGTTCACCCCCTCCTGGGTATTACAGATGCGACCTTCCTCATCCCTAATCTCACTGATCACTGTGCGGGGGGTCTCACTCTTATACAGCCAGGCCAGCAATCTGCCCGGCTTATCGCCCCCTGCGTGTAGCCTCGCCGTGTATTTCTTGTAATTTAGTCTACATAGCCTATCCCAGAGTCCACTGCAGGTTAACTGTAGGTCTTTTATCTTATCGCTATTCTCACGGGCGGTATCCTCATGTCGTGTGAGACCCTCCAGCTCCCTTTCCGTTTCCTGAAGTTCCCTTTCGATGCCCCCCTGGAGCCCTTTAGATTTCGAAATGGCTACTCCACGCACCACCACCTTGAATGCCTCCCATACTGTTCCAACCGAGCGCACACTACCTGTGTTTATATCAAAATATTCCTCGATGGCCTCCCTCAAATCCTCCCGGAACCCCTCATCTTGTAATGCCTCAGTCCTAAATTTCCATGTCGGGATCCGCGCTCTGGGGGGGTTGGTGTCGCCACTCTACCACCAAAGGCGAGTGGTCGGATAGTACCCGGGCCTTGTATTCCGCTACCACCATTTCTCCCGCTATCTCAGCCGCTACGAACACATAATCTAGCCTCGTGTGCAGGTCATGTGGCGCTGCATAGTGCGAGTATTGCCTATCCATTGGATGCAACCTTCTCCACACGTCTTCTAGGCCTAGATCTTTTAACAATGTCCCCAGTGCTTTGGCCGCCGGCGCCGGCTTCCCCGCTTTGTCGACTGACCTATCCAGGGTGCAATTAAAGTCCCCTCCCCACACCACTGCACCCCCAGCCAGGGGGCTAATTTTGCTGTAAAGGGACCTGAAATAAGCCGCTGTATCATGTTTGGGGGCGTACAGATTTATGATGTGCACTTCCCAGTTTTCCAGGAGTCCTGTCACCACCACCATTCTGCCCTCTGGGTCTACCGTTGAGCTAAGCACCTGGAGCGGCACATGCGGCGCCACCCAAGTGATAACCCCTCTAGCGTACGCAGAATACGTAGCCCCCACAACATGTCCCCTCCATTTTCGCCTGCCAACCTCCAACTTCTCCCTTGTGAGATGAGTCTCCTGCAGAAGGGCTATATCAGCGTGCATCCTTTTTAAATACAGCATCACTTTATTACGTTTCAGATAGTTATTAAGGCCCCGTACATTCCAGGTCACAATTCTGAGATTACCCGATGCCATCTACTCGGTTTGTTCCCAACCCACCTCTCCCTTCAATGCTTCCCTTGATGGTTTGTTTTCCGACTCTCCCCCTTCACTCCCCTCAACAGTTTCCCCCCTCCCTGTTCCCCAACTCCCATCCACTGCACACAACCCGGCTCCTACCCCCACCCTGCCCTACCCCAACAAATGCCCAGCTCCATCCCTGGATCTCAGGCCCACCCGCGTCTGGTCCTGTCCCGTCACCGAGGATTATGACCCCACGGGGCATCACAGATCTAACAGTGACCTAACTAAGTATATTACTATTGGGTACAAGGGATGCCTCCTAGGAGCTCCCAGTCGTCTATTTTAGGATTGGTGCGTCCAGCGGGTCCAGCCAGTTGATACTACATCACACTCCCCACAAGCTTAATACAACTCTATATTCAAGTCCCAATGTCTTGGCCATGTCACCCCAGGTGCCACAGCCATCTGCTACTTATCTCCTGTAGCTCCCATCTGGGGTCGGCCCTGCATATCCAGCCAATCCATTGCCTCGGTCGGTGTCTCGAAAAAAAGGGATCTGTTCTTATAAAACACTTTCAACTTGGCTGGGTAGAGCAACATGTAACAATGGCCTGCATCCTTCAGCCTCCTCTTCACCGATCCAAAGTTCATCCTACTACGCTGTACAAGCAGCGTATAGTCCGGGTAGGCCGTGATTTTTGCTGAACCCTTTTCAATCGTTCCTCCCCTCCGGAAAAATTTGAGGATCTTCTCCCGATCCCGATAGTTCAGGATCTTTGCGATCAGCGGCCGCGGGGGGCCTCTGGGGGGCGGTCTCCTTGTGAAGGCCCTGTCCGCCCTTTCAACCGCGAACCCCTGGGTCAGCACCCTGCCTGTTATCTCCTGTAAAAGCATGGATTCCACATATTCTGTGGGGTTTGACCCTTCCATACCTTCCGGCAGGCTCACTATACGGATGTTATTGCGTCTGGCGCGCCCTTCTGCTTGCTCAGCTCTGTCCTCCAGATTGCCCACCCGTTGCACGAGGGCATGGAGCTCCTTTCCATGTGCGGCGCACACCTCGGTGTTCGGGGCCATCTGCTTCTCCAAGGCCCCAGTGCACTCTGCAATCGTTCGCACGTCCTGTCTCAGCAGCTTCACCTCCTCCTGGACCGCTCCGATCTTGAGGTCCAGGCCCTCCTGCAGCTCTTTCATTGCCTGGCCCAACTTAGTCTCCCAGGCCACCTTTAGTCTGCGATCGCTGTCAGCACCTCCTGGATCGTGACCGGTGTTTCCGCTGTTGCCGTGGGGGTCTCCTTGCTCTTGCCCCCCTCCGCTTCTGGGGGCGACCTGGCGTAGGCCTCCATCGTGGGCTGTTGGATCCTGGGTCTAACCACTTTAGAGGACATCTTGCTATGTTAACTGGGCAAGGGCCTGCCGTGCCTCCCTCCGCACAAAGGTCTGCGTGGTCACAGACCACTCTCAGCAGGCCAAGTATGTACTTGTCTCTTCCCTCGCGCCCAGAGTGGGCCGTGTCCTCCCATGTGCTCGTACCCTCTCGGTGTCGTGGCCCGGTCTCTGTCGTGTTCCTTCCGTGGCCAGTGCTCAAGTGCGCTCACCTATTCGCCGCACTCCCTTTGTTCCCCCTCTTCCGCGATCACAAGGCCATCCGGCCCACAATGCCCAGGCCCAGAGGGGCCACTTTAAGTGTCAGGGGATCAGCAATTGTCTCGCATCAGCCTCCACAACTGGCCTGCACCGATGTTTTGTCTGTCCCTATGGGGTTTCTCCCATCTCCCTGTATTAACAGAGTTAATCCGCAGCGCTATGAAAACTGCAGCCACCACCGCCCGCTCGTTCGCGTTGGCCCCAGGATCCGCGGCCACCTTATTGGTGCGCTGCCACAATGAATCTTCCTGGGTTCCGGCGACGTTCGATCCGATTATGCCGCGGGCCCAGCGTCGGCTACCAGTTTGCTCAACGAGTCTCGGCAATAAACAGTCCGTAGGTTGTACCAGCTCCGGGTGCGTGTGCCTTCAGATGTGCGCTGCCTCAGTGAAGCAACAGCGCGTTCCGGGCAAACACCGCGGTCTGCTTCTAATCGCTGGTCTTGGAGTTCGATGCAGGGGCTTTACAAGACCTACATCTCGTGACCCCTGTTGTCCTCTTTGTCTCTACCGCCATTTTGTTCGACACGTCGATTCGGGGCCCGCGGCGAGCAGACGAGTATAACTCGGTGTCCTCACCCTCCACTCGCATCAAAGTTTCAGCGAGTGTAGCCGTCATCTTCACACGCATGGACATTATTTTCCGGTGCCGGCCGGTTCCCGTGCACGCACTTCTCCTCCAGGTTCATTGCAGGATCAGCGGAGCTCCACGAGAGCACGTCCCTTTACATGGCGGTCCAAGCTACGCCCCCCCGTCTTTATTACAGTTACTTGTGTTTAGTGGTCTGTCTAACTGGAAACAGCTGGGCCTCCTCAGCAGGCTTTGCTGTCAATGGTAATATTAGATGATCAAGCCTAAAACTAATGTTGGAAATGAACATGTTTCTAGGCTAAGGGCAAAAGAGAATTACTTACAGCTTATCAAGACCACACATCTTGTGTCCATGTTGTATAAAAATATGTTTCACTTTGCACTGTTGTGCATTTGAGTTCTAGAATTGTTATGAGTCAGAGTTTCAGTTGGTTGAGTTTTACCAGCAGCACAGGCTGGGATCTTCAGGCTCAAATAAAGGCCTTTACCAACTTACCCACGGTTCGCCTTATCACACTGCTTTTGAATCGCATAGTAAAGTGGAGCGGGGGTTAACTGAGACGTGCACAGCACAGTAAATTGTTTCTATGTTGTATATGCAGTAGTTCAGACACTTATGCCCTATGCACGCAAAAAATACTGCAGACATTCACTGGCACTTATTGCTGGTGCTTATTTCCAACACCGAAAAAATGTAGTACATAAAAACACATGAGAAAATCTGGGGTAGCTCAAAAACGAAAACCATTAAAACCTACTCAATAGATGCTACAGGCGTTAAGCGCATGTATTCATGAACGCTTGGAAAGTAGCATAGTTGTGCAGATTGAATTCAGGAACCCAGTTGACTGAGTCACCTAATTAATGAGGTGCTCGCTAAGTTTATGAAGCTCATACCATGTTTAAACCCTGGTCTCTCCCACCGTCTATCAGGGGGTATGTTCACAACCTCACGGCCAGCGCTACTTCTGAAAGCAAGGGGCATCTCAATGCCTATGTGCTTAAAAGGACATGCATATCACATTCACCTCCCACTTGGACCCTGTGGCAAAGACCAGTGCATGAAGGAGTGGGGCAAGGAGGCCGCTAGTGGTGAAAAAGACAGCGAAAGGCTGCGTACAACCAGTATCAAAGATGTATTGGTGACAAACCAGCGCCGAGATCTACGGATGATGCAGCCAACTCAGCTGCTAGAAACACTGGCCTGTATAGAACTCGCTCACAGGTACTGCAACCCCTCATCTGGCCCACTTTGGTCCCAAAAAAACAGTCTGCACTAGCAAGTTAGGCTAGCCCTTCATTGCATTTCATTTATAAGAGCCCTGCTAGGCAACAGAATACATCTGCAGTAACTCATGACGCCATCTTGGAGGCCATAATGGTGGTCAAAATCGGTGCAGCATTGGGGATTCCAAGATGGCCACTGCAGCTTCAGGACATGTCTGTGCCTCTATCTTCTTCCAGAAGCTAATGGGAGCGATAGGGGTTGAGATTACTTCGGTGATAATCCCGGAATTAGCAGTGTGACTGAAGCTAAATACTGAGCTTTGTTGGGTAGAACGCTAGAAGAGCTGTTTATGGAGCCGGGTCGATAGAAGAAGGTAAAGGAAACTTGGCAGATTGCATTGCAGTGTGGCCCGTGCATACTGGGCGTGGCATGGAATACATCCGACGTTGGACTTCGCGCTTCCCCCGGTTGATGTGAACGCTGGGGGAAATTGAAACATCCCACCCGCAGGAGCGGCAGGGCAAAGACAATTACAATGGACCGGAGACTCGAAATGCACTTGACTGCAGTGACGAAAAGCATCGGAGCAGGGAATACACGTGCGGCGCAGAACTTATTAATAGAAGCGGGCGGAAACCCTTTTTGAACTCTGGAATGCAGATTGTGGTGGGCGAGCCCGTGCCTCGGGCCGCCCCGTACTGTCACACACGCACATTCACACAAGGAGACTCGGGACATACGTGTGTGTCTTCCGGAGTCCCGGCGGCAACTGCCGCACGGACGTTCTTTATTCGGAACGTGCATGCGCGATCTCGAATGAGGCTCGCGCATGCGTCGTCCGTACCTGCGACGTCACACTGATGTGGCTAAATGTACTTTTAAAGCACTGTCAGTAGCAGGAGTCAGCAGGACGGCGAGAAAGCTTGGCGCATGTGCTGATGGTATTAGTCTGCATTGAAACACACATGGAGCCTTAGAGAGAAGTGACTCATTGCAGCACCGACAGGCAATCCTGGCAGGGGGTATAGGCGTGAATGTCTTTGGCCAGTATGGACGTTTAAAGGATAGTTCCGGGACTTTTTTTTTATTGTTCCTATGGTTCGGCCATGTGTTTTTAAGCATAAATCGGTAGATCGTAGAAAACTTTCCTATGGACCTTACCCGACTTTTCGTCCATTAACGCACTCGAAAACATCCGCCATTTTATGATAATCCTCTCACTTGCCGCATCGCCCTGGCTCACCTGCTTTTGCGGCACTAAATCAAATCCCCCGCCCCTGAAACAGACTTGATCAAAACATTCATATTCCCCGCCTCTATCCGTGACGTGACTGAGCTGCGTAGGCAAACGCGCCCAGGCGTCTTCTACGCGACTCCACCCAGAACCAGGAAATCAACACAGATGAGCTCAAACAACACAGCGCGCCACAATTGGGAATATGAAACTGTACTTTTAAATTAAACCGCAAGATTGTAAATTTGGTAAAGTACATTTATTTGACATCAAATGTTTTGAGAATATTCAGCGATTAGCATTTTTATTTGCTCACGTTCCAAAAAGTTCGTTTCGAGGCACACAATGTTCCTTTGCTGTACACAGGGTCTTAGATCATCTCACAATACAGCGCCACAATTCGGAATATGAAACAGTGGTTTAAAAGCAAACGGCAAGATTGTACATTTGGCAAAGTACATTTATTTGACATCAAATGTTTTGAGAATATTCAGCGATTTGCATTTTTATTTGTTCACGTTCCGAAAAGTTCGTTTCGAGGCACACGATGTTCCTTTGCTGTACACAGGGTCTTAGATAAATGAATTTTTATTTGCTCTCGATCCAAAATATTTCGTCTTGAGGCAAGCGATGTTCGTGTGCAGTAGACAGGGTGTTGGTTTACGATAAAATAAGCTCTTCGGTCGCACTGATAATCGCATGGCTATTCCAACAACAAGGCACTAGGGCACCACAACGGTCTGTATGTTGCATCTAGCCGTTAGTACCGCGTAAGGGCATACTTGTACTTGGCGATCGTCCCACAAAATGGTCAGGGTGCTAACGTTGTTCACGCGGAGAAGCAACTTGCGATTATAGAAGCCATCCGCCGGTGTCTGGTACTCGTGACACAGACAATAATGGACGATGTATCTATTTGAAAAACATAAAAAAAGGAAATTAGTCTCACCATCAGATCTTTATTAAAATTATTCATTTTATATATTAGGTCTGGAAATTATTTCATAGCTAGGACAGTGCAACTGGGTTTTATACGTCAAGGGGGGCTGTAGGATACTGAGACAGTCCCCCAGTGCAGGGGTTGACAGGGAGTGCAGGTGGAGAGTGCAAGGGCCCAGGACCGAGGTCGCAGACAGTGGACAAGTTGTAGCAGGGGAGAGGGAGAGAGAAAGCAGAAGCAAAGAGGAAGGTTTGGAGGTGCTTCCGTAAAAGGAGACGGTTCTCCCCAAGATAGTGCGCGGTACAAAACAATATGCCACATAGAATGAACAAGTACAACTTAACCCGTCTTTAAAGCTACTGTATAGTAATTAAATTGCGGTATAAACTCATCTAAAGAGTTACTTACATTATATTTGCATTTTCCATTGTGTCTGTGCGTAGGGCAGCCCCGAAATACCACTCCTTCTATGCCGACGTTTTATTTCTTCTAATGAACGAACATGAAATGGCTTTCGTTTCTGAAATTATATTCATTATCGTTTCTTACGTGGTCCCGACCTGTCAAGGTCAAATAACAATAGAACCTTATACTGAGTCGTGGGCCATTCTGGCACTCGAGAAAAAATCAAAGCAGCTGACCTTCACTTTGAACGAACACACATTCCTAGTTAGCTACATTCAGTGTAAGGCCGTCTTACAGGACTTGAAATTTACACTCCATCTTTGCATTTTGTCTGCGTGCTTTGCTGCCCCACAGAACCATAAATACGGAGACATTCTATATTTTTGGAAAAATCATTTATATTAGTGTTTGGTTTAATTTAATGCGCAAATGAACAAGGTTGGATATATAAACATATTCAATGGGCCTGCGACATGAGGCGACTCGAGAGAACAGACAATCAAATTACAATCATTTAAACCGTGATGTGTATTTCTCAATGAGCTCTTCTTTAGGTGGACATGGAACAGAGGCAATGTTGGGTGGCAATGCAGTTGTCACCTGCACAGGTTCGTTCACAACTCCATTTATGTGCCTATCTAGGACGTCAACAATAAGTCTCTCAATAAACTCATATTGCATATCCTCAAACACTGGTTTGATCACCCATTGTTTACTTCTTTTAGTGAAGGCCTTATTGTAGCGAAGCGTCCCTAAAATTCCGGTCGTCCTACTTTGTTGACGGCCGACATTATGGTTATGTGCCAAGACCGCTAAAAGAGTCCGATTTATCATGCCCTCCATGCCAAAATGCAATCGTTTTGGCCTGTACTTTAGGCACATATTGTGGAACACCTCCAAATCTCCTGTGTGGCAGAATTCCGTGAGTCCCCTCAAAGCTTTTGTTATAGTTTTATCAAATACAATCTTTTCAATGGCTTTGTGAGTGGGTGATGAAGGAATCAACCACTTCTTCTTCCGTGCCTCCTCTGTGGACAAATGGCCATGTTCACAATTGTGGAAATGTTGGTTCGTGTTCCAGCTGTGCACGTTTGTACAGTGTAGCATTACTGACCGCCATTTTTCCAGTAGAATTTCCAACGACCCTCCACATGTTTTTGAGCTCCACCAAAGATGGTTGCTGATTGACTTGGACCACTGTGAAATACCTTGCATATCTTTTTTTTTACCTGCAGCCGACAATTTTTTATTGATTGTTTTTGCAAGATGCCAAACGTCAAATTGGTGATTTATATTTTTGTACTCTTCTCTCATTGTCTTGGCAATTGAAACGTGTCTGTCCGTGGCTATCAGGTCGATCACCATTCCCCGCGATTGTAGTTCTTGCAATGATGCTACAAAGCCAACTTTCTCCATGGCCACTGAGGATGTACTTTGTGACACCTGCACAACCACCGAACTCACAATTTTCTTACTTTCCATGTCCTGAAAGTGGTAGGTGCAGTACTTGGCTGAAAATCCTGGGCTGTCGCACTGTCCATCACCGGCTAGCCTGAACCGTTTGCCCGCGAATGTACTATCAATAGACATTTTTTCCATTCTCCAAGCTTCGCTAATGGCTGGAAATAGATAATCGGTTTGGTATTTGTAGAACTGAGTTTTCGCAATGAAACGGATTCCCACAAACTGAAAGAAAGACTCTAATTTTTTAAAACTTGAACCACTAAAAAGTGCAGCCGCTGCACAAAGTAGATTGCCTGCTGGCAGTTGTCCCAGCGTGGGTTGTACAGACCATGAGAAAGGATGATATTTTGTACAGGTGGCATGTATTTTAAGGTTAGTGCCTCGAATTGCACGAGTCACATTAATCAATGGCTCCCCACATACTTCCCCACCTACCGAATGCCCACATTTCAACCGAATAATAATATCAATCAAACAACTATCGAATACAATGAATTTGGCCTCTTTCCTTATACTGTCACTCTGCATCCCAGCTGTTTCGGCCTGTAACGTTGAGGACATGTCACTCACATGAAAGGTAGAATCTCTGATATCGTCTTCCGCTATGTTCAGTGATATTGAAGGTGTTTCGTTGTAGTCCACTTCATTCTCTTCCATTGCAACATCTGTTCCTTCTCCGGCAATGGGTGAATAGGACAATTTCTTCAACTTTCTCGCGGTCTTAGTTTTTGCGGGTGTGGATTCTGTGAATTTATCTCCAACTGCATCCGAACTACCAGGAGGACATTCACTATCAATGGCTGGTGGTGGTATAGCTCCGTTGTCAATCACTTCATATTCTTCCCATTGGCACGATGCATCTCCAGTCTCAAGTCCCTGCCAAAAGGTTTGACCAGCAACATCTCTCGTTCGCTTCACTGTCTGTGTAGATCTAGTTCGTACACCCACTCGCAACTAGAGGACAGATTGGAAAAAGGATGTTCAGTTTAAACACAACTTACAGTATTGAACTATTAACAGTGAAAAACAACATAATATAGTGACCAGGACACTAACCTTCTTTTGCTTTCTTTTCTTTGAAACTTTCTTGCCTCGAACTTCAACATCAGGACGCTGTTTCTCCGACTCGTGTGTGCATGTCTCCACTTCCTCTTGCGCTGCAACGACTACATTTTCATGATAAGCACATCCATCACGCACTAACGCTCCATCGACTCCCTGAAACATAGAACTTTCATTAGTATGTATAATAATATCGAAAACACAAAATGTACTTGGGGACCAATACCCACGTACACCTCAATAGCAAAACACGAATGAACGCTTTGTGTAGAACATTCAAACGACAATTATTCACGCATAGTTGATCTAGTTGGATGGAACTGTCAAGATCCATACCTCTGGCTCCTCATAGACTTCCATTGATGATATTATTGAAGATGATGCTTCAGTGACTCCCTGAAACACAGTAATTGCATTAGTATGGTTTTCTATTTTGATAAAAAGAACAGAAACTTTGTGCAGGCGTGAACGGCTCATCTAAATAGACCTGCACAAATGATCAGTTGTCTAAAATAAATAATGGATATGTAAATATGATTCGATTTGCTCGATCGTTGAAAGTGTCACCACCCAGAGATCTGCATCAACTACTAGGGGTGAAGTTCTTGTAGAAGAAGCTCCGTCATCTCCCTGAAACATAGTACTTGCGTTAATAAAGAAGGAAGTATAGCGGATGTAATCACGTCATATGATTTCGCTTGATCGAACTGTCAGTATCCATACCTCGAAATGCATAAGAACATCAAGGGGCGATGTAACTGCGGTGCACACTTCTGCAAGCTGTTGCGCCGACCCGTAACTGCATGCTCCCCCTTCTTCTTGGACTAATTCTCCATCGACTCCCTGAAACATAGGACTTTCATTAGTAATGAACACAATATTGAAAAAAGAAGACACATAGGAGGGCGACGACAGACGGACATATCAATGGCTAAAAACGAAAGAAACGTGTGTAACAATCACGCTACAAGAATGCAAGATCTGGTGATCTCCATCGATGGAACTGTCCGGAAACGTACCTCGAGCATCTGAGTGACATCAACGGTAGTCGTCAATACGTTGGACTCCTCAGCATCTCCCTGAAAGACAGTACTTGCATTATTTTGGATAACAATAATTTTAACTGAAAACAAAGACTAGAGGACGAGTACAAGGGTATACCATTAGGTAAAATAATCACACGATAAATTAAAACTATTGATTTACATGCCTAAAACAAGTCAGTGGCAGAATAGCTAAGTAAGATTACCCGATAGGCGCTTGAAGTGGCTGATGACTGCAATAACGACACGGATGGAGAATCTTCCGCCTTCATATTGAGTGGATACATAAATGGGAAATTATTGTTAGCTAATGCTACACACTACCGCAAGGCCGAGAGATAAATACGTAAACTTGACTCACCAGTGTAGGGATGTGGACGAATAGAGTGGGAATAGCGGTTGAGAGCAATTTTCGCCTCGCTCGCGGTGTGTTCTTCTTTATTAGCAATGATGTGGAGTACATGTCAGAGGTAAAGTGCCTGCTGCAGATGCGGTATCGATCACCCCTCTTGTCCGCAAAGACCTCTAGGACTCTACTTTCAAGCTCAGACGGTGGATATCCGCAATATCGGACCCATTCTCTTATCTGATCTATTGTCTTAGGGAAAACATGCATTATAGTACCTTCAGATTTATTATGGGTCTTCGAAGGGCAACCGCCAATGGAACAGGCAGGCATTGTGGAAAGTTCTGAAAAGTAAAGATCAACAATTCTCTATGAATACCAATGTAAACTCAGAACATGTGACTAGTTCCTTGCATGTACCGTCTTGAACGAAAAGAAATTGGACGCAAAATGATTATGGTACATGGCCTTACCTTGACGAACAAACAGTTAGATGCAGGGATCAGAGTAGTTTCTTGTCGTAGAACAGGGAGCAGTTCACAGGTTGCAAACTGACGAGTTTCCTCGAAGTGGTCACGGAAGTTCACAGAGACGAAGAGCAGATAACCAGCACCTTCACGGGTTGACTAGCAAAGCGCAAAGAAGTGCTCATTAGAAATATGAAGTGGGTTATAAAGAATTCGAAACAGGGGTGTGTTTGTGAATGAATGACGTGTATATGTCGTGGCATTATGTGGATTGCAGGGGGCCGTCCAGCGTGAGGGGGGATGCTTGGCAGGAGACACGGGGTCTGGAGGTAGACATGGGAACAACAACCCATGCTCTATAGACCACTTTGAAGTGTACATGGTCTTTGGTACCTCTTGGCCTTTATCGCTCCCTGACTGCTCCAGTTGCCAGCACAAGTACCCCGGTGCGAACTGCCTTTGATAGGGCGGGGGGTGGATTGGGGCGGTGGTCGTGCAGACAAGACACAGGAAGACTCGTGAATGGAGACACACTTATGTGGATTGCAGGGGGCCGTCCAGCGTGAGGGGGGATGCTTGGCAGGAGACACGGGGTCTGGAGGTAGACATGGGAACAACAACCCATGCTCTATAGACCACTTTGAAGTGTACATGGTCTTTGGCACCTCTTGGCCTTTATCGCTCCCTGACTGCTCCAGTTGCCAGCACAAGTACCCCGGTGCGAACTGCCTTTGATAGGGCGGGGGGTGGATTGGGGCGGTGGTCGTGCAGACAAGACACAGGAAGACTTGTGAATGGAGACACACTTATGTGGATTGCAGGGGGCCGTCCAGCGTGAGGGGGGATGCTTGGCAGGAGACACGGGGTCTGGAGGTAGACATGGGAACAACAACCCATGCTCTATAGACCACTTTGAAGTGTACATGGTCTTTGGCACCTCTTGGCCTTTATCGCTCCCTGACTGCTCCAGTTGCCAGCACAAGTACCCCGGTGCGAACTGCCTTTGATAGGTCGGGGGGTGGATTGGGGCGGTGGTCGTGCAGACAAGACACAGGAAGACTCGTGAATGGAGACACACTTATGTGGATTGCAGGGGGCCGTCCAGCGTGAGGGGGGATGCTTGGCAGGAGACACGGGGTCTGGAGGTAGACATGGGAACAACAACCCATGCTCTATAGACCACTTTGAAGTGTACATGGTCTTTGGCACCTCTTGGCCTTTATCGCTCCCTGACTGCTCCAGTTGCCAGCACAAGTACCCCGGTGCGAACTGCCTTTGATAGGGCGGGGTCGTGCAGACCTATAACCATGTTTTGTATCAATAAAATACAACGGCCTTCCTTTTATTGCCAACGCTTGAACAAATCAAAACAACCATTGTTAAAATATATATTGGGTTTTATTTTGGATCTTAATTTCAATTGAACATAAATAATAAACATTACACATTGTAAATTTGCGGTTGCAGCACATCCAGGGAAAATCTGCGGTATTGTCCACTGTCGCTGGGGAAATGTTGTCTAATGGCAAGTACCGCACAGGCAGGTATTACTCTCCGAACGCGGTGTCCGAGCCTCCCGTGAAGCCACCAAGTGAAGCAACGATAGGCCACCAGCCTGTACCACCTGTGAAAATGAAAGATGCAAACTGTATTAAAATGACAAAACTTTCTTATCACTGTCGATTCAGGTAAAAAATTCTATCTAGAAAATGCACAATATGGAACCAATTTACATGCATTCGAATGATATGTAGATGTAATTTTATATGTGGGAGACGACCATGACATAGTAGTGGCATCACTGACATCACAACCAGAGTATACTTACTCGTTACTCGGATTACGCGGACGAACAGTGCCGCGAAGTTCGTGCATAAGCACCATCATCATCCTCAACACGGTCCGTGAGAGGCAGGCTTCCCTGAACTCTGGCAGCTCAGTGATGCATTGCTGACTTGGCTCGCCTTCCGAAATGTAGGCCAGGCATCCCGAGTTTTCTCGGCAGCAGCAGTTCTCCTCCTCAGTTGGCATTAGCTCGCACCGATTGCACGTGCACCAGGTGGAGACGCCGTCCATGCGACATGGTCCAGGCTCTTCATCCGTTGACTGGTCCTCCCAACTGCCGTCCGAATCCCCATCGTTTTCGCGTGCTTGCCTTTCCAGTAGTTCTTCCTCGGTGTACTCGGGCTCGTACATATACGGCATTATTGTAGCCATTGTGTGGTAAAGAAAGTAAAATAATTTATAGCGGTGGTACTGGTATCTGTTCACACGGGCTACAATCAACGAAGGTAGCTGACCAGAGCACAGAAACGAGTCACAGAATACTCAAAGTAACACAGAGAGAGGAATGGATTCGAAAATCTGCTGCTGTGTGTTGTGAAACGGTCTGTTTATACTTATTGAGGAAAGAGGCGTCCTGCCATTTCCATGGCGACACTTCATTAGCTGAGGCGCAGCGATTGTTGACACGAAACGGGAAATGGGCGGTACGCGTCTGCTGATGTCAGGCTCAGGGGCGGGGGATTTGATTTAGTGCCGCAAAAGCAGGTGAGCCAGGGCGATGGGGGGAAATGATAGGATTATCATAAAATGGCGGATGTTTTCGAGTGCGTTAATGGACGAAAAGTCGGGTAAGGTCCATAGGAAAGTTTTCTACGATCTACCGATTTATGCTTAAAAACACATGGCCGAACCATAGGAACAATAAAAAAAAAAAGTCCCGGAACTATCCTTTAATAAGGGTGAACTAGATGTTCTTGGCCAGAATGGACTCTTAATAAGGGCGAATTTGACCCCATGCAGGATTGACTTACTTCATAGGGAGGTGGTTAAGTGCTTATACGGCGGGAGAAGCTATTGTTCCAGAGATAATTCTGCTTCATTCCCTGCCTTGGCATTTTCTGTGCTGAAAGCTGCGGCGGCTCATCTCCACGGGTTGAAACATGAAGGCATTGACAGTGAGCATAAATGACGAAAGCAAACTCTGGTAAGACAGTGACTCAGTACTGTGCAGAGGGCAATATTTAACAGACAATGTTAAGAAAAGACAGTGAACACTTAAAGCATTGGGATAAGGTTGGTGGTCTGCTGGGACACCACAGAGCTATTCAATTTGACATACTTACCCCTGGTCATACATGGAAGCACTACTTGGAGGACCTGGAGGGAGGGCTAGCGCATGTGGTAATATTCAACAGAGCTAGAGGCAGCTGGCAACGCGCACTGCTTGGTGGCCCTGGAGGGTGGGCCAGTGCATGGGACAATATACAACAGTACTAGAGGTTGCTGCCAACACTCCCAGGGAGCTGGGTTGGAGCGGGTGGTACCGGCTATAGTGGGTGTGGACAGATGTCCCATCGAAGGGGCTTAAAGTGAGGACCGAGGCTACGTGCTTTTGTTCTTGGGGTAAGCTAATACTTGAGACTGCAAGAGGAGGTCAGTGATATATATGCTCACACCCCTTTGACATAAATGAATTGTGAAGTCATCCGCGATATGGATGTATCAATGTAATTATTAGCAGCGCTCACGGGTCATTCAGTTTACATAGACGCATTGGTAGGTTTGTTTTCTCAACTCTTTTTCTCCTGATTTATACTGCCCTATGCCAAGGGGAAAGAAAAAGACTACTCAATCACTCCCTTCTAAGAATTCGCAAACCGAACAAAATCCTTTGAAAAAACTCTGGGGTGCAACAGTTTTAGACACATCTTCAATAGCTGCTGCGAAGTACTCACTCCCAAAATATCAACTCGCAGGAAATGGAGATGGCGGCTGCTAAGGAGGGCTTTGCTCACTCCCAAAATATCGACTCCCAGGAAACGACGTTGGCATCTGCTAAGGAGGACTTTGCTGTTAGCTTTCAAGGCTTTCAAGACACACTTTCAGCTTCTTTTCAGGCACAATTTACTAATTTACGTCGGAAATAAAACAATCACTCTCGGACTTCAGCAAAGACATAGCCAATTCAGGGGAGCGGTTTGAGGCTAACGAACAGGCAGTTCAGGTTCTATCACAAGATAGTAAACAGAGAGACATTGCATTGGAGCAGCGACACAAAATCTTGAGCTTCAATACGAAGATCTGGAGAATAGGTCCCATTGTTCGAACATTAGAGTGAGAAATCTAATGGAAACGGTTTTGGACTCTCAGCTAAGAGAGGTTGTGACCCAGATCTTCGCGGACTTGCTTCCAGATGAGGGGAATCCTTCAATCTCAATAGACCGAATACATCGGACCGGTCCAAAAGGAGTGAACCTGGCTCTCGCCCATGGGACATTTTGGCTGCATGTGCTTCCTATCAACAAAAGAAACAGATATTAAAAATGGCATGTGAGCAAAGTACGATTACTTAGAACGGGGCAAGTCCAGCTTTATCAGGATCTCTCCCAGATCACCCTCCAGAAAAGGCGAGAGTTGCAACCAGTTGTCACTACTAAGAGATACAGGGATAAAATATAGATGGACTTTTCCTTTCGGAATTTTGTTTTCAATCGAGGGCATGCAACGCAGGATTATGTCCCGAGAAGCTGGTTTCGCTTGGCTGCAAGTTGAAGATGAGGCGGAAGGCGAAATGGGCTCCGGTATCGACCGCCTACCTCAGAAGACTAAAACATGGGAATGGTCGCTGGTGTCGTGCAGAGGGGGGAAAAAGCAAATGCACCAGCAAAAAGAGGATTGGAAAGTCTGCTTGAGAGGTCCGACCCATAAGACGACCGAGTAAGACACAAATATTGGCAAAAGTGGCAATTAAGGATGGATCTGAGGCAGGCTTGAATCTTATCTGAAATGGAGGAGGAGATGCTGCAGAACTTTGTTGGAATCTTTCTGTTAACTTCCTACCGCACCTCCTCAGAGGTACTCTGCTTTTCCTCTCCTTCCCCCAGAAGCTCACGCTCTCCCAAGCTCTGGTTCTCTCTAGGTTGGACTGTTGAAACAGCCTCTTTATAAATCTACCTGCCTCTACTCTCTGCCCTCTGCAACTAATTCAGAACAGGACTGCAAGACTTGTCCTTGGCCCCAAGCCCTGGAATCATATCTCTGCAGCTCTGGAATCTCTCCACTGAGATGCGAGGATTAAATTAAAAACCCTCTGCATTGTCCACAAGGCTTTCTGGAGCCTGGGTCCAAAATACCTTCAGCTATCACTCTGCAAATACCTCCCCTCTCAAGCTCTTCGCTCCTCTACCTTTAACTTTCCTCAGGGTCAGTCATTTTTAAAAAACATGCTGGGGGTAAATCTCTGTCTTCGGCTGGTGCCTCCCTCTGGAACAGCCTCCCTGCCACTCTTAAACTTGAGGAGAACCATCTCTGGTTCTGGAAGCACATCAAGGCCTTCCACTTTGCTTCTGCCTTCGCCCCCTCTCCTCTGCTGGTCTGTTCTCTCTCTCTTGGCACCATGCACCTGGCCATCTTCTGTCCTCCGGGCCCAGGTTCCTGCTCACCCTGCCACCCTCCTGCACTGCCTCCGGGCCACCCCTTGCACTTGGGTCTGTATCTGTACCCATACAGGTCCCCCCCACCCTTTTTGTTTCTCTTCCTGCACTTTTCTGACTTACCCTGGTTGTCTGCCTTAAACGCAGCACCTGCCACTTGCTGGCTGCACTACCACTTTTTGTTGGTTTTATTATTATTTATTCTGTTCTCTTTTTGCTCCGCACTTTCCACTTCTCCCCGTTCCTTGCACTTTTTCCCTCGCCCCCTCCAATGCACTTGAGCGTTCTCGATGTCACTGGGCCTAGTAAGATCGTTGTTTTTGTTCTCCCCTGTTCCTCTCCCTTGCTGCGCTCTGAAAAACTTGTGTATGAGCGTGATATAAATCAAATTTCAATTCAATTCAGGAAGGTAACAGATGGGTATTTTAGGATAGCCTGCACGTTGTCTTGGGGTTTAGTGGGCTCATGGCTGGGGACGGGTGCCCCGGACTTTGTTAGGAACTGTGGCTCACACCAGGAGACTATGGTTGGGATTAGTTATGTACAAATTGGAATTAGGCTGAGTGTAATGGGTGGGAACAAGCTGGAGGGGAAGAGGACAAGGGGAAGACCTGATTGGTACTTTTGGTTAACATATGCAAACTGGCTGAAACCTGAGGCTGTTGGGACACCAATGACTTGGTAGTATAATGGGACAGTTTAAATGCCTAACATTGAACATTAGAGGTTTGAACACACCAGCGAAGCATAGAAAGTTGGATGCTCTTTTGGGGCGTCACCAATCGGACTTGGTGGCGCTCCAAAGACACATATATACGTTTATCGGATAAACATAAACTGCAGCTTCGTCGATACCCGCTGGTGCTACAGGCAAATGCTGAGAGGAAAGTGGCAGGAGTTCTGTTGGCATTGAAAGCTGGCCCTCTCTGTACAGTATTGCAGACGCATATCCATAAAGAGGGAAGATATATTTTCGCTGTACTAAAGGTTGGCCCCAAAAAAATTACAGTGGCGTCCGTATACGGGTCAAGAGGCCTTTATAAAAGTCAGTTATAACCCAGGTTGAAAAGTTCAGTGAGGGAGATATAATAATGCTGGGAGACCTTAACATCGCTTGGGACCCCGCTGGAGACTGAAGTTAAGCTACTTCCTCCAAACATACGATGCCCTCTAAAGCACTAAAACAGAGATTTGCTAATTTGACTCTGGTGGATGTATGGCCCACCCTGATGGGAGATGAGAAACAATATACATTTTATCCGCATGCTCATCGATCATGTTCCTGTATCGATAATGCTTGTGTTTCTAAACCTATCTTGGGTCGAGGTACCTCTATGATCTGTCACCCCATTGCAATTTCTGATCACGCCCCATTGACTATACAGATTGAAATAGAAGGGATGATTCAAAGGGTATGGCCGTGGCAATTCCCATCCGTGCTGGTACAGGACACAGTGGTGAAGGGGGAAGGTGGAGGCTGCAATAGAGGAATTATTTGACCAGAATATAACTCCCGATATCTCCGTTAATATGGTTTGGGATGCATTCAACGCTTCAATCCGTGGGATTCTAATAGCAGAAGTGGCAAATAAACGCCGGCAGAGATTGGTGTTGGAAAGATCCTTGGAAATAGAATTACAACAAATAATGAGGAAACT
Source organism: Ambystoma mexicanum (assembly GCF_040938575.1). Lineage (NCBI taxonomy): Eukaryota > Metazoa > Chordata > Amphibia > Caudata > Ambystomatidae > Ambystoma > Ambystoma mexicanum. The sequence goes on from NC_090934.1 coordinate 1,366,213,810, forward strand.
AGAAACTCGTGCAGGCCCGGTAATATTAAAAGCATATAGAGTTGCGAATGCTAAACCTGACCTGTTCTTGACCAAAAAAGGCGGAGAAATCTCTGTTGTATATGCGCCAAAGGCCAACAAGGCAGATACACTATTGGCGAGACAACTGCGCCAGAAGATAGCTTCACAAACTGTCCAAATGTCAGATTTGCCAGAGGGGGGGTACTGTTACTGAAACACGTTTTATTCACAGTTATATCAAACTGAGAACCCAGATGAACAATCCCAGCTAATGTACCTGCAAACAGTTAGTCGCAGGAGGATAGCACAGGGGCAACATGCTCACCTTGGAAACAAGGCGACACGGAGTAACACAGGTTGGATACCCGGGTCAGCGCTTAGAAACCTCTGGGTATTAAGCGCATTGTAAATAACCTATCATATCATATCCCCCGGATCTCGAGGGCAAACCAAGATATCTTGGGAAGTGAAATTACTCTTGACAAGTTGCTTAACGTTATTAAATCACTTCCCCTGAATACATCTCCAGGATCTGATGGGTTTTCGGCTTCCTTTTGTAAGATCTTTTTTAAGATATTGGGCCTCATTCCGAGTACGGCGCTAACCAATGGCGCTATTAACGCCTTGGTTGACGCTGTACCCGGACCGGCAGCGCCTTGGTGGATGGCGGAATCACCGCCCCATTCCAAGGTTGGCGGGGCGGTGATTCCCCATTCACCAAGGCTCTTCCCCATTCCCAAATGAGCCCCCATGGGGCTCAATGGGAATGGGGAAGATGCAAATAACGGTGACCGTTCATTACGGTCACCGTTATTGGCTTGCAGTCCCCTTTGCGCCCTCGACTTTAACACCTGCTCAAAGCAGGCGTTAAGGGCGAGGGCGCAGAGGGAACTCGGAGTATGGCGGTAAGGGAATACCGCCACCGGTCTCGTTACCGGTGGCCGCTATCCCTTACCGCCATACTCGGAATGAGGCCCATTGGCTCCTAAGTTTAGTGCACCTCTATATCTCATTTCTCAGCACGGCTAGTATATCCCCTTCAATGGAGGAAGCAAAGATCATACTGATTCCAAAATCGGGTAAAGACCCACGCAGGTGCGGTTCGTATTGGCCTATTGCTTTAATTAATTTGGATGCCAAGATTTACTCAAAAACTTGGGCAAATAGATTGGAGGGTCTACTTCCGTCTATTATACAACCAGACCAGTCTCGATTTTATAAAACATCGACAGACACACGACAATATACGGCGACTATGCCATGTTTTGGAAAATGTGGCAAATAAACACATACCTGCGATTCTTTTATCATTCGACGCTGAAAAGGCTTTTGACCAGGTTGAGTGGTCCTTCCATTTCCAGTCATGGCCATGATGGGGTTTGGCCCACACTTCACGGCAAGGGTCAAAGTAAATTACTTCTTTCCAGTGGCACTGCTATTAAACGATGGAGAACTTTCACCCCCAATCTCTATGCCGAGGGGAACTAAACAGGGATGCCCCATGTCGCCACTTTTGTATACCATAGGATTGGAGCCCTTTTTAGCGAAACTACAGCAAACGTTAGATATTCATGGGATTCAATTCGGGGGAACAGAACATAAAATCATGGCATACGCTGATGACCTGTTGCTAGTGATTTCAGAGCCTGCTGGATCACTGCCCGGAATAGAAAGAGAATTGGAACAATATGGCTGTGTTGCTAGTCTGAAGGTTAACCTGGCCAAATCAGAAATATTAAATGTATCTCTGCCCCCTACCACTTTTTTACATACTGAAACTAAATTTGGTGGGCTCAGGGTCAGATTAAGCTTTTGGGAGTCACAACAACCCCGAATATGGAAGGCTTATATGAAGCTAATTTCCTCCCTTTGTTAACGGCGATTACGGATCAACTTGGGCAGTGGGGTCTGCTTTCAATTTCTTGGCTCGGACGGATGAATGTTATAAAAATGTCAATTCTCCCAAAAATGTTATACTTTTTCCAGGCACTTCAAACCCGAATTCCTTTTGTTTCGTTTTTTTAAAAGATGCGTAAGAGTATCTCTGAATACATTTGGAATAATAAACCCCCTAAAGTGGCATGAGGTTTTGGTAGCACCTACTGGGAAAGGAGGGTTGGGTCTTCCCCGATGTCTACAAATTCTATCAGGCAGCACAGCTCCGGGTAATTAAAGAATGGTGGGGAGTAGATGAACAGAAATGTTTGATACAGGTGGGAACAGGCATTGGGGGGTCTAAATTTAGGGGAAATTCTCTGGCACTGAAAGAAGGACCGTTCCTCCAATATTCACAGAATTAAAATCACGCATTTAGTAGAGGAGATAGGGGATGGGGCGGCGAGACGAAATGGGCTTACGACTTTCCCTTCCCCGTTTACGCCGATTTTCTTTAATCCTACTTTTCCTCCGAGATGTGATCCTCAGGCTTTTCTTCATTGGAAACAGGCAGGATGTAGGAGCATTCAAGATTTGTTTGTTGGTAAGGAAGTTAAAACCTTATTCACAAAGTGTAAGGTGAATTTTGGTTTAGATGATAGGGAACACTTCCGATACTATCAAGTACGTCATTGGATTTTGGCACCACTTCTTAGACAGGTGGCTATTAGAGAGCTTACTTCTTTTGAGAAATTTGTCACTATGAATCCAGGCAATACAGCCCTAATATCAAACATTTATAAAATCTGGAATAGGTCACTATCTGCTACCTCATGGCACTGTAAAACTACATGGCAATACCCTTTGGGATCACCGGTTGCAGACAATGAATGGGAAAGGTTGTGGAAGGATATTCTTAAATACACTCATTCTATACAATTGCCAGAGTTCTGGTATAAATTGCTCACTCAGTGGCATTACACACCTGCTCGATTGCATAAGATAAAATCTTCTTTGTCGGACCAATGTTGGCGAACATGTGGGGCGATTGGAGACTGGAGGTATGTGTGGTGGCATTGTCCGGTTTTGGCGGGCTTCTGGGCAGAGACTGATAATTGTATGCAACAATTGCTCTGAGGTTCGAAGCCTTACACATTGAAATATAATCTAGTGCTCATTTTTGACCCCATGATGCGGAATAATTCAAGGCAAAAATGTACAACTTTTGTGGTGTTACAGTGGCTGCATTATTGGGAATTGCACAGAATTGGAAGTCAAAGGACCCTCCAGAGATAGTTGAATGGTTTTACTGCATTTGGAACTTTGTGGCATTAGAGTGGACCACTTATGCAATGCAAGGTGAACTATATTTAACAAGGACTGGGCAGAGGTGCTTGATTTTTTACAATCTGATTTCAACTTACAGTATTGTCCTCAACGGCTACGGATTCTTGATATTTGCTAATCATGTATGATGTATGTTTTCTATTTTCTTATGTACCATGTAAAGGGTTAAAATCAGGCTCACCAACTATGTGGCGCGGTGGTTATTTATGTTGTAATATTCCAAAATGCTAATACTTTAATTTGTTTTTTTAATTTTTCTTTTAAATGTTTTTTTTTTTTTTAAATCGGTGCAGCCTTTACTGAAATATGAACTGTCTTTCTGGTTGAATGCTATGATTTGCTGTTTTATGCACGACTCACTGAAGAGTTTTGTTTTTTGGGAAAGCTTCGGGCCCCCTCAATGACATGCCTAATACCCATGACTTGTACAACCTGCCATTTCACCATTAAAGAGCTACGGGAGAGGCTACTGGGGTCAAGAATGTTGACCTGCGCTTCGACATTTTTGGCAGCTGGAACGGACAGATGGGTTTGGGGCGCAAGGAAATGCCAACCCTGCAAGTGGATGTTATCCAGAAAATAGTACCTGTGCGTGAGCATGGTAGTCTGCATTTTTGGCATTGTACATGTGGTATTCTTCTTGGAGTGCGCTGCCTCATTAAGATGAAATGCTGGTAACGATGCCACGTGTTAGGAAGCAGAGCGTTCACTTTAAATGGCCGATTATGGGATTACGCCAGTGGTCTTCAAACTTTTTTGGCCAGGGCCCCCCTGAGCAAAATTTGGGCAGGTCGGGACCCCCCAGAAATGCCAAATGGACAGTATATATTGCGCGCCGTCACCTGCTCCCATCAAAGTCGCTGGGCTCCCTCATCCCACTCCTACCCAGTCGCTGGTCTCTCCCCACCCCATCACACACCCAGGGCTCTCCCCACTCTGCTCCCATCACTATCCCATGGTTCCCGCCCATTGTGCTCCCACCATAGTCCCTCGGTTCCCCCATCCCGTTCCCAACACAGTCTGAGGGCCAGTGGCGGCTGGTGAATCTTTTTTAAGTGGAGGGGCATTAAGGGGAGGTTCGGGGGGGTTTCCCCCTGTGAATTTTTTTTTAAATAATAGGTTAAAATGTTGCATTGTAGAGCATACTTTTAACAAAAAATGGGTAAATAGCCAAACAGTTTGCAATTGTTGCTGGGAGTCCAGGGGGCAGGCATTGATATTTTATTTCTATCGCGCTCGTACACAAGTGTTTCAGAGCGTGACAAGGCAAGGGAGGGGAACAGAGGAGAATAAAACAGCGATCTTACTAGGCCCAGTGACATTGAGAACGCGCAAGTGTGAGGGGAAAAGTGCATGGAAGGGGGGAGAAGTGGAAAGTGCGAAGCAGAGGAGAAACAGATAAATAACAATAAATAAATAATAAAGGCAACAAACAGTGGTAGTGCAGCCAGCAATTTGCAAGTGCTACGTTTAAGGCAGCAGACAGGGTAGGTCTGATAAGTGCAGGAAGAAAGATGGTTCTCCTCAAGTTTTAGAGTGGCAGGGCGCTGTTCCAGAGGGAGGCCCCAGCCGAAGACGGAGATCTACCCCCAGCTCGTTTCTTTGATAAACGACTGACCCTGAGGGAGTTGGAGGTAGAGGAGTGAAGAGCTCGAGAGGGGAGGTATTTGCGGAGGAATAGCTGAAGGTATTTTGGACCGAGGCCCCAGAAAGCCTTGTGGACAAGGCAGAGGGTTTTGAATGATAGATGTCCGGTAAAAAGATACCATCCCTGTCCCCTGGGCCCCACTGGTCCTAACACAATGAACATGATTATGTGTATATGCAAGGCGCTGCACATTCATACAGCAATCACTCTATCATTCACATGAGCATCCATCACCATACACTCACTCATAACGCATCCATACACATGTTTAAATAAAAACAATGAACATAAACGTACCTTCTGCATTGGCCTGTGTGTGGGTGCTGCTCCAGCTGCTCTGTCCGTATGTGCGAGGAGGCGCAGGAGCTCCCCCTCGGACATACAGACATGCAGTGCCCCAGCCAGCATTTCCAATGAGCTATGCAATGCTGGCGAAGCAAAACGCCCCAGCACTTGCATGGCTCAGTGAGCATGTGCGGCTGGGGAACTAAACTGAACTGTCAAAGGGAAACAGTGTTTCCCTTTGACAGTTCAGCCAGCCCAGGAGCACTCCATTAGCTGGATAAAGCAGCTGAGGGAGTGCTCACTGTTTCACTGGGCTGGCTCCTTAGCTCCTCCATAATGGGTGAGGGGCCACTATGCAGTTAGTAATGTTGACCATTGTTGCTGAATATATCACAATTTACTTACATTTTAACACAAAGCACCCCTTTGGGTACTATTGAAACAGTGGGCTTCATAACTACTCTGGCGGTAGCTGTGCCGGTAAAACCGGCACGGCTGCCACTGGAGTTGCATCCGGGTCTGGCACCCGCGAATGGGCAATTACTAGGTCATGCCGAGTTAGGCGGACATGATAATTGCCCTTTCGAAGGTGCCGGTAGATCCCCATTCCCATTTGAGCCCCATATGGCTCAAATGGGAAGGGGGAGCTCGGATGCACCGGCACCGTTAATAACGGTGCTGGTGCATCCGACGAGCTGAGGTCAGACCTGGCGGGGGCTGTCAAGCACCCACGAGCACAACTCTTACTATGGCGGAACGGTAGCAACGGTGCCGGTAGCTTACCAGCACCGTTGTTACTGGTCCGCCATAGTAGTAATGAGGCCCAGTCTGTGACTAAAGGAATGAATATCCATTTACAACTGTGGGCCACTTTTTCATTGTTGCCTGAGACAGTTTCATGCTTCAGCCCGCCCATGTGGGCCACCCCTGCCCATTTCTTCCAATCTAAAAAAAAAAAAAAAAAAATCATGCTGAGCTCTCAGGGCCCCCCTGGGATGCACCCGCGGACCCCTAGGGGGTCGCGACCCACAGTTTGAATACCACTGGATTACGCGGTGCACATGTGTAATGGCTTTTGCCCCTAGGGTTTATTTCAATCGCTCCGCAGCTGATTTATCCAGCACACGCTCAAATGATTGCTTTCTGCCTGCATGCATGTTGTGCCTGTGTGCAATATACTGCTGAAGTGTGATGTTATACATGTAAATGGGATGCATTCACGGCAGAAAGAAAATATTTGGAGCTGTCATTATTGGACTTAAATCTGGCCCCCTGGCCCTGAGGCCAAGAACTAGCCAAAGAGCTGCACGTAGGCGCATAAATAGTCCTTGCTATTCCCTCTGTGCCGTTGCTCGTAAAGAAACGGGATGCGCAGGAAGTTGAAGGGGATGGGGCAAGACATGGGGGCCCACTCGTCGAGTGTTAAATCCTCCTCTGACCCAACCCCATAGTTGTTTCACTGCCTGTGGTCCCACGCCTCCCTTCCAAGCTGATTTCGCCGCCCCTATTCTGAAAGAGTGGGTGCCATATTCTGTGGGGTTCCAGCCTGCCTTGGGCATTGCCTTCTTCATGACTGCCTGGAATTGGAAACGGCTGAGGACTTTGCCATTGCTGCGGATTAGGAACTGCCCCTCTCCCCCGCCCTAGTGGTGGCCATGTGTTGAGGAAACTCTTGGTGATGCTTATAGGACAGTTTAAAAAAAAAAAAGTTTTATGTCATCTATACAATGGGTTAATCATTCTGCCCTTCCCGTCCTGATCTGTTTCAGACTTTCTTAATAGAATTGTCATGCTTTCCTTCCCCATGCGGACGTCCTCAATAGCTAGCGCATCGTCTGCTGTTGTACTTCTGGCTATTAACTCACTGACCCTGAGGGCCCTCATGTATGCCAGGACAAAGCCGCCCTGAATAACTTTATTTCATATGTGCAGGTGCATATGTCACATAATTATGTCATTTAGACCATTCACTTCCTGAAATTAACGGGGCGTCTCTTGTCTTTATTGGGACCCTCCAGCCTGGCCCATCCTTTGAGGGCATATTTCACTTATGTGCGGTGTGTTGGATCCCTGGCTCCTGCCAGCTTCACAAAATTTGCTACGGCTGACAGATGTGCCCTTGCCCAGAATTTCTTCTTTTTTTTTAACAGAAAGCCCTTTCCACAAAATTACTAATATGAAGGTGGGCGCTGTTGCGTGGCTAGAAAATGGCTGCCACCCGATATGGCTCTGGCTCAGACGAAGGCTGTAAATCCTTTAAAAATGTCCTGCCTTCCTGAGAGTCGACCCCATCCAAAAATTGATGTGCATCCATCCAAGGGGTGAGGCATTGGAACGCCACGGTCCTGAACCATTACTCGTTCTCCTGGCTCGGAAATACAGCCTAACCGAGGGAAGAGTCTGCCCGCAGCGGCGGGGAGATCACACTGCTGGTGCTTGAGGGGGGACCACTGCTGGGTGCATTGAGGGTCCTGAACGCCTGATCCCTGTGCGGGGATAGATGAGAGGATCCTAGCTGCTAAGTGGTCGCTTACGGTCCATGCATAACAGGTGAGGAGCACACATCGAACGGCGACGCTGCTTGGACCACATCGCTCGAATACAGCAACTGCTGGCCCGGAATAGGCGTACACTTTCTGTCCTGCTAGAGGAGCGGGGCCGAGCCCCCCCCTGGCATCTGGTGACTGAGCCCTGGTCTGGCAGCTGACTCCCCCGCATGAGAGCTTGCGTCTGCGCCTGGCCCCAGTTGTGGTGCGCTTGCCACCCATCAGTGAGCTGGCACGCTGAAGTGGGGAGCCCTGTGCCAAGGCGGCAGTGCTGATTGGCCCGCAGCACTGGGGTGGCCCCAGTGCTGATAATGTTTGGTGGACTCTGTGATAGCGCCCCAGTGAGTAGCTGGGCTCTCAGTGGAGCGTTGTAGCGGGGGGCGGACTTGTATGGCCGTGTGCTCCTCGGAGGGCTGGTGCACCTCCTTTCAGATCCACAGGTCTGGGTGGCAGTGGGGGCTCAGCCCTCTGGTGCGGCCCTGGGTCTGACACTCCTTGGGAGGCGAACTGGACTTGAATCCAATGGTGCGGGTCAATGCTTGGGAGCTGCATTGTGCTGGTTCACCGTACCCCACCATATAGACTGCTGCGTGCCTGTGCTCCCACCTCGGAGGGGGAGCTGCCGGACCTCAACAGGAAATATTGAAGGCTTGCGCAGCACCCACAGTGTGAAGAACAGCAGGATGCCGATGGCACAGATCAGGCACAACCACAACAGATCTCTTGAAATTGGCAACCCCAAGAAACAGGCCCAAATGGACCAGTTTGCTCTACTTGATCTGGCGCATGCCATTCCTGATGCGAGTCATGGCCCATCCCAGCTATACGTCTTGGCCTTGAACCAGACACTGCTGGCTTTTAAAAATAGCACTGATAACCTCAGTTCCAAAATTCGACAACCCTAACACATAAGTTTGATATCAAGGCGATCGAAATCGACAAGCATTATGGCCGTATGACCAAGGTGGAACAGCGGATCAGTGATGGTGAAGATGAAGTGTCCATCCTGCAGCGAGAGGTTGCAGCACTCCAACAAACAGTCAAGAAGGGGGCAGCAAAAATGAGAACCTCGAGGGCAGGTCCAGATGGAATAACATTCGCATTTTATGGGTTCCTGAATCCACACACGTGGATAATATGGAAACATTTGTGGAAAAATTGCCCATGGAGGTGCTGGAGAGCCCCCCCAGTCACGAGTATGTTTATGGTGGAGCGGGTGCACAGGTCCCTGGCAGCCAGACCTCCTCCTAGGGTGCCGTAGCGGCCCAACATTGCTAGAATTTTTAACTACCTAGACAGAGACATGCTGCTCCATGCTGCCATAGACGAGAAAGAATTACATTGGGGGGCTGCAACTATCCGCCTCTTCCAAGACTTTAGCCTGCAAGCACAAGACTAGAGAAAAACTGTTCTAACTGTAAAAAATATCCTACGGAGGAAGGAAGTACGCTACTCAATGTTATACCTGGCCAAGCTTAGGGTGGTGCATGGGGGTAAAGCAATCTTTTTTTACTTCTCCTGAAGCCGCAGAGCGCTTCGCACTGGATCTTCCTGATCCCGATGGATCACCCCGTTGATCCCACTGCTCCACTTTGATGGAGTTTCACCATCACTGCGCTCTTGTCCTAGTGCCTAATCCTAAATGGAACTTATATTGAGGCAAATATGTCGGGTTACGCCTTCCGTGTAGAGGGCTAATCTAGCCGCTGACGGCTCCCCATTTTCCGCAGGCACTGCAGACATTGTTTGGTGTTATTGATGGGCTATGTTAGGGTGGGTGGGGGGCGCTTGTGCCGGTAGGTTTGTGTTTCTGGCGTGTTTGGGGGGAGGTAATCCGTGGGACCTGGCGTTATAAGCTGCAGCATAGATGTGTTTTATAAGTGGGATGTGGGGAGGGGTTGGGTTGCAGCGCTAGTGGGTAATGTTGACCTATCGGTGGCATGGAATCTATCTACTCCCCCCAGCTGGATACAGTGGGGGCTCGTGGGCAGCTCAAATGGCTCCGGTGGACTCCTCTAGCTGGTCACAATATGGGAACACCTAAGATGGGGGGGGGGATAGGTCGGACAATATGATCTCAGTGATGACTTGGAATATACGTGGGTTCACCAATCGAAGAAAAAAAAGTGTCTGATTACGAACTATGTTAAGAATCATGGCGTAAATATTCTATGTTTGCCGGAAACACACTTGACATGGGATGGGGCCCTTCCTAACATCGCTGGATGGGGCATAGATAGGTACAGCTCCTCTTTCGCCTCTCGTTCACGAGGGGGTGGTTTGAGGGTTCTTTTGTTGAATACATATACCCCGAACATTGATTGCCCAGAATTCTTCCAACAATGTGCTAATCTTCTCCATAAATTCCCTGACTAAGAGGTTGTGTAGTCAGGTGACTTTAATATGGCAATCCCCCTGGGTCTGGATAGATCATCTACCGCGCAACTCACCCTCCCTAGGGCGGCTCAGAAAATGACTGCCATAGCAGAATACCATGAACTATGACACGTGGCGCATGGCACACTCTACTGTCAAGGAATACTCTTTTCATTCAAGTGTACACGGTCGCTCCTCTAGAATAGACTGTCATGTTAACAGCAGACCTGGCTAGTATACTCCCCTGAACCCTTTCAGATCACTCACCAGTATAAATCCATATTACAGGACCCAACCCCACAAACAACTGCGCTGGCGTTTCAGGTCTAGCGCACTGGATGACAGTGTTTCTGGAAGACATTGCACAAGACATGCAAACCTAATGCCGGTTTGGTCCCAGAACATGGGGTGGTATGGAAAGCCTTCAAGGTATATATTAGGGGATGCTGCATTTCCAAAGAGGGAGGTATCTTGAAGGCTTTGTGAAGGTCCATGTCCACACTGGAGGCTCAAATCAAAGATTTGGAGACACAAAAGGGATCCCTTGACGCCCCAGATGTTCGTACTAGGGAGGGAGGAAATGAGTCTATTGGCAGCCAGAGAAGAGGGGTTTATCACAGACCGCATAGAGGCAATAGCATATGGCGATGGGGACCGCCCCAGTAAGAAGCCAATTTTCCTAGGCCATTAAACGTGAGTGGCAACTAGATGCCATCATTTAAATTGAGGGCTCAGAGGGGGCTCCTAGTAGAGATCTTGAGAGGATCAATAATATTTTCCGTAACTTTTATGAACACCTTTACACATCCCAAAATGAACACTGGTAACTACTCCATTGCGCAATACCTAGATAGAATAGCTCTGGGTTGGTTAGATTCGACTAAGGGGGAGAGTCTGTTCCCTCCTCTGATGAAGAGCTTCGCAGGGCAATCCTCTCTCTCTCCCTAACTGGAAAGCCCTGGGCTTAGATGGGATAACTGACCAGCTTTAAAAGGCATATATAGATCTCCTACTACCACACCTGCGGGACATGTACGAAGCTGCTAGATCCTCTGGTGTTCTCCCTAATTTCACTAGAACCACCCTTGTGATGGTGTTCCTTAAACCAGACAAAGACCCTGTAAAATGTACCTTGTATAGACCATTATCCCTAATCAATTTGTATTTTTTGTGTTTGTTTATTATTTGTATCGCACACCGAACCCTTAACTGGGCGCTGGAGAGACTTAGTTACATACATGAAAAGATACAGGAAAACATTCTGGAGACAGGGGGCCCTCATTATGAGATGGGTGGTAGTCGTGGATCCATTAGCTCCATGGCTGCCTCCCATACCGTGCCCGTGTCTGGTCTCATTCAATGTGGACTTACCGGTGTAGTCCGACCCTGGTGGGACCGATAAATCCCCATTGAATAGACCATTCCCTATTCCCATTTGAGCCCCCATAAGGCTCAATGGCAATGGGGAGTGCGCTAATAATGGGCTCTTGACTTGCAAGCCCGTTATTAGCGCCCTGGTCCCTTAGCGGGACCCATAAGGGACGTGTGGTCAGACCACACGTTTCTTGCGGTCCCCGCGAAGGGACCTTGGAATAGGGCGGTAAGGGATTACCAGCACCAGTCTCCTTACCGGTGCCCGGTATCCCTTACCGCCCACCTTGTAATGACCCCCAGGGTTACAAAGGGTCTCTCGTATATATGCAATAACAATAGCAAGAAGGCATTACATACAACCTGGTGGTTACACATTTTTATTTATTTATTTTTGCATTTTTAAAGCGCTCACACAGCCCGTGGGCATCGAGGCGCTGTTACAGGAATTGTTTTTGTTTTAGCTGCGTAATTGTTTTTTTTTTTTGTCTAAGTTGTGTATTTATAACGCGTTTAAATACCCAGAGGTTTCTAAGCGCGGCCCCGGGGATCCAACATGCGTTGCTTCGTGTGGTCTTGCTTCCAAGGCGAGAACGTTGCCGCTGAGCTATCCTCCCGGTGCTGACCCAAATAGGTCAGACAGTTGATGATTAAATAATAACATGGTTGCGGGAGTGGTTTGGTGCTGAGCCATTTTTTTTAGTTCAGATTTGAATTTCAGGAAGGAGGGCTCTTGTCTGTAAGAAGGGGGAATGGAATTCCAGAGTTTGGCTGCTTGGACTGGGAAGCTGGCACCACCTGCAGTGCTTAATTTGAACCCAGGTACTGTGAGGAGATGAGTGGGCAGATCTGGTAGTAGGAGAGGGAATGTGCTTGTTGAATTTATCAAACAGGTATTTGGGGGCTGTATTGGCGAGGCACTTGTGGGAGATGGCCAGTGTGTGGAGCATGATTCTCTCACGAACTGGTAGCCAGTTGGATTTGCGTCTAAATGCTGAGATGTGGCTGGCTCTGGGTAAGTTGAGAGCTGCCCTCAAGGAGTTGTTTTGGAGGACCTGGAGTCTGTTTAGATTAGGTTCAGAGGAGCCTAGAAAGAGAGTGTTACAGTAGTCAATTTTAGACAGAGCTAATGCCCTGGCTAATGTGAGGCAGCTATTAGCGAACAGGAAAGATTTACAGCTGTAGATAAGGTTATTGGTGTAGACTGTGGAGGACGCCACAGAGCTGACTTTTTCTTGAGTGATAGTGTAGAATCGAGGTAGACTCCTAGCGTCTTTATTTCTTTAGAGACCTTGATTTTGTTACCGTCGTTACTGAAGGACGTGTACCTATGATCATGCTTGTTCAGACGTGCCTGGGTGCCGACAGTTAGGAGCTCAGTCTTGTCGTCATTGAGGCACAGGCTGTTGGAAGCAATCCAAGCCTGGATTTCTAGGTAGACGTCATTCAATAGTTTAGAGTCTTGGTCGTAGCTGCCAGAGAGTGGGATGAGGACTTGGGTCATCTGCGTAATTGGTGTAGATGACACCCAAGTTGTCCAGTCGGTAGAATAAAAGCTTTGTAAAAATGTTGTAGAGTTTGGGCGACACGCAAGAGCCTTGAGGGACACCACAGAGAATGGGACTGGGGTCGGCTGAGGCTAGTAGGGAAAAGACCATTGTGCTCCGATTGGAAAGAAAGTGACTAAAAATCCAGACAGACGAGGTGAAGGACAAAGGAAAACTAGCAATCCTCTTGCTCCTTGATCTATCAGCAGCCTTCAACCTCGGCTGGTTAAGGTTTGGTGGTCAACGAGGTTGAAGGCTGCTGATAGATCAAGGAGCAAGAGGATTGCTAGTTTTTCTTTGTCCTTCACCTCGTCTGTATGGATTTTTAGGTCTAAGAGGGCGGTCTCTGTTCCTTGTCTTGGTCTGAATCCCGACTGTCTGAGGCCTATAATACGACAATAAAATCCTGGTCAAACTACTGGCTGACTGATTTCTACCATTATATGCCGGCGCTTGTCCTCCAAGACCAGGCAGGCTTCATCCTGGGGAGATCTACTCGGAACAACTTGAGATGTTTGTTCACACTTATACATAACGTGAATCCCGAGACCCTGATCACAGTGGCCACTCTGGATGCGGAGAAAGCCTTCGACTCTGTGGAATGGCCATTCCTGTTCGAGGTTGTTCGGGAGCTGGATTGACTTATCTACAATGGGTCAGACTACTGTACGCGGCACCCAGGGTGGTTGTGTATACCAACAGAATGACTTCTGAATACATTCACCCAACGCGGGGGACAAGACCACGATGCCCCTGTCTCCTTTTCTATTTGCCCTCGCTGTCGAACCACTGGCCTGCTGCATACAGGACTATCACGCCCATCATGGTGTTAAGATCCATTTGCATCTCTCCATAATCTCCCTATACTCGTACGACATACTGCTGTATGTGAAATATCCCGGGCAGATTCTACAACCACTGGTGCAGGAAATATGCAGGTTTGGGGACCTTTTCAGGGCTACGAATAAACTGGTCCAAATAGGAAGTGCTCCCTCTGACTCCAGTGGTGCAGCAGTCTGATATAGGGGAGGCATTCAAATGGTGTCCACAGGGTATTCAGTACCTGGGCATCCTGGTGACCCCATTGGCGGGAGACTTGTGCAGGGAAAATTATGCAAAGGTACTTGAAACACTGGAACATAAAGTTGGGTCGTGGATCCTTCTACCTATCTCTCACACTGCTTGGATATCTTTGGCCGAGATGTTGATCCTTCCGAAATTGTTATACATATTCAACAATGTACCCTCCTGGCCTCCAGCGAGCTTCTGGTCTGTTTTAGGAGCCTGATGGTTCGACTCGCCTGGGCTGGTAAACGGGCAAGGGTGTCGTACAACACCTTGACACTTCCCTATGAACGCGCCGGGCTGGAATACCCGGAACTGAATGCTTATATCCTGGCGCACAGATACCATTCTCTGTCTGGTGGTGGTCCCCCACCGTGGAACTCCGCCATACTCCTCTAGCAAAGGTGACCACCCAGCCGAACGATTTGAGGGGATTGTTGTGGGGGAATCTGGAGAGAGTGGGGTGGTCAGAGATCCAACCAGTGAAAATCACTTGAAAAGCCTGGGGTCAGATGTGCTGGGTGATGGGGGGGGGGGGGGGGACAGGAGCCTGTTACTCTCCAAATCCTGCCATATTCAGAGTCTGTAGTATCCCACTCACCCATGAAAAAAATATTTCAGACTCATTTTGACAGATTGGGGAACCTAGTGCAGGAAGGGGAGTACATCACCTGTGACGCCTTGAAAGCTAAGGGGGAGTTAACAGCAGTGACTATGCTACTGTATTTCCGCTTGGCCAGATTTCCTGCGAGCCCCTACAGCCTTCCCAATACTTCAATATGTTATCTCTGCACCGACCACCAGGAAACCGGTCTCCTCTATTTACAAGATAATTACAGCACAGAAAGTAATTAACGGAGGGAACTATAGGGTCAAATGGGAGCTGGCGCTAGGGAGGTTGATAGCTGAAGAACAGTGGAGCTGAACAACAGTGGAGGGTCACCTGTGCGCAGACTCGCGACCTGTCCCTGAACAGTCGGTTCTGATTAATTAACTTTAAATTCCTATTCCAGGTTTATTACTCGCCTGCTTGTCTGTGCCGTTTCTTTCCCAATAGGTGCCCTCTATGTATAAGATGTGGATCAGACCAGGCTGATTTTTATCATGACTAGGGCATTGTTGGCCAGATCCATTAGCGTGCTTTTGGAGGCTTCTGGTTTCATGCCTGAAGCAAGAAAACCTGTGGCATCTGCCACTGAGGTGTGTTTTTCTGATGTGTGGCTTTCTTCGTTGCCCCCAACGTTCGGTGTGGTCCATTCTACCCCAGTGCTAGCAGCCTGTCGGAACTCTCCAAGCCTCCTCTGGCACCTCTCTTATCTGCTGGTCTGTGTCCAGTCTGAGGCATTATTGTGTTTTAGAGCAAAGACATTCAGAACGCGCTGACAAGATTGGGTTCTCCTGTTAATGATGTTGACCACTGCCATGCTATCCGACCAGACTGCCAGCTATCTGTTGCTTAGCTCCCTGCCCCATAGGCACATTGCAATCAAAATGGGGAAGATTTCCAGTAACGCAATGTTTCTGGTCCACCCGTTGCTGTGCCATGCCTGTGGCCAGCGCTCCATTTGTTCCCCAAAAATTGCCCCAAACTCTCTGCTGTCAGCTGCATCTGTGAATAATACTTTTCTTCTTCATTCAATGGCGTGCCCCTTTTTACTGAGCCATTGAACTTCAAGAAGTCTTCCAATGTTGCCAATCTTTCTTGACATTATTGCCCAGCCTTACGTGGAAATGTGTTTTTTCTTTTTTTTTACCTTTCGTTTTTTAATTCCAGGCTTCTTGAAAACATCTTTTCCTGTGGTATTATCCTGGCTGTGAAGTTGAGTTTTGCCTGCTAGTGACTGGAGCTCCATCACTGTCCCCCTACCTCTTTCTTTATTAATGCTGTGATTTCCCCATTCTTCTGTTAATCTTTCAAATCCGACCAGTGCCTGTTTGCAGGTGTCTTGAGTTTTTCAGACCAATAAATAGAAAAATCGTCCAAGTAATGGATGGTGGAGGTCTCTGGCATGAGCCTCTGGTATGTACATTACAGTAAACAGCAACATTTATCAAAAAAAGCATGTGAAATTGTGCAGCCCATTGGGATGCGTTTGTTGAAATCCTTGTATTCAAACTGAAAACATAGCCGCAGTTGTGACTTTGGGTGTACTGGTAAGAGCCTGAAGGCAGCTTCTATGTCTTCCTTGGCTAGTAAGGCACCTTTTCCTGTCTTCTTAACTAACTTGTGATGGCTTCCCGAAAGCTGGTGTAGGTAACTGCTGACTCTAGTTCTGAAATACCATCATTCACTGACTGACATGCTGTGAGGTAGAATAACAGTTAGCCTGTATTCTCCTTGTTCTTTTTGGGGAGCCAGCCCCAGTGGGGAACAGATGAAATCAGGGAACGTTGCCTCCTCCCAAGGGCCACTCACCTTGCCCAAGTTTACTTCCTTCTGTATTTTTAACCTTGCAATGTCGGGTTTTGCCCTTGCTTTGAGGTTTATGGGGACCTTTGGTAACCTGTTGCCTTTGAAAGGGACCATGAAGCCTTTTTTTAGGACCTTGGTGATGAAGATGCCTGTCTCTCTGTCTGGACATCATTCTAGCCATTTTGTCATCGCCTGCAATTTTATGGGAGATCTGTCTATGGTTGTTTCCACTCTAAGGTCTTCTGGTTTAACTTGCCTAGGTATGTGTTTTTTTTTTAAACATTTTTTTATTTTTTTGTGCATTGCCGTGTCGAATCACTGACTCCCGCCAACACACATTTACTCCATTGGTCATTGGTGCCTGTATCTGCACTCCTTCCCCAAGTTACAGAGCCCATTATCAAACTTCCAGCATGCTGTTTCGCTCCCATTTTTGGGAACTCCAACTGCTGAGTGAGGTGAAATGGGTTTTGGTGAGGGGATATGTCTTAGCCCTCTTACGAAAGGGCTGCCCCCCTTTTTGTTGTTGGTAGCTGTCATTGGGTTTGTGTGTGTAGTGTGGGAGGCTTTCCCTGCATGTTGGGCAGCGGGTATTGTTGATGCCTGTACTGTTTTGGTCTGTAACACATTGACAATGTAAAGGTTTGCTTGTACCTCGTCCCGCCCAAGTTTTGGGTATCTGTCCATTGACATTCTGAACTCCCTATCATAGTTGAGCTAGGCATCACCCCCAAGGGCGTTACTGACTTCCAATATTTTGTCTTGGTAGGCCATTATTGCTGCCCCTTTTCTTGCCTCAGTGGGGCCTTTCACCTTCGCTGTGGTCTCTACCCATGCTTTCAAATGCTCCCTTTCTTCGTCCTCACTTCTATCTGTGTTATCTGATACTGTTTCTGTTTTTCTTCTTTATTTTCCCGATTGTTACCTGTGCTCTTTGTCTTCTCTGGCTTCTTTCCTGAGCTGTTGATGGCTGTGCTTCTGGATGTTGAGGACCTTTCTCCCATGTCCCTCCGTGTTTTCTTGCCAGGCGCACCCTCTTCCATGTCAGAGTTGCTGCCATCCATCTGACTGTCGTGCGACCCACTACTTGCTCTGCATAGTTTCTTGTGCTCCCAATGAAGGCCAAATTCACGTTCCACCATCGATGCCCATTCCAGTATCTTGAGTCTCTCTATGTGTTTGCGCTGCCATTCTAGCAACCGGCTTGTTATTGAACCGGCGCGCCTTTGCTCAACACTCCTCCGTGTTGTGCTGCAAGCCGCTGAGCAAGGTCATTTGTTTCCCAGGTACACGGGACTAGAAACTAGTGGTTAGGGGAGATGCGAGACAGAAAGCGCTCCCATTGCAGGGCCTTGAGAAAAGCAAAGCTAAGTTTAGTTTGTTTCCCGCTTATGTGAAAACAAAAGGGGGAAATGGGAGAAATACAGCGACCCCTGTGCAAGGTCGAAGAAGGACGGCTTGAAATTTGCGCAGCAAATTTAGAGGGGAAACTTGAAAGCGAGAGCAAGATTTGTCGGCAAACCGGGCCCCATGCAGGACGCAGAAAGAAAGCTGTAGTAAACTAAAACCTCCGAAAAGGCACCAGCAAGAGGAATAGAAGGATTAAAAAGAAATGATTTTCAGTGCCGCAGGAGCCTTCATTTATCAACAAAACCCCGCCTGAGGCATAACCTTTGCTGTGGCCCTGTTGGCATGATCAAAGCCGCCCGGATCTCACATTGTTTCAGCCTGGGCAGGGCCTATTTACCACCCATGTGCCCGTCTCCATTGTTTCCTTGCCTGGCTCCATTGTTTCCTTGCCTAACGCGCTTCCCCCTTTGAAGTGGGTAAGTGTTGTTCCCTAAGTGTTCCTTGCCTGGCGCCATCGCCCATTTGGGCTATTGTTGCTTGTAGAGAGCCGCGTGACCAACGAGTGACGGTTGGTGGAGATCAAGATAGAGAGCACTGTGTTGAGGCTCTGGCGGGCTCCGTAAATAAAAACTTATTTACCTTTAGATTCCGTTTCCTCACAATCTTTCAGTGGCGACGAGGAACGGAGCTCGCCACGGAGCCAGCAGGGTGTCCCTGAGAGTAACTGACGTCGGGACATCCAGCGTGCTGACCCCTACGCCTGTAGAGGATCGAGCGGCAGGAAAGAGGTGGGGGGCCGCAGGGGGACTGTCCAGGCAGCAGAGTCTCTGAGCTGCAGGGGACAGTCTCCGCGGCGGCTGCAGGGGGACTGTCTGTGCAGCTTAGTTCGTAGCTGCAGGGAGACGGTCTCCGCGGCGGAGGAGGAGCGTGGAGCAGGAGCTCTTCGCTCTCCCCACCTCATCATAAAGGCCAAGTGGTGCTGCACACCCAGACCCCCTCAGGACACAGAGGTGAGGAGGAAGAACAAAGAGGGAGAGGGGACTGGGGATAAAGTATTAAGCACAATAAGAAGGGAAGGAGGTACATGCGAACACAGTGCCATCTAGAGGATCCTAGAGGAAAATTATTGAACTGAACCAGGAGAACAACCATAAGGATAGGCACATTCAGGAGGAGAAGTAATTTATAAGGTGCCATCTACGGGATTCCTAGGAAGTATTTAATAAGGGTGTAGTACCAACCTAAGGATAGAACCTGCTTAAGGATTGGTATTAAGTAAAGGACTGTGATTCCTATAGGAAGCTATTTTGAAGATTTGGACCGAGTATATAGAGAAGTCATAATACCAGAATCAGAGGATTCTGGCAGAGAGATAAGAAGGCTGATAAGAAAAAAAAAAAAAAAAAACAAGGTGTGATAATCAGAGGTACTGACAACAGTACATAAGAGCATATTGGTCGAATAAACTTGGCTTGTACTACGAAAAATGGCTGCGGGGAGTATGTCACCACCACCTCCGTTCCTGTCAGAGCCTGGTACTCCGCCAATAAGATGGGACAGGTGGAAAAAAATGTTTGATACTTACCTGATTGCAATAGGGGGTGACAAGTTTGCGTCTGCAAGGAAAGAAGCAATCTTACTCCATAACTTAGGAACGGAGGGCAGAAGTGTTTATGATGGATTGCCTGATCTAGTGCAGCAAGGCCAAGGGGAAATCGACCTGTATTCAATGGCGGAAAGGAAATTGGAGATCCATTTTGAGGCTAAGAAAAACCTAACGTTTGAGAGACATAAGTTCTTCCAAAGGGTACAAGATCCACAGGAACCAGTGGAGAACTTCATCGCGGCACTAAGGTCATTGAGCCATACATGTGAATTTGGGGTGCTCACAGACTCTCTTATAAGAGACCAATTAGTAAGATGCACGAATAATGTGAAAATTCAGGAAAGACTATTATCAAAGGATGCATCACTTGAATTGGCCATTGATACAGCAAGGAGTATGGAACAAACACATAAATATATGTCTACTACGAAGGGAGACAAGCGAGAAGGAGAAGTAGCCGCTGTGAAGGGTTTCCGCAAGAGTGTCCCGAACAAAGAAATAAGATGTTATAAGTGTGGGAGCAACCGCCACATTTCCACAAGTATGTTTTGTCCCGCCAAGAATATCTCGTGTTTGAAATGCAAAAAGAAGGGCAATTTTGCGAGGGTGTGTCGGGAATCAGGTGTGGTGCAGAACATTGAAACCGGAGGAAGAGCACCTGAACAAGTAGAGGATCAAGTAATGGAACTGTGCAGCCAGACAAAACATGTGCTGGCGATTTCGGAGGTGTCAAGTAAGAGTGGTGCACCCACTGACGTATTCATGATCAACGGGAGAGTGGTGACCATGAAGGTGGACAGTTGTTCACCGTGGACCTTAATGTCGAAGGCAACATTCCTGAGTTGCATGCAGGGAGACGTGAAAATGTTGAAAGAACACAATATTGAGCCCTATGCATATGGGAACGTGAAAATTGATGTTGTGGGGATGTTCCAGGCCTTTATAAAGTATAAAGGAAGAAGCTGTGAATCGGAAATATATGTGACACAAGAAGGGTCATCACTTCTGGGATGGGGTGAACAATGGAAATTAGGGATCAGAATCCAAGCGAATGCAGAGAGACCCATTGATGTGGCAGAATTGAAGGACAAGTGGGAGAAGGAGTATCCCATGGTATTCAAAGATGAATTGGGAATGTTGAAAGGATTTGAGCACCAAATTCAGTTAAAAGCGGGGGCGAGTCCAAAAGTGCATAAGGTGAGGCCAGTGCCTCATGAATTGAGTGAGAAACTGAAGATGGAGGTAGAGACATTACTTCAAAAGGGGATAATAGAAAAGAGTGAGAGCTCAGAATGGTTGTCACCGGTGGTGGTAGCTGCTAAGGCGAGTGGAGACATTAGACTTTGTGTAGACCTGCGGGATCTGAACAGAAACATCCTGGTGGATAGGCATCCCCTGCCGATAATTGGAGATAAATTATCTGCACTAAACAATGCCAAAGTATTTTCAGTCATTGACCTTTCTCAGGCGTATCATCAAATTCCATTAAAGGAAGAGTGTCAACACTTGACAGCATTTATTACTATATTTGGGACATATAAGTATTGTAGGATGCCATTTGGACTCGCCTCGGCGGCAGCAGTATTCCAAAGGGTGATGGAGACAGTACTGGATGGAGTAAAAAACATTATTGTGTTCCAGGATGATGTTCTAATATATGCTAGTTCCACTAAGGAGCATGATGAAGTGTTAAGACAGGTGTTGGAAAGATTGGGGGCGGCAGGACTAACGGTTAAAAGGAGCAAATGCAAGATTGCGGTGAGCAGAGTGGAGTACTTGGGACATGAAATTGATGAGCAAGGTGTGAGACCTAAGAGGAATTTAGTGGAAGCATTAAAGGAGGCACCGGTACCAAAGGATAAGGAACAAGTCAAATCATTTTTAGGGTTGGCTGAATATTATCACAGATTTGTGAAGGCTTTTGCCAAAGTGTCAACTCCTCTGAGAATGCTACTTAAGAAGGGTGCGAAGTTTGAATGGTCAAAGGAATGTAAGTTTGCTTTTGAGGGCATTAAACAAGCGGTGAGTGCAGCACCGTCCATAGGAAGATTTGATTCTAAAGATAGAAGTGTGTTAGTGGTTGATGCGAGCATGTTGGGGTTGGGAGCAACGTTGGTGCAGTATGACAGGGACAATGCAGAGAGAGTTATTGCATTTGCGTCTAGGACGCTAAGAGGTGCAGAATGTAAATATTCCGTCATCGAAAGAGAAACATTAGCCATGTTCTGGGCGGTAAATCATTTTAAGTATTTCTTGTGGGGGAGAAGATTTGTGGTCAGGTCAGACCACAAACCCATGGTGCAGCTCTTTGAAAGTGGAAGGTGGGCTTTGGGTTCTCCAAGAATAAGCAGGTGGGGTTTAGGACTTCAAAATTTTAACTTTGATGTGAGCTACTTGCCGGGAAAGAGGAATGTGATGGCGGACTGCCTGTCCAGACTACCTATGAAAGATGATGGAGTAGAAGAAAGAGAAGTAGAAGAGGAGTCAGTGGTGGCGGAAATACAGTGTGCTGTCAGTAGAGAAGAGTGGACATTAGAGGAAGAGTCTGATGAGGATCTCAAACTTGTGAAGCGTTGGACAGTGGAAGGGTGGCCAGCTAAAAAAGATGTGGATAATAAATGTAATACCTGGTGGGAGATAAGAGATGAATTGAATTTGTGTGAAGGCAGATTGAGGAGGGGTAGATGTTTGGTTCCCCCTCAGACAATTAGGTCGGTCTTAGTGAGATTGGCACATCAGGGACATCCCGGGGAAGCTGCCATGAAAAGGAAGTTAAGGCAGAATTATTGGTGGCCGGGAATTGACGAAAGTGCTGAAAAGTATGTTAAAGATTGCTGGAATTGTCAAACAAGTGACAAATGTAGAGTGGTAAGAGAGGCTCCATTAATACCTAATGTCATACCGGATCAACCTTGGAACAAGTTGGCAGTGGATATTATGGGCCCTGTGGCAGGCCTTGGAGAAGGACTTAGATTTCTATTTGTGGTAGTAGACTTCCATTCTAAATGGTTCGAATGGGAAGCAGTGAAAGAAGTAACAACTAAGCAGTTGATTGGTTTCTTGGAAAAGGTTTTCCTTAAGGAGGGTGTTCCTGAGGAAATTGTGTCGGATAATGGAGTACAATTTGTGTCCATGGCAATGAGAAGATTTCTGGAGGGGTACAGCATAAAACACACGAGGACTGCACTGTATAATCCCAAAGCGAATGGTCTGGTTGAAAGAATAAACAGGTATATAAAAGGGGGTTTACAGTTGGCTATGAAGTCGGGACAGCCATGGAGAGAGGTGTTGAGGATGTTGACGTGGAGTTATGTTACTACACCACACTCGGTAACTGGTGTATCTCCATTTGTGTCGTTGAAAGGCAGGGAACCAGGTACAAAGCTTTGTCCAGGATGGCTAGGCATGGCCAAGGTGGCCAGTGTGGATCGGGATCACATAATGAGACTAATCAAGTTGAATCAGGAAAGAAACAAGGAACTGTTTGATGACAGGATGAGGGTGAAAGAACAAGAATGGAAAGTTGGGGAGAGAGTGTATGTTAAAAATCCCAGGTTGGTGAACAAATGTGTTGAAAGTAAGTTCCTAGGACCAAAAAAGATAAGTGCGGTAAAGAGCAATGTTGTGGTCTTGGAGGGTGGGGAAGTCTGGTCAAAAGGAAGGTTGGCAAGAGCGGGAGATGAAAAAGAGGATACTTTGAAGAAAAGAAAAATGAGTGTGGACATGAATAAGAAAGAGGAGGAAGGAGTGAAGGAAGGAGTGGTTGATGAAGAAGTGAAAGGAGGAATGGTAGATGTGGAAAATAAAGATAAGAGTATAAGAGTGAATGAACAAGGTTTACATAGGCATAGGTCTAAACCTGTGTGGATGAGGGATTATGAATCCTAAACTTAACACTCAATGTTAGGCAAGTCCAAAGTTTTATGGTTCAAAGGTGAGACTTAATATTATATTCTTAGCATATTATGTTTTAAGTTTGTTTGGCTAAGTGTGTAAGGTACTAGAAAACATTTTAAAATTTTGTATTATTATAAGTGATATTAGTTATTTTCTGCATAAGGGGAAAGATGTGTAGAGCTCGTGAGTAGAACGTTGCACTCGTGCTGGTCTCGCGGACTCTCAGTATTATAATTGTAGAGAGCCGTGTGACCAACGAGTGACGGTTGGTGGAGATCAAGATAGAGAGCACTGTGTTGAGGCTCTGGCAGGCTCCGTAAATAAAAACTTATTTACCTTTTAGATTCCGTTTCCTCACAATCTTTCATTGCTCCTCTACATCAAGCTCTGTTTTTCTAGGCAGTGCTGCTGAGGGGGCATCACTGCTGCGGGGGTGGGGGAGGAGTGTCGGGGGGGGGGGGGGCAATGCTCGGAGGGGCACCCCGCAGCTTGTTTATTTATAAAGCGCACCGAACCCTGAGGTATCGGGCGCATTACATGTTGTGAAAGTTAAGTTATATACAATACAGTGATAAAGGCATACAGTAAGTTATATCCAGCATAGTGATAACATACAGAATAATTACAGATCGAGCAGATGTTACTTACACAATATACAAAGGCTTGGGCAGAGAACAGATTTACACATCCTGTGATAGGAGCCAGGATTTGGTATTCTTCCTGAAGCCAAAATAGGAAGGTTCTCATCTAAGGTTGGTGGGTAGTGAGTTCCACAATTTGGCAGCCATCACTGGAAAGCTGCTACCACCTGCTTTCTGCAATTTATACCTGGGTACATTTAGGCAGTGAGAGTGCATAGTTCTCAGAGGGCTTTCTGTTTTTTTTTTGTTTGTTGTGAATTTGTCCACTAGATATATTGGCGCAGAGTTGGCTAGGCATTTGTGCTTGAGGGATTTGAAGTTAATTCTGTCTTTGACTGCACGCCACTTAGTGCTGCGTCTGATAGCTGAAATGTGCTGCGTTCTAGGAATGTTAAACACTGTTCTTAGCGCATTATTCTGTAAGGCCTGAAGTTTGGTTATATTGTAGTTACTGGAGCCTAGATAAAGGGTGTTGCAGTAAGGCTTACATGCATTAATTAGCTTAATGGTGCAGGCTGTAGCTGAGGAGGTGGCATTGACTTGTCTCTTTAAATTGAGTGTAGAGTCGAGGTAAAAGCCCAGGTTTTCACCTCACTGGAAACCTTGATATTATTGCCATCGATTATACATGGGTTGAAATGTGTACTTATGTTGTTTAGTAGAATGGCTGGATCCAGGCCATAGCTTCATGGAGAAGTGCGCGGCTGAAGTTAGTTGGTTGCAAAGGATCTTGTGATCAACTAGGTCGAAAGCAGCTGAGAGATCTAAAAGGAGGAGGAGAGCCAATTTCCTGTTGTCCTTTAGATTGTCCATTTGATTTGTTTAGATAAATTAGAGCAGATTCAGTTCCGTGTTTAGGTCTGAAGCCAGATTGTCTTAGACCAAGGAGGTTTATTTGTTTCTAAATAGGATTGAATCTGAAGATAGGCAGCTCTGGGGACAGTGGTTATGGGTCTATAATTGGTGGGTATGCTAGGATCTAGTTTGGGTTTTTTGAGAAACGGGAGGAGCCACGCATCTTTTCAATTAGTGGGGACAAATCAGGATTCAAAAGATGAGTTTATAAGGGAGGTAATAAAAGGAGCTAGATCTCTGGCGGTCTCTTTGATAATGGGCGCTGGATAGGCATCGCCCTTGCATCTCGATGGCTTGAGAGAAGATATTATTTCTGTTACTTCCTTGATGGAGACAGGGGTGAACTTAAAGCGGTTGCAGGATTTCTTAGTGGTTGGGTGGGAAATAGGTTCTGGCAGGCCCTTGGCTAGGTTACATTTTTGATTTTCTATTTTCTTTTGTAGGAGTGACATTTTATTCGCTAGGGCATTTTGGATGTTGGTGCACCAAGTCTTGTCCTTGGTGCAAGTGTCTGACTGGGGAGTCGGCGAATCTAGTTCTTTTAGTATGGTGAACAGATCTCTGGTATTAGAATTAGCTTTGTTTGTCTTATCATTGAATGTGTCTTTTTTTTAGTTTGGAGAATCTCCTTTTTGATTTTTTTAGATATAAGAGACAGTTTTTCCTTATTATTGTCAGAAGGGTTGGTCTTCCAAAGGGTTTCAGCTCTCCTTTTCTCGTTGCATAGAGCTTTGAGTTGGGGGGTAAACCAAGAGTTCAAGTGTGTTTTTGGTTTCTTTTTATGCATTTCGAGCAGTGCAGTTTTGTCGATAGCTGTGTTGATGGTATCATTGTAAAGATCGACCAGTGCTGTGGGGTCTCTGCTAAGGAGTGTGACATTTGTAATGGGTTGAAGTAATGGTAGTAGATTATTAAGTTATATTGCGCTTGTTTCTGGTTAGAGAGAGGGGAGCTATCGGGTTGATAGTGGCTTGAAGTTTGATTGGGAGGGTGAAGGAGATTACGTGGTGGTCAGTCCAGGTGCATTGTTTTTTGGAGGTGATTTTAGTAACACAGTTAAAGTCAGCAAGCCATTCTAGTGTCCTTCCTTTACTATGTGTAGGGAGGTTGATACGGTGTGAGAAGCCTAGTTCTGTGCTGGTATTGGCTACCATTAAGGCATTATTGTCATTAATGTCATAGAGGCCTATATTGAAGTCACCTTGTATGATAATCTTTGAATTAGGTTTTGTATTGGACAAGAGTATGGACGTAGTGTCATCCTCAAAGGAGGTGATAGGGCCAGGGGGCCGATAGATGAGGTGTAATGTTATGGTACGTGTATTTTTGTATTTTATTGAATTTATATAGCACTTTAATCCAAAGTGCTTTACATAAGAACTAGAAGAAATACAACACGCATAAGGTGGTAATTGAATCACAACTCGAAAACAGTATAAGGAACAATTTACGTTATTGCTGAGGTGAGGAGGGAGTGGAGAGGGACAAAGGAATGGGGGAGGGGAGAGACAATAAACAAAAGGTAATGATAGAGACACAAATTGAAACGGTATAAGGAACAATTAACATTATTGGTGAGGAGGGAGTGGAGTGGGACAAAGGAATGGGAGGGACTAGGAGGGATGAGAGAAGATGTCAGCGGAAGATGGGAGGCAAGAGGGTGTGAAGAAGAGGAGAGGGAAGAATAATATTAGCTAAGAGCAGGAGGTAGGATAAAAGGGAAGTAGAGGGGAGGAGAGGGCGTAGAGGTGGAGAAGTAGGAGGTGAGGCAAGGGCGGAGAGAACTAGAAGAGGGAGTGAGAGGTGTTGGGGGGAATGGAAGCGATAAGATTTTAGAGAAGAGCGAAAGGGTAGGGTAGGAGGGAGAAGAGCGGAAGGGTAAGGGGAGGTGGTTCCAGTAGAACGGAGCAAGGAGTTGGAAAGAGCGGAAGCGGGAAGAGGCACAGGGAGGCGGAGGAGGGGAGAGTAGGAAAAGATCAGCAGAGCAAAGAGAACGAGAGGGGGAGTAGAGGGTAAGAAGGGAGGTAAGGTATGCGGGGGCAAGACCATGGAGGGATTTGAAGACAAGACAGAGGAACTTGAATTTAAGCGAAAAGAAAGCCAACCTAGAGAGGTGAGAGAAGAGGAGATGGAATCAAGAGGTGAGAGAAGGCAGAGGGAGCAGATAGCAGAGTGGTAGATAGATTTTAGTGGCGAGAGGTGTGAGGAGGGGAGTCCGAAGAAAAGGGAGGAACAGTAGAAAAGTCTGGAGAAGATGAGGGAGATGATCAAGAGTTTAGTAGCATGAAAGGTAAGGAGGGGTCGTATTTTACGAATTGTGTAGAGGTGAAAGCGACAAGATTTGGCAGTGACAGAAATGTGGTGAGATAGGGAGAGGTAAGGGTCAATGTGAAGACCAAGGTCACGAGCGTGGGGAGAGAAGGAGAGTTGGGCGGGGGAATGGCAGTTTGACTGTGAGGAGTTTGCCCGAGGGGAAGTGCGGTGGTGGGCATGCTCTGAGACCCAAGGTGGTTCTGGCAATACAAGCCAGACCTCCGCCACGGGAGGATTCTCTGTCTAGCCTTATTATAGTATAGTTGTCAGGTAAAGCTACTGACAAGGACGGTCCTGAAGCGGCATGCAACCAGGTTTCGTTTACAGCAAGGAAATCTAATTGGTTAGCGAAAATGAGATCTGCGATGTCTAGGGCATAGGCGGTTATCAATCTAGCGTTGACCAGTGCCCATTTGATGTGCGGTGGCTCAAGTTGGTTATGCTGCGGTGAGATAGAGAGTGGATTTACGTTCTTGGATTTGGGGTTGGCTTTAGTCTTTGGTTTG
Organism: Ambystoma mexicanum; assembly: GCF_040938575.1. NCBI lineage: Eukaryota > Metazoa > Chordata > Amphibia > Caudata > Ambystomatidae > Ambystoma > Ambystoma mexicanum. The sequence continues at coordinate 1,366,241,451 of NC_090934.1, forward strand.
GTGTTCTTGGTGTCTGGCTGGAGGTATGTGTTGTCTGTGTAGTTATTAAAAGATGTGGAGGTAGTGTTAAGTCTAGAGCGGAGCCTAGAGTTTTTAACGCTGGTGGTGCAGGGTTGGTTGGGTGTAGGTCTGGTGGCATACAGTTGGATCCATTGGGAAGCTTGAAAGCGCAGACAAGTAACCTGGGGGCAAGGAGGGCGCAAGGGTAGGGGCAGAACACATGCTGCAGACACATGGTCTGCCCCATACCCCTCGGCTCTCCCTCAGCTACAAAGAGACAGGAAGGATAGGATGGGGCCCTAGCAAGGTGCGTAAGCCCATTAACATGTGCAGCACCTATAAGAGAGTTCTAAGGCAGGAAATAACAGCTGGTGACCACGATGGTCACCATAAGGCACTAACTGCTGTCCCTGCTAGCCAGCCAGGGGCGGGGAAAGCTGCCCCCACACACATGCAGTGCCTAGGGCCATTCTGACTGAATATAAGGGGCTGCCTGGGCAGCAAACAGCACGAACCTGGGTGCTCCATACAGAGCACCACAAGTAATCTGCGTACGCAGATAACTTCTTTTTGAAAACATTGTTCTGGTTTCACTCTGTGTGAGCTTTGTCTTGCTGCACGGCGAGTTTGCATTCTGCCTCTGCGATCAAGTACTGTCTGCCCTACCGAGAGCTTTGCCTTGCTCGGGTACGAACATTTGGTCTTGCGCATGGTACCTCCTGTGAGCATTCACCTGGCTGCAGGGAGCCAATTTGAGGCAGCCGACGGAGAAAGAAAGTGAAGAAGGCTGGGAGCAAGTGCGCCGTACGGAACGCCAAAGCAAAGGCCAGTTAACAGCGTCGGTAAGCAAATCAAATCCGGCTTACCTGTGAGTGCCACAAGCGAGAACAAGGAAGTGCTCCTGCAACGGGCAGAACGTGTGGGAGGAAGTCTCACCGTTAAGGTCAGAGCAGCGAAGGAAGGAAACTGCTCCAAAGACCAGCGAGCAAAAAATTAGACGGAGCCAAGCCCAACGGGAGAAGGAACCGGGCAGGGTTGCCACAGCAACCTTAAAAGGAAAGTGGCACAAAAAAACGGCGAGCAGGGGGAAGCGTGGGTTTTTGTTTCCCACACCCAGGGCACTTAACAAAAGACACAGGGGGTGTTGTCAGCAGAGGACCAAGTTTTCCCTTTTGGTTGGGTCAAAGTTGTTTAAAGTAACCGCAGACCCAACTAGTTTACAAAAAAAATGTACCTAGTGTAAATACGTGATGCAGAACATTGGCCACAAGCCGCTTTCCAAGCATATAAGTCAAAGATTGTAAAACGAAGATTAGTTGGCTCAAAACCTTTCATGGGAAAACTTCACGGAGCATGCGGAAGGCAGGGCTCGTTCTGTATTAGAGATCTTATAAGTTACGGGTCTACGCAGCGGGTGGGAAAAAGCTATTTATATTCCTAAAAGCACGGCACACATAAGTAAGCCTCGGTGGCACGATCAGCTAAGGCACGTTGCTGTCAAACAAAAGGTTTGAAGTTCAACACCATCCCTTTGCAGTTTCCTGCAAAATTACTAAACTATAATAACAATTTGGTTCAGAGCACAAATTAAGGTCCACTGCAGGACAGGCAGTAGCAAACACAACATGACGCCGGTTGCCAAGCAACGACCAACGCAGCGTGGAAGTACGGGATGGTGCAAGAACCAATGGCAGACAGTTTGGCCGCTGGTAGAGGTAGATGAGCAACTTTTGGGAGGAACCTGGATGGGCAGTAACCCATCCAGGTGTGGCGGCATGGGCCAGGGGGCACAACCCTGGACCTTGTGCCCAAAAATGTACATTATGTATGATATGGTTATTATTATTATGACTATTATGTTGTGTAATGTACAATTAAAAACCCACTGCCTTTTTATTGGCAACACTTACACAATGTGTCAGTAATCATTGGGGAAACATAATACAGGTAACAATCACCAGCATCTTGGCTCCACTGGTTACTGGAAGGAAGCTGAGCGAGAGAGGGGGAGGTGGTGCCTTTCAGGCACTCTCTTTCCCCCCCCTCTCTGACCACTAGCACAGCTCGGCTCTCCTCCTCTTATCACCTGTGCCCTTTAGCTCCATGGGTGCCCCCATCTAGCAGCACAGGGCAAATGTTTTGCTGGACTGGGTGCAAAAGTCCATAGGAAAACAAGGGTATTGACAGGAGGGTAAAAAAACGTGTTCAATGGTCGAGTGACACTCTTCAAAATGACGGTGAGTTGAGAAGTATGACCGCCACCACCCACAAACCCTTCCCACGCTCATGCAGAATATCAGCCACAGCTCCAAGATGCCATCCAAAAATAGCAGAAGCTGCCCTTACATTTCACTAAAACAATAGAGACAGAGCCGCCAAAGTGACACCCAGAAATGCCAACACAAAGAAGAATGACCATTCCTGAAGTGGGACCTCATTATTTAAAACTGTAAGGAGATGTTTCAGAAGGTATCTCTCCCAATGAGTAGTAAAGGTGAAAGCCTCAGGGATGAGAACTCACCATATTGGGCTTGAAGGCTAAATTTAAGATGATAAAAATGGAAAATAGAAACTGGAGGTACTTTCTTATGTGTATGTAAACATAATGTCAGAATTGAGGGGAGCAAAGAATTAAGGTGCCACAATGTCCATTTGGATGGGGAGATGAGGTCAGAGGATTAGGATCTTAATGGGAATGGGGCAGGATCGGGAACGTGTATTATGAGATCTGAAGCAGAAGGCTTAAGAGCTACCAGTCATGATTTGAAAGAGCTCTTAATATGAGAGCAGGGGACACTATGAAGTAAGCGGTCACAATATAGACTAGGATATAAGGAATGAAAGCTAAAGGTGATATGGCTCCTGTACCTAGTTCTGAGTCTCTAGCTGTTGTTGGGAAAGGGGCAAACCCCCCACCCCCTAAGCGCTTTAGAGTAAGGCTAGAGGCATTCAAAGCACTGTGATGGGCCAGTGGGGAGGGAGGACGGTGGTAGGACCCCACCCCAATATAATCAACTCATATAGTATAGCCCCAGACACGAGCAAGACTTCCATTTTGTATAGATGTTAGTGCATTCTGTGCAGATGTTAGTAACCATAGTGTGAAGACAAGGCCTGCACGGCGAATGCAGCATTTCATGTATTAGGCCCTAATTGCGAGACAAGGGAAATCTCCAACCATGCCGAGCTCCCATGAGGACAACCCACACCCCCGACCGTCATAAAGCTCATTCATTGTTTTAACAGTGTCACAAAGATGTTTTCCTATCCATAAGGAATGTGCCCTACAAGGCCGCTATTATAGACCGGCACCGGGTGTGCATGTTATCTCTCACTGGCCTAAGCATGTCCTGGCCCATCCCCAGGCGACCACGAGTTATAGCCCATATAAATGACTAAAACTCAAGATCCCTGAATTCCATGGCACCAGGTGCCCTTTGACCACCAACCCCAAAGTAAAAAGTCCTGAAATGTTCAAAGGGGATGGCCATTGCATGTCTTTGAGCTACAATGATATGATTTGTATTGCGAGGTGCTAGGAGGGATACATTATAGTTCAAATCTAGGGTGGAGACCTTGGAGGCGGATGCGCCGAAGGGAGTGAATGAAGTGTGTGTGTGAAGGTTAGAGTGCCCCAGAACCTCCTTGTGCCAGTCTTAAGGCCTGCCAGGTGCACAGTACAATGATAAAGTAGCATTGTGTCAGGAGTGTAGTTAATTTGTTCTTTGACCTTCGTCGGTGACCAAAATATCTCTACGGCACCCACGTGATGGAAGAGGGACAGACTGGCTGGAGCCAATGACGTTGCATCCCTTATGGGGCAGGCGGATCCTGTATAGGCGCACACCAACCAGCCGCACAGGTTTTTACTGTATATGTTTGTCATTGATGACGATGTGTTTCTTTATAACATTCTGCTTGTACCCTCTCTCAGCAGAATGTTCTTAGCAGCAGAGTTCTTTGCTGTTCCTCTCATTTGTGTGTGAGATGAAAACGTGTTATCCTTACAAGATCGACTTCAGCCTTTCTTCCCTAGCGGGTTGTATTCTCTCTGGTGTGAGTGTTTAGGGACTTGCCTTCACTGTCCAATGATGTCTGTAAAGGACCATATGATGGCAGCATTTGGGCCAACGAGTGAAGCTGAGGCAAAGTAGTCTGAACTTGGGTGAATAAGGAAGGCACAACGTAGCTTCTGGCATTTGAGTAAGTGAGGCAGGACCGGAGCATATACTGATGTACCTCGAGATATGAGAATGCATGAGGGCATTTGACAGCAGTATCTGATAATGCCTGGCTCTACCTGGCCAGGTGAAGGTTAAATAGGCTGGACATGGGCATACAAGGATTCATCTGAAATAAACCTGGGGTTATTGGATTTGTCACTGCTTCTTCTACTTTGTGCAGGAATAGAGAAAAATTACAAATGGCCATACTGTGATGCAACCGATACTAGAATAGGTTGCATTTTGCCCAGTTCATGGTAGGGAATTTATTACATTTGTTATTGGTGTAGGACCAGCCATGCTTTCCTGCCCTCTACCGCAGGCCTACCTGATTGGGCCTTCTCTTTATGACTATTGGTCCATTATTTATATTTCACAAAGCCAATTAGAAGCCTGCCTGTTTCTCCAATCCCCCCCATAAGTAACTGGCTCACATTAGAACAGATTCAAATCTTAAAGCACTCCTAGGTTAGTGATGATCTGATTTGGTACCTAGGTTATCTGCATTACATCGAACACAGCGGCTGACATTAGTGGTAGGGTCACAACCTTGTGAACAACAAAATTTCTTCATGAAGTGTACTGTGACCTGCAGGACATTGCACTTAACGTCTCAGAAGGTAAAGTACTCCTTTTCTTAACCTCTTTGTCTCGATGCTTAAATGTTATGGGTGCTTTTAGAAAATATAATATAATCTATTTAAACTTTTTTTTTCCTTTTCCAACATGAGGGAGTTGATTGAGATCCTGAACGCAGGGCGCTCTTGAGACCCAAAGCTTTCTCACTTCGCAAAGAATCCAAGCAAAGGTGGCCGCAATAAGGAGTAGGGAATGTGAACTCCTTTTGTACAGAAGGAGCCCATTTTCCGTTTGCATCGAGGTCACATGAGCTAGAAGAAGAAAGAAGTTGCCCCCTGAAAAGCTTCTTTTTCACTTCCTTTTAAATTTTCTTTTCTAAATCTAGGAGGTTAGTGGTGCCCATCAGGTGACTTGGAATGTGAGTCCATTCTGGCAGTTAATGCCGCTATTACAAGCCATCACCATCTGATTGGCCAGTTCACATCTCCTGGGTGCTAATGTGTCTTAAGCGACTCTGACCTTGACTGCACAACCACCACTACAACTAGGTGAGCAAGGAAATGCTTGTGAAAAACCTTGTTGCCTAGCTCATGGTCCGTCTGTCATCCCCTGAACACGGTGAAGAGAAACACTGTGCGTCGACCTTTTATCACCCCACACGTTCAATCCAGTCTTTCACGTGATCACTCACCCACTTCCTTTTCGACTTTCAGATACATGATGTGACCTCCAACTTGCTCCAGCAAAGAGAACCGTTTAAATAGCTTGACTTGTCTGTAACACTGAATAAACAGTATATATATTTTATTATTTTGTTTTCTCGCATTAATCAAACCATTATTTATGACAAATTACATAAAAACATACATATTCTGTTTTAGGCTGAAATGGCAACTAGCAACCTTTCTACTATGTTGTTTTAATGGTCACAGGTGTAACTTCTTTCTTCTTTTCTGTTTCTCAGAAGTTGTCTGGAGAGAAACCCATTGCAGCTCCAAGTAAGAAAAAAAAGGAGAAGAAACATGAAAATGAAATTTTGGGAGATTCTGTTGGAGAGGTACAATCCATACATCAGTGTGTCAACTTTATTAAAAAAATGGGTCAGGAGCTCAGAGCCATGTCATGGAGGGAGGGCACAGGCCTGCAGGGTAGCGGTGCCACTAACAAGATTGTTTGTTACAAGGATTATTTTGGACCTTTTTCAAGTTGCAGGTTTGATAGGCCCCCATAAGTTGGACGCTAGCTTCAGAAAGCTACATGTCACCTGCAGTCATAGGGTCAAATTCGACCGTGCGGACGCATTCCCTTTACTTTTCTGAGATCATTGTGTCCTGTGGATTTGGGTAATGGCACATTAATATTGTTTTGGGTAATGGCACATTAATATTGTTATCATTAAAACAGCATTTAGTAGTGCTGTGCATTTGGCATTTTGTTTTTTGAAAAGGGTGCCTATCCTAGGTTGGTGAAACTCATGTTTCATAGACCTATGCACCGTTGTCCTCAAATATTAGCTCTCAACCCTCGTTAACAATCTCTCATTCATACGTGTAATACACCAATTTCAACCTCTTTTCTGGCAAAATAAAAGGTGTAACCCATATGACCCCAATTCTAGGGGGCTTCCAGGAAATCCCCCATGTTCTCACCCAAAACTAGTCTCCTGTGAGAAAATGCAGACAATCCATAATTTGCTCTGCTCCCTGTTCTTTAACTGTTGCTCCTTTCCACTATTGAGGACCGCCGTCACCCTTTAACACTCTCTCATGAATCTTATTTGAACCCGTTTTCTGTCTCTCTCCCTAGTCCAGATTGACCACCACAAGTTCAGGAACTCTGAGTGGTTTAGGACATCCTTAAAATGTGTCATGGGCACTACAGCGAGATGTAAGCACTTTGATCTACTTGTGGTATTTATGGTGCTCCATAAGTCACCCAGTAAGAGGATTAGCCCTTAAAGCAATAAAATCCGATGCTTTTTTGCTCTGCTTTTATCTTGCAGGCTTTTCCTGTTTTGCGTACAGGGGCAGCCCTTTTGCCTTCTAAGCCCCTTTCCCACAATGTCAACTCCTCCCTCTATTATTTCTACATTTATCTAATGTTCTCTTTGTTTCCCTGAATGTTGGATCCTCTCCCTCCTGCCTCGCATAGTCCTTTTTCCAGACAATCTTTCTGCCCTGCGCTCGTACCCGTTCTGCACCTCTCTCCATGGTTTTGTTCCTGTTCCCTCCCACATATCCCATTCTACTTTGTCCATACCAGTGTCTGTTGCTTAATCCCCATGATTTATCCTGAAACCAAAATGTTTGGTTTATCTGAAGCCTAGCTTGAGCAAACCTCCACAAAAAGTCTGCACTTAAAATTTCTTTGTATTGAAACATATTTTGGGCCTCCATTTAAACTCTTATCAGCTACAACGGTTGGCTATGCAACAACTAAAAACATAGCTAGTAGTAACCTAACCCAACTCACGATGCCAAGTTATTGAAGTATCCTAGACAAAAGGCATGAATTAAGACATAACCACTGAAAACCTTTTTTATGGGATTTTAATTACATGGGGGTACTTTACAGAGCTCTAAATTACATGGAAACAGATAATGCCTGCCTGCACTTGTGCAAACAGCCCACCCTCTGTGCAAGTTTTGTAATTTGTATAACGTAGTGGAAATGTGAAGAGTAAAACATCCTTTAGTCTTCACTTTTCCAATCCCTTTTGGAAAAAAATCCAAATGCTGCCTGCAAATAACGCTTTGTCATGCGGATGTGATTGACAAACGTCAGCCTGTGTTTACGGCTGTTACTGAGTGAAGGAGATCCAGTTGGACGTCCCGTCAATGGAGGTGGACATTGAAACCGTAGTAATTTTCTCTGTCCTCCAGAGATGGTGAGTAGGGGAAAGGAGCTTAAATGCTTAGTACCAATGAGTAATCAAATTAGAAGATACTGTTGGATTGAACTCTGAAGGGTAACCAGTAAGAGATGATGTGAGAAACTGCCCTGTAAACTGCAAAGTGCTGTGATGCGCTATGTGCACAGTCCACAAACTGTGCTGGTCGCTGTAAACCTTTTAAAGTCATGTAGAGTCAACTAGCATAGCTCCAATGCCAGGCCTGACTGCTAAGGACATCACTTCCACAAAACCTTGTCACTGTTTCAGGGTGAAGCAAGGAGCATGTGTCCCGATGAAAAGAGGAGAAATTGGAACTAAAGTGACTGGGTTGTTTCTTATCCCATTGTATTTCTGGGTATCACTTTTCCTAGAGGTCCCAAGGAACAAGCGGTCCTGCCTTACGGCAGGAGAATTGTTACAATGGATTTGTTCCATACATTACACAGGTTTTATTTGGTTATTTGAACCATGAAAGTTTACATTGAAGAGAAAAAACAAATTGTCACATAATAATGATTAGACAACAATAAAATTGAGATATCAGATAAAAAGAACATCTAATTATCACTAAAGATTGCTTTATCAATAACATTAATAACATTATTTCGCCTTATCCATGCACTGTGTAAATATTTGGCCACCAGGCGGGTCACAGATAAATTGCCGTTTGTGGTGCAAAAGTGTAACGCTTCTACTCACCTCAGAATTCCGTTTTGATCTAAATATGGGTAATGGGTATCTAGCTCTTAGAGTGTCATGCCTGTGGCACAACAACATGAAATGGCAGATTAATTCAATGGATTCATCACAAATCAGGCACTCTGAGGTATTGGTTGAGGTCCAGTTCTTGGTGTAAGCAGTAATTCTCAAGGCGCCAGCTCTTAAATCGAAATTAACTTACTGTGCCTATGGGGGTCGGATAAAATTGAGATATTCTTCAAACCCAAAATCTACTTCAATACTCCGGTACTGGCGATCACATGAGAGTTTAAGGCAAGCTGCCTCCATGAATTGCCTACTCTCCTGCAGGCTCGCCTTCTTAAACAGGTCAGAGGAACCCTTCACCATGGAGGATGGTCGTTCCCACAGATTCGAAAGGTTACGTTTGTTCAACCAGAATTTAATGTTTTTCAGCCATGGGATACAACTGCTGCCCTCCGGAGACAGGACGTTTATCATGTCTCTGGTGGCTGCAAGGATCACATTCAAGACCCTCTGCATCATCCACAAGGCTTCCTGGGGTCTGGGACCACACCATCTCCAACTTTTCCCTCCCTAAACACTCCCCTGCTAGAGTCCTCTGCTTCTCTAACTCCAACACTTTGATTGTCAAAAGCTTCTCCAAGTAGAGAGTGGGGGGACAGGTCTCTCGCCTTGGCTGGTGCCTCCCTTTGGAACAGCCTCGCTGCCCCTCTGACTTGAGCCAGACTGCCTTAAGTTCCAGAACCTGCTGAAAACTCTGCTCTTCTCTACCTCTTTCCCTTCCCTGCTAATAGCCCCACTGCTGCTGAGACCGGTGGCCTGGTCCTCCTTTACACAGCAACCAAAAATATTTCATGAAAAGCACTATTGAATTGCATCCTGGATGCAATTCAATAATGCTTTTATCTTTTTAGGGGTATTAGTGGGTTCCAGCTCATGAGGTGATGGAGGCTGTGTAAACAGCATTCGGGGCTCACGTTAGAATTGTTTTCATATGTGTGACTGTAAAGGCAACCCCACTGGTATGGAAAATGACAAATACCAGGGGATGTATGATAAATATAATATGTTCATATGAGCATGGAATATGAAATATGTATACTTGCACTAAAAAAGTGATGCAAAAAATGAAATGTTTAAGAAATAACCAATAAATAATCGGCTATTAAAAGTGAGTTAAGAGATTTTTGCCTTCGTCATTGAATGCAAAAAAACAGAGAAATTGTTAGAAATACGAAAATGGAGACGCTGGGAGTGCATATACGTGAAGATCTCATGAGGGACCTCCAAACGACATGCCCACTGAAATGGAGCACTACATCTTCGGCCTACCTTGGAATACACCTTGTTGCAGACCCTAAACAGCTATACGCAGCAAACCACCCACCCAACCCCCCGTTCAAGGAATTGGAGGCCGATTTAAAGAGATGGGAAGGCAGGAAATCTCTCTGCTAGGCAGAATCACAGCATGTAAAATGAATCTTTTGCCTAGATTCCTGTACCTATGCTCGACCCTGCCGGTCCACCTCCCAAAAGAACCCCTGATGTAGCTACAGAAGCAGCTGTCGAAATTCGTCTGGAAAGGAGGTAGGGCGAGAATCCCTTTGAAAGTCATACGAACCCACCAAAATGGACTTGGATTGAACAGGCTAGATGCCCCCTTGGGCTGAGCTCTCTGCTACACGTATCAGGCATGGCATGCAGCCGGTGGCAGACTATCCTATCATCCACCAGAACTACCTTGGACACATGGGCATGGGCATGGGCTCTGCGTAGGAAGAAACTCCCCAAGCGCCTGGGCCCTCTCTCCCAATCCTCCGGAACCCAGATTTCTCCCCAGGAATGGACACAGCAAACTTTAGCAGATGGTCCCGGGGGGTGGGGCTTCAAACCCTCTCACAGCTGTTTGGGAACGGTGCCCCTCTCTCCTTCGATGAATGCAAGAGCCACTTCCACCTGACAGAAATGGAGAGGTTCACCTATGCCCAGATCAGGCAATGGATCTCTCAACCAGCGGTTCGTCAGGAGGCCAGGAGGGACCTTCACTCTCTTGAACACGCAATGAGGGAAGGCCCGCAACGGCGGCTGATTACCAAACTCTACAAATTACTGCAGCGTACATGGGCAGATGGGAAGCAGACCTGGGGTACCCCGTAGAGGACCAAACGTGGGTGGACATTTGGACTAGGATTAACTCTGCCTCTAGATGCATAACCAATAAGGAATGCGCACTAAAACTCCTTAACCGCTGGTACTACTCTCCAGAACGCCAGAAATCCATAGACCCGAACTGCTGGAGGCAATGTAGCGCTCATGGAACCTTTATCCATATGTGGTGGGAATGCCCGAAAGCGCAGGCCTTCTGGTAGGAGGTCATAGGAATCATTGAGGCTATAACCCAGCGCAAACTGCCCATGAACCCAGAGGTGATCCTGCTGGGAGTGTCAAGACCGGAGTGCTACCCAAAGGCAGGTCGCTCCGCCAAACTGCTCACACAGCTGCTTCTGGCGGCCAAGATAACCGTGGCTCGTAAACGGAAGACTCAGGAGGGCCCCCTAATATCTCTATGGTGGATAAGTCTGGGTGATCCTGGTGGCCGAAAAAAAAAGTCACAGCGGCAAAGGAAGGAACATTACTCGCTTCACAGACTATTGGGCCGGTCCTGGACTACAACAGCCAGTTCCCGGCATTGACCTTCCAACCACAGCTGGCGAAATGCTTCTTAAGGTCATAGAGGCCCTCACATCGTCTTCAGAGGGAGAGGACATGCAGACATTGGAAAGCTCAAAGAACGGGCGGCCGTGTGAAGGAATAGGGGGCAGGGGGAGGTGGTCAATTTAAACTGCTCATTGTAATGTCATTACCCGTCTCTTTCACAGAACTGCTGTGAATCTGCTGTAACCGGAAATAAATAAAGTTGTTAAAAAAATACGAAAAAAAGAAGAAATGTGAGGTACAATTGTGTAAATATCAAGGTTCTCTTCAGCCTCTTCATGAATTTCAGGGCCTGCAGTGAGGTGTTGCAGTCTGGACGATTTCTTGAGCCTCGTTTCATCATCAGGTTTGTCCTCTCCAGGCATCTACCAAATACTAACTTCTCATCTGTCTTCTCACCCAGTCTTTTTTTTTTTTTTTTTTTTAAACTCTATTTTTAGGTTTTTAACAAAAGCAAACAGAAGCGACCTGTACCTACAGGTCCAACTAACAAAGAGACAAAACAGTACGTTCATAGACATACAATGCACATCTAATAACTGTGGATTGAACATTCTTTAGCGTAGTTGTCCTTTAAGATAGTCTGTTCTGCAGAGTGTTTGTGAGCATATCTGGGGTCCGACGTTCAACCTGGATATGCTTTGCGGGTTTAAGAATGAGAGTTTACGACATCAGGAGCTGACAGTAAGTAGCTAATGTAGGGGGCCCAAATGTCGGGAGGACGCGCATGCAGGGGAAGGGTCCGTATAAAGTCAGTATCCAAGTCTTGACAGTAAAGGATGTCTTTCTTCCATGCTGTGAGTAAGGGAAGGGGGCCTCGTCCCCAAGTCAGGGCTATTCTTCTGCGGGCGAGCACTAGGAGCAGCGAAGCCAGCTTCCCCACTGGGGCTTGTAGGTGTTTTGTCATACTCAGGAGAGCAAAGGTCGGATCAGGGGCCAGCACCTCACCGATTATGGCACTCGTATGTTGTAGGACTGAGGACCAAAATCGGGCTACTCCCGGGCAGTGCCATGCGAGGTGAATAAAGTCAGCGGAGGGAGTACTGCACCTTTCGCATTGGTCGGAGGCTTCGGGGTGGTGTTGTCGTTTCTTTTGGGGAGTGTAATACGTTTGATGCACGAAGTTGAAGTGGATCTGTTTAAATCGAGTATTTAGGGCTACTTTTTGGGTTTGTCGAAGGATATAGGTCCATTCGTCTTCGGGTATTGTGGCATGTAGGGCCGCCTCCCAGCGCTGTTTCGCACCTACGGCGGTCACAGTTGTGTCAGCGAGCAATGTTCTGTAAATTGTGGAAACTAATCAACCCTCTCCCTTTGCCTGGATCACCTTGGGTAACAGGGGCCATGTCGGCGGTTGTTTGGGGAATGTTGGGAAGTGGGTCTGTAAGGTGTGTCTCAGCCTGAAGTAGAGAAAAATGTCGAGCGAGGTGGTGCCGCCTCTTTCCCTGATCATTTGTGGGGTTATAAACACGCCGTCTGGGAAGAGGTCCCCAAAGGTCTTGATGTTGGTCTTGTCCAGCCAAATCAAAAATACTTTTTTGTTGGTCAGGGGAATGCCGGGGATAAACTTGATGGGCAGTAGCGGCGAGTATCTTATCTGTAGTTCGTACTTACGGGCGATTTTCTTCCAGATGGCATATGATGATAGGACTGTGTTTTTAGCGTGTTATACGGGACCGAGAGAGTGCTGAAGATGACGGCTGATAAGAAATCAGGGGAGGCCAAGGCGCGTTCAACTTGTACATGTGGACGGACATATTCAGTGGCATACCAGTGGCTTAAGAATTGGGCTTGAGCGGCCCAGTAGTACTTTTCTATATCGGGCATTGCAAGGCCGCCCTGCGACACCGGTAATGTCAGCGTCGCGTAGGCGACTCTTGCTGGTTTGCCCGCCCATATTAGTTCTAAGATGAGGCTTCTAATTTTCTGAAGGAATGTGCGTGGGAGTATTAGGGGTATATTCGTGAACAGATAAAGGAGTTGTGGGAGAATCACCATCTTAGTCAGCGAGACCCTCCCCCATAGTGTTAGGGGAAGCGACTTCCATCTCTGGATGCGCTCGCGGAGGGATTGGACCACTTGTCCGTTGTTGTCTTTAAAGATCTCGTCATAGTTGGGCGACATGAGAATGCCAAGATAGCGGACTCCGGTGCTTTCCCACCTGAATCCGTGGTCATCACGGAACCTAGATGTGGCCATTGTCAGTGGAAATAGTACCGATTTGGAATGGTTTATTTTGAGACCAAGATGCCGCTAAAACGGACCACTTCGCGCATAATGGGGTTGAGATTCACTTGGGGATCTTTAATGAAGAGCATCACGTCATCAGCATAGAGGGAGACGATCAATCTATGTGGGCCCAGGGTGATGCCTCTATTAATCCGGTGCGTTCTTAGCCTAGAGGCAAGTGGTTCCATAATTAGGGCAAAAATAAGGGCCGACAGTGGACAGCCCTGTCTAGTTCCACGTTCCAGCCTGACTCCGGGGGATCTGGTAGAGCCAAGGGTGATGTAGGAACGGGGGTCGTTATATAGTAATGAAACCATCCTGATAAAACGTCTTCCCAGACCCATTTGTGTGAGCGTTGCAAAGAGGTATGGCCATTCGACTGAGTCGAAGGCCTTCTCAGCGTCTAACAGCACTGCGATGGCCTGTTGTGTGGGGTCGAGTGCGGCGATGACTCCAAACAATCGTCGGATACCATATGTCGTGTTACGACCAGGAATGAAGCCGGCTTGGTCACCCAGGACCAGTGCAGGCATGAGAGGAAGGAGGCGGTTTGCAAGGATCTTGGCCAGAATCTTGTTGTCGAGGTTAATCAGTGAGATCGGCCTGTAGGAGGCGCAATCATCTTGGGGCTTGCCTAATGTGTGGATGAGAATTACATTGGCTTCGCGGAGGGTGGGTGGAAGGATCCCTCGCTCCAGGGCCTCTTCGTATACTGGGAGGAGTAGTCGAGCTAGCGTGGGGGCGTGGGCTTTATAAAATTCGCCTGTGAGGCCATCGGGACCAGGTGCCTTAGTGTTTGGGAGAGATTTTATTGTCTTAATGATTTCCTCCTGTGTGATGGGTGCGTTCAGTGGTTCACGTAGGTCATGGATTATCCAGTACAATTCGGTATCGTTAAGGTAGTTCTGAATCTCTTCGGGGTTACTGGTGATATGGGAGCTGTACAGGTCTTGGTAGAAATTGTGGAATGTGCTCACAATATCTTCTTCGGTGTATGTCAAATTTCCTCTCATGTCTCGGATACATTCCACCGGAGAGGGTGATTGATCTATCCTCAGAAGGCGGGCCAGGAGCGCCCCGCGTTTCTGTCCCTCCCCATATTGCCTGATCTTGTGATTGCGACCCAGAAATGTCAGTTCGCGTTCGGCTGACTCTTGGAATTTTGACAGTTCTATCTTTAGATCGGCCTGGGTCTGCATTTTGGGGGATGTTGATTTTGATTTCTAGGTCTTTCAGGCGTTGTTCACTTTCTGATAGCTCGCGCCTAATCAATTTTAGGATGCCATTTTCCTTGGCCATGCACACGCCTCTCACGTAGCATTTCAGCGTTTCCCATAACGTGCCGGCTGAGTCGACTGACCCCTGGTTTGTCTCAAGGAACGTGGTGATGTCTTGGCAAAGCTCATCAGCGAAGACAGGATCTGACAGCGAGCCCGACTTAAATCTCCAGTTCACGGGGGTTCTTGGAGCCTCGGATAACATAAAGTCGAGTGTGACCATGGAATGGTCGGAGAGGGTTCGTGGCAAGATTTGGCAGGAACCCCAACTGTATGGGCTGTGGGTCGAGACCAGTAGATAGTCGATGCGGGAGCTGGTGTTGTGAACCGCTGAGTGGAAGGTGTAGTCTTGGGAATTTGGATGGGTGCGTCTCCAGATATCAGATAGAACAAAGGCCTGGCAGATCTCTGTGACCTGGCGGCTGGCCTTGGAGATTCTGCTGTTGGAGCTGGTCGATTTGGGGGTCGAGCGGGGTGTTGAGATCAGCACCCCAAATGATCGTTGCAGAGGTATACGCACCCAGGTTTGACGTAATCCAATTAAAGTTATTCGGTCCGTCGACATTGGGGGCGTAGGTGTTCACCACAACTATTTCTTTCCCAGCAAGGAGACCTCGCACTAGCAGGATCCTGCCCTCTTCGTCCTTTTTGAAGTTGATCAGGCTAAAACTGGCTTTCTTGTCGATCAGTATCGCAACGCCTCTCGCATATGAAGAGTACGAGGAGAAGTATCTGACAGCCCCATGAGCGGGCCCAAAATTGCTCTGCTGATGGTGAAAGGTGGGTTTCTTGTAGCATAGCGATAGTAACCTTGTGTCTCCGCAAGTATTGCAGCACTTTCCTGAGTTTGGCGGGTGTGTTGCCACCGCGGATGTTCCAAGTAGCAGTTCTAAGTAAACCCAGATTGCAGCGGTAGCCAGGAGGGGGCTGGCGCCACCTCAATTATGCGGATCAAGTAGGACTTAAAGGTGCTGATGGGCCTGTTACATGTTCCAGGTTTCGGAATGCAGATCTGTGATTGTAGTGTGCTTGAACGTGGTTGGTAGGACGAAAACAACTTGCGAACTCCTGGATCCCTCCCCTGCGCAGGCAACCCCCAACAGGCCCACGAAATAACCACCCTCCCCTGTCTGGGCAACTCCCAACTGGCCCATAGTGAACAGTTCCCAGAGAACAAAACAGTCAGCATTGCTGTGCTGGGGGCGGTAGTGGCCCTCCAAGTGGAGGCTGGCTCCCAACCTCAGTGTGAGTTTGTTCCGTATCGGCGAAAATGTTTCTTGTGTTAGCGAGATATATCCTGTATGAGCCAATAATAGAATATGTCTTTTATGACGGATCTCTTCTCGGTCTGTTTCCTCGTTGTGGGTTTGCCTCGTTTGGGGCAGATCTGCAGCCATTGCGGTCTAGGTATTCATTAGTCTCCTCCGGCGTGTTGAAGAACTGCGTTTTGCCTCCGTATTTTATGCAAAGTTTCGCTGGAAAAAGCATGGAATACTGAATTTGATTCTCTTGTAATCTTCGCTTTACTGTTGTGAATGAACGCCTTTGCGTCTGAACTGCTTCGGAGAAGTCAGGGAAGAATTGAATCTTGTCACCATCATATTGAAGCGTGCCTTTGTCTCTGGCGGCTCTCAGAATGGCGTTGCGGTCCCTGAATTTGAGCAATTTTGCTATTATGGGCCGAGGATTTGTTCCTGGGACAGGTCTTGCGTTGGGGACTCTATGGGCTCTCTCGACCACAAAGAGTTTGGATAGGCTCTTTGTTCCGAATAGATCTGTGCAGATTTTTTCTACGTACTCTTCCATTCTTTGGTTAGGCTGGTGTTCTCTAACGCTGACAATCCTTATATTATTTAGTCGGGAGCGTCCTTCGAGATCTTTGTTCTTGGCGCTCACCGCCTTCACTTGCGCTTCTAATAAGGATACTCTGGTGGTTAGGGCCGAAGAGCCATCATCTAGGTCGGAGACTCTCTGCTCGATCGTATCTAATCTGTCAGCGTGTTTGTCTAACCGATGTTGGAGCTGGTCAACTTTAGAGGAGGGGGAGTCCAGTTTGCTGCCTAGGCCTCCTATTCCTGCCTTGAGGTCTAACAGAATTTCTTGGATATCAAGTTCTTGTGGCTCTCCGGCTTCGTGAGGCAGTTCTTGATTGGGTGATTGTGGTCTGCTGTTTGGGGCGGTTGCCTTGATGGAGGAACAGCCTTCAAAGTTTAGTTTTTGCTGTGATCTGTCATTTTTCCCCATCTTTGTGATGACTACGGATGGCGGAGCACTAGGGAGTCAACGTGCGGCACACCCGCGAAGGGCAGCTGGAGGACCACAGGGTATTCCAATGCCTGGAAGGCCGGCGTTCTTGGGTCTCAGGTTTGTTGTCGCCCTATAGCCGTTATACTATCCAGTATGGCGTGGAGAAGGCCCGTGTGCCAGGCCGCAGGAGGGATGCCAGCAGTTCCAGAGTAACGTGCCTAGTGGTGTTCCTTCAGGCACGTCTTGGGTATTGCCGCAGAGTGGACCAGGCCGCACTCGGGTTCTGGGGGTGTGATTACGCCAGCTATCTGGTCCGGAGTTCACTCGTTGGGTACTGGGTGCGCAGTACCGGAGGGGTCTGCGGCTTCATGGGGTGATGGGATGGTCCGTGTGGGCTGGCCTTCCCCTTATGCGTGTGGAGCCACTCGGGTAAGCAATGTGGAGGCCCCACGTGGCCCCTTGACTGGTGAGTTTGTTGTGCTGCCGTGGTGCGCGACCTTAGAATGGACTTGGCGCTGGAATATGGGGGCCTCTGCCGCACTCCCGGCCGATCGCTGATTTTCCCCCGTGTCGGGTTACAGGGCGCGCTGGCCGCGAGGACCGCTGGCCTGCAGCACGGGAGATCTGGGAGCTGCCAGGCCCGCCGCAGGTCCCCGCGACTGAGGCCAGGGGTGCAGGGCGCGCATACCTGGTTTCCTGCCGGGCCGCCGCTCTGGATCCTGCGCCGACTACCACGGCACCAGCGGGCTCCACCGGCCCTCCGATTGCGTGCTGGCCTCTGCAGCCGCGCCCCTCCGAACCTCCAGGAGCTCCAGCGGCGCACGGTGGGTGGTCCGGGCCGGCACCGAAGGGCGTCGTGGAGATGCGGTCCCTCGCTCCTTGCAGCGCCGCAGGAACGCCGGCAAGGCGCGGGCTTCGCCCCGTGTTGAGGTGGCCGGTTCCGCTTCCCGCGTGTCACTTGCCCCCGCGGCTGCAGCGAGGCTGCGTTCTCCGGTCAGCTGAATGGAGGGAGGGGGTGGCGGGCCTCACAGCCTCTCGCACACGGGCGGGACCACGGAGGGCGAGTGAAATGTCCGCAGGAGCCTTTGGGGAAACGTTCTGGCTGTCGGTGGCTGGAGATCCTAAGCTGTCTGGATGCCACGGAACGCACGATTAATCAGGATTTTTAGGGAGCTCCACGGAGCTCACAGGGAGGCCGCCATCTTGGACGGCTCTCTAGCGCCCTCCCTTCTCACCCAGTCTTATATAAGATATTAGCACTCCCTTCCTCTTTCTTATGTTGTATTGGTCTTCTTTCTTCATAGTTTGCTCGCTTCTTGGTTGATTCTTTAAGGAAAGATATTTCTTTTTCTACTAACTTTCTCTCCATAGTTTTTGATGGAACCCCATTCTTTTCACTCTGTTTTTAACCGGTCCGGACTTGCCTTTTGGTCATTGTTATGGAGGAACTGATTAGTCCTTTAGATTATCAGTATTGGGGAAACTATGTCTCCCTTTATAATTCATGTGTTTATAGCAATGCACACAGCACCTTACAGTGCCGTGCAATGGGTAGACATGTGTATCACCCTAGATTTTTACACATGGTATTTTTGGTTGCTTTTATATGTGCCCAAAGACAAGCTGATGCTGGCAGTTACATCTATTGCATTCTTTTTGGTGTGCACATTCTTGTTGACCACTTTTGGCTATTAAATGTGGCTAGTGGCCTAAAATGGCCGTGCCACAAGATTTTCATTTGTTCTTGGGCCATATTGTAGTTTGGCCTTTTTTCCAGCCTTTTCTGGTCACGAAGGTCCTTATAAGGTCATGCACTTGCCTGGGAAAGCTGCTGCACTTGCAGGCTAGTGAGCCTTTATGTGCCTGTGGCCCAGGAAGGGGGTTGGAACTAACTATCCACATCCATGATGCCAGAAAGTCTGGGTGTGGGACAAATGTGAAACCAGTAGTTGTCCACGACTGGACAACTTCTGGCTGTTTGAATGGTGCAGATCCTTACCATTTGTCGTCCATAGGACGCGTCCCTTTTGGACTTCCTGGTCCTTGACACAACGGGGCTTGCACTCCGTAGTACTTCCAACATGGCCGTCTAACATAGAACGCTCTCCACCAACCTCCACGTCAGACATAGCACGTTCTATAAAGAGGCCACACCCCGCGTGTCTCAACGCTACCGCTTGCAGTGGCTAGACGTGTGCTCCGTAGTTCGCCATTGCTGAACTCTTTGATTCCTGGTTCCCGGACCCTAGCTTGCCACCTCAATCTTCCCTTCCTCCTTATTCTGCCTTGAATCCCGGATCTTGTGTACCCGCCTCCGAGTACACCACCTTCGTTTCCTGCACTTCCTGGAGATTCCAAGTACCCTGGATGTAGAACGCTGAACGCACACTGGAACCCGAAGACGCTCGCGCAGGGTTGTACAAAACCCGAACCGTATGCAAGAAGACTCCTTCCAAGAATTCCAGCAAACATCTAAGTCAGGTGAGAAAGGGGGAAACCTGTGACCGATTGAGACGCCAACTAACTGAAGTAAGTACAGACATGGAGGCGGCCGTTCAAGATCTCATGCGCGGCATGCAAGAATTAACGACTGAAGTACAGAATCTGAAAGCGGAGAATGCTGCATTAAAACAATTAGTCTTGTCCTGTGATTCCGCTACTAAGGAAAGCGTATTATTGGGCGGCATAGTTGATAAATACGATGGGTCTGCAAAAACCCTTTGTGGATTCCTTGACTCCTGTTTAGTCCACTTTACCTTTAAGCCCTACTACTTTTCTACCCCCAGGGCTAAGGTGGGCTTTATAATTTCGCACCTTTCCGGGAATGCATTAACCTGGGCCACACCTTTTAGTTAATTCCGGAGATGCCGTCCTGGATGACTACGACGGATTCATACAGGCTCTTAAAACCATGTTTGACCGCCCAGAACAGGTCTATAGTGCCCAGGAACGTCTACCTGATTTCCAACAAGCCTCCCAGGACATGCTTACGTATGTAACACGCTTTAAACGAGTGGCTAAAGAAGCGGATTGGTCCTCAGAAGCCTGCTTTACTCTTTTTCGAAGAGGGCTAAATGAAGACATCAAAGATGAACTAGCCAGAGTGGCTCGCCCAGGTTCATTCCAGGCCCTTATGGATCTCGCTCTGCAGATAGACTTTCGTATCCAGGAAAGGAAGGCAGAGAAGAAGAAAACCAAGATGCCCTTCCAGAAAATTCCTATAGAGACCTCCTTGAAGTCTGATCCTACTCCTGCCCCTGTTAATGAACCAGAACCCATGCAACTAGGGGCTTTCCGTGGACCCATATCCCCGCAAGAAAGGATGCGAAGGATCCACACAGGGTTCTGTATGTATTGTGCCTCAGATAAACGTCTAGTGAGAGAGTGTCCTTTAGCCCCTCCACGGCGTTCAGGAAACGCCAGCTCCAAATCCTAGATGGAGCACGGCTTGGGGAGAGAGATGTTTGCTCCACATCTATTCCATCCTTGAACTCTCCTGGACAAAACAATCTAGTGATTTTACAGGTCTTTCTATCGCCATCCAAGAATGAAACCTACCCCATTTTGGCATTGGTGGATTGTGGAGCCATGGGGATATTCATAGATCGGGATTGGGCCTTTAACCACCACATTCCATATGAAACCCGAGACGACATGCAACCTTTAGAAGCAATTGACAGAAGACCCCTTTCTTCAGGACCCATAACCCTTCAAACCAAGGAAATGGAGCTCTCAATAAACCACCATCGAGAGAAGATTACATTTGACATCATAAAGTCTGCCCATTACCCAATGGTGTTGGGTATGCCCTGGCTACAAAGGCACAACCCATACATCAACTGGGCAGCAGGCTCCTTGTTCCTGGGTCCCGAACATTGCATGTCTCATTGCCTACTCCTGGATTCTGCGCCGACACCTTCGGAAGGTACATCGGCAGACCAGCAAGGCCCACTCACAGTCTCAAATATCATCCAGGTTCCTAGGGCCCATCAGGAATACGCTGATGTGTTCTCTTCTGCCATAGTTCAGGCCCTACCTCCTCATAGACCTGAAGACTGTGCTATTGAAACTGAACCTTCAGCTGTGATTCCCTTTGGAAGGATGTTCACTTTATCCGAACCTGAGAAAAAGGCCCTCCGTGAATACTTAGATACCAACCTTGAAAATGGCACCATATGACAATCCAAATCTCCATCTGGAGCTTCACTGTTTTTTGTTCCTAAAAAGGATACTAATGAGCTCAGACATTGTCTTGATTATCGTGGTCTAAATCAATGCACCCTGAAGGATCGTTATCCATTGCCCTTGATCTCAGATATCCTGGAAGCAGTAAAATGAGCCGTAATCTTCACGAAATTGGATCTCAGAGGAGCCTACCATCTGATCCGTATTAGGGAAGGAGACGAATGGAAAACCGCCTTTAGAACACCGTTTGGTCACTTTGAGTACTTGGTCATGCCCTTCGGACTTGCAAATGCCCCAGCGGTCTTCCAACGCTTCATGGATCAGGTGTTTTCTGATATGCTGTTCCTCTTCGTCATAGTATACCTGGATGATATCTTAATATTCTCTAAAGACCATCTTAAGCATGAGGAGCATGTTAAGGCAGTGTTACAGCGGCTACGTGAACACAAACTCCTGACTAAACCAGAGAAGTGCCTCTTCCATGTCTCCTCTGTTCACTATCTAGGATTGTCCTTGGCCCACAAGGAATCGGGATGGACCACACAAAGGTAAAGGCCATACTAACCTGGTCCATTCTGACTACCGTAAAACAAATCCAATCCTTCCTGGGGCTTGCTAACTTTTACTGGAAATTCATACCTTCCTTTTCGGAGATAGTTCAACCGATCATTGCATTGTTGAAAAAAGATACTCCCTTCCTTTGGACAACAGCCCAAGATGAAGCATTCCAACGGCTAAAAACAGAATTCACACAAGCTCCCATCCTGGCTCAACCTGACATAAATCGTCCTTTTCTAGTGGAAACGGACGCTTCTAATTACGCCATTGGAGCAGTCCTAAAACAAGTATTCGAGGACAATCTGGAACATCCCATTGCTTATCTTTCACGGACTCTACTCGCAGCGAGACTCATTATTCCGTTTTGGAAAAGGAACTCTTAGCCATTCGTCAAGCCTTCACAGAGTGGCGTCATCTACTTCTAGGAGCAAAACATCCTGTCCAGGTCCGCACAGATCATCAAAATCTTCAAGTATTACAAGCTCTGGAATGTAGAAATAGCTGTCAAGCCCGTTGGGCCTTCTTTTTCGCCCAGTACCAGTTCCAGATCCATCATGTCCCTGGGACACATAACATAATTGCTGACGCCTTATCCCAACGTCCTGACTACAAACCTCTTGAAGATCGATCATTCCCTAAGATGTTTCCCCATACGATTTTCGTGGCACAAGCAACCAGTCTCCTAGAATACATTCGTATACAAACTCAGCCTTCTGAGCTTTGGAAGGAATTCTCAGGAAGGAATCGATGGAACCTGAAAACTAAGGACGGATATCTATTCAAGGACAATGGTCTAGTCGTTCCTACGCAGAACTTGCAGCAAAAGATCATAAACCTCTGCCACAATACCCTTCACTCCGGACATCGTGGAGTCACCAACACCCTCCGTCTGATACAAAGATAATTTTGGTGGCCTAGAATGAAGACTGATGTACATCGGTACATACAAGCCTGCGCAGTCTATAGTCAAAACAAACATGACAACCAGAGACCGGCGGGTCTCTTACTACAGCCCATGCTACCAACAAGGCCCTGGGAAATTATTGCTACGGACTTCATTGTGGAATTTCCACCTTCCAGGGGATATACGACGATCATGGTCACCATTGATTTGTTCGCTCATATGGCTCAATTTACACCCTTATATAAACTTCCATCCTCCTCAGAACTGGCTGGAATTTTCCTGGAACACATATTTCAACTTCATGGACTTCCTTCCAAGATCATATCAGACAGAGGTCCTCAATATATTTCTCAGTTTTGGAAACACCTTTGTTGAATACTAGGACTTCAACGCGCCCTCTCTTCAGGATTTCAACCACAGACTAATGGGGCTACTGAACATGTGAATCAGACCCTAGAACAATATCTCCGTTGCTTCACTACCAAAGTCCAAGACGACTGGTCGCTCTTAATACCTGTGGCTGAGTTCGCCTACAACAATTCGGATCATTCGGCACTCAGGATCAGCCCTTTTTTCTGTAATCGAGGATTTCATCCTTCAGTGCTACCTTCCGCACTTCCACACCCTACACCTATTCCTACAGTAGATTCTTGGATCGAGACCCTCATCAATGTACAGAAGGGAGCCAAAGAGCACCTAGAAAGAGCCCGAAACCGTACCAAGCAGTATGCGGACTCCAAAATTAGACCAGGACCCCCTTATGCAGTAGGCGATGAGGTCTGGCTTTCCTTGAGACTACTGCCCCGACACCTACGACTGAACAAGCTGGCCCCCCGGTATTATGGCCCTTTTTCCATAAAAGAAATCATAAACCCAGTGGCTTTTCGACTCAAACTAGCAGACTCCTGGAAGAAGATTCCTCCAGTTTTTCACACTTCTTTAATAAAACCATACATCCAGTCCTCCCGGAAGTCCCTCAGACCCAACCCCGTGGTTGTGGATGACCAACTGGAATATGAAGTATCCAGAATATGTGACTCCAGGTACAAACGGGGTCAACCTCAATATCTGGTTGAGTGGAAAGGATATCCTCCTAGTGAACGTACTTGGGAACCATTCTCAAATCTAAATACCCCCAGATTACTCAGAAGGTATCATCTCATACACCCGGGAAAACCTGGTGGGACAGGTTTTCGGAAGAGGCATGCTGTCATGATCCGTAGGACGCGTCCTTTTGGACTTCCTGGTCCTTGACACAACGGGGCTTGCACTCCAGAGTACTTCCAACATGGCCGTCTAACATAGAATGCTCTCCATCAACCTCCACGTCAGACGTAGCATGTTCTATAAAGAGGCCACGCCCCGCGCTTCTCAATGCTACCGCTTGCAGTGGCTAGACGTGTGCTCTGTAGTTCCTTGTTGCTGAACTCTTTGATTCCGGGTTCCCAGACCCTCGCTTCCCCCCTCAATCTTCCCTTCCTCCTTATTCTGCCTTGAATCCTAGATCTTGTGTACCCGCCTCCGAGTACACCTTCGTTTCCTGGACTTCCCCGAGAGTCCAAGTGTCCCTGGATGTAGAACGCTGAACGCACGCTGTAACCCGAAGACGCTCGCGCTGGGTTGTACAAAACCCGAACCGTATGCAAGAAGACTCCTTCCAAGAATTCCAGCAAACATCTAAGTCAGGTGAGGAAGGGGGGAAACCTCTGACACCATTGGTGGGCTTGGATTTGCTCCCAGCTCGGATTTTGGATAACAAGCGGACCTCTGCAGCCATGTCTTCAGATCATCTTTGGAGCCGAAAATCCCTCTAAGAAGAGCAGCCAGCTGAAGATGCAAGGACGACTCCTGAAGTGACCCAGCATCCCTTCCTGTAACCGGCCTGGTGAAGCCCTGCTCCTCTGCCTGATCTCCAAATGCCCCGAGTGATGTGCCTCACGCCTTGGACTAGTGGGCTCAACCCAACTGGTATGGTAAATGACAAATACTAGGGGATGTATGACAAATATAATATGAAATATGTATACTTGCACTAAATAAGTGATGCAAAAAATGAAATGGTAAAGAAATAACCAATAAATTGTACTTGATCGGCTACCGAAAGGGAGTCAAGAAATGTTTACCTTAGGCAATGAATGCAGAAAAACAGAAAAATCGTTAGAAATAAGGAAATAATAAGAAATGTTGAGGTCCAATTATCTAAATGTGTTTCACCCAAAGTACCGCGCAGTAGGGGTTCCCTTATGTGTTTTGCACAGAATCTTGAGACTGCTGAGTCTCTCTATGAACCCAAACCAGTGAAGATAATGAGAAGATTAGAAGGATAGAGGGAGAGACTGATCTCTAATTGATGTGAACTACCAAAACATGTTCACAGATGCCTAAGGAGCTTATCTGATAATTAACTGCACCTCCTGTTTGGACATTGCAAATGATGTGAGTTGTTGAGTATCAGATATTTCAAGTTTATTATTCTGTGTTTTACAATCTGAAAAAGTGCGAAGCTCAGCTGTTATTGTTTGGCTTAACTCCTCCTGAAATTACACTGTAGCTAATATGGAGTACATAGGGAATGTATATGGTAACATGAGTTACATTAAAGCGTTTTGTATGTACTGGTTATGAAACTGGTACGTTTCTTAATTATGTCTTTTATTTCAGTGAATACTTCTCTGTCCCTGAGAATTGAAGTGTAATGTCTGTTTTTATTTTGCAGTCTGTAAATACTGTGTTTTTACCTGGTGATGGTGCACTACTTCACATGCACAATATCTGCATTTGTACAGGGTGTTCCGGCCTATGTCGGGGATAGACTGAAGCTTTATGAAGTCTTGAAGAAAGAACATGACCGCTTGCAAGCCGACAGAGCAGCAAACCAGAGCAAGCCTATAAAAATAACCTTGATGAATGGGAATGTGATTGAGGGCTTTTCTTGGAAAACAACACCGTATGAAGTGGCTGCTGGAATTAGGTAAGAAATATGGTGGATGAAAAATAAGCCCTAAGCCTGAGCAGGAATGTTTGGGAGAATACCTCTGAATTTAGGAGGCTATGCTCATTAGTCAAGACGTCCATTGCATCGGGTTCAGAGAATGCAATCAAGATGTTTGCTGTAGAGATGTGATCGTTTGGATACTAAGAACATCCATTTGGAAATATCCTTTATAATCTCAATGTCTTTTAGTGTGTGTGTGGTGCAGGGGGCATCCTTTAAATCCAGTACCTACTTACAATCGTTGTCCAGTTCCTGTCTCTTCAACCACTTCCAAACAACTTAGTTTTCACTGTCCCAGCTCATGTCATTACATTTTCCCTCTGCACATTCAGTGCGTATGTGTTCATTTAGGCTCTTTGTCACAACACAAGCGTTTTTCTTCTCTGTTGCTCACACCACACCAGTCTTTTTCACTTGCGATTTGCTTCTTCGTTGACATAAGAGACTCTGCAGGAACAAGAGTTGTGCAGAATCTCAGTTTGGCAAAGTCTTTAATTTATTCTTTGACGATTCCCTGCTGAAATACAAATATAAATGCAATGCTGAATCGCAACAAAATGGAGGTTTTAAAGATCTCGGTTTCTTTCTCAGGAAGATTGCTGTCCAATGAGGGCATCATTGTTTCTGATAAAATGGTGTTCCCAGTAATGTATATTTCACATCTCCTGGTACTTATGTTTTTTTAAATATGGATTATTGATTTGATAGCATTCAATGCTTTGATCATGTGTCAGACTCTATTCTGAAAGTGACGCCATTCAAGTCCTAAGAAGGTTGACACAAAGGTTTTACAGCCGATTATTGATGACCTGAGCAATCTTATTAGCTCTTGAGGTATTCCACGAGCCTTTTGGGAGCTATAACAGATATTCACTGAAAAGCTTTTCTCCTCACTTGTAAAGGACTATAGCCACCCTGTTGAACTCTGGCTCATTTTACCTTTTTTTGCAGTTTTTCTCTGCTCCTTTTGGTTATCTCTAAAGATGTATTAAAAAGCTCTGATGTAGGTTTGAGGAATTGTGTCCAATAGTGACATGTTTTACATCAATGGTAAAATACAAGTTTTGACACCTTATTGGATTTAATTAATATATTTTACTGAAATGGTAAAATGCATTAGCTTTTGAAGCCTGTGGCGAATCCTAGGTTGTCCTCACTGCTTCCGAAGGGGGAGCCCCTTCCCATGAGGCCAGGATGGAGAGGCCGATACCCAATAGCCCCCCTTGGGGTGGTACTCAACGGGTGGATCTCATGGCAGGGAAAACCCCCTTTGGGACCAGTGACCACTATATCGGGAGAATGTGGTATAGCCACTAATCACCTGACCTTAGACCCCTTCCCTATCATAATCCCACCTCTCCTTCACCTCCTCCCTCTCCACCCCTAACCTCATGTACCATGCACGTTTATAGCACAGCAAAAGTAGAGTACTGAGAGAAGGTAGATCTCTAGTGATTTGCAACATCATGCCTCACTCCGTACCGGGACTCGGAAGATTAGTAGGTGTGGAGCAGTACAGAATACTTACCAGAACGACTTTGTGCATTCTAGTGGTTAACAAGAGCTGATTGGAAGAAGTAGCGTTAAAAGTAAAGGAGGACTTGACGAAGTGTGAAGCCCTCCTTGGAGGAACCACAAGGGCAAGCACGGACCAGGACTGAAGATGGAAGCTGACCGGGATGCCGAGAACTGAGAGCATCCGAGGAGGTCCAGGACGTGGGGACCACACAGGCAGACGGCTGGCTGAAGCTCTGGGTATCCCTGAGACACAGGAAGTGTCCAGGGAAGGAACCACGCTGCCGGGAACGCTGAGTACTGCAGAGCAGCTGCAGAGCAAAGAGGCCCCCGAATGCCACTGGAGCACGGTAACAAAGCCCAGCAAACACCCGCTCAGGAAGGTATGTGGGTGACCGAAGAGAGGTGCGAAAGTCAAAGGAGATGGTGGCACAAGCTGAAAGGCTGGGAAAGGAGGGTCTCGGGGACCCTGCAACCGTGGGAGAAACGGTTGATTGAACATGGGCTGCTACTAAGGCTTGGCAGGAGAGTGAACCAAGCCTACAAGTGGGAAATTAAGATCAGAAGTGCGAGTCTAAAACCTGCACCCAAATAAAGAGATCTGTGAACCTGATGGATAGTACATTTGGCAGGTGCGTAAACCAAGTCTGTATGTGCCATCACCGCTTGGAAGAGTGTTGGGGAGGGGTGGAAGTCCTGGGCCCCTCTGCGATTTCAGACGAGGCGAATGTAAAAGGAGATGTTTGAGTACTGGGAGAATGGAGGGGGGAGGGTCCCTTGTACAAGCTCGATTGTAGTGGAAATATAGTGAATGTTGGTATTAACATCACATATGCAGTAAGACTACATTTTAGAAGTTAGATGCCATTTTGGAATTGAGGCCTAGTGCCACGGCGATGCCAGTATGCTTAATTCTGTCCCAAGGGTTAGCAGGGTGCATGTACATTTCTTGTACGCAGACCCGGCAGCCCTGCAGAAGGTTAATTCAATCGAAGACCCACAGTTCTCCATTGTCTCTTATGATTGGTGCATGTAACCCGCAAGGCCAAAAGAGGGCCACAGTCTATCTTTGAAGAGCTATCTCACAGGAAGAGGGTCGGGGGGCAGGGGTAAGAGGCTTCCAGGCATTCGCCAGTCCAGATTTCGAAGTTATAGCGGACAGGGACCAACGAGTCCAGGACACAAGAATTTGAGTGCACTGACCAGCCCAAGACCCTTGGCCATAAAACTATAAAATGGCCAATCGATCAGGAAGATCAGAAAGCGGTGACCTGTCCCCACAGTTGGTTCATGTGATTTGTGCTGCGAGGTACCAGGGGAGATGGTAACAAATTTAGTACTGTGGGTGGGAAAGTTGTGGAGGCGCCGGTGTGTCTGGGATTGGAGCGGGGGTTCACATAGTTCTGAAGAAGTTAAAGTATCTGCCTCGCTCATGTCCTTGGTACCAGGTGCACTGTAGAGCTATGGAAATAATGCATTCTATTACTAACTTGCCAATTACAACCCTTATACCCGATAATAGAAGAGGAACATCCCCTCGTGGAAGAAAGTGGACAGAAGATGCTGGGACCAATCGCCTGGAATCCTGTATGTAGTAGGCTATATGTGTTTAGGGTCGTACCAACCAGCTACACCATTTGTAACCTATGTAATGTACGTCACTCATTATGTTATGTACCTTTTTATAACCCATTGCTTATGCTGTTTTTGGCAGAGCGCTCCGTGGCAGCTGACACGTACTTGTATTTTTGTGAGATTAAACCTTGTTCTCCTTGCAAGAGTTGTGCCGGCCTTTTTCCCTAGTGGGTTGTTTTTTCTCTGGTGGGAGCATTGAGGGGTTGCTCTACAAGAGTAGTGCCTGGTGGGAAACCAGGTCTTCCAACCTGGGCCAGAGCACCACCACAGCTTGAGAGAGAATCCAGGCTGTTATTTTTCATTGCAGTACCTGATAGGAGGAAACCAGGTCTGTCAACCAGGGTCAAGGACATACTACAGTTTGGAATCCCATCCAAGCGCTGCCTTTTTGTGTGCATTTGTGCCTGGTGAAAAGGAACCAGATCTACCAATTGGGGTCAGGGACCCAGAGACAGAGGGGCCAACCAGGGCGCTGGATTTCTTCCAATGGTTTTTGAATTTTTACGAGGCGCCTAAACAAAGCCATGTTTGAGTACTGGGAGAATGGAGGGGGGAGGGTCCCTTGTACAAGCTCGATTGTAGTGGAAATATAGTGAATGTTGGTATTAACATCACATATGCAGTAAGACTACATTTTAGAAGTTAGATGCCATTTTGGAATTGAGGCCTAGTGCCACGGCGATGCCAGTATGCTTAATTCTGTCCCAAGGGTTAGCAGGGTGCATGTACATTTCTTGTACGCAGACCCGGCAGCCCTGCAGAAGGTTAATTCAATCGAAGACCCACAGTTCTCCATTGTCTCTTATGATTGGTGCATGTAACCCGCAAGGCCAAAAGAGGGCCACAGTCTATCTTTGAAGAGCTATCTCACAGGAAGAGGGTCGGGGGGCAGGGGTAAGAGGCTTCCAGGCATTCGCCAGTCCAGATTTCGAAGTTATAGCGGACAGGGACCAACGAGTCCAGGACACAAGAATTTGAGTGCACTGACCAGCCCAAGACCCTTGGCCATAAAACTATAAAATGGCCAATCGATCAGGAAGATCAGAAAGCGGTGACCTGTCCCCACAGTTGGTTCATGTGATTTGTGCTGCGAGGTACCAGGGGAGATGGTAACAAATTTAGTACTGTGGGTGGGAAAGTTGTGGAGGCGCCGGTGTGTCTGGGATTGGAGCGGGGGTTCACATAGTTCTGAAGAAGTTAAAGTATCTGCCTCGCTCATGTCCTTGGTACCAGGTGCACTGTAGAGCTATGGAAATAATGCATTCTATTACTAACTTGCCAATTACAACCCTTATACCCGATAATAGAAGAGGAACATCCCCTCGTGGAAGAAAGTGGACAGAAGATGCTGGGACCAATCGCCTGGAATCCTGTATGTAGTAGGCTATATGTGTTTAGGGTCGTACCAACCAGCTACACCATTTGTAACCTATGTAATGTACGTCACTCATTATGTTATGTACCTTTTTATAACCCATTGCTTATGCTGTTTTTGGCAGAGCGCTCCGTGGCAGCTGACACGTACTTGTATTTTTGTGAGATTAAACCTTGTTCTCCTTGCAAGAGTTGTGCCGGCCTTTTTCCCTAGTGGGTTGTTTTTTCTCTGGTGGGAGCATTGAGGGGTTGCTCTACAAGAGTAGTGCCTGGTGGGAAACCAGGTCTTCCAACCTGGGCCAGAGCACCACCACAGCTTGAGAGAGAATCCAGGCTGTTATTTTTCATTGCAGTACCTGATAGGAGGAAACCAGGTCTGTCAACCAGGGTCAAGGACATACTACAGTTTGGAATCCCATCCAAGCGCTGCCTTTTTGTGTGCATTTGTGCCTGGTGAAAAGGAACCAGATCTACCAATTGGGGTCAGGGACCCAGAGACAGAGGGGCCAACCAGGGCGCTGGATTTCTTCCAATGGTTTTTGAATTTTTACGAGGCGCCTAAACAAAGCCAGAGAAGGGAGATATTCCCCACTTCTTAAAGGTCTGAAGATTCCAGAACTGTCTTTTTTCCAGGAGAAGGGTACCACACTCTTTGGGCTGTAAAGACCAAGGTTTTACTTTAGTTTAAACTTAGATGTGAGAGAGTTAGGATTCTGTCTATCAAAACTTGAATTTTAGTGTGATTGTAAAAATGGACTAACGGTCAAACATTTTTTTGCACGTTGCTAGTAAGCCATCACTAGGTCTTTGTATCTGCATAGAATTAGTGGTGCAGGGATATCATTTTTAAAATATTTGGGAATAAAGTCAGTTTGTAAAGGGGGCATAGATTTTTAAAAAAAGGGGGTTAGGGAGCGTTGGCCCCTTTCCTTCTTTAAAAAAAAAGAACAAGAGCCAGATACCCATGAACCTATGCTAAGACTTGTCTTGGTGCCAATGTGAAGACACAGAAGATCGACATTTGGCTCAACTTAAGTTGTGGCAAATAACCTATTTGTTAAGCTCTTTAAAGGAGTACTAAAATGTTTATGTAAACTTCAACTAAATTAGCAGAATGGGAAGGCATATTTATATGTATAGGGGTTTGTGATATCTTTAAAAATGATTAAACCGGAGCAGCGGGTAGGGTGGCCTCTCAATGACACCATTACTTGTCACTTGAAGTAACAAACATTGGTTTTGTTCTCCAACTGGGGGAGAGCATTGCGCTTGCAGAGGCATTGAGGAGCAAAGGTGATGAAGCTTTGGCAGGTGTGACTGTCGTCTGGGGACACCTGTCTCTCTGTACAGGTGGCGGCCAAGACATTTGAGGGCCTACTTGCGTGAACCTAGTGTGACCACGGAGAGCCACCCACTGGGTCGCTCTGGGTGGGCTACTCGAGGAGTTAGAGGTTGGAGGTGTGCTACTGGTGGTGTTGGATATCCAGTGGTGGGGCCTGCACATCAGTCGTCAATCCAAGTGTGTGACGGGCATGTTCCAGGTGCTGCTTCAGAAGTTGGGGGGAGTGAACAGCACATGGGGAAGACGGACCTAGCAGACATCACCCCTAGATTCTACTTGCTGAAATCTAGTGCACTGTTACCACCTGGTCCCTGGAGAGTCTTTACGAAATTCTTCATCCTAGCTATGTATTGACTAGGGCAACATCACTGTGTGGTCAAGGAGGGTGTTGGGTAGAATTTGAGACTGTTTCATCCCACCTTGGGAGACCCCCAGCGTTTTTGCGGGGCTATTGGATTTTTGTACTACTTCTGAGTGAGTGGAAACAATTGCTCATTCTTTTACTCTAATGTTGGGAATCCTTTTTACCTCTTTTGGGTACTTTTTAATGGAGTTATGCTCTCCTCCTTGCTTGTTTGGCCTTTTACTATTGCAGCATGCAGCACTTTCTGTGCAGTGTTGCTGGGAGCTCCTTGAGCTTTGCTTTTTTTTTTTTACCTGGTTTAACTACAGTTACCAGGGCAGGAGGAAGCCCTTTTTGTCCCTCCTGTATTTTATTTTGTGAGTTCAGCACACCCCAGCGTATGTGGAGCGCTGAGGGGAAACATTGTCTTCCTTTTTTCTCACTACTTCAGTAACTTTTACTTACTGTTACAAGTTCATCTGACAGGCTGGCTGGTGGCAGTGTACCTTTTTGCACAACTTTTTTTTGAACTTCTACCACAGGCTGTCTTCGCAGCTGCGGTAGGGACACGGGTGTCACCATTTGCCTAAAATCGTGGCTGCACTTGTTAGCCCTGTTCTTACTTGGGCCTTCTTCCACCTTCCTCAGTGGGGAAGGTCTTGATGGGTATTTTGTCTTTGGCAGGATTTCCTTGGAAAGCCTGCCTGCCCATGTGCTCTGAGTGTCTGAAAGGACAGGAAGTGACATAGGTAAACAAAACTCCCCTGGTCTTTGTCCTGAAGTGGGACTGCCTGGAACCATTTCGAACACCCCTCAGATTTGCATGAGAGGCTTGAATGATGATTGGTGGGCTTAGCCACGTTTCTTGCATAAAAGGCGGGGGTCCTGGAGCTGAACCCCCGAGTCGACCACTGGACTGAAGATCTGAAGAGGAATTCAAAGGACATCCCAGCAACTTCAAGCGACCTCCAGAGCTGTTGAGTGACCGCTGAAGACCCGACCCTGAATCCTGAGTGACGGGGAAGATTTCTTGAAGACGCATTCCACCCATCAACTGGTGGGGCCAACCAGTCTGAAGACCACCTGCACTGTGCCATACCACGAAGAGCTGTGACACTCCCGGGCTGCAAACTCCCAATACCCTGGGACTTGTGCCAGTTTGTGGTGCAACCTTGCGTGAAATGCAGAGCCAACTGAAACCTTGTGGGCATCTTTTTGGGCTTGCAGTGACACTTTTCCACTCCTTGAAGTCCCCTCAGCTTAGTCGAGGACCGAAGAAAAGTATCCCGGATGACAACATTGCTGAACTGAAGTCTGTGAAGGCATGGCATGAACAGTAAGACAGACACAAGTGACCACAGTTCCAGGGTGTTTATTGAACTTTTTACAAGGGTGAGATAAACGCCTACCTAAACCTAAATCTACAGATGGGAGCAAGCTACGACCATCAAATAATAATAATAATGTAGCCCTACTGGAGTCTTGTCAAATTAAAAGGGCCTATACTAAAAAAAAAACTACTGCCAATCCTTACCACTAATTAACAAAATAAGGTGGGGGGATTTTTATGAAAAAGAAGACGTGTTCACAAAATGATAAGTCAGGATGTTTGGGCCGCTCGCCTCCCTTCCCACGTATTCAGCCGGGACAAGGTGATTCACTCGAGCAAAGCACACACTCTGGCTTCTACGGCACAAGGATACAGTTCCATTTTCACAGTTCAAGACCTTGTGTCCAAGTCTCTTGACTTCTTGCAAGTCTCTTGACTCAGAGGGCCTGGTTTACAAAAACACGAAAACTTTCTTTTCCAGCACTCAATTTGCATGTTCACCCTGGATTCCCCTATTCCGGGCTCGGATCCCTTTTTAAATGTTCAGATCATTCTTTCTCGGATGGCTCGCAGTTCACTCCCGATCCTCCTCAGCCGGGCCCAGATCCCTTTCTTTCACTCAATTAGTCTCTCTCAGCCAGGCTCGGACCAATTGTGATGTACTTTAAACTATCAAAGACTTTCAAATGTGTACAGGGTTTAACTTGACCCGTTGCATAACCACTTCAATTTCAATTTTCCTTTTTCTCACACTCCGCATCAGTTGGATACCTAACAGAGACTTTCAAATGAGATCCCATGTGGCACCGAACCACTCTGTGTATGGTATCTTGTCTTGGCCTCCCAAAGTTCAATTATAAAGCTCAATTACTCCTTTTGGTTTCCAATTATATCTGTGTCGCTCTTTGTAAACTCCTCACACACTGTTCTCTTTGTACAATGTCGCTGCATGCAACCTTGGTTCAAAACACAAGCCAGTTTGGTATCAGATTCACCGGCTTTGCTGTCTTTTCTGACAGCGCTTTGTTTTAGGAGCTAAGGAAAGTACCACAATGGCAATCGCTCCTCCCCGCCTTGGTTATCGACGCGGGAGAGCCCCGGATACCTCCGACTGTCAGCACTCCGTCCTCTCGTGGGCTTGACCCCCTTGATTCTACAGCTCCTGTTCCCAAACCACACTCTGCCAACTGTGAGGCTACGAGTTACGGCACGGCACAAGGAAACATCTAACAATACGGGAAGTTCTGTGGTGTTTCCGGTAACGTCTTTTCCCACGATTACAGAAGGCTCCATTCCTTGCTTGCTATATGTTACCATGGATATTGGAGAATGTTTCCAGGGAAACGTGACTGACTGCTCCATCACATGACTCGCGCAAGGAGATGAGTCATGTGATTGGGTTGGACATAAAGAACGCCCTCTGCAGGGGTATGGTGCTTCTGAATGAAGTTGCTGGTTTCGTTACGTGATTTCTTGGTCTGTTTCTATGCTCCACAGTTCAAGACCTTCTGCTTTCGGACTGCGCATTCGCCTTAGTCCTTGTTTTGGTACCTCACTCCCGTTTCTGTCTGACTCTTGCCTGCCATACGAACTGTCGCTTGGATTTTGCTCTGTATTGCTACGCCTGCCTGTTGCCAGATACTTTTGCCTGCATACTCAGACTGCCTTTTGCTCAACGTTCCACACAAGACACCACCCGTTCGACCTTACCTGCTTCCACAAACTTTGATTTCTATGTCTCTCAAAAGACACCACCCACTTTGCTTCAACCTTCTTGTTTCACTGACTGCTTTTGAACTCTGAATCCACCGCACAAACTGCTTTTCACTGGGGATTGTTTCTGCATGGACTAGAGACTGCTGCTGCACTTTTGGTTTCTGCACAGACTAGAGACTTCTGCTACACTTTGTTAGGCGTCCTAGTTTTGTCGGAGTAGAACTCTTCTTCACGGATATTACTTTCTTTTCTACTTCAAGGATTTCATCCCTCTTTCTGCACTTCCAGATTCCACATGTGGGCCAATACGGGACTCAACCTGCTAAGGGGATTTCCTTCTGTGCTCTGCCTTTTCCTGGTCTAGCACCTTTCAAATATTTGTACTATGTTTTAGGTTTTACTCTGTTCCCGAAAACACTGAGACAAGCGCACTGTACTACCTACAGCCAGGTATATTGGTCTGCTCTGACTCAGAGGTTAGCCATGTTTTCGTATTCAAGTAGTGCCTTACTTGTTTTTATACTGGTGTGCTAACCGTGTGTTTTTTGCTTTGCAGCCGGTGGGTGGAGGTTGAGTTCCCTGTCTTTCCGTCAAATGACACCTTCGATTGTCGCATTCAAAAAGCCAAGGGGTACATTGGTAGGAAGAACTCGTTGTCTGAGTTCTACTGGCTTCTTAAGCATTGGCCGAAGGGTCTGTCATCTTGCAGAGAGACATTCAAGGGTGGATAGATCCCTAACACCGACACACTGTTCAGGTTTGATCAGCCTTAGTTCTTTTCCTTCGGTTTCTTACTTTCCAAGGCTCACGAAAGTAACAATCTTTTGAGCTCACGGATACTTGCCTCCTTGCGACTCTCTCTGGTCTCGCCGTCTTTTTCCTTGTATTAAACTGCCATCTTGGAACTGCTGTTTACTCATGTGGTTTTCCTTGCTCAGAGTGTGCTTTTGTGCTCTGCCTTTTATCCGTGTGATGGGAAGTCAGGTGTGTGTAATAATCCGTAATTACCTGACCTTGCCTGTTCATATTGTTGGGACATGTCGGGTAAATAGCTCTGATGTTAGTCCCTTGTCACTCACGGTGAACTGTCTGCGAGAAAGCTTGTGTCGGAAAGGAGGGTGAGGGTTGAATTCCTAGGTATCCTACCTGGTAGGATGGGGAAAAGGTGTTATTAGGAAGAGGATACAACATCTCACCCTCTGTTGTCTCACTTGCACCTCCTGAGGACCCCTCATTCAGGTGATCCTCCCACACTGGTCCACCCCAGGAACTGAATCCAAAAGCGATGGCCGTGTCCTGGCCACCTGGATGACAGATCCCAGGGGACCAGTGGGAGAGATACCTTCAGGTTTCTCACAAGGGCTTCAATGCACCAGTAACGCGAAGATCCACTGCTTGGCATCCCACTACTTGAGTGCATCCATCTCTTCCCTCCAAAGTTCCTCCTTCAGCCATCCAAGCCAAGAAACCCGAACCAGGGACAACTGTCGCCTCACTTTGGGGACCAGCCTGCTGCACCAAGTTCTTCATTGATAGGGTACTGTTCCAAGACTAGGTACTTAACGTGGTCTTGTTGTGTTGCTCAGGTGTTTATGTAGGGCTGCAGTTAAGCTATTACTTGCACCCCTCTTCAGGGCACCCTGAGTCCCATTGGGGTGAACGACCCATTGAGCTCTAAATTGCTAAAACAAACTATTCAAACCTTAAACCATCCTCTGGGACTTTGTTCTGTTTGCTGCTTACTTACATCTTTCCTCCTCAGCCCTTAGTTTGTGACTTATTTAGTAGAGGATTGGACTTTTGTAGTGTGGTTAAGAAAGAGTTAATTAAACCTGCACGAACTTATCTAAATGTGCTTATTAGTAGTTTTCACTAACTTTTGTGTTACTTTATATTTGTAATTTAAAGTGTGCTGCCTTTTATTCTACTGTGATTTTACTATGTGGATAGTACTTGCTTGACTTATTTTCTAAATCCTTAGTGTGTATAAAATAAATACCTATTTTATATAATTGTCAGTGTTTCCTTGAACCAATTGTATGCTCTTAAGTACTGTGTGCCTCAGTAAAGCCCTTATCCCTCCTAGACTAGGCCTGGCTGCTCAGCCATTGTACCAAACCTTTGTGTATTTCAGGCTAAACCTAAGGAGATGCAACTGTGTCATCTATGGTGGGCTTTTGCAAGTCCTGTTACAGACAGTAACTTGTGTAAAACTCCCTAAAAAGAGGATTTCAAATTACAGTCCACATCACCTGGGTCCACAAGCATCAATTTGTTTTCTAGACTCCATCTGGCAAGAAGTTGAGGCATGCTGGCCTGTAGTCCAAACGGAGTCTGCTTATGTTACTTAGGTTTTATTGCAGACTTGCTGTGTCAGTCTGGTTTATTTCAATTTACCTTGCAAAACAAGAGGTATTCCACAATGAAGAGCTGGCACTATCCCTGGTTCTAATACAATACATGTATGGTTCTATGAATTGCCTTTTGTTTATTTGTAATACTTCTATAATTTGATTTGCTCGTATCTAAAAGTTGTCCGTTTTACACAGGCAGGATTTCAAATAATAATTTCAGGTTAATGTCTTTTTCTTTGTTTTATGAAGAAGTTCCGAGTAAATGGAATTTTTAGAGAGTAAAAACCTACTGCTCATTCCTAAATGGCAATTTTTATGCCAAGTAAAAATATATTATAATGAAAAAAAAAATCTTGTCATTCAAACATTCTTTGTAGCTACGAAGTCATGTATATGGAAAAGATGCATTTTATCATCTAGGCCCACGTCACGTATGGAAGCAGTACAGCAAAGGCCTGTATGGAAGGTGCTTCTCGTGCCACTTACCTAAACGCATCACTTGATCTGCCCAAGGGGCATATTGGGTCAGACACCTGTGAAAATATTAAATGTGTTGTCCTAGGCCTCGTTGCTCGCGACACTGAGGGCATAGTGGCACACCTATTCTTGTGTATTATTTGTAATCAGGAGGCATCTCTTTTTTACGTAAGGTAATATCTGCATCCGACAAATAAGTTAGTTATCTCTTACCGGCCTTGTGCTATGTTTGGACAGAAACAAGGCTATGTTTTTGCCAGATTACGGCAGTTTCTACATCCGTGGATGGTTTCATCAGCTCTGAAGTGACCCATGGACAGCTTGCGATTCTGGGGCGAGACATGAAGGCCAGCATGATGGCATTTCCCTTTAATAAAAAGGAAGTCGCCTCAGCAGCTCATTGTTACATCATCAGAACAGAACGAGTAACAAGAGCAAAGCATGACCACTACTCCTTGATAGGTGGCTCCTCAGAAGATGAGTACTGTGTTGCGCTGCCCCTGTAACTATCTTTTGCCCTTTTCTGCACATTGATTGTTTGATCTTAGCGCCCCAGGGCATTTCCTTATTTTGGATGCTGTCCTGTCTTTCTGACCTACTGTGCGCTTGTCTGGGCCTTCCCCATCTCTTCCTTCATTTGTTTTTTCCTCATTGGGCTTTCTGGATGTACCCACTTTTTGACGGAGTCCTTTGTGATTTTAGTATCATTACTTTTGAGGGTCTGCCCGGGGGGGGGGCCGGGGGGGAGAGGGTGGTGGTAAAGTATCAGTGGATTCTGCCATATGCGCTGTTTGTGGTTTAGTTATTGTTTTAGGTCTGTTTTATTTTTCAGTGAATTGACACAAGCGAAAATTAGACCCAGGGAGGTACAGGGTATTAATTGCAAAAATGGCAGTCCTGGAATTTCTAACTTTTTTTGCCTTTTAAAATATTTGTATCGCTTTGAAAAAAAAAATCAAAAAACCTGATACAGACGTTACTGATTTAAAATCTGCACTAAAGAATGAGGAATAATGATTTTTTTTGTTTAGTCGACACATGTTTATCAGATATACATGCTATGTATCGCGCTCCTTTTTTTAGAAACAAAGTTGTTAGTCTTGAAGCAAATTTCTTCAAAGTCAAATTGGGATTTCTGATAGAAATGAATCAATCGTTTTCATTTATCTTAAGTGTGGATATTTTGAGGCAATTGATTTAATTGCTGTAGGGATACGTTGTTGTTGAGTTGTGCATTGATTAAATACGTTTTCTGTGGATTATCTCGTATGAATTTATAGTTATTGTTTCGTATTTAAACTTCATATTTATTGCATTTTTTTACTGCTTCCTGGTATTTGCTGAAGCTTTTTTTTCTTTGTGAGCTATACTTGTGTAGTTATTCCATTTCATTTGACTGATTTATGGGCTTTT
The DNA here is from genome assembly GCF_040938575.1 of Ambystoma mexicanum. NCBI lineage: Eukaryota > Metazoa > Chordata > Amphibia > Caudata > Ambystomatidae > Ambystoma > Ambystoma mexicanum. Next base: position 1,366,280,457 of record NC_090934.1, read on the forward strand.
GGGAAAATAAGCCAGGTTGTATGAAACTCAACGCCTTTATTAACTATGTTAGGATGGGGGCGAGCGAGAACTACATGGTAAAAGGGTCTTTCCACAGCAAAACTGGTTATTATTCTCTAAGAAAAATCTAGGCAAACCATGCCCGGATGAGGTAATTCAATGTGTCTTAAGGGCAAATATATGGGAATATCTTCCCGAGGAGTCCTTCCAAGTTCGCAGGTTTTAGTTCCCGGCACACTTCTGTGTTCCCACTTGTGGTCATCGGGGATAAAGCGTCCAGCTCGCTCCTTGGTTTCACGGTCCCATGGATATAGTGCCAACCTGCGTCTTGGTGATCTACCAGCTAGATCTTCTCCGCCCTTGCTTAGATCATGTGGCTGGTACTTAATATTCACACCTTCTAGCCATGGGTTACCCTCCTGGGCCAGTAGCAGCACCTTTTGATGCACCCCTACCAGAAAGTATTTCTTCCCCGCGCTCTAGGGTTTTCGTCAAACTTGACTTCATTAGCCACCAGCTACGGGTCATCATGCTGGGCCAATGCCTCCTGGTCAATAGTTTTGGCCCTTGGTTAGCCCCATTGATCACATTTGGTCTGGTTCTTCCCAGAGTATGAAATCTAGCCCCCTCTGCATGCTTTGCGATCTCTCTCTAATTCACCTTTTCCTCAGTGTCTGGGATATTGCTCTCCACAGGCTCCTTGCTTCTCTTACCAAGCTGGTCTCAGCCAGTGTCTGAGCTCTAGCCTCAGCAAGCTTTCTGGTCTCACTCCCTTTGGTCTGGTCTCAGCCAGTATTTAATTCTTCACTCATTCCTCTCCTTGACTTCAGGTCAGTAGTTGGGTATTTTTCGTTGTTGGTTACCTTCAACACACCAAGGGTTTTTATATTGTTGTTGAATAGCCCGATTGTTCACCAATGGGTCAAATCTGGCATTCATTGTTTGCCTCCTTATTATGAGTGGTTAGTGGTTATGCCCCCTTCCTGGAGAGAGTTCTTGTCCAGTCACTTCACTCTTTGGAGTTTGGCCAAGGATGGGGTTTGTGTTTCAGAGCTTTTGGGAAGTGTGACGATTTGCCAGGTATCGTCCCTTCTCCCCAAGGGGAGCCCTTTCGATGAGGTTAGAGAGGTGTGGCCTCTACCCAATAGTGCCTCTAGGAGTGGTTTAATGCAGGACCTCATGGAGAGGGACTCCCCTTCTGGAGATAAGGACAATCACCTAGGGTACAGCCCATTGAACAGCATCATACCCCAACCTTTCCTAATCTCCCCCTCCATTCTAAGCCACTTCCTTGATAGTTGACCAATGTCTTTGGGATACAGGACGAAGATGAGCACAGAAAACATGATGATTACTAACTGTGCTAGTACTGGTACGAGGTGGCCTTGGGTAGGCATGAAGATCAAAGTATCAAAAGAAAAAAAGCACTTTTATAAGAAGAGACGATGGACTAAAGAACTTGTCAAGTCCAGCGAGAGAGGCAACAGGTGTGGAAATCATCCAGAGCAGGAGTTTGAAATCCTGTCGGCAGACCAGAGACACAGGAAGGACGATGCTGGCGAGCAGCTGCGGGGAGTCCTTGTTGGGTCTGGCAAGAGCTGACCGAACACCCAGCCCAGCTGAGAGAGGTGATGCTGTGACCTCAGGGAGGTGGGCCGTGTGGCTCAACAACAGCGCTGAGAACGTAAGAAGCTAGGAGCCACTGTGGAACATCCAGGGCACAGCAAATTCATGTGAAGCAGATGAGATGCTGACCCCAGTCCCAGGAAGAACCAGAGATGTGCCAAGAGCCCAGAGAAGGTAATGGGAGGCTCGGCCAGACCGGTAGGGACATAGGGGTGTGAGGAACCTGAGGGTATTCTCACTCGTAAACCCCTTGGATCCTCTGCGCAGGTGGCTAGGGAAAGGCCATAGCTATTGGATCCTGACCCTGGGGGCAGAGATGCGAGGGAGGATCACCTGGGTGGAGGGTCCTTGGGGACTGGGAGTGGGGTGCCCTTTGGCGAGACATGGTATCTCCCTTTTCCTATTGACAACCAACCCAACCTTCATAGGCTGTTATAAGCCAGTTACTCTCATTCCTCCACAATTGACACTTGACAGTACTGGGACGAAGAAGAGGTAACTAACAGCAATAAAGACTATGCTCTTTTGCCACTCTGGTACTGGGACGAGGAAGATTCCTGCTAAGGGCTGTGAAGGTCAGGCACATCCCTTTGATTGTGGTCAGGCAGGGCTAATTGAACATTCACACCTGCAGCCTGTCAGGGGGCTGCAGGTGTATAAAAGGGAGACCAACCCAGTGGTCGAGAGGGCGACAGGAGAAGCAAGAAGGTGGCCGGTGCAAGCAGCTGGAGCAGCATGGCGAGACGCTGGGGACTACGGAGAGAGGCGGTCCATGGCAGCGCGGCGTGGGAGCTGGGACTCCCTGGAGCTGGCTGAACACGGAGACGGGAGCTGTGTGGGAAGGTCGCTTCTTTCCTTGTTGCCCGAAGTGCTTGCTTCCCTGTATGAGAGGCTCAACACAGGGTTGTCTGGGAAAGGAACCCAGAGTCCTGACTTGGGGAAGGGAACCACGGGTCCTGATTTAGACTATTTCATCTTAAATCCAAGGAAGTTAATTCTGAGACTTTCTGTGGAAATATTTGACACTTGGGGAAGGGAGCTGAAAGGAAGCTGTGAGCTGGAAGAACCTTGGAACATTGTGTTAAACACTGTTTTCATTTTGGTTGCTGACATCCCTACACATTGTACAGATTTAGTTGTGAGGGCAAGTGTAGATTTTCGGGCACAGACCGATTCTTCAGTTGAACTGTTTGACTCAGAGTTTCCATAGTTTTCTTTAGGTAGGGAAATCCCACCCTAGCATAGGGCAAGTTAGGCCTTTTCTTTTCATCCTGACATTTAAGTTAATAAAAGTGTTTATTTTGAATCTGTTGTATGTGTCTTGCTCCATAATGCCTTCACAGGGGTATTAAGAGGGTCTCTTCTTAGCCCTTAGTACGCTTGTTTGTGTTGCACCTAAAATACGCAGTCTTTGTGGACACCTGGACTCTATCTAGTCATTATGTAAAAATGACAATATTGTGGCAATAAGACCCGAGGCGGCAGGCCAATACCGCCCCAGGTAATGCCCCCGGGGCCGTAGTTACAGGCCCGGTATTGGCCCGCCGCCGAGGGTCTTATTGCCATTAGCACCCCGGCCCGTTAGACCGGGGTGCTAATGGCATTTTTTTTTCTGTTTCGTTTGTTTCCAAACAGAAAAAAAAAATGAAAAAAATGGCCACCGGGAAAGGGAAAACGTAGTCCGTTTTCCCTCTCCATGGTGGCCATCAGGAGCGGATGCGCTGGGAACATAAGTGTTCCCAGCACGTTCACTCCCAAGACCAGAAGAAAAAAGAAGGTAAGTGGGGTTGGGAGGGCGGAAGGGAGGGGGACGGGGAAGGAAAACATTTTTAAAAAGTACCGCGGTCTCCGGCGGGGGACGATGGAAGCCTCCAGCCGTGTGGAGGCTTGGAGCGGGGCCCTGCTCCGAGTCTCCACACGGCTGGAGGTTTCCATCGTCCCCCGCCGGAGAACACAGGATAGAAGGTAAGTCGGGTGGGGTGGGAGGTGGGAGGAGGGAAAAAAAAAAAAATCTTACCTGAGTCCCTGTCGGGGGACGAAGGAAGCCTCCAGCCATGGGGAGGCTCGGAGCGGGGATTGCCCCGTTTCGAGCCTCCTCATTGGCTGAGGGGCTGCTACGCCCCTCGCCGGGAACAGAGTAGCCGGCACGCACGGCGTAAAAGGGAATACCATGTGGTATGGCTCGCAAATGAGCCAATCACCACGCAGTATTCCCGTTGCGCCGCGCGTGCCGGGTGCTAATGTTCCGCATTCTGTACTGAAACAAGCTTGCTCACCCTGGAGAGAGTATGTCATCCACTCCAGCGTTACAAAGATCCATACTTTCGGGATTAAGTCTTTTTCTCCTGGCGGGACTCGTTTCTTTCATCTCTGGGCTATCAGCCATTCAAAGGTTTCATAGGTATGTAAACTGCATTATTTGGCAATACCTATTTGGAAATGCCACTTGAGGCACAGTGTATTTGTTATTTGACAGTTAAATAATAAAAATGACTATCTAAGACTGGTCCATGCATTGTTTTGTTGAAGCTGACGTTCACTTTCTCTTCAGTCCAGGATTAGCTGGCAACACAGTAATAGCCAAAGTGAACAATGAATTGTGGGATTTGGATCGTCCATTTGAAGGGAACTCTGTGTTGGAGCTACTTACCTTTGATAATGAAGAAGCTCAGGCTGTAAGTGATTTTAAGGTTTCTTAACTTTAATGAAAGTTGGTTATGATGATTCTAATGTGCGGAAAAGGTGTTTGGCTAAACTGTGTCTCCTATTCACGATAATAGAGTAGCTTCCGAAAATCACCTCTGGCACCCCCTCCCAGCTGATTTTGGAAATCCTTCTTAGCAAAGGCCCAAAAGCTGAAATGTTAGCATTCATTCCTCATTTGTAATGTAGTTGTAAAGTTTTTGTATTACACACCTGTCTACTGAAAATGGTATGCTGTAATGTATAGCTGCTGTTTATTCATTTATTGCCAGTCTAATTTAAACCTAATTTCTGGTGGCCCTCAGGGCTTGGTGTCTAAAGTATTAACCCCTTCGTTTCCTTCTAGGTGTTGTATTTTGTGTATGGTGTGCATTTTGCTTCATGTGTGTACTATGTATTAGAGGTTTAGAAATACTGTGAATATTTCTGTGTTTGTATTTTGGGTCTCTATCATTACTTTTAATGTATTTGTCTAATCTGTCTAGGGTTCTCTTTTCTTCCAACCCCTTCTATTGATCCTATCGCCAGGTAATGGGCAACACCTGTAGTTTAAGAGTAGGTTGGGTCTTACCATTACTGTTTTTACACGTATGCTGTGCTAATTGGGTCTTTTGTTTAACCCAAAGTAGTTATTTAACCTAATGGAGATTCTATGTAAATGATATAATTTTTATATTTCCCAGTATAATATATTCTTTGGGGGGGATTAACTGTCCTTCACTACCAGCCTTCCTCTCTGCCTTGAGGTATGGATGACCGCTATGCCACAGCTCCAATTCTATACAGGTCTGGTCTTTCCTTTGGGTCGGAACCCTGTTTCGCATTGTCTTGGATGGTTCCACATCCCTTAACAGAGTTTAGTGCAAAAAATCTCCATAACATCTACATATATGTGGAGACTTGGAAATAACGAGTTCTCTTGACCCTCCTCGTTTTTGTCTCCCCTCCTCACTTTTGTCTCCCCTTCTCCTTCCTCTCCGACCAAGGAAGAATGTAGGTGAGTTCCCGGGGTTGACAATTGGGCTGCAGGTGGCAGTTTGGCAGGGATTTTCTTCCTGGGCCCTGGGAATGTGAAAAAGGGGAAGGTCAGTGACTGGACTTCTTTCTTCTTTGTCTCCAACAACCAAAACAAAAGTGACTAAATAACAGGATGAATTCTCCTTGTTTTTCAGCACACGTAAACTAAAGAAAGTTGTTCAGGGCCAAATAAAGCAGACAAAAGTAAAGTTCCTGGGCTTTTTTTATTTTAAAACCAGTTTATTGGTATATGCAATCTCAATACATAGTCCATATTCTGTATCATAATATCAACAAAACAGAAATGCTATTAACTGCTTAGCAAATGAGAAACCGAGTATAACAATGAACAGAAAAAATAACCTAAAAAGAACGAGAACAGGGCATCTTGGATTTCTTTTATCCAGTGACCAGGTTGGGGGCAGTTTGCGCCTGTAGTGCGTCCTTAAACTAGGGGCCATCCTAGTAGTAGAACCAATTCGACCAGGAGGGAAGTTGTGGTCCAACAAGAGTGCCACATAGTATCAGCCCATTTAGATATTTGATGAAAAAGTAAAACAACAATCCAAAGCACGGGAGTTACATCGCCAAGAGATTCCACGCATCAACATTCTCTCAAAGCCCTATACCAAGCAGTGGTCTACACCGCACTCCACCTTGCAAAGTCTTTGTACCACAGACAGTATTGCGGCCCTCCCTTCTGCTTCCAGGCCATTGCTATACACCATTTAGCTAAAACACATGCTAAATCCATAAATGTAATCACATGCCTGTACTTTTCTGGTCTGGGGTATGAGCCAAGCAATCATTCTGCCAGATCCCAGGAGTAGAGTGCGACCTGAGCATGAACGCACACTGTCCTTATCTGGCGCCAGAAAGCATGTATCCGCATACAGTTCCAAAACATCTGAATTGTGTCTGCGCCATCTAAACCACACCACAGGCAGATGGGTCAAATCGAGCCACTCGACTTGGTGTCATATATGATCTATGAAGTCCATTAAGTTGTAAAAGGCAGCACCTTGCATTACGTGAGACCTTTTTAACAAAAAACAATGCAGCATCCCATTGGGTGTCACTTGCCACAACGCTTTCAGTCTCATATTCCGCACATTAACCGCACTCAGCAAACATCGATACACCCGAGATATCGGGCGCTTACCATTCTCCAACTCGTACAGCAACATTAGCCGTGTAGGTTCCGGTTCTCACATCCAGGTCTCCCATTTCCTTTTTGCCACTGTCACAAGCTTAAGAACTGACCCTTGGGGAGATCCTCAGTCTGCATCAACTCCCTGAGATATGTAAAAACTCCGTCTTTATACATGTCCACCCTTGTGGTGAGCCCTAGATCATCCCATCCTCGGGCGACGTCCAGCTCACCTAGCTCCGAGCATACATCCGGCATCATGGGAACATGCGGCAAGTACGGGCTACACAACCTCAGCACCTTTACCGCTCGTTTCCGTACCTGTCGCTGAAGCTTAACCAACAGCGACACTCCGCATACACAGAAATGTGCAACCCAAAGAGCTTCCTTCAGCATCACCTTGCCCAGCATATCCTGCAGCAGCCTAGATTCCATAGTAGGTTTGTCCGATAGCCAGCCTTCCATATCCCGAAGCTGCTCAACCAGATAGTAAAGCTCCAGTCGTGGAAGCTGCACTCCCTTTCTTGTGAGCCATGCATAGGGTCTTTGAGGCGATTTTCTTTCTGCTCTGACCCCAAAAGAATCCTCTAAGTATGGTGTGTAGCCGTCTAAAAAACAGTGCTGCAATATAATAATGCACGTTTGCAAAGGAGTAAAGTAGGCACAGCAATATTATCATTTTCACTAATGCTATGCGGCACAGAAGAGACAGCTGCAGTTTACTCCAGAATTTCATGGACCACCTCACCCAGTCTACTACCTTAACCGTGTTTCTAGCATGCATTTTCTCTGTTGTGTGAGCTATGTTTATTCCCAGGTATTTGAACGTACAGACCTCCCATTGCAGCCCCAGGTCTGGCAGATCGCGAGTGTCATATTATTGCATTCTTGTTAGGGGAAAGAGGCACGATTTCTGTCTGCTAAAAGAAATCCCAGACAACTTAGAAAAATGATGTAGAAGGTCTAGGATAATGTGCACATGTTCTGGTTTGCACAAATACAGGAGGATATCGTCCGCATAAAGGGAAATGAGATGAGTTTCGCCCCACCAACCGCTACCCCAGCTGCAGAGAATTCTTGGTGCAGGAATACGGCCAGCGGTTCCAGTGCCAGAATATAATGCATGGGTGACAGCGAGCACCCTTGTCGGTTTCTTCGTTGTATGTACCATGCCCCCGACAGCTGTCTCCCCGTCCTCACCCTGGCCACCCGTTGCGTGTATTGTAGCTTAACCCATCGGATGAAGCCTTCACCAATTCCAAAACCCTGCAATGCAGCACACATCCATTCCCAATAGACAGAATCGAACGTCTTAACAGCGGCCAGGGATGCCTCTATGTACAGTGCATCCTGAAAATTGGTCTGGTCCACTGTGTTGCAGGCGGCGGCGATTCATGGAGGTGCTCTGTCCAGTAACAAATCCCGTCTGATCATCATGAATTAGGGCCCCAGTTACATTCCACAGTCTTCCAGCTAGCAATGCAGTTAACATCTTGATTTAACATTGTGTTAGGGAGAATTTTCATTTTAGTGCTCAATTCCTCCCAGCTTTTTTGCTGGATTTAGGACTTTTTATTTTTCACCCTGAAGAGAGTGAGCCTTTTTTTCTCATGCTCCCATTTATTTTGATCGGATTTGGATTATGCGTTTCCTTTTGTTTTTGGAGTCCGACAAACGCCATAGGCATCTACTCGTTGTATGGTGACACACAGCACCTTCAGTGCAGTGTCACAGACAAATCCTTTAGATTTCTCATAAGGTTTAAATACCTTTTCCTGTGTGAACTACTGTTCCCAAGAATAGTAAAGTGAAATTGACTTTACTTACCTTTTCTCTCTGAAGATCCAGCACACCCCATCTTATGTGAAATGCTGGGGGGGGGGTTTACTTAGTAGCCCCTTTTTCTACTTACTCATGTAACATTTTTATGTTACCTGCACTACTTTAATTGGCTGGTGGCAATGGTTTAATTTTCCTACCATTGTGCTTTTTTTTTTACCACAGTCTGAATCCTCAGCTGCAGTATAGCACCTCTGGGTGACCATTGTGTCAAAATGGCACTGGTCTTCTTCTGTTGCCCTTTCTTGTTTGTGAGGTCTTTCTTGGGTTTTACTCTGTGTGCCAAACCATGTGTAACCCTTTTGGTCGCTTTACCTTTGGCTGGCTCCAGTACTGAAACCCACCTCTGGCTCCAGTGTGCCTGGCATGGCAGGAAGCGAGGTAGCTGCCTGAAACTCCCCTGTCCTTAGTCTCCTTGGGAACCTGAATGCACCAGTCATGATCAGCTGGCTGGCAGTCCTTACAGGTCAGCCACCCTTCTGTGTGAGTGACAGCTAGGCTGTGCATGAATGGGTGAAACCTGCATAAAAGGCGAGGCTTCTTGAACTGAAGACAGTCAACCACTGGGTGAAACATCCAACTAAGGAATCATGAGGAGAAGCTTGCTGCATCCTCCTGGACCATTGAACTTGCTGGTGAAGCCCTGCTGCTGTGCTGAAACTCCTTTTTTCGAATCGACTACAGAAGCTCCGGAGAGGACGACTTCTTCCCTTGGGTTAGTGGGACTAACTAACCCCAAGACGACTTTACTGGAGGACCTTGCCCACCTGACTTTACTTCTTTGCTGCTGCTGGAAACGAGTGCCAGTGGTCGAGAAATCTGTAGTCTTGTGCAACATATTTAAGCCGGACTGAAGCTCCAGGAAGATACTGACGAGCCTACTGAAGCAGGACAACCCAAGCTTGAGTCACCTCACCAGAGTGCTGGACTCAAGGAGTGAAGGAAGCCCATCCAGTGTCCACGATCCACGGTGGTGCCATTTGCCGGTAGCTGAAACAGCGAATTGCAGCTGAACTGAAAAGAGCTGTAGCTGCCGCTGACCTTAGAACTGCTGTGCAGGATTCCTCCAGGAGTCCTCACTCTTGTCCCCACGACTGAGGCCCAGGAGCACAGGACCTGCCACACTGCAACCAGAACAGAAGCCAGCTAGATCCTCTTCTTTTAACCTAATGTACTGTTCTGACTAAGGGGTATTTACCTCTTTATCTGTAGCTTGCTTGTCCCTGTTGAGATATGCAGTAGCTGCCTTTCTAGAGTTATTCTAGCTCTAACTTTTTCACAAGTGTAACAGCTTGTGGCTCAACAGTGATTTTCTACAACAAATGCTCAAACTTTGTGCAAGACATTTTGATATAAGTGCCTCAGCTCCATATACTTTTTGTTCCAAATTGCCTTTGGCTATCCTGGCTCACTGCAGACTATTCTAACCCATTGACTCATAGGCGATGGATTGGTTTTTAACTAATATTGCTGGGAAAGGTTTTATATAGACTTCATTGGGGGATTTTAAAAGTGCTCACATGCTCTGAGAACCTGTTGACCTTTTTCCTTCCATTAACCTTTCCTTTCTTACAACCTCAGAAAGTTACATAGTATGTGACACATAAATTCCAATACTGTCATAGTAATTTAAGTCACCCCATGGTGTAGGCAGTGTGTATGAAGCATCTCTAAAGAGTGTCTACTTGCTTTGCCTTCATTCTGAGAAAGTTTTTTGGAGTGTATATTTATTGTTGCACATTGCCCTTTTTAAAGAATGCTTATTTAAAACTGACAGTTAAATAAATAAATAATTATTTTACAATAAAAACCTTGTGTTATTTGAATACTTGTATGTGTGGATTGCGATGCTACAGCTCACATTTACCCCTCTTGAGATACGTCTGGCTGCTCATTCACTCTACCAACTTGTGTAGGACAGACCTATACCAATAGGTGGGTTACCTAATACCAAGAGGACAAGACTGGTGTAGTCTCCCACAGGGTTACTGCATCAAATCCTGCCCTGCCTAACGCGTTGCTAGGGATCGATACGTTTCACACAGCTCTGCAGGCTTCCCATGTTTAGGTATGGGCACTATTGATGTTTCCTGCATGCTGTGGTGGAGCACGCCCTGATCATATGCACCTTCATATGCTTTTAGCAGGACAGGGCTAAGAATGGAACCAAATGCTTTGTAGAACTCTGAGGGGAGTCCATGCCCCGCTCCCACCCCAGTGTTTTTTTTCCGGTAGACAGGGACACAATCACTCCCCCAGCTCTTCTTCTGTTGGGGGCAGTTCTAGAGTAGCGGTCTGCTCACCCATCCGCTTTGGTAGCCGAATTTAGGAAATCATTGAACGTAATTCTTCAGCGTCAACCAGTTTCTCATGCCTATATAATTTACTGTAGAATGCACTAAAAGCGTCATTTATCTTCATCAGGGAGCACCCCGCATTCATCGTGTATTAGCGCGATTGCTCATCAGTGCTGCTCCGCCTTACACAACCATGCCAACAGCCTCCCGGATTTGTCCACCTCATCATGCATGCGTGCAGTGTGGACTGTGTAATCAAAGTTGCAGAGCCTCTCTCATGCTTCCACACATTGGATGCGTAACAGGTGAAGTTCAGTTTCAGTGGAGGGGTCTGCGATAACGTTCAACTCTATAATTTAGATCTGGTCTTCCAAGGCCCCCAGGTCTTCCGGCAGTGATTCCAGCTCTGCATTCACTCTGAGCCTGTCACTGGTGCACCCCCAGTCTCAAGCACAAAGTCGGCTGCAGCCTTCCCAGCAGGTCTGGGACTCCTGCCGCTTCAGTTTTTGTGCCACGCTGTTGCGGCCGCCATTTTGGGGTCATCGAGTGATTCCATAAGGCTCCTGCATCCGTCCGTGGACCTCTGTAAGTTCAGCAGATATTGCTGCAGCTGTTAAGCACACGGGATCGTGCAGTAGTGGTTCAGGACCACCTGTTAAAAGGATCCATTTAAGCGGGAGCTCACGTCAGGTACGTCCTCAAAGCATGGGCCGTAGCCACGCCCCTCCAAGTTCATGGGCTTTTTAAACTGATAATAATCTTGCTCCCTCTCAGCAATACTTGACCGGTTTTCAGTCTGTGGTTCTACTTCTTCACCTTCTCTGTAGGGCCCTGTTCAGGAGATGCTTGTTGACCTCCTCCAGGTATAGGCTACCACTGGCAAGATCGTGGTGGTCACTAAGCTTGGACCCTGGGGCTTCCCACTGAGCTTTGGGTGGTTAGGCAGGCTGCAGAAGGGTGCTTCTGGCTGTGGTGTATGCTCTCTTTATACCGCCCAACTGCTGGCTACTCTCCTTGCGCCTCTGTGACGATCTTGGTTCTTGGGGACCCTCCTCTGCTACTATAATGAGTCTCACTCCGAACTGCTGTTAACCACCACGCTACATGCTCATACCGCCTCCTGTCCACCACGCTGGTCCACAAGGCATATAGTGTACTGGTGGTATTGTTCGTGTTTGATAGATTTTCCATTTTGAGTGAAATTCTCCACACTTTGCGAGTCCCCCGAATTTTTCCTGAACTATTTCATTTTTGGAATGATGCTCCTGAGTGAGTGGGAACCTTTTTCCACATTCACTCATTCTTTTACTTCATTCTTTTACTCTAAACATGGGAACCCTTTTTACCTCTTTGTGGTACTTCTTAATGGAGTCTGCTTTCCTCCATCTTTTCTGGCATCTCCCTTTTATTATTGCAGCTCTTTCTGTACAGTGTTGCTGGGGGCTCCTTGAGATCCACTTTTTATTTTACCTGTGTGGTCTCTTGTTACCAGGGCAGGGGGACACTTTTTGTCTCACCTGTAATTTATTTTGCGAGATCAACACACCTCACCTTAAGTGGAGTGCTAAGGGGAAACAATGGGCCTCATTACGAGTCCGGCAGTAACCGTGCCGGAACAACCGGCAGGCTACCGCCGGACCCATATTACCATTCCGCCTCCGTGATTCCCGTAATCACCAGGGCATTATGACCCGGGTGACCTGGGAATCCAAGAGGCGGAATTCAGTCCCCATTCCCATGGAGTCCTATAGGACTCCATGGAGATGGGGGCCATGAAAACACTGGTTCCGTCTATGACAGAGCCGGTGTTTCCATGTGTGCCTGCAGGCAGGCGGGTGGTGTAAATCCCGCCAGGTCAGACCTTGCGGGAGTGACACCTCCCGCCTGCAGGACTTTTAATCAGCCGGTCCGGAAACAATGGTGGCGGCGGTTTTACCGGCACTGTTTTTTCCGGACCGGCAGGGTTGTAATAAGGCCCAATGTCTCCCTTTTCTCGCTTTTCCAGTAACTTTTAGTAACTGTTCCAAATTCATCTGATAGGCTGGTGACCATGTACCTTTTTGCATTACTTTTTGTGGACATTTGACGCAGGCTACCTTTGCAGTTGTGGTAAGGGACACAAAGGTCACCATTTGCCTAAAATGGTGGCTGTACCGTTTTAAGCCCTGTTCTTGATGACCTGTTCTTTCTTGAGCCTCTTTTACCTGCCTGGGTGGGGGAGGTCTTGATGGGTCTTTTGTCTTTGTTGGGCTTCACTTTGAAAGCCTGCCAACTCTGTGAGTTCCTGAAAGGACAGGAAGTGGGGATGGAGACCGTAATTCCTCTGGTCTTTTACCTGCACCGTATCTGCCTTGAACTGGTTTGTGCTGGGAGGCTGGCTGTCCACATTGGGCAGCCACCCCCCAAGTTCGAATGGATGCATGTCTGGTGATTGGTGGGCTCAGCCGGTTTTCTTGCGTAAAAGACAATTGTCCTGGAACAGCAACTGAGTCGACTACTGGACTGAAGATCTAAAGAGGAATTCGTAGGACGTCCCCAGCAACCGCCAGAGCCATTGTGATCGCTGCCAACCTGACCCCGAATTCTGAGCGACAGGGAAGATCTCCTGAAGATGACCTCCTCCCCTGCACTAGTCTCAATTTTGCACTGTCCCTCAAAGAGCTGCAGCCTCCCGGACCTGCAAACTCCAAATACTCTGGCGCCTCTGTCATTTTGCAGAGCATCATCTTGTGAAGCGTGGTTACAGCTGAATCCTTCTGGGCCTGTAATAACTCTTTCCGGCTCCTAGATGTTATCTCAGCCGAGTTGAGGGCCGAGAACTAGAGAGAAGTCTTCCGGACGACAACAATTGCTGTTCCGAAGTCTGTGAAGGGCTCTAACGAGCCAGTGCTCTGAAGATCCTCTGCTTGGCGTCTGTTAGGGGAGTTTTCCTAAAGTCTACCTGGGGAAGTCTTTATAAAACTATGCTTTGGTATACAGGCCCCAAATTCTAGTATACGCCTGTACTACTCAAGGTTCTAGTAGTATGACGGAGCAGCCAGGCGTATCTTAGGCGTGAGATCTGAGTTGTAGGTAAGTACAATGAACTCAGTACATAAATGGGTCCAAAGAAACTCTTACACAATTGTAGTAAAATAGTTATTTATTTTTAAATACACATGGTTAAAGTTAAATCTCAGGTAAGTAAGTACTATTTCAAACTAAGCAACACATAATCAAATCAAAGCAATACTTCATCTGAGTAAACCATAAGTTAAGAATTTCATTTGCAATTGAACACAGTTTAAAGGTGACTAAAATCACTTGTTATAGCAACTCAAATAATGTTATTTTGTAGGAATAAAAAGGTTAAGCAACACCAACATTAGCAGGTCCGTACTTTAAAAGACTCATATTACTTTTCAGAGGCCTTAAGGCTTTAGAAGTCCATCCCTATCTAGGTACGTGTCCTTGAAAGTCAAATTGGAGGTAAAGAACATAAGGCACAGATGCAGAAAAGACAAAGTTCCTGAGGAATCTTCAGTTACAAGTAAGTAAAGGACTTTTGCTGGTCAAAAAGGTTTCAGGGACCGTGGGAAAAGCTCCCTATAGGCACGCCAGCATTAGGCCTGGGTGAACGGGATGGGCAAACATCCAAACACCGGAATCGGCATTTAAGCAAAAAAGGAGCAACCGAATGACTCAAGGTATGTACTGCCACGAGTGCCACAGTACCAAGGAGTTATGAAGAAGATGCAGATGGATTCTTTCACGGTGCAGCAGCGGTGGACCCGGTCTCCTGTTCCTTGGTCGTGGTGATCAAAAGGAGGGACTCTGGAAGGGATATTGCAGCAGCAGTCAAGAGAAAGGACTCCCAGCAAAGGATTCCTCGTGCTCCAACGTCTGTCTGCAGTTTTGGTGCCTTTTCAGACTACAAGAGTGAACGTTTACAGTCAATCCGCCTTGACTTTTCTGTCCTGCACTCTGGTGAGGGGACTTTGAGGGGGGAGTTCCAGCAGGAGTCCACCAAGACTCTGGGAGGATTCGTTAAGGGGAAGACTATGCACTGCAATAAGGTCGGATGTCCCAGGGTATTGCGGTTTGCATCCCAGGAAGGTCGCAGCACATCGTGGGATGGCTCATTTTGTAGGTTGTCTTATGGCTGATTGGTCCCCCCAGCCAAAGAGAAGGAGTCATCCTTTTCTGAGCCCCTCTGTCGATTAGAAAAAAGGCCCAGGACAGCAGTAGTCTCTTTGCAGTTGCTGGGAAGTGCTGCAGGCATCTCTGGTCATCTTCGGTTCTTCAGTTCCAGTGGTCGACTTGTCTTTTTCCTCGGGTACCTCGCCTTTCATCAGGAATCCACACTCATCCTCTGCAAACTCTCCCTGCAGTTTACAGAAATGGGCGGGTGGCTGTCAAATCAGGACAGTCAGCCCCCTCTGTGGGAACTAGTTTCTCTCAGGCACACCTGAAGAAAAAGGACAGCAGAGATTTGGGATCCTCCCGTTTCCTGTCCTCGCAGACTCACTGGAGCCTAAGTGGGCCAAAGACAAAACTCAAAGCAGGACCCCACCCCACCCAGGATGGTAGAAGAAGGATCAAGAAAGAACAAGCACACAAGAAATGGCAATGAATGAAAGAAGCCACCATTTTGGGTCAATTGTGACCCTTCTTTGCATAACCGCAGCTGTGAAGAGAGTCTGCGAGTAAAAATTGCACAAAAGTCGGAACAACACGTCCACTGCCACCAGCATAAATGTGTATCTGTCACTGTGACAGAAATGTTACAGTAGCAGCGAGAAAGGGGATACAAGGTAACCCCTCAGCACTCCACATCGGGTGGTGTGTGCTGATCTCACAAAAGGAAAAGCTAAGAAGAATAAAAGGTATCACTCTATCATTGAACAGTAGTTCTTAAGGAAAAATAAAAGAATTTAAAAAGGAGAGCTGAAAGGGCTCTCGGCAACACTGCACAAAAGGTGCTGTGGGATGCAAAGGTGAAACACAGATGCCTTTTAGAAAGTATGGAGGAAAGCAAGATGCCATAAAACACATAATAAACGGGGTTCTCATGGTCAAAACAAAAAGAATGAATGAGGGGGTAAAAGGTTCCCCTCATTCAAGAGAACAAGAAAACGGCCCAAGAGTCCAGCAAAAACTGCTGGGGGTCTCCCAGGTAGAGGGGGTTTGGCATAAAAATGAAATCTTCCTAACAGCATCCCACTACAAAAGTGCAACTGTCGGATCCCTACAAAGTTAGTTCTTCAGCTCCTCACTGTGGGGCCCATCCTGTGGCATTGTGTTCTTCATTTAAAAGGTACTGTCTCACTCCTAGGTACTTACCTGGGGTTTGCTTTGTTGTTGTGTTGCTCCTGAGGCTGTATTCAATCAATCCATGCACCCCTCCAGGGCCTACCTTGAGCTACATTGGGGTTGACAACCCATTGTGTTCTACCTTGCCTTGGGACACTTGTCCTTGGGGCAATCTGGCTAGGTAAACCGTTAATTTCCTTGCCAAAGTAAACCTGACTGTTACCAGTCTGCAAACTTGAAGGATTTTCTGCCGGACTCTGTTCCTTTGATCCCTGAACTCTGTTGTCTTGCCTTTTCTTTTCAGTCACTGGTGCCCTAGTGCCCCCTCTGACTTTGTGAGACTCACGCAAGGCAGGGTTAGACTTTTTAAGCTAGGCAGTAGCTAAAGTTAAGTTATCAAAGTTGTGATACGTTTGCATATATGTTTCAGGAGTTTTGATTGTGTGATCATTTACTATTCTTGCTATTCTGAAGTATCTAACTCTGTGACTATTGCAACTGTCTTCCTGTTATGTTATTTTGTGATAGTATTTATCTTACCTGAATGCTACAAGCCTTAGTGTATATAATTAAATACCTGTATTATTTTATATAACTCCTAGCATGTAAGAGTTTCCTTGAACTAAGCATATGCTCTGAGTGCCTCACTAGAGCCCTCCTCCATCCTAGACTAAGCTTGGCTTCTCAGCCATTGCTGCCAAACCTTTGGGTAGTTCAGGCTAAAACTTAGGAGTGTAGCCCTGTACATCCAAGGTGGGCTTTGTAAAGTCTTGTCACAGGCATGACTTTGGCAAAAAAAAACCTAACAGTCCCTCCTTATCTCGTCCTTCTCAGCCTGTGCCCCCTCTTGACAAGTTCCGCCAATATCTCTTCTACCTCTTTTCCTGTTCTGGTACAACATCGCCCTTAGATGTTTCCCCACATCTTCTTCCCCCTTATCTTTCACTATCCCCCACTCTGTCTTCTCTTCAGGTCATCCCCTCTCTTCTATGCCAACCCTTCTCTTTTCCTGTGACACAAGCCTAACTGCTATTTTTGGGCCAGTCACATCTTGGGGCTGTTATTCTCGCATTCGCGTGGCCCGTGGTGGGGTAGCGTGCTTCGCAAATGCTCCCAGGTCTGAAGTTCCTTTTCTTGCAAACACGCTGGCTTGTGTGCAGGACTCACAAACTCGCCTGGTAAGCCACAGTGAGGTACGTGGCTCCACAGTACCGGAATGGAGGCCTTCCGCCTGCGCATCATCGCATCTCAATATCGGGGACGGGGGTGGGGAGGGGTCCTTAAAAAGACTGAGCTTATCGGTAGTGACCAGTGAGTAGTCTGCTTTCTGTCCAGTGAGAGGTGGTGTATACCAGGGGATCCTTCCCATACTGCCCCCGGGTCCTGATTCACTCAGCAGGTGGCCGTATCCAGCCCCCATGTTCAACCATCACTTAGCCCCAGAGTCAGGCAGACTTTGTCGCCCAACTAAATGGGTTCTCCCACACAGAGTATGCGGAGTGGACTTGTTTTTAGACATGATGCAGAGGACTTGCCCTACTAGTGAGATTCATTTGACAAGCATGAATTCCCTCACCACTAACCTGGCTAAGCGTACAGATGGAATCATGAAAAATTGAAAGGTAAATATCTCCTATGCTTGTGAAGTGTGATGGCAGCTTTGATGTTTTACGAAAGAATCATTATGATTTTTTTCCTAGAATTAATTTCACCAACTTATAAACATTTATACACTGAAACATGAACCAACTTTGGCTACTATATATTCACTAATTGGTTGCTTTTCACAACATCCAGTGATTTTCACAATATGCAGTGTACAGTTATTGACCTTTTCTGAAGTGGCGCAGGCGGTTAAATGCTCAAAGTGCAATTATTATTTCAAGCTGAAGATTAATACTTGTTAACACACTGGAGCATGTGAGCAATACGGCAGTTAGCCCTTGCCCGTCCCCCACCTTTACATGCCCACATGTGCAAACTGGTGAAGCCTTCTGTGGCTGGGGTAAAAGAGATAATCGGGCGGGAAAAGCTGCTTTTGCCTGTGGCTCATTCAGTCGCCACTACTTCTTACCTCATATTTCTACCTCTTCCTTGACTGTGGCTCTTGCCAAAAAAGCGGGAGGCGGGAAACAGGAGCCAACACGTGCAACATTTCAGGAAGATGGACAGAGGGGATAATGAAGGTGCAAGTTAATTATGTGAGTGGGCAAGGGTGGAAAGACGTGGGGAAAATGGGTGGTACAGAAACATGGGTAATTAAGTACAAGGTGCACACCACTTCACAGGGTGCCAATAGCATTCGGTTACCATGATGCTCCTTTATGGGCACGTCTACGTTTGGCTTCAGGATACTGCAACCTTTGGCTCTCCAGATGTGTTGGACTACATCTCTCATCAGCCGTAGCAACGTCAAACGTGAAGGATCGTGGGCCTTGTAGTCCCACACATCTGGCTTAGGTGCATATGTGTGGTGCAGACCGATGCAGAGATTATTTGTGCCACCTGCTTGTTCCATAACCCTAAAATAATTTTTGCAATATTTTACCTTAACCAGTTGCATTTTTGCTAAATAATTTGAAACCCGTGACACATTTGAAAGGCAATGTTCGTAATGAAGATGATGTATAAAAATTAAGTCTGCACAATGTATTGTGAGTTACATTGATCTGCTTGGTGTTTATACACAGGTATACTGGCACTCTAGTGCTCACATACTTGGAGAGTCCATGGAAAATTATTATGGCGGCTGCTTGTGCTATGGCCCACCCATTGAGAATGGGTTCTATTATGACATGTTCCTGGATAACAAGTAAGCAGCCACATGCAATATTATGACACCTGTTATCTTGAGTCTTATGTTGACAATGCATGCTGCAAACCTGTCTTTCACACCAGTCGTTGTGTTGCCGTTAAACAAGCGAAAGCGAAATAACGTGCATGGATCTTTGTCCTTAACATTCGAGCAGTTGGCTATTTTTACACCAACAGGGATTTGTTGTATATGCATAGGCACTATATAGCAAGGCTAGTTCTCATTTCCTCTCTTTCTGGGCTCATTGCTTGACAAGGTTTAGATGTAAATGAACATTTAACAGGATTCACCATTTTGTTTACACTTGTCAACCGTGCACTTTTCTGGATTGAGCCCTTATTAGCAACTGCCACAAAACTCAACTATGTATCCTTATTCAAAACAAGCATGTTCTGTGCCAAATGTTTTTACAAAGACGCCCATTTTCTAAAGCTGCTTTATGCCTTGTATCAACCAGAAACGCGGACTTACTTGCAAGCCTAAAAAGATAATTTTTTTCCAAATTGTCCTTGAATATTGTGGAGACAGTGAAGGTACATACAATCTTTTTGCAATTTCTCCATCCTGTCCTGACTTTTCGGGTTTACTTGCCTTGCTTTTTTGCTCACTTTATGTGCAAACTGACTGTTAGGCAAGATTTCATAATTGTATGTAATTTTCCCTCCATGTGTACACCCCCAAACGTTTTGCTTCTGTTTAGACACCATAGACTAACTTTGCCAGAGAAGCACAGCCTTCAGCTGCACTCCTCTGGGCTTTTGCTCACTTTTTATGGGGAAACTGACATGCGCTGAAGACAGACGTTTCTGGGAGACTTTGTTTCCCTTAGCCCTTTCCACTGTTCCAACTTCTCTGCAACATGTAACAAGTACACAATGTACCTTCCAGTACAGTGTACTTGGGCCTGTTGTCATTTTCCAAAGGCCTTAGGTACTCTGATGGACTTTTTGTGAGATGTGCAGATGTGTCATGGACAGGGATGGTGGCAGCTATCTTTTCGCATTATTTTTAACCCTTTCCTGCCATGTTAACCATGTTTGGCATGAATAGGTGGCCTGGCTCCAAAATGGCAATGCCACGAGGTTCTTTGTTCTGTCATTTGGCCATCTTTCCCCTTTTCCTTCCCCAGGTCGAGTCGACCCGGGTCAGTCCTTATTTGGACATGCAGTTTCCCACGAAACACCAAGCTTTCTCAGGCTCCTGCATGCCTTGTGTGTGTGCCTCCAGGATGTGGGCTGGAGTGTCTGTCCCCAATACACATCCTGAGTGCCAGAGAATCTTGAGTGCTGTGAATGACTGGGACCACCGTGGTCCATGATTGGTCCACGTATGGAGTGTGTGTTTGTGAGCAGATCTCCCATTGTGTCCTCTCCGTTTTGGCGCAAAGGGAACTTTGGATGAGAGGAGGCTGAAAACACCCATACCATGTCGATCTTTGGAGTTCTCACTGAACGAAGGATAGGATCCAAGTATCCTGAAACTACGAAGCTGAGCCGAGGAACCGCTGGTGACTCGCTGGAAGGTTTGGCACCCTGAGCCCGCTGTCGTCCCATGGGACCCCTCTGCATCTGGTCGTCCTAGAAGGTCTGCGAAGACGCTTCGACCCATTGGAATAGTGGGACCAACTATTCTCGGCACCTTTATCAAAACCTGCATGTAAGCTTTCTCGGAAGTGTTCCTGGGTCAACCATTGGACTGACCAGCTTACCCAGTTGCTTTGCTCTGTCACCGCCACCATTTCGAGGAGGCCCTCGAAACTTGGTATACTGTTAGCTCTGTGTCAACGGCACCCTCACCCCAAATTACGTACACTTGGCATTCCCAGGTCTGAAGTGATACGAGTGCGCCAGGACCGCTGCATTTGTGACCGTCTTGCCTCTGAAGCCTGCTGCAGAGAAACTAGTTCGATTCATCCACCCAGAGTGGAGAAATCGACACTGTCCAGTTTGGGAATCCTCACTTTATCTCAGGAACTGAAAGCCGCAGAGATGTCCTTTTTGCCGCGTTCGAACCTGCAAGCAAAGTGGACTGAACTGGCGAAGTTTGGGTCCAAGTGTGCCTGGGACCGGTGAGTACTTCCAACACTAACCAGTGACCCTTAGCGCCAGGGCCCCTTTTTATGCACAAGTGGCCCCTGAGGGTCCCTCTCCTTTCCACTGCTAGTGTGAACTAGCGACTCCATCCTGCTCTCTGGAACTGCCTCTGCATTCAAGTGGAGGTCCTCCCTGAATAGTGGGAACGTATTCTTCTTTGCCTCATCCACCATTCTGAGCTGCTAGAGACCCTGTTTTGCCTATTGATATGATATGATATATGATATGGTATTTGTAATGCGCCTATACACAAGTGTTTCAAGGCGCGACGAGGCAGGGAGGGGGGTACAAGGGGAGACAGAAAACGATCCTACTAGGCCAGGTGTCATTCAGATCGCGCAAGTGCAGGGGTAGGGGAGGGGAAAAGTGCAAGGGGAAGGGGAGGGGGGGAAGTGCAGTACAAGGTAAGAGGCGTACGTAATAAATAACTAAATAGGGCCAGCTGGTGGCAAGTGTGAGGTAAGTGCAGAACAAGTGCTGGGGAGGGGGGGCTGTAGGGATACAGAGACAGACCCGCAGTGCAAAGGGGTTCCAGGGCATCAGTGCAAGTGGAGAGTGGCAGGGCCCAGGACCGAGGCCATTTAGAGTGGTCCAATTGCAGGATCAGTGCAGCTTCAGTGAAAATTAATTAGCCGCTCAGCAGGGGAGAGGGAGAGGGAAAGCAGAAGCAAAGAGGAAGGTTTTGAGGTGCTTCCGGAACCGGAGATGGTTCTCCTCAAGTTTCAGGGAGGCAGGAAGGCTGTTCCAGAGGGAGGCCCCTGCCGCGGAGAGAGATCTACCCCCAGCTCGTTGCTTCGAGAAGCGGCTAACCCTGAGGGAGTTGGAGGCGGATGAGCGAAGGGCTCGGGAAGGAAGATATTTGGGAAGAGAGAGTTGAAGGTATTTAGGACCCAGGCCCCAGAAGGCCTTCTGGACAATGCAGAGGGTTTTGAACTTTAGCCTCGCAGCCACTGGGAGCCAGTGTAGAGATTTCAGTCCTGGAGAGATACGGTCCCTGGGCTTGAGGCCAAGGACAAGTCTCGCAGTTCTGTTCTGGATGAGTTGCAGAGGGCGGAGAGTGGAGGCAGGCAGATTAAGATAGAGGCTGTTACAGTAGTCCAGCTTCGAGAGAACCAGGGCTCGGGAGACAGTGAGCTTCTGGGGGAAGGAGAGGAAGGGAAGAATACCTCTGAGGAGGTGCAGCTGGTAGTGTGACCTCTTGGCGACGTCAGAAATATGAGGAGAGAAGGAGAGTGTGGAGTCGAAGATGACCCCAAGGTTTTTTGCCTTGCAGGTAGGAGCAGGGAGGGGGCCAAGGGAGGCAGGCCAGAGAGCTACAGGGAAGGAGGGAGTGGGAGTACCGATGAGTAGAATCTCAGTCTTACTGGCATTAAGGCAGAGGTCATTGGCGGCACACCATTCTTGGATAGCAGACAGACAGTCAGAGATGAGGGAAGGAGAGGGGGAGGCTGAGGGTAGCCTGAAAATGAGCTGGGTATCGTCCGCATAGCACTGGAAATTAGGGCAGAGAGCGGCGATGCGGTGGGCAAGGAGTGCCAGATACTGGTTGAACAGCCAGG
This sequence comes from Ambystoma mexicanum, assembly GCF_040938575.1. Classification (NCBI taxonomy): domain Eukaryota; kingdom Metazoa; phylum Chordata; class Amphibia; order Caudata; family Ambystomatidae; genus Ambystoma; species Ambystoma mexicanum. The sequence continues at coordinate 1,366,302,848 of NC_090934.1, forward strand.
GAGAGAGATTAGATCCCTGGGGGACACCACAGGTGGAGAAAAAGATGTCGGAGAGGAAGGACCCCAGTTGGACCTGGGAGGGTCGATTTGAAAGGAAAGAGGTCAACCACGCCAGAGCCTGACCAGTGATACCCAGGTTTTCCCGGAGACGGTTGAGCAGGATGGCATGGTTGACAGTGTCAAAGGCAGAGGAGAGATCGAGCAGAATGAGAGCACACGGAGTGTTTGAATCAAGGTTCAAGAGCAGGTCTTCACGGATGTTCAGGAGAGCAGTTTCCGTGCTTCTGGCAGCTCTGAAGCCAGATTGATGGTCATGAAGACTACCAACAGATTCAGCATGGAGGTTAAGCTGGGAGATGGCCAGTTTCTCCAGGAGCTTGCCCAGGAAGGGAGTGATGGAGATAGGGCGATAGTTAGCCGGGCAGGAGGGGTCGGAACAACCGCGTGCACTTGCATTGCATGTACTATTGAGCACAAGGCTCCTCTTCTTAGGGCTTGGACTGCCTCTTAATTAGGTGTGTTGCTGATGTCGAAGGGGCCTAAAGACTACCTGCACTGCCTGTTTCCTTCCCATCTAGGTTGTCAACATATTTTGTGCATTTAACCCTTTAGACCCCAATGGTCTTGTGTATACATTGTATTGATATTGATATTTTAATTCTATCGCGCTCGTACACAAGTGTTTCAGAGCGCAACAAGGCAAGGGAGGGGAACAGGGGAGAACAGAACAGCGATCTTACTAGGTCCAGTGACATTGAGAACGCGCAAATGCATGGGAGAGGGGGAGGGGAAAAGTGCATGGAAGGGGGGAGAAGTGGAAAGTGCGAAGCAGAGGAGAAACAGATAAATAATAATAAATAAATAAATAATAAAGGCAAGACACAGTGGTAGTGCAGCCAGCAATTTGCAAGTGCTAGGTTTAAGGCAGCAGACAGGGTAGGTCTGGTAAGTGCAGGAAGAAAAAGGGGGGCTGTATGGGTACAGATACAGACCCCAGTGCAAGGGGTGGGCCGGAGGCAGTGCGGGAGAGTGGCAAGGTGAGCAGGTACCTGGGCCCGGAGGACAGAGGGTGGGCAGGTGCATGGTGCCAAGAGAGAACAGATCAGCAGGGTAGAGGGGGAGTGAAGGCAGAAGAAAAGAGGAAGGTCTTGAGGTGCTTCCGGAACCGGAGATGGTTCTCCTCAAATTTTAGAGTGGCAGGGAGGCTGTTCCAGAGGGAGACCCCAGCCGAATATGGAGATCTACCCTCAGCTCGTTTCTTTGAAAAACGACTGATCCTGAGGGATTTAGAGGTAGAGGAGTGAAGAGCTTGAGAGGGGAGGTATTTGCGGAGGGATAGCTGAAGTTTTTTTGGACCCAGGCCCCAGAAAGCCTGTGGACAATGCAGAGGGTTTTGAATTTAATCCATGCATCCACTGGGAGCCAATGGAGAGATTTCAGAGCTGGAGAGATACGATCCCAGGGCTTGAGGCCAAGGACAAGTCCTGCAGTCCTGTTCTGGATTAGTTGCAGAGGGCGGAGAGTAGAGGCAGGAAGATTTAGAAAGAGGCTGTTTCAATAGTCCAACCTAGAGAGAACCAGATCTTGGGATACCACGAGTTTCTGGGGGAAGGAGAGGAAAGGCAGAGTACCTCTAAGGAGGTGCAGTAGGAAGTTTGACTTTTTAGAGACCTCAGAGATGTGGGCGAAGAAGAAAAGGGTAGAGTCAAAGATGACCCCGAGGTTCTTAGCCTCGCAGGTGGGGGTAGGAAGAGGGCCAAGGGAAGCCGGACAGAGAATGAGGGGAAAGGATGGTGTAGGTGTGCCGATGAGGAGGATCTCAGTCTTGCTGGCATTCAGACAAAGAACATTGGCGGCACACCACTCTTGAATGGCCGTTAGGCCATCAGAGATGAGAGAGGGAGAGGAGGTGGCCGAGGGCAGCCTAGAAATGAGTTGTTTCATCAGCGTAGCACTGGAAATTTGAGCAGAAAATGGCAATGCAGAGGGCGAGAGTTGCCAGGTATTGTTTGAAAAGCCATGGCGAGAGGTTAGACCCCTGGGGAACATCACAGGTAGAGAGGAATATAGATGATAGGAAGGTCCCTAGTTGGACCTGGGAGGGTCGACCAAAGAGGAAAGAGGTCAGCCAGGCCAGAGCCTGATCATGATAGTGTTGTGTTGATTTACTTAGTATTGCTGTGATTCTTTTGCTATTGTCTGAGTTACAAAGGCCTTGTAATAAATCTGTTTATATTTTTGATATGACACCTGTCTGGGAGTAATTTGTAAGTGTCCTTGCTCTGTGTGCTCATTGAGGTCTTTCAGTCACCCTCACCCCTCCTGAGACTTAGTCTTGACTGCCTGCCATAGCTACCTTGATTGGTCTGGCTTGTCCAGAGGTTACCCTGTTCCAAGAAACTAGACTGGCCTTCTGAACCTCTTCCCCTCCAGGTCAGAGTTTAGAAATCCATCGTAACAAATTGGTGTACAGCAGTGGGATAGGAATGAAAGTATCCAGTGTTGCACTCTAGTGAAGGAATTTCAAGTTATTTCTACCCAGGACACATAGTAAATTGTTGTAGCATAACTGAAAAAGGCCCTGGAGCTATCTGACTATATGGAAACAAGTACCGTGTTAACCTTAAATGCTTCTAAATATGAAACATTAAGAAAGATGTGTGCTGAGAGGGGTTTACCTGCTCAAGGCACAAAAATGGAAATGAGTCAAAGAATCATGGAATGGCAAGAGTCACAACTCAGTGCCATAGCTCCTGAGGAAAGTACAGAAGGTGGTTGGGCTGCTCTCACTAGTAGAACTAACAAGTCTGTCGCTGCACTTATCAATGGGACCCATGAGGATTTAAATGATGTGATGTCCAATGTTTCCTCTGCCAGTGCTGATGCTGAGGCCATGCTTGAATTCAAGAAGCAAGAACTGCTGTTTAGGCAGAAGGAACTTGAATTTAACATGGCCAAGCGGTAGATGGAGCAGGCAGAAAAACAGAAGGACAGGGATCACCAGTTGGAACTGGCAAAGATTCAAGTTTCCAATGGATCTAAGGGTCCTTGACATGGGTCTGGGTCCTCCTCTCATCCAAGTTTTCCTAAAGATCTGCTCAGTGTGTATGATGAAAAGAATGACATTATGGACTGGCTGAGTACTTTTGAGTATGCATGTGAAGTTCAACAGGTTGACATTGCTGATAAGATTGCATGGTTACTTAGCAGACTTCCCCATTCTGGATGCAGTGCCATTATGGAACTGTCAAGAGCTGAGAGCAGATTTTGCAATGTTGAAGCAAACTCTCATCTTAAAGTTTGGAAAGACTCCTACCCAATACAGAGAGTACAAAAAGAAAGAAGGTGGTACTTGGGTGTCTTATGTAACTGAATCCTTAAAAAACTTGACTGGCTGGGTTTAAGATTATAAGGTCTCCACCTTTGAAGGTATGATATGTCTTGTCATGCTGGAACATATTTTTGCATCTTGATCCCCTGAGCTTAAGCAGCATTTGGCAGATTCAAAGGGGATAGATCCTAAGAAGCTAGTCATAGCAGCAGACGTGTGGGTGTCAAATAGAGTGTCCCATAAGGACAAGACTCCTCCTGGTAAACAGGAGGAGGGGAAAAAGTCCAAAGATAAAGAGGGAGGGGAATCTGATAAAACCTGCTCCCAGAAGGGCAACAAAAAGACATAAGGGTAAATCACGAGAGAACTCACGGGGTAGTGGAGGTCAGCCTCCAAGACAGAACTCTGGTTATAGTACGCCTCCCTATGTAAACAGACCCAGTGGATCTTGTTTTGCTTGTGGAGCAACTGACCATGTGAAGGGGGATCCCATATGTAAGGTCAGAACCTTGCGGGTCCACTCTGCTAATCTGGCTTTCTCCTCCTATGAGGAAGAAGAGATTATAGGAGCATCCTTCTCCTCAGATTCCTTCCCCAGTGGGATAGAAGCTGAGGTAGTTTTAGTTTCCCTGGGTTCCTGTGAGCCTAAAGTCTCAGAGGCTTATGCTAAGGTTCCAGATAATACCAAGCACTACTTTAAGGACAGTGTGCTGATCAATGGAGTAGATACTCCAGCTCTTAGGGATAGTGGGTGTAGTCACACTGTAGTGGACTCTACCTTGGTAGACCCAGAGGAAGTTGCCAGAGTGTTACCCACTAAGTTGTCTCATGGCCCACCTCTCATGTTCCCAGTAATACCTGTAACTCTTACTTCGAATGGTACAGCAGTTAGGATTCCAGTGAGCATCCAAGAGAAAGTCCCAGGAAATGTGTTTCTGGGAAATGATCTCAGAGCTTTAGGGCTTGTGGGAGATACAGCTGAAAGAGCCAGCACAAGGTCTCAAACAAGGGCAACACTGGCCAAGACCACTGCAGTGCCCCAGCCAAAGCGGAAACCCAAGGCTAAAGAAGTCAGAAAATCCAAAAGAGGGAAAGAGATTATTCCTCCTAACTCACCTACCACTGAGGTGGAGGTAGTTGGTCAAACACCAGAACCTTGACGAGGTAGAGGTATTGCCTGAAGTATTTGATCCAAATGACCATCCTGAACTAAAAGACTTGTTAGTGGAAGGTCGTCCTGACGGAGAAGAATTCAGTAAAGGCCAACGTGAGTGCCCATCTCTGGAAGGCCTAAGGAGACAGGCCTGCTCCCAGCTTGAGGGTGAACCTCCTGGGAAGCATAGGATTTATTGGGAAGGTGGGCTCCTGTACAGTGAGCCTACAGAGTCTACAGAAGGAGACCATAGGAGGTTTGTGGTTCCTCTTGCTGTAAGTCACGTCCTCCTGCACCTGGCGCATGAAGGGCCTCTTGCTGGTCACCTTAGAATTAAGAGGACCAAGCCAAGGTTATCCATGCACTTCTACTGGCCCAAGATGGGGGTGGAAGTAGGAGGAGTCACCTGCCAGTTATCTGGTAAGAGTGGCTCAACAATCCAAGCTCCATTGGTACCACTCCCTGTGGTGGATGTACCATTTGAGAGGGTAGGGATCGACATTGTTGGTCTCCTTGACCACCAAATATCCTCAGGTAATAGGTTTATCCTGGTGCTGGTCGACCATGCCACCAGGTATCCTGAGGCCATCACATTGAAGACGACTACCAAGTCAGTTGCAAAAGCTTTACTTGGCAGATGTACTAGGGTTGGCTTCCCTAAAGAAGTTGTGTCTGATCGGGGCAGCAACTTTATGTCAAAGTATATGCAGACCATGTGGAAGGAATGTGGTGTCACCTATATGTTTTCATCTGCATACCACCCACAGACGAATGGTCTTGTGGAAAGGTTTAAAAGACCAGTGAAGAGCATGACTGGGGCTCTGGAAGAACCCCAAAGAAGAAAATTGAATCTTCTATTACCATGCTTACTGTTTGCCTACAGAGAGGTACCACAAGAGGGTGTTGGCTTCAGCCCCTTTGAACTTCTGTTTGGTCACCCTGTAAGGGCACCCTTGGCCATAGTCCAGGAGGGATGGGAGATGCCCACTCCTCCTATTACTACCAATGTAGTAGACTATGTGCTGGGGCTCAGTAAAAGGATGTAACTCCTGATGGGTCTGGCTAGTGAGAAGCTGAAGGCAGGATAAGCTCTGGTGAAACATTGGTATGACCAGAAGGCTTCCCTCATCAATTTCACAACTGGTCAGAAAGTCCTGATCATGAATCCTATAAGGCCTCGAGCATTGCAGGACAAATGGTCAGGCCCTTACACAGTGGTGGAGTCACTGGGTGAGGTCAACTATTTAGTGGACCTTGGAAGGGCTGGACAGGCTCCAAAAGTGTTCCATGTGAATAGACTGAAGGCTTCCATCCCAAGAGTTGAAATCGCTGCACTACTACTGACTTCAGATGTTGAAGAAGAGGAGTCCGAACCTCTCCCTGACCTGTTCCAAAGTAGTCCTTCAGACAGCTCCATTGAGGATGTCCATGTGGCCCCTCACACGACTTCTGATCAGCATGCAGAGGTGAAAAGTTTGCTTAGGCAGTTTTCTCCCCTTGTTCTCACAGCTCCCTGGTTTGGCACCTTGGTGCAAACATGACATTGACGCAGGAGACAGTGTACCTACCAAAAGTAGGGGATACAGACTGTCAAAGTAAGGTCTTACATTAAGACAGAGGTCAACAAAATATTGGATCTTGGGGTGATTGAGTAGTAGTCCTTGGTCCAGCCCAGTGGTATTGGTTCCAAAAGCAGCGACTTCTGAGTTGAGGTTCTGTGTGGATTACAGGGCTCTGAATGCTGTCACCAAGACTGATGCACATCCCTTGCCTAGAACAGATGAGCTGGTGGATACTTTGGGTGCCTCCAAATACCTCAGCACATTTGACCTCACTGCAGGCTATTGGCAAATAGCTCTTGCAGAACATGCCAAGGAGAAGACCGCTTTCTCAACACCAGAGGGTCTTTACCAGTTCAAGGTAATGCCTTTTGGGTTGAAGCATGCCCCTGTCACTACCCAGAGGCTTGTGAATCATATGTTGAATTGGTTGGATGAATTCGGTCTTGCATATCTATATGATATAGCAGTTTTCAGTGCCACCTGGGAAGGCCATGTGAAACCCCTGTCACGCCCACCTGGTCTCTGCGTAGGCATTGGGGCACGGTTACAGCCCTCCCGGGGGTGAGGTCTCTCGGGTTCGACTTCGCCCTCTGCACTTATGTGGTGACTGGTGGTAATAGGTGATGCTGCTCGGGACTGCTCCTGTGTGCAGAATAGGGGGTGTGAGGATGCCAGCTTGTGCACATGATCCCATTCCAAACCGTGGTACCCGTGGGATGCGCTGTCCCTGGAAAGCTCACCTGTTGATTAGTTTTTGCGAGCACTCCGTCCTTCTGCTTCTGGCAGTGGCACTTGTATGATCTGGACCGAGTTCCTTCACTGGTCCCTTGCACATGGCAGTCCAGACCTGCTGCGACAAAGCCACTATACTTCAGGTAAGTGTTCCTGTTTTCCTTTGTCTTTCCTCATCTGTTGTTTTTGTTGTATTGTAAAGTTTGTTGTCTTGTATTGCTGTCCGATCCACTTTTGATGTTTGCTCTTTTACTTTCTTCCCTTGCAGGTGATGTTGGCAGCCCGGCAGAAGCTGCGGAGCTCGAGGCGACAGCCATAGGGAATGAGGAACGAAGCTGCAGCGGTACAGTAGCTGGTAAGTTGTTAACTAGGGGCGCGCAGGGTTAAAATGCAGCACGGCCCTGGGACGGATGTTCTAACCTTGTCTTTCTTCTTCTTCACAGGGTCCGAGTACGTGGATGCAGAGTGTGGTGTTGCAACGTCGGGTTCAAGATCATTGGTTGTCAAGAGAGGAGCCTGCAGATGAAGCGATGAAGCACTGGTTTCCTGGAGGTGAGTATGCAAGAGAACGCTTGGTTTCCAAAGGTAACTAAACTGGTCCAAGCGGCGGTGAGCATCACGCTGCACGCAAGTGCACAGTAATGCGAAGCACCGGCTTTAAGGATGGAGCAGCTTATATAGCTGAGCTTCTGAAGCCATGCCCACCAGGTTCAGCCTGCCTGCCACACCCTGCACACCCGATGAGTCAGCACATGAAGACCAGGCATAGGGAACCACACCCGATGAGTCAGCACATGAGGATGTTCTCTGGAATAATGTCTTTCAGCTCCTGGAAAGTTTTTGTAAAATAAAAGCACTCCTGCACTGAAATTAAGTGTTCCTGCTCACATCTCTATATGAGCCTGGAGCCAAATGCGCCAGGACTGAGTTCAGCCAGGGCCTGTGTGTTTATAGGTCCCAAAGGGACATAAGTGAGTCAAGTGACCCTTGCCCCCATCACTAGATGGTGTGGTGTTTGTCCCATCACTAGATGGTGTGGTGTTTGTGTTCTGGGGCTGTGGCCATTACAGCACTCCCCCTCAAGGCCCCTCTCATGGGTGGTTTCCCCCTGGCCCTGGTTTAGTGGAGTTATTGTGGTGGAACTGCCTGATTAATCGTGGAGCGTGGACATGCTCACTGTGTTCCCAGGTCCGATCTTGGGGTCCATAACCTTTCCACTCTATAAGGTAGTATAACTTGGTCCGGACCATCTTAAAGTCTAGGATCCTTTTAACTTCGTATTCTGGTTCTCCTTCAACTATTTCAGGATCTGGTGGAGTATCGATCCGCGTACCTGGTCTCAATGGTTTTAGGAGGGAGACGTGAAACACTGGGTGGATCCGCATGTGGGCCGATAATTCTAATTTCATGGCTGCAGGGTTGATCACAGCCTTAATATTGTAGGGTCGAAGATATCTGGGACGGAACGCCCGTGGTCCTTTCAGGGGGATGTTTATGAATGTTGGCCTACACGCATTCGCATTTATATTAAAAACCACAGTTAAACAGATCTAAATAGAGTTGACTTTGCCACCATCTTGGAAACATCTGCCATTTTGATTCTAACCCCTGCTTTCTGTCCTGAAATGGTTAACTGTGCGTTCAGCTGCCACTGAGCAGAGTGAACTTTGAGCCTATGTCAACATTGGCGCTGCTGAGAGCAGAATGTTTGTTCAGTGCAAGGAGACCTTGTAATCGAGTTGAATTGCCATTCAAAGTGTTATCTGTGTCTACAAGCCTCATCTTCATTCAAACAATGGAACACAATGCAAAGCATCTAAAGCTGTGTGCTTTGGGAGAAACCCTTTGTGCTCATCTCTTGGAACTACACTTACCCTAAAGCTCAAGAACAAGGAAGAGTCTACATGGCCAAGAAAAGCAAAGTTTGTCATCATTGAATTTCGTGTGTAAAGGATTGTGTTTTAAACCTGGAAACAACCATGCTGTATTTGCTATGTGAACTGGGCATGAACTCTTGCAACTGTGTAACTTGAAGAGGGGCTGGACAATGTAACCGGGCTTGGGGAAGGAAGTATAAATACTGTGAGTTTTGTAATGTCCAGTACTCTCTCCCCTCTCGGTGTCTGCTGGTACACACTGCAAAGCGCTTGAGAGCCAGATAGCTATCTGCTTTCATAGTTGTATCTGTACAGAATAAAAGTTATAACTTTGACTTTGTGACTGGCAGATTTCATATTTGGTGGTACTAAGCCTCGATATTCCTTGCTGATAAAATAAAAATAATAAATCTATCAGAAACAACATGAGGTAACAGCGGAAACTTTACATATTGTCACGTGGTAGTCCAAGCTGTTCCCAGGCAAGGTGGCGGTCTGTGTGTTTGGCCGAATGTGGGATCTGCGTCTGTCTGGACCCAGCCCACCTCCGAGCCACAGTGTGTCTGTTGCTGGCCAGAATATGTGCCAGTGGTTACCCATGATTGGATAGGCTCTGCTCATTTCAATATTGCAAATCCTTCCCATTGGTGGGTGTGGTGGTGAGTCCAGTCCAAGCATGGATAAAAGGACTCCTGCAGCCGTCGCCGTTCTGAGTGCATCCTTTGAACTTGGTGGATCGTCGGCTTGTGTAACAAGATGCCTGCTCCTGCAGTTTCAACCTTCCGGACTGAAGCGATGTGCAGGGCTTGTCCCATTCTTTGCACTATGAAGATAGCCTGTCGCCACCGAGTCTGGCGACTCATGCCAAATCCTGTTGTGTTTGTCCTGGAGGTCTCCTGATGTCGCCTGTACTGTGGATGTCTGCATTCTTTGGTGCTAAGGGTGTCCAGCTGCCCAGTCTTCAGAACTGTACCACCAGAGCCTGGAACTGCAGACAAGCCGCACCCAATGCCTAAACCGAAAACGACCTCTACACCCGCGGCCTCAGGACCTTCCCCAACTGGAAAAAGCCTAGTACTAAGTGGGCCTAGCAGATTCAGAAATCCCTGAAGTGGTTTCTGAAGAAACTGTAATAAGGGGGTAAGTTAGCATACCTATTCCCACCTCCCCCTGCCATAGGGGTGACATGTGCGTAAAGATCTCCCCTTTTAAGATTAGTGGTTGTCTGTCAAGGATCCCTTCTCACCTCAGAAGCCTCCCCTCTAGTGGCGGGACTGGGAGAGAAACCAATTTGAAATGTACTTACCGCTTGGAACACTTAACTTCAGCTTGTGGTTTTGGGGTAGCTATTGTCGCAATACAATAGTAAACCTACCTGAACAGTGTGACTTGTGGAAAAGGTGACTTTTAAGCACTCAACCCCATTCCCCCTCAAGCTGGACTTAAGTAATAGGGAGCTTGTCCTAGACTGATCTGTAAGGTGTTCCACCCCTTTTAACCTTTCTTTATTAGTTTTAAAACGTACTGTTTTTCTGATTCTCACCTGCTTTACCACACAGTTATTCACAGCTTTGCTCCTATCTGTACTAACTATTGCATCTGTGCTAACTATTGCATAACTGTTTTCTAAGGTAAAGTATTGGTATTCTAGTAAGTGGAACCCCCAAATTGCAAATAGGTTTTCAGTTTCTTAGAGAACATAATTGTTTGTGTGTGCTCTTTTGTCTAACTTGAATTATTGGAGGTCTCTGTGTCATTATAGCCCTAGACCACTCTCCCACACCTCCCGAGTGTAAGCCATGCCGCTCTGCTATGCCACCTTATCTGGGTTTGTCTAGACTTCAGCATGTTTCTTAACAGAGGCCGAACGTACTGTGGTCAGTTTGCTTCTATTCAATTAAATGCACATTTCCCACAGTCCTTTGTGTTCTCTGGAGAACTGGTGTCAGCTTTGTGAGAAACTTGAGGGTATTCTCACTCCTAAACCCCCTGGATCCTCTTCTCAGATGGCCAGAGAAAGGCCATCATTCTTGTATCCTGACCCTGGGGGTGCAGAAACGAGGGAGGATCAATTGGGTGGAGGGTCGTCGGGGATTGGTAGTGGGGTGCTAACAGGCGAGACATGGAATTCCCCTTTCCCTATTGATGACCAACCTAACCCTCCCCGACCTTTATGGGCTACTGCAAGACCTTTCCCCTCATTTCCCCACATTTAACATTTGAAAGTACTGGGATGAGGAAGAGGGAGAAGAGACTGACAGTAATGAACACTACACCTTCAGTTTACCACTCTGGTACTGGGACGAATAAGATGCCTGTAGAATGTGGTCAGTCAGGCATGTCTCCCTTAATCATAGTCGGGCAAACCTGAGTAAGGGTCCACACCTCTCGCGCTCTGAAACACTTGTGTATGGGCGCGATATAAATAAAATATCATGTCGTTATCATGTCACCTACAACCTGTTAAGTGGTTCCAGGTGTATAAAATGAGGGTCAGAGAAAAGCAAAAAGAGAGTAACGGGAGGTCTGCATGGGAGAGATCAGCAGGGGACCCTTTTCATGTAGAGGCAGCCGTGGTGGGACCAGAGCAGGAGCCAGGATGCGTGCAGATACCCCAGGGAACCTGTGTGTCCCAAGACAAGTGTGCCATACTGTTGCTACAGGTGTGGGAGCTTCCAGGACAAAGTACAAGCAGCAGGAGCTGTGGGTGAACCAAGGAGAGAGAGGACGCCTTCTGCGTCCTGGAAGAAACCTCGTCCATTGCCAGTTTGCAGAGGGAAAATACCCGGCAGACGAGCAGGGCTCGCAACATGTGGCCCGCCGGCCTCGCAAGCAGAGAAGAAGCTACGCAGGCTGTCGGAAAGAGACACAGAGAGCCGGTGAGTGTTAGAGAAGCACTTGGACACTGGGGCGCTCCGACCATATACAAGTAATGGTCTTTGAAAGTTAATACAACAAATGTATATTGAATACTGAACTGAACAGAAATATTAAATTAAGCTTAACAAATGCATCTTAAATGCAGAACTGAAGAAAATTATTAAATTGAACATAAGAGGCATATTGAATACTGACCTGAATGGAACCTTGAAGTTAGACATATTAAATACTAAATGCAAATGCGCTTTATGGGCAAAGCAAATATCCAGGGACAGCCAAAGAGCCCATGTGAAAGCAAACTACTGAAAAGGTGGGGTATGAACAAGATCCACACAAAGTGAACTTTTATGAGTGAATGCAGTGCGGCAAGGCTAAAGACTGGCAAGGGGTGTGTGACACGTGATGGCAGAACCCAAGAGGTTTACAAGGAGAAGTCAGAGCCAAGAGGCCAACAAAGATGAATTAAGTAAAGGTGAATTGGTGCACATGGGCAAGTGCTGAAGATGCTGCCTGGGCTGTAGAGCCTAGGGATCCTGGTTATGCGACCTGTGATGGGTGAACTGTGTGGTCTGACAACTGTGCCTAGACCAGTGAGCCCTCTTAGGGAGAGTTCTCAAAAATGTGTTAATTCCCTCCACCTTAGAGACCCCCAGCAACTTTGCTGTATTTTGAGGACTTGCATTTTTTAACCTGGAGAAAGTGTGATCCTTTTTCCCACTCTCACATGTATTTTTAGTGTGCATTTTACCTCTGTGTTTCTTTTGGTTATGGAGTCTGACAAACTACATAGTCATCATCTTTTACATTGTGTCAAACAGCACCTTCAGTGCAGTGGCACAGAGAAGACTTTCAGATTTCCCAAGGTTTAAATACCTTCTCTGGGACTCTGGGATAAACTACTTTTTCCAAGTACAGTGAAGAGGAAAAAAAAATCTTCACTTACATTTTAACTTTCTAGACCCAGCACATACTATCTTACCATGGGGTGCTGGAGGGGTTACTTGCCAAAATGGCCCCTGTCTTCTCTTTTCACCATTTCTTTGTGGAAAGGTCCTGCTTGAGATTTACTCTGCGCGCCAAACCAGGTTTGGTCCCTTTGTTCGTTTGGCTTTGGCGGGATTCACGAGTGAAGCCCATCTCTGGCTCCAGGGTTTTCTGGCAAGGCAGGAAGCGAGGAAGGTGCCCGAAACACCCTGTGCTTAGTCTCCTAGGAGACAGGAATGCACTCTTAGGTGATTGGCTGGCCGGCTGGCTGTCCGACAAGGATAGCCACCCTGCTGGGTGACTGACAGCTGGGCTGGAATGAATGGGAGAAACCTGCATAAAAGGCAAGGCTTTTTGGTTTGGAATCAGAGTCGACCAGTGGACGAAGGAATCCAAAGAAGAACTTGAAGAGGACGCCTGCTGCAACTCTTGGACTGTTGGTTTACCCGGTGAAGCCCTGCTGCTGTGCTGAAACTCCAATTTTGTTTCGACTAGAGAAACCCTGCAAGGACGACTTCTCCCCTTGAGTTGGTGGGACCAATTAACTCCAAAGTAAGCCACCTGGACAGCCTCTCGGAGCCAGTGGTCGAAAGTGAAAGAAAAGAAGTAGTGGAACTATGTTCCCTGCTGGCCTGCCTCTGCTCCCCACAAACCCCATTGCCACAACCCCTCCCACACATAATACACCCCCCCCAAACACTTGCACCTGCTGTGTAAGGGAACGTTCTGTGCAGTGCACTGAAAGTGAAGGTTTCAGCTTCTTCCTACACATTTATTTTAAAACAAAACCATTCCGGAACGGTTTCATTTTAAAATAAAAGTATAGGAGCTCCCGACCACTCCCGCTCACTTCGACCACTGCTCGGAGCTGGTTGAATTTCCACTGCAGTTGCTGCTGGAACCGAATAGACAGGTAGAGGAACACCCGATTGTGTGTGTTGCCTTTAAGCAGGCCAAGAGCTCCAGGAGGATCCTCTGGACTCCCAGGAAGCAGGACCAAGCCTGAGCCCCCTCAGCAGAGTGCGGGACCCCAGAAGCAAGGACAGTCCACCTTGACAGCCAGGAACCACGTTGTTGCTATTTGCGGTAGCTGAAACGCAAAACGGCCACTGAAGTGAATTTGCCGGTTGTGGGTTTTGACAGTCCCAGTGCATTGCAGGAGTCCCCTGACGTCCTCCCTCTTGTCCCCACGACTGAGGCCCAGGAACAGTGAGATCTGCAGAGCTGCACAGGAACAGAAGTCATCAGCTGCATCTTTTCTTATTTACCAGGGTACAGTAAAACAAGTCTAAGAGAACTTACCTCTTACTGTAGAAGTGCTTGTAATTTCCACAACTCACAAGTCTAATCAGCCTGTGGCCCTACATTTGATTCCTCATTTCATCAAAGACTCCTAAGAACTTGTGCAAAGACTTTTCCATTTACTTACCAGAAGTACTTCATCCTATCCAAGACCTCTCAACCCTTAAGTATAAGCTGAGCTGAGAACCCCAAGAAAGGGAAAGGGGAATTTGGAGAAAATAACAACTGAGACACTGCAGTCCTGCAACCGTCTGGTAGGCTCTGGTATCTGTAGTAAACAAATACACTTGGTTACTTATGTATTGATATAAACTTCTTTTCTAAAATTATTTTAAAATAAACTCTAACTTCATTACCTCTTAAACCTCTGTATAAGACTTAGAGGTCAATTATCTCTATGGAATATCTTGTAAACAATTATCATGCTTAGTGCATGTAGTCTCAAGCCATTCATGTCTCTTTAGAATCCTAAAGTAATGACCCTTGCAAGCACCTTACAGATTTAGATATTCTTCTTTGCTTTTTAAGTTCTTTTAACTCTATGAAGTTTGAGTTTTAAATGCTTTTGTGAAATGCAGTCTTTCTTTGAAGAATTGAATTCCTTTTGCATAAAAATTACATTAAATAGAAACTCAAACTTTCTTGAACGCTGCTCTCCTTCTGCTTGTGAACCTTTTCTTTTTACACATACGAACGCATAGTTTCTTTCTTGACACATGTTTGCGATAAACACGCGAAATCACAAGACGTGAAAAATTGTCCTCGCGTATAAAATTCACACGCGTATATTAACAAATACATGCACGCGTGAAAACAAGTGTACGCGCGATAAAAAACAACTCGCGCTAAGTAAAATGGACTCGCGCTCTATCGCAACCCAACACGCGCTTTCTTACGCAATGTCTCTCACGTTAAAAATGTGCACGCGCTCAAAAACCACTCGCGCTATTCATTTGGACACACGCTCTATCGCTCAGAATACCCGCGCGCTCCCATAACAACGTTACTGATGTCACGCGGACTCACGCACGCGTTAAAACGGTCTTGAAACACTTTTCATGCAGTAAACAACTTTAAAACTTGAGCGCACAGTCTTCACGTGTTTCCTTATAGTAATAGAACTGTAAAATGTCTTTTCACTCAGTAAACTTTAAAACTTGTTAACTCTTTAAGTTTTCTTATGAAAGATGAAAGTTCACTGTGAAAATCTTTTAGCTTTTAAAAGGAACGATCCCACCTGATGTCTTCCAGTTCACTCTGGCTCAGCAAACGATTTTCTTACTTCTTTGGTAAATCTTCTGAACTCTGAAAGACCTTACTTAAGGAGCTTTACTAATACACAACCAGCCACTGAAGTACTATGGATGAAAGGCAGTTTAGAATCTTGCTCACCTCCCAAGAATCCAACCCATTATCCTATCCACCAAACAGACAAACCAAACATACTATTGTTCCTTAAACCAATCAGATTAAGTTTCTTTCTCTACATCTTAACTTGGGCAACCACAATGTTAATTCTATGTACAAACTCTTCCTGATTACTACTCCAGCCAAACTCTTCCTGATTACTACTCCAGCCAGCCCTGACAATAGTATTGAAGTATATTTGTGTGTTCCTATTCTATTGCTCCCTTCTGAAGAAGGCTTTATAACTGACTGATAAATAAATTAATAATTGTGTATGCAAGAAACCTTGAGTGTAAGAGTTTACTTGAATACCTGTAACTGTGAATCTTTGTGTAACTCCACTACAGCTCACATTTCCCCTCTTGAGATAAGCCTGGCTGCTCAACACGCTACCAAAACTGTGCAGTACAAGTTTATACCAAAGGTTGGGTTGCCTATACCTGTAGTCATAGTTGTTTGTAGTGTTCCCAGAGGGTACTGCATACAAACTTTGCCTAACAAGCCCTAATAAGGAAAACCAAAGGAACAGCATTATAAGTGAACTGGTGAAGCAAACCAGAAGGAGGGTCAGGCTGACATCGAGTTATGTTGCACTTTTGAAAAGACTGAAACTATAAGTGGCAGAGTTAAAAGGCTACATGTCTTTACTTCGAAAAGTATACATCGAGAGCATGTTGTACAGATTATTTTTTTCATTGAAAAATGTTTCAACGAATTTACATACATAAAGTGAAGAGGGTTTATACACCGAAACACTTTCACCGTAAAGAGCTTCGGTATATAAACACTTTTAATTTTTGTGAATGTAAAATTGGTAAATCCACTTTATGTAAAAAAGAAATTGGTGCAACATGCACTCTATCTATAGACTTGCATACCGGGTGCTGTCCAGTCCTGAAATTACTTGCTGATACTACACAAGAAGTGTCAGCGAGTAAATTCAGCACTGGACAGCACCCAATGACTTCTGTTTTATTTTTTTATTGGGCCCCCCCTAAACGCCTGTTTTATACCCTTAAAATAAAAAACATTTGAGAGCTTTTTCACCTAAAAATATTTACTGAAAGCTTGTTTCATCGAAAAATTCAGTATATAGGACTCCATGGGAATGGGACCACTGAAGTACTGGCACTGTTAATGGTGCTTCAGTGAAACTCTGCAGGCGGGTGCCTTTCTGCCCGCCAGGTCTGACCCTGGCAGGAAGGACGGCACCCGCCCGCAGAGTCATACTGTGCCGGTCCGAAAATAACGGTGCCGGTAGGCTTACCGGCACCGGTTTTTCCAGACGGGCACAGTCGTAATGAGGCCCACAGTCTATGTTAATCCATTCAGAAGATGCAAAGTATAGTTATGAAAAGTAGAAGACAATGGAACCTGTAAGTAAAACTAATCAAAGGCTACATTTGACTTCCCACGTCTTCAGACATGTTACATAATTCTGTGTTGATATGCATAATGGAGATGCTATCTATTCATTGAAAAAAAGCACAGCTCATGTGTATATTAACATTTTGATTTTTTTGTTTTAGGGGTGTGTCTAGTAATGAATTCCCTGTATTGGAAAACCTGTGCAAAAATATTATAAAGGAGAAACAACCCTTTGAAAGACTAGAAATCAGCAAGGAGGTCCTGCTAGAAATGTTTAAGGTAATGCGCTGCCGTACGTGACTATTTGTTTGTTGATGACAACGCAGAGCGACAACCCTGAAGAACGTTTAAACCAAGCCACATTTTCCATGTTTAATCTGTACACAACCAGAGACTGACCTAGCCTTTAGAGGATAGAATGTAATGTGCATTTTTACAATTTAAGGCAACTTTAAGTTTACCTGCGCAGTAACCAATATTTCTGTCTGGTTTCTGTGCCAAGTGGCTTAACTGTAGAATCAAATCAATTCGCTGAAACCTATTTCTTATCATTTTTGTGGCTTAGATATGTCATTGAGACAAGAAACACATAATCTGATGGCTCTAGAATATAACTACCATAGACTGGGTTTAGCTGTTTGCCTTTCAAGGAAGGACATCTCTGCGAGATCTCACAACTCAGCAATGGAAAAAGAAAATTCAAATGTTAGACTTTATTTGATACCCATATAATACCTGGTAATACCGTAATGCTATGTCAAATATATCCGTCATTTCTTTAGTGCAGACTAATTGTAGTCCACAGTGTGAAAATTACCTATTTGTTCGTGAAAAGTATCTATTTGTTCTAAATAAACTGGTGTGCTGCATCTAGTTCAAGTTACTCTCTGTGGAAATTCTTGTGCTGTACGTCTCAAAATTCAGTCAGCAAGAGTAATGGGACATCCTCGTGTTTCAAGAGCCAACCCTGGCAAATTTCCACAGAAAGTGGAACATTTAAATTTAGCAAAGGATGCATGCGCAGTTTAGCCTGCTTCGTGACGTTGATCCCCAAACTTAGTAACACTCTAGAATGCAAGAAACCACCATTAAGCAATGGCAGAATGCGAAAGTTGTTCTCATCATAAAAGTATGTGACTTGAAGTCTGATATTCTGGCAGACTTTGTTCGGTTCACATAGAACCCAAGCGGCCTCATGACATCCAGATAGTTGGGGTCTTCTTGATTCCCAAAGATGAATTCGGTAAGAAGGTTTGTATAAACATTATTTTTACCATGATGTTCATCTGGCATGCCCACCAAAAACCAAAGACAGCTTTGTAACATGCATAGCAGAGGAGCCAACATTAAAACGTATCTGGTGGTGAAGGGAGGCAGTTTATATGCTGCAGGAAGTGACTACATTCGACCAGAAAAGTAATTATCCACTAAGTGTCTACTTTCTAACTTACAAATCAAGTAATATCTTCGAAGTCGCAAGGACAGGGATGGACGGATGTCCTCTTGTGTGATAACAATCTGATTTGTCCGACTGTGATGGAATCGCCCAGACAAAGTGTTCCAATATCTCAATTTTCTCAAAGTGTTCCAATATCTCAATGTTCTCATTTTCCTGGAACCCTATGGACCGTACACGAGTGGGCTGCTCTCAATCCTGGATCCCCTAGACCTGATTTTGAGAATCCTGAAATGTAAGCTTTGGCAAAAGATCTAACAAGAAGCCTGAAACACTAGATGCGGGAAGTGTAGTGTTAAGGCCCAAAAATCTGTATTAGAAAATAATCCAATGAGCCAATTAAATGCATGGAAGCAAGGAAAACAAAAGTTTATTACATGCAACCGCAGCTGGGAACAATTCATAAATCCTACAACATTACATCATTAAATTGCGGTTTATATAGTGAGAAGTGGAGTGGATTCTACAACATTTCAAGATGCATGGAAATTTACATTCGCTGATTGGACATCTTGGTTGTGCTACAGGTGATTCTATACAATACCTAGACCTATTGACCTATCCTATCCGTAGTGACCATTCTAAGGATTACCTCATGGTAATGATCTCATTCATGGTGGGGTCATCTTGTTGCACACAATTTTGATTGGACAGTTGACAGGTTAAAATGTTTCACATACAACTTGTTTGCTCATTGGCTATGTCTCTTCAAATATTTGGGGGTGGGTTCCATCATAATTAGCCAATCGTATTGAGGTGTACACAGTGTGGCAACAAAAAAAAAGAATACTTTGCATCCTTTCTCACGGGACTCGAAGGTTGCCACTGACATACCGTTCTCACCTGTGTGATTGTTGAATGACAGCTAGTATGGCAACTTCTCATTGGAAACATGTTACCCTTATCCTTCCTCTCTCATGATGTGTCTACATGACCTAATGTGGTGTGCCTATTGCTCCAGGATCATGTGCACGTCTAAATAGTGTGTACGTGTATGCGTGAAAGGTGAATGGCCATATTACTTATGAGCACCTATAATTCAGGAATTATTGGGAATCATGTAGTCTTTAATATACTACCTATTATATACAAGGCCCTCTTGGCTTCTCTCGGCCCTGAATACCGATCTCTTTCTTAGGGTGCTCACCTTGTTCTGTATTTGTAATTCCACCCCTAGGTGGATGTTTTCCTACAGGGGGCAGTATGTGTCTTCTCCCTGGTCAACTTGTCTCGTGCACCCTTCTGCTCACTTTCGTATTCTCAACAGCTGTGACCTTCGTCTTGCTAGTTGCTAAAGCATAGGATAGGCATATTACTTGTTACATGTTTCATTTATTCCAGGCCAGGGAACCTGCAGCCCTTCTGCTCCAAGCCCTTCCCCTGTGAATCTTACACCCTTTCTCATGTGCTCTTGGCAACGTTGTAACACCAAGTCACTGCTCCCCGTCATGAGCCTGGGAATGAGCTTCACCTCTCTGTTCTGACCAGTCGCAACGCAACCTTACACCCTGTCCGAGGCTGCTCTGCTGTTTACCTTACATCAAGGAGGGTTTCCGGGAAATTATTCTATTCTATAGTCCACTTCACCTAAGGCTTGTGTGTTGTGCATGCTGCCTGGGGCTCTGGTCTTCAGTGTGGTTTCAGTCTCGTGTTTTAGGGGCTTCCTTAGTTTGTATTTTTTCTCATGGTTGGGGCGTTGGACATTCATCCCAACAGAAGAGACCTGTTGAAAAACTGGAAAACCCAAGGTCCAGAAATTACCTACTGGGAGTCATGATAGTTATGCTTCAAGAGGGACTGAACATCCAAACCAGACTCGTACAGGCCTATGAGAGAGCTATAGAAAACCTCAAGAAACCAAGGGCCAGAAGAGGCCCACCAATGACTGTGAACCAGCTGAAGGAAGCTTGAAGGGAAAAGCATTGGGAAACCTGAATCCTAGGAGAGGTCAGAAGAAGGAAGGTGCCATCCAGGAAGCCAGAAAGGGGCAGTCGATTGGCAGTACTTGCTTAACAATCCTCCCTAGAGGAACAATTCCTTTTTGTTGTTGTTTTAGACTAGGGATGGACTTTGCAGAGTATGGCCAAACCTTTGACCTTTTTGTTATTAGCTTAGGGAGCCCCAGAAAAATGAGAGTTGTAGGATTAGGTTGAAACTTGGTCTTCTGGCCATATCATTTGGACAGTACCTTTCAGATTAGGGTGTCCCTGGAGGGTCAAGGATTTATTAGAATACGTATGGGATGTGTATGTTCTATCAGTAGGGGAACACCAGGAGCACTAAGGGGCCACTATTTAGTTGAACCTTTCATGAAACCATCTTATTCAGATGTCCCTCTGTAATTGTAAAGATTCCCCTAGTACATGTCAGGCGTTTATGCAATCCTAATCTTGAAATATGGTTTGAACAACACTTTTGAGCGTGGTGTGTATCATTACCTCGAGTTCCCCACAGATAGCAGAGCAGCCCGGCTTCACTCGGATAGTGTGAAGGCTGGCAGGTAGGTACAGCTGGACCCAGTAGAGTACACAAAAGAGGACACTGCACAGGTTTACTAAGAAATATACAGTCTTCAATGCAGAAGAAGTGCTGTAGCAAGAACACGACAGAAAGTAAAAACAGTGTAGGTATAAAAACAAAAAGTAACAGGCCTTTAGTTAGACCCTTCCCTTTCTAAGGTAACAGATTATAATGTTAAGAGGAGAGTGAAAAGGGGGATTCCTAAAGAGACAGCCAAGTACATACAGAATGGAGGAATCGCAATGCCAGTCGATGGGTTGAAGATTAATTCCCCACAGGCACTAAAACATTATAGGATACATACAACTAAAAGGAAAAATGTTTGATATGTAGTGGGTCATGTTGCACATGGCATGGAGTAAAATCGATGCTTGAAATTTATGTGTACACAATCTATGCAATTATATTAACCCACATCATATTTTGATTCATTTGAATGGTGGACAGGAGGCACAGATTACAAGTTACGATACGCTAGCATTTTCACCAGTATGTATCTTTATGCTGGTGCAAATTTCATGGATTCCCTTGGAATAAGCCTGATTTACACTAGCAAAATGCACATAAGTACCTGTTTTCAGTTAGTTTGTAAGAGGTTGAAAGTTTGAAAACATTTTGTCCATAGAAAAATATGGGACAATTCCCATAAGGCAGCCATGGTTCTGGGATAAAGTCAGGTGGGTCACTAGTTCTACCCCACATGTGCAGCCAAAGAAACAACCAACCTCGATGGAACACCAGAAGGAAGCCCCCGCCCCCCACCCCCTGCCCTCCACCCCCAGAAGAGCTGAAGGTTTGATTCCCTGGCCGTGAGAGGGATGGAAGCAGAGCAGGTTTTCAGTAAATGCAAAATCCGACTATGCCTGGATGATTTCAACTATTGTAAGAAAAAGGTGAAGTTTACCCACGAAGGCCCATGATGCAGCTGAGGTGGAGTGCCTGCAAACCCCTGCACCCTACAGGCAAGGGTGACTCTTCATTTTGAAGTGTTTGCTTCAGAAGTATGTTTTAGAGAGCCAGCACTGCAGCAGCCAAGAAATTATCCCAAGATGAAACTGGCAATCCAACCAGTAAGTAGGACTGGGAAGAGGACGAGGAAGGAGACGGGATCGGTAGGATGGGTTTCAAGTAGCTTTAGAAGAAATCTGGAGCAAGGTCAAAGGAGAAGGTTTTCAGGCAATGTGGTCAGATCTCAGATCATCCTTGGCAGCAGCAGACTATTGTTGTGGCAGTCCTGCAGCAATTCATGTAAG